>NW_023416307.1:106499979-107699979 GCF_014176215.1 Rousettus aegyptiacus | reverse complement strand
ATCTTTAATGTATAGCTCAATAAATTTTTAGATATAGATACACCCATTTAACCGCCACCCAGATCAAGACATAAAATATTTTCGGCCATTTAGAAGACTCACTCATGTATCTCTGAGTCAGCAACACAAATTATCCTTACGCCCCTCACTATTTTTTAAAGGTTCCCAGGTGATTCTAATGTACACATAGTTTTGAGAATCACTGATTTAAATTCTTGAACATTGAACTTTCCATCTCTAAGTCCTCCCACTACATTTGTAAACTGGTCTTTGGGAAGTTTCTTAATGAAGTGATAGAGAATAGTAAATAATAGGATGAGTTTTAATTAGGTTGATTATCAGGGCAAAAAAGACATGAAGCACTTTCAGGATAACCCAGATCATTGCTGCCTGCCTGTGCTTATCACTTCTTTCAATTCCTGACTTATGATTTCCTCTGTGCCTACCCTTCATGTCGTCAAAATCCCCCTGTGCATTGCGACCTTTCCTTGGTTGTGTTCTTCCCCAGAGCGCCAGCCATTGGTTTGCAGCAGGAAAGCAAACAACAAGAGCAACAAAAATAGGTGGAGGTTCTTAATTTCTTTTGTGCCTAGAACTCCTTGACGCAGTCTGGTGAAGCCTATAGAACCCTCTCAACATGCTTTTAAATGCAAAAAATAAGGTGTAGAATTACAAAGATAACCAACTTTATAGATATATAGATATTAAAATAAGAACATCCCTTTAACATGTGCTTATTTAATCACATTAAAAAACAAGATCTGGCAACAAATCTAACACAGTAATTTGGATGAATATAAATAATACTTTAAGGTTTCTGTGGCAACTACCAAAATAATATAAAACTATCTGTTAAAATTTATTATAGTTTGCTGCCTACATTCATAATTAAATAAAATACTGTTTCAGGTAAAGGCTAGTAGAGATAAAGAAGCAATTCCTCACACCCCACTGAGTTTATGGACATCCTAATACAATTTATAGACTCCCTCTAAATTCTCCCTAAATCCCCTGTGTGAGACAATTTCAAATTCTTGTCTTATTTTGATTTTCTGGATCCAAAGCCATTAGCCACCGAGGTTGATTATCTTGACCAGCTTTGTTGTCTTACTTGCAAAGAACCTAAGATATGGAGGGCTGAAATGACTGTCCAAGGTCTGGTCTCTGGTATTGAATTCCAGGTCTGCCCCATGTCAACATGCCTAGCAGCTTAGAATGACCTGACTGCTCTCTTAGTTTGTACTAGATTTGTATAGTATTTATTACTCAATTATTTAATTATTCATAGTGTTGTTTTATAGTCTAATAGCTACATCCATGTTTATTATTTCTCTCATTATGATGTAAAGTCCTGGACCAAGGAATTAAATATTATTTTCCTTCATGACCAGAAATAAACTCATGCATATATGATCAATTAATTTATGACAAAGGAGTCAAGAATATACAATGGATAAAGAACACTCTCTTCGATAAATGAAGTCAGGGAAATTGGATAGCCATAAAAAAAGAAAGAAAGAAAATGGGCCATCATCTTTATACCATACACAAAAGTTAACTCAAAATAGATGAAAGACTTGAATGTAAGACCTGAAACCATAAAACTCCTAGAAGAAAATGTAGGCAATAAGCTTCTTGATGTTGGTCTTGATGATGATATTTTGGATTTGACACCAGAAGAAAGGCAACAAAGGCAAAAATAAATAAGTGGAACGACATCAAACTGAAACCATCAACAAAATTAAAATGCAATCTACTAAATGAAAGAAGATATTTACAAATCATAAATCCGATAAGGGGTTAATATCCAAAATATATAAAGAACTCACACAGCAAAAATATGATCTCATTAAAAAGTGGGTAGAGGATCTGAATAGACATTTTTCTAAAGAAGACATACAGATGGCCAATAGGTACATGAAAAGGTATTCAACATCACTAATCATCAGGGAAATGCAAATGAAAACCACAAATGAGATAGCACTTCACACCTGTTAGAATGGCTACTATCAAAAAGACAAGAAATGGTTTGGGAGGAAAAAAATGGTTTAGATGATAGAGGCTCTGTCCCTCCCTCTGGTGACCAACAAAGTGGTGACGGAAACAAGGAGCAAGGAAAAATCACCTGGGATCTAGATGAACAAACCATACAAATAGGGGTAAATCCAAGAAATCATTCTGCAATGGCAGAGGGTAGGATGGGACAAGGGTACGGGGCTGCCCAGTCTCAAGCTGCTAAGTGAGATGGAGGCTGCAGCAGTGGCAGACACCTCTTAAAGGGACAGCATCCACGAGCATATTTTTGCAGTGATGGACCTGCTTGCTCTGAGCACCAGTGCCAATTTGACTGTGCGCAGGGGGCACCAGGAATTTCCAGGGAGACATTGTTGGAGTAAAAACTGAGGCGAGACTCACTCTGTACAGAAGTGCTAGTGGTATCCACTGTTACCTGTTGAGCCCTCCCCTCTCCCAGCGCAGGAACAGAGCGCTGCCAAAGCCCTGATGTCATCGAACTGGATAACAGAGATCACTCTACCCAGATGATTGTCTGAAAACCACGCTTCCCCCAACTCGCGACACCACCCAAGCCAATCCAGGTGTACCCTCAGCGAGTCAGGTGCTCCTTGATGAGCAGCGCCTAGACTCACACTAGAGGCAGCTGACCTTGATTTCTGATGTGGCCTTTTTGAGGCAACTATAAGCACAGCATCTGTGGATTGCTTGCTGAATCTTAACATGTGGCCCTGGAGGGGCACAGGCTTGAGCTAAGTTTGGCCTGCAGCTGAACCCCTCTCAGTACTGTGCCACTGGACACCTGCTTCACAAATCCACACTAATAAGACCAGGAGACTTAGGAGCATTGTTTAGTAAATAGAAACAGACATGAAAGGCAGACAAAGTGAGAAGACAAAGAAGCAGAAACCATATGAGAGAACGGAACAGAGATCAGATATAATGGAGTCAAGTAATCTAACAGATGCAGAGTTCAAAACACTGGTTATAAAGATGCTCCATGAACTTTCGGGAAGTACAGATAAATTCAGTGAGAACTTCAACAAAGTGATAAAAACCATAAAAATGGAAATGGAAATTATAAAAGGGAACCAGTCTGAAATGAAGAACACATCTGAGATGAGAAGTATATTAAATGGAATAAACAAAGTGAATAAAAAAGAGGATTGAATGACCTATCTAGAGGATGGGAAAGCCAAGGACACACAATAAGAATGGCAAGGAAAAAGATGCCAATACTATAAAAATAATTTAAGGAGCATATGGGATACTATTAAGGGTCCAAATATACATCTGATCGATATAACTGAAGAAAATCAAGATGTTGAACAGGTGTTTGAAGAAATAATGATGGAAAACTTCTCTACCCTGGTGAAGGAAATGGACATAAAACTCCAGGAATTTCAGAGAATCTCAAAAATCAGGGATCCAAAGAAGCCCACACCAAGACACATCATAATTAAAATGCCAAAGGTTAAATACAAAAAAAAGAATATTAAAAGTAGCAAGAGAAAAACAATTACTTATAAGGGAACACCCATAAGACTGGCAGCTGATTTCTCAAAAGAAACTATTCAGGACAGAAGAGCTTGGCAAAAAAATATTTGACAGGATGAAGACCCAGGATGTACAACTAAGAACAATTTTTCAGCAAAGCTATCATTTAGAGTTGAAGGACAGATAAAGAGCTTCCCATACACAAATAAGTTAAAGGAATTTATCACCACCAAGCCAGTATTACAGGAAATGTTGGAGGGAATTTGTTAAGAAGAAAAGGTATGTATCAAGAACAGGAATAAAGAATGGTAACAACTACATTCCTATCAATAAGTACCTCAAGTGGAAAATAATAAATTGCTCCAACGAAAAGGCACAGTGGATGAACGGATAGGAAAACAAGACCCTTACATGTTGTCTACAAGAGATTCACTTCAGATTAAAAGACACACACTGACTAAAAGGAAGGGGATGTAAAAAGATATTTCATTGATGGACCTAGAAGGTATTTAAGTCAGACAGAGAAAGGTAAACACTATACCATTTCACTTACATGTGGAATCTAAGGAATAAAAAGAACAAACTAATGGAAAAATGACCCACAAATATAGTGGACAATTTAGTGATGGACAGAGGGGAGGGGGTTTGGGGCTGGAAGAATGAAGTGAAGAGTTAAAGGAGTGCAAATTAGTAGCTGATGGATGGTCACAGGGATGGGGAACACGGCATAGGGAGCGCAGTTAGCATTAATATGTTGGCTAGGTGGAGGGTCAGGGGAGGTAGGGAACAATTTGGGAGATTGTTTTATGAACTATATAGATTTCCAACTGATGTACTGTGTACTTGAAACTCTTTAAAATAAATAAGAAAAAGACAAGAAATAAAAAGTGTTGTTGAGTATGTGGAGAAAATAAAACTCTTTGTGTACTGTTGAGGGGAATGTAAAATTGTTTGCAGCCACTGTGGAAAACAGTATAAAGATGTACCCCCAATTATGACTGGAACTACCATATGATCCAGCAATTTCACTTTGGGTATTTATGTGAAGAAAATAAAAATACTAACTTGAATATATATATATATATATATATATATATATATATATATATATATACCCCTGTGTTCATTGCAGCATTATTTACAATAGCCAAGATATGGAAACAACCTAAGTGTTCATTGATGGATGAATAGACAAAAAGTGTTTTACACACACACACACACACACACACACACACGCACAGAAGGAGAATTGCATTTTATTCAACTATGAAAAGCATGAAATCTTGCCATTGCAACAACATAGATAGCCCTTGAGGACATTCTGTTAAGTGAAATAAGTCAGACTGAGAAAGACAAATACTGTATGATCTCACATGTGATATGTGGAAACAGAAAAAAAAACCTTGAAACTTGAGCTCATAAATACAGAGAATAGATTGGTTGTTGCCAGGGGCAGGAGGTGAAGGGGGTAAAATGAGTGAAGGGGGTTTAAAGGTATAAACTTCCAGTTACAAAATACATAAGTCACAGAGATATAATGTATAACATGGTGACTACAGTTAATAATATTGTATTGCATATTTGAAAGTTGGTAAGAGCGTAGATCTTAAAAATTCTCATCACAAGAAAAAAATTGTAACTGAAGTGACAAATGTTAATTCAACTTTTTGTGGTGATCATTTCACAATATATGCAAATATCAAATCACTGTTATACACCTGAAACTAACTAATGTTGTATGTCTAATCATGTCTCCATATAATATAAATGATGTTATATGTTAATTACTTCTCAATCTAAAAAAGAAAGAAAAAATCTTTTTAGTTAATCCATGTTAACCAAAGCTGTGTACGTGAACTTTCAAAACTAGAATATTTAAACAAATATTTAAATAAAATAATGCAGAAAGAACATAACAATAACATAAAATAACTAGAAGCATATATTTACAAAATGGGATCACAATCAATTTATCAATTTCCTGCAACTAGTATTCGCACTTTAAAATGTATCTTGAATATCTTTCCATTTTAGAGATAGATAGGCTTTGTTCTTTAACAAAAATGTTCAAGTATATAGTTGTGTCAAAATTGTAAACAATTCCTCAAATGTTTCTAATTTTTAGCTCTTAAAACAATGTATATTCATGTATATATTTCTTTGATCACATATTTAAACATTTCTGTAATGCAAATTACTAAAGGTGAAATTATTGGATCAAATAATATTTTATGATTTAATTTTGGAAGGTATCATTTTATTTGTCCTCCAGAAAGTTTGTGCCAATTTATATTCCCACAAGCAAGGTGCCAGTTCCCTGTATCTTTGCCAATACTAGGTATTGGTAGTCTTTATTTTTAATTGTTGCCAATATGATAGGTGAAAAACCTGACAGTATTGTCAAACATGTATTTTTTTCAATTATTGGCAATAGGAAATTTTTTTTCATATATTTATTGTATACTTGTATTTATTCAGTGTTTATGCCCTTTACTCATTTTCCTGTTTAGGTTACGAACATATTTCTTCGATGATGAATTAAAGCAAAGCCTTGCTGCTCACCTCTGAATTTCTTATCACCAGCTTGCATCTTCAAATTGATTAGTTAAGAGTTGAATCACTGCTACTTATACAAAATATGAGCAGCCAAAAATCCATTTGAAATGAGGTAGGGTTATAAATAAATGATACTTTTTAAAATATGTAAACTAGGGTTGTATGCAACTTGCCTAAGTTCTTTTTTTGGATTTCACTGGAGATGTTTGGCACTAAAATCCCTCTTTCTTTCCCTGAGCCCTTGACAGTTGGGCAGAAATTGTGCTCTACAGCAGTTCTCTCAGATAAATGTATTATTATCACCACCATTCATACCAGGAAAAACTGGCCAGAAAGGTTAAGACTCAAAGTCATAAAGTTAATGGATGCAAATGAGCCAACATCAAACATGGCCAATTCTGAGAATTCTAGAGTTATAATGTCAAGACCTTCTTGTAGTGAAGGAATTGGCAATGATTGTATAGCCTTTCATCATGGCTGAGTTGTTGCCCATTTTCCATTTTTTCCTGTAATAATAATCCTGGCCACCATTTATTAAGCTTTTACCAAATGCAAGACACTGTGAATTTATATATGTTATCTTTAATTCTTATTACAACTTTTTGAGAAAATGTGATGGGCATTTGTTTTGTTGTCTTGTTGTTGCTGTTGCTCAGGCCAATCCTTTCTCTTGGTAAAAGACTGTAATTTTCTTTAGGGGATGCTGAATTCCTTGCTGTATTTAGTTGTCAATTCAGGAGCCTTGTCAAGGAGGGATATTGTGACCCACCATTGGCCACTATCACTCTCTGACAACTTGGAATATTTCCTATTAGAGCTGATCTTTCTCAGGGCTTGTCACCTGGGGGATTTTCCATCAGTTCCTGAGACTTAGATCCCTATAGCCACCCAGCTTTCTGCACTTTCTGAAATGGTTTCTAGCCAGTTCTTTGATTCTCTGAATTTTCCATATCTTTCTAATATCTTCACCTTTGGTTAAGCTAGAGAATTTATATATTATTATTAGGTCCATTGTACAGATGAGGCTCTTCCAACTAGTAAGTTAAGGAGCTAGGAGCTACCGGAAACCTGTTCTGTACCAAAAAGCTCTGAAATACTGATATGTAGCCATGGTCACAGTTAGTTAGTACAAAGGAAAAGCAAGGAAGCCAACAAACAAATCTTGAAAGTTTCTTTTTACTTTCTCAGACACAATGAAGTTGAATTAAAAATCTTTTTCATGAAGAAATTATATATATATATATATATATAGCATTAAAAAGCATTAAAAAGCTTTACATCACAGAAAATTGATTGATCATTTTTCTCATTTTTGCTATCTGATATTGCATAATTTCCTAATTTCAGAGAGTTCATTTGGAGAATGGAAACTGCCATTAGGCCAATTCTGGGGTCCTAACCAAGGAAGGCTTTGTCTCCTGGTTACTGTTTTGGGAATGCTGTTTAACTGTGGCAAATGAAGGCCAGAAGAAATCATGGGGGAAGCCAACCAGTGCAGGGCTGTGATTTCAGTGGCAAAGGCAAGAAATGAAAGGAAAAGGGTTGTTGTTTTGAGCACAGCAAGAGGCTTCTGAGATTAAAAGGAGAAGCCTGCTTGCAAAATATCAGGTAGTTCAAGGAAACCAATTAGATAGGTAGAAAAAAAAATTGGCAAAATTCTCAAAAATATACAAGATATGGTTAGACTAAGGTCCTAAAGAGAAGACACCTAAGAGCATAATTCTTGTCATTTTAAGTTTTACTGATGTAAAATATTCTGCCTTGTAGGATGCTGATTTTTCCTGAGGTCTGCAAAACTTCTATTGAAAAAAATAACTTTCTACTTATAGATTAAAAAGAGACTTGAGAGATATACCAAACGACAGGGATGGACTTCATTTATATAGCAATTCAAACAAGCTATAAAGCAATTTCTATAGATATACACAGACAAAGAAAGAAAAAAAAAATCATGGAAATGGGATCACATTTGATACTAATGATAAAGAACACTTGTAAATTTCTTTAAGGTGTAATAATAGTTTTTTTGGCAATGATTGTCTTTTAAAGAGTTCTCATCTTTTAAAAACACATACTGAAATAAATACAGATAATAAAATGTTTGAAACATTTCAAAATAATCTGAGAATGGAGGGTGTGGGTAGAGACAAAGATGAAACGATGGCCTAAACTCCTTAGGTGACAGGCGATAAAAGCTGGATGGATAGCTACATGAAGGCTCATTATACTATTCTTTTTATTTTAGCACATGTGAGAGATTTTCCATAGTAAAAGTGTAAATAAAAAGGGTGAAAATATCTGTTAAGCTGGGTGTAAGTGCTCATTTTATTATTATTCTTTAAACTCTCTATATACACTAAATGTACTGTTTTGTATATATGACAGATCCATGTCATGATAGTGTTTTGATTTAGCCAATGTCTACACTATTTATGAGGCTCTAAATGTCGTTTGAATGAATCTCATTTTCACTCAGCTGCCAGGCCTTAGACAAATTACTTTAACTCTCTATATCTCAGTATTCTTATCTTTAAAATCAAGATAATGATATAACATACCTTATAGGATTTTTGTGAATATTAAGTTGAAAATACCTCTAAAGTACTAAGCCTAGTGCCTGAGATAGTACAAAAACTTGGCAAGTGTTAACTACTACTATTCTAATTATTTATAATACATACAGATGTTTGAGGTATTTATTTATTCAACATTCCTTGAATATCTATTGAGATTTCATTATGTTTTGGGAGCTATTTTCCTCTTCATGATGCTGCACATAAAAGGACTCAAATATATATGGGGCTTAAGAATTATATTACATTTGTTTGTGTCACAAAAGATACCATATCATTGCTGCATTCCAGTAAAAAACAGTTTACCTGAACCTTAGAAATCATTGCCACATATTAACACATGTACATTAAATACTGTAAATGCTACTTGGAGATGTATAAGTTCTTTTAAAATGAAACATTAAAACATTTTGCTTAGTAATGTAAAATTTGCTATAGCATTTAGAATACTATCAGACTATGCATATTGACATTTATTCTTGTTTCTAAATAAGAAAACAGTAGACTGAAATGCATGGTATAACATTTCAACTTATATTATTATAAGTCTAGATTTAGTAGAAAGTGGTAAGGGAATTTCTGGAAAATCCAGGAAGCTTAGGGTCCAGTTTTCTGAATGATAGGTTTTTAATTATGAAGCGAGACATTTATGCAAACTTAGAACATTCTATATCATTTGCTTGCTACACAGTCTGACAGATCAAAGCATTTTGCCGTTTTGTGAAGGTGGATTACATTAGATATTGTCACCCAAATGGGAATTTTACTGCTATTTTCCTCCACTTATCTATATCAAAACTAAACCTTTAAAAATGACAGAATTGGGGCAGAGAGATGGCATGATTTTTATCTTTTACATTAGACTTATGGGTTATCGCAACAATTAGCTAGAGTATATTGGTCCCTCGTCATCTGCTTGCTTTGACTACTTAAATTCTATCATGTAGCATGATTAACTTTTATGCCGAAATAGTAGATATTTTGGAGAGTCAAAGCATCACAATATCTTGAAATTCTAGAATTCATGTCTCAAATGATCCTATTTTTCTAATCTCCTAGTGGTATAAATGTAGATCCTAAAAATGTTAATAATTCATAAGACCAACTCTAGGCAGGCAGCAGTCATTTAAAGACTAGCAAAGTCCACAGTGTGGGCATTCAAGCTAGTTCTTCAACCTTAGGTTGCATCAGAACTTCTCAGTGGCACGGCAATGAACTCTTGCAGCAATATCCATAGAAAGTCTGTATATTGGAACTGATCAATTTTTGTTTTTCTTTTTCTATATGCAAATATCTCTAATTCCTTAACCTCTTTTTCAATAGACTCATCACACTGAAGACTAAACAGATAAAACAACCAATAAAGAGTTGTGTTACTTGCCTATCAAAAACCAAGATGAATTTGGATCTGCTGGAGTTCAGCACAAAATATCACATGTTGTCACAGCAAACACATTGTTTGTTGAATGAAAAAATTAAGAAATGTCAAATGTTTTAGTAACAATGCAAATTAGTTCTGTGGTATTTGGCATATTATACAACTGAATACCCCCAACTGTATCTCCAACCCTGAGCTCCATACATATTTGTAGCTCTCTTGAACATGTCCACTCAGGTACCTAATAGAAATATCAAAGATAACTTGCACAGAACAAAAATTTTGGCTCCATCTACCCCAAATGTGCTCTTTTCTCATCTTTGAAAATAACACCTTTATCTATCCCATTACTATATTTAAAAACCTGGGGATCACCCTTATTTCCTCTTTTCTCTCATATGACATATCCAGTCTAGCAGTAATTCTTATTGGTTCTATCTTTACATTTTCTGCTGAATCTGACAGCTTCTCAGTATCTCCAAACCACTATCATCTCTCATGTAGCTACTGCTCAGATCCCCATCCAATCTCTCTGGATACCTGCTTGCTCACTCTTTAGCCCAGTTTCCACAAAACAGCCTGAATGATCTTCTCAAGGCAGAAATGAAATCTTATTATTACCTTGCTTAAAACTCACCCATGGTGCCTGTTGCTGATAGGCTAAAATCCAAACTCATTGCCATAAACTCTCAGATCCTGTTAGATCCGGATCTTGCCTACCTCTCTGACTTCATTTCTTACCACCTTCCTCCCTGTCCTCTGTGCTCCTACAATACCATAAACTCTTTTTCTCCTTGCTATTCCCTCTGCCTGGTCTCCACTAGCTCATGACTGACTCCCTCTAATTATTTGCTAAACAATTTCCACTATTATACAGTTTCCAAATTATATTTTTCAACCCAAAGAGAAATGACCAGAGGGCTTGCTGTTTTTCTGTCCAAGTATGAAGGGAAATATCCAGGCTATTTCTCTTCTCTTCTCCAAGATAAGCATGACCAGGTGAAACTCTTACAATAGTACTTTGAGAATCCTGGTTGCTTCCCAGTTGAGTAACTGTCAATCAAATCTTCTTATCCATATAAAAATGTCAATGTGAGACTGGGTGGGCTCAGTGACTCGAATCAGTTTGGGCGGCAGTTCTGGAGACTCCAACCCTTGGAGGTTAAGGAAGTGACACGTTCCCACCCTATGCATTTGATAGACTGAGTACAACCCACATTCCCAGTAGGGCAAAAA
This sequence comes from Rousettus aegyptiacus, assembly GCF_014176215.1. Classification (NCBI taxonomy): domain Eukaryota; kingdom Metazoa; phylum Chordata; class Mammalia; order Chiroptera; family Pteropodidae; genus Rousettus; species Rousettus aegyptiacus. Next base: position 107,688,726 of record NW_023416307.1, on the reverse strand, counting down.
AAAATTGTCGTTTGCATTAATCGTGTTTTTCTCTCAGCAGGCAGTTGCACTGCTATGAGTGAAAATATCATTTCCTTCTCAGAGTCTGTGGGAGGCCTCCTGGAGCAGAGAAGTGCATACAGAAAGGGATACATTTGTTATACTGAAGGTTCAGGTCTGGGGTTCAGGGTTGGAGAGAGACTCAGAGTATTTTCTTTAAAATGCTGCAGGTAAAGTTACGGATCTGTGATTTTAGAACATTTCCGGTAAGAGAACGGAATTAGAAATCTTCCAAATGTATGGACTGCGCTGTAAGTTCAGAGTTCACGCCATCTGCCACTATGCCCCTTCTTGGCCCTGCTTTAGTCCCATGGACCTGCTTTGAACTCTTCAAACTTTTAGTACCTCTCCTGGCCAGGGCCTTTTCCTGTACTGTATCCTCTGTTCTAAAAGTTACTCCCTCCCTCCGTACTTCATCTGGTGAATGCCTACTCATCGTTTACACACCAAACTCAAACATTAGTTAAGACAAGCTACTTCTGACTCCTAATCTATACCATACTCCTCCAAGAGCTCTGTTTCTTTCCTTCAGTTTTTAATCTCAATTTATAACTATAAACTCATTGGTGAGAGATTTTAATTGATTTTGGTCTCCCCCAAAGGCTTGTAATGTACATGGGTACAGGGATTTTATCTGTTTTTACTTACCATTATATTCCTGGTGCTTAGCACAGGGCCCACCATCAGCAAGTATTTGTTAAATATAAATAATCTGTAAATAAGGATGATACATTCTTGGAAAATACCCATCCTGAAAAATGTAGCCACTCTCGAAAGAAAAAATTCGTCCTATCGTTATGCTAAAGATTGGTGGTGATCATTTGTCCTGTTAAACATTTCCCTGCTTTCTACCATCTGCTAACATGGTAGCATTCTACTTCCCATAACTTTTGTGATTGAGCGGGGTTGTGAGATGACTTCTGGCCTATCAGTTGTGAGCACATGTGCTGTGTGTCTCTTCCAGGCTAGAACCTTTATTCTCTCCAGAGCTTTCTTTTGCTCTGGCACAGTGGGAACATCATTTGAAATGGGAGCTGCACCATCAGCCTGGGTTATTGAGTAAGTATTATGAACAGAGTCCCCATGCCAACCTAAGGTGGACACATAACAGCAAAGAGAAAATAGCCCTTGCCTTATAAGCCACTGAGCTTTGGGGCTGTTTATTACTACAGCACAATGTAGCTTATCCTAACTGATATCAGAGCTAATTCCAAATTTCCTTGTTCAAAAAATAACAGGAGAATAATAATAATGATAACAACAATAAGAAACACGTGTCATGTGGTTCTATGAGCTTTATAGGAATGATCTCATATCAACCTCATGAGAACAGTATAAGGGAATAATATTTTTATTCTCAGTTTACAGATGCAGAAGTGACGGTCAAGTAGGTCAAGTAAACAGTGCCAAGTCACTTTGTAAGAAGTGGAGTTTGATTCTGCCTTACTCCAAAACACAGATGATGTTAATCACTGAGAGTGTGGGTTTGCCCAGCTTAGGCATAATCACGCATTAATGGATTTATCCTGAACAGGTTTCTCAACCTCAGCACTAATGACATTTAGGTATGGGCGATTCTTTGCTGGGAGTTGTCGGGGACTGTCCTGTGTCCTGTGAGATGGTTAGCAGCATTATGGCCTTTAGCTTCTACCAGATTCCAGAGGCATTCCTTCCCCCACTCCTTCAGTTGAAACAAACAAATGTATCCAGACATTAAAAATGTCTTGGAGGTGAGGAGAATAGATGTCAACATTTCCCCTAGCTGAGACCCAATGGTCTAGCAGCTGATTTAACTTGTTTGCTGAAGAATTATAATATTGGGTTCTGGGATGATGATTGGCAAGTCCGAGGTTGCTGAGGCCTTCAGGAAGAATCTGATGTTAACACAAGCCTGTTAATAATTCCTTGTGGAAAGTGCTACACAGGAAAATTACTGAGCTTTCTGCTAGGATAAAAAAAATGTTCTTGGACCTGGCTGCAAAGAGGCAATTCATATTGACTAGATTTTTATCAAGAGAAGATGTTACAGGTCTCCAATGAATGCAGGTAGATTCTGCTGAACCCAAGTGTGATCAGGCTCTAAATCACCTTAAACTCTAAGGGTTTTTTTTTTTTTTTTTTTTTTTGCCCAGTTCAAGGGACCCTGACACCAGCCTTAAGATCAGCAGACAGGAGGAGGAAAAGGGACACGGTTCTACACAGAATCCCTGGCACAAGAGTGGTGTGGTGCTTACATCTACCATCTGAATATACATGAGCTAGACTCTCCGAGGCCTTTTATTTATCAAGTGGCTCTCAGAAGGGTTCAGAAGGTCTGGGGATAATGTACTCAGATGTTTGTCAGGCCAAACGTCAAAAGTATCCACTGAGACTAAAGAAGAAGAAAATATATCCCTCTAAAAATAAACCTGATTTTAATTTCAAACTGGGTCGATTTGGCTTGGGAATTATTGGGGAGTGTAGCTGAGCGGCTCAGGAGATGAAGTGGAACCCTTGCTAATTTAATTTGCATATGCTGCTTAAAATTTGAGAAGCCTGCTGCTCCCTGGGTCTGGTAGTGCCCTTTCCCACCTCTGCAGGTTCTGTTTGAGAGTCACTGTGGTAGCTGTTGTCTCAGAGAGGGGCAGAATTACCTCAGGTGCTTTGGCGAGCCTTCTCCAGAGATCCATAGTCCAGGACAGGGCAGAGGAAAGGTGTAGGGTAAAGGGTGTCACAGGTCAGGCAGCCTCACGTGGGTCCTGCAGTGTCCAAGGAAGCTGTACCTGTAGTTTCCTGGTACGTGAGGTGAGCGCTAACCATTCCTCTGCAGGCATTTCTCTGCTCAGGACGGATGCTCAGGAGCTCGCATGGGTTGGGGTGAAACAGAAAAAGTAAAGGCACTGTGGCGGGGCTTCAGGTCAGTGCTCCACCCCTGCCTCATTCAGGGGCAGGAGAAGCCAGACTCTTTGGAGACCACTCTCTTTCCTTTCTCCTTTCTCCTGATTTTTTTTTTCCATCCACATATCTGCTAGCTTAGCTTTCACATTCGAACCTGCCTCCTCCTTTCCTTAAGAACTCAGCTTTCACCAGGCACCACTGAGATGGTATATAACTCAGCAGTTACCAGATCTGAAGACTTCATGGACTAAGAAATAATAATTTAAAAACAAGTAAATCAAGGCATAGACATACATGTTATTTTGTCTTGTAAGAATGTAAAATTCTTCCATCCACTATGATATTATGAGCAATATATCCATATATGAAAGGCATTTCAACATTAAAAAAGTAGAAAAACCAGTCATTCCAAATAATAAGGCATTCTCACATATACAGTCATCTGTACTACAAACTCACACTCACACACACAATATTTACAGTCCTCATTTCTCGATGGATCAATGAAAACTCTGCCAACAGCTGTCACTACTCCAAAGGCCCATGTGTGGGAAGCAGCTCCCTAATTTCCCTGACTCTGATTTCTCTCTTTCATCAGTCTTTTCTGTGAAACCTCAAAGAGACATTTTTGTAAAAGGTAAATCTTATTGCACCCTTCCACTGACAAAAACCCTCTAAACGCCCCTTAGCTATCCTCAGAATAAGGTGAAACATACTTGGAGAAATACAGAGAAGCTCAATGACTCTCCATAGGCACCCAGCTAGATCTTGATTGAGCTTGAGTTTGAACCCTAAGCCTACATGACTGCAGACAATGTTGTTAGCCAGTAGGCTAAATGCTCCCTAGGTGGTTAGCTGCCCTGTTGTCCTGCTAGAAGATTTCATTTGTCTTCCTTTACTCCCATTTCATGGACTACCAATATCTGAATTCCGGATCTTGTTCTCAAAACCCAACGTAGTCTTCTCTGTCTTGTTTCCTTTATTCCAAACCTAAAGCAGTGGCAGAGGCACTCTGTAATATATCACTTCATACTCACTGCCTTCCTAGGAGATTTTGTCACCATTCCGCATTTCACTTGATCTTAGCCAAAAAGCCAAGGAGTGATTGTCACCACGCCCCATTTCAAAGAGAGGGTAACTGAGGCATAGAAAATAACCAGTTTTCTCAAGGTCATGCCAAACTGCCAATTCTCTGCTCACTGAGAAAAATCTGACACATCTCTCATGAAGAATGCTACTCTGACAAGAAGCATAGAATGAGAAATGCACAGGGGAGAGACACAGGCCGAGGGAGGGGCAGTGTGGGTGTTCTTAGAGCTTTATTCTTGGATAATTGAAAGATGGAGCGGCCAGGAGCTGCTGGACAGTTGCTGTCTGCACCCGTTGTTAGTAACTCTGGCCTGGTGTAGATCCACCATGGTGAGGCGAAGGGACAGTGAAAGAAGCGGTTGTTTTGGGTGCATGCAGGGGCTTTTTGAATTTATTTGGTCAGAAGAGTAATTACACCAATTTCTTTCATAGTGCTTCACAGCATAAGTAATGCATGTATACTTCTTTCCTCAAACTGAAACTCTTTAGTTTTCTATATTCAAATTTAAAATAAAACTCTGGTTCCAGATGAAATGAAAAAGTCATATTTCTTGGATGAAACAAAAACAATCCTGAGGTTTTCAGTAGACTGGCCCTTAGCCACCAATATCAGAGTATTGCCTACTGCTGGCAGGAACCATCGACCCAGTCTGCATTGGAAGAGACATGAAATTAACTTATGACATAAGATAGACTCGGCTAGGAAGGCTAATTTGTTTTATTACTAATTATAGGGATCCAAGATTGCTCAGTTTCTAGTTACGCAGGGGATATGCAATATCTTCAACTGACCCATTAAGTGTATTGATCGATGGCTAATTACAAATAATACTGGATTCTGGCAAAAGAAAGTTAAAGCAATATTTAGCCCAAAGTAATTAACTCTTCTGCTTCCTTCATATTTTTCATACAAACCAACCAACAAATTCTTAAACAAAAATTCTTTGTTTCTTAATGGCATGGTAAGATCAGAAAAAACATCCATAAGACTTAAGTTCTTGCTCTATCCATGATACTATTAGATATTGGTAACATCTGGGAGTGTTATGTGGACTTGTACAAGTTTTTAAAGGCAAGTCTTTTTTTAAAAAGGTATTACTTTAAGAAAATAGGTGAGGCCTATTTGTGGGTAAAAATGTAAAGCTCCTGAATTCTCTTACACTGCTGGTAACAGTGTTCATTGATAAAACCACTTTGGAATCAGTTTGGCAATACCTACCGAAGATGAACATCTGAATATCTATATCTGTCTCATGATCCAGAATTCTACTTCTGGGTATCTACCAAAAGAAATGAATCCTGACATACACCAAAGAGCATGTATAAAAGTGTTCAGAACAGCTTTATTCATTGTAGCTCCAAACTGGAAACAACCCAAATCTTCGTTAACCGTAGAATGTAACAATTTGGTATAGTCACACACTGGAATATTACGAAGCAATAAATGAGAATGAACTACCGTTATCTGTGACAATAAAAATTAATCTTATAGACTTAAAGTTGAGAAAAGGAAGGCAGATGCAAGAGCGTATGTATATACCTTATAATTTCATTTTTATAGGAAGTTCAAAACAGCAAAACAAATCTATAAGAAGAGTTTCAGTTGGTGGTCAATCTGGGGAAAATGTTGATTTTAAAAGCCCAATACCCAGGTTTTCTTTGATTTCACTGTTGTCTCCATAGCAATGGTCGCGGACTCCAAGAGGTAACCTCTTAAACAAAAGAGACATTGTCATTCTCGACAGCTGCCCAGGAAAGTCGCCCACGTCCTGCAAAAGTGTCACCTACATAGATGTAGGTCTTCCTCCACCTTTTCCCATTAGAGGAAGGTCTTGCAAATAATAATACTAATACAAGTTTAAATGAGAACACCATGGAGGCCTTTATAATCATTGTCTTGAGGGACAGGACTAACTCATTCAGAAGCAAACATTGTTATTTCAGTATTGGGGGCCTGTGATTCATCTAGTGGAAAATGGATACAGAAAAATGGGAATCCTGGTGAAGCTTTCTCGCAAACACTTAGTTTGTTTATACCTGGAGTGAAACTAAAATGAGATCATTCTGACTGCTGGACCTATTCTTTGTCTGGAAGTTCAGGAGCAGGGGTAGGTTTTACGAAGTGGCATAAACTCAATTTTGGTTCAACTTGTGCTTGCATAACTCTAATCAGTTTATAAAAGGCCATCTATACATTATGTCTTTTGATTATGTAGATAACTCTATAAGGCCAAAAGAGCACATTTACAGTTTTTATTTTGCTGATGAGAAAATTGAGGCTTAGCATGGTAAGGTCACTGCTCCAGGCCACTCAGCTAGTAAATGACAGGGCTGGAATTTAAATCCAGAAGTGTCTGTCTGCAAAGCCATGTTCTTTTTACCACACTGGCTGTTTCCATCTGGCACAGACTGTCCTCTCCTGGGAATTCTGCAGGGAGGGAGATGCTATATGCTCCTTATTACCTTTAACAATCTGTTTCCAACTTAATTAGGGAAGTCTTCCTTAAATCTTACACTCATGTCACATTTTTCTTAAATAAATTTATTTAAATTCCTTGGCAGACACCAAAAGCTACGTTTTAGCTTTTCTCTTCCTACTATATCCTCATTCCTTTAACAATAATTATTACCAAAGATCTTTAACAACCTTCTCACATATGGCATTGAAAACTGGAGTTTGACACAGCAAAACAAAAACAAAAACAAAATGAAAAGGCAACCTACTGAATGAGAGAAGATAATTCCAAAAGATATATCTGATAAGGGGTTAATATATGAATACATACGAAGAACTCAGTCTCAAAAAAGGATCTGATTAAAAAATGGGCAGAGGATCTGAATGCACATTTCTCCAAAGGGGACACACAGATGACAACAGACACATGAAAAGGTGCTCGACATCACTAATCATGATGGAAATGCAAATCAAAACCACAGTGAGATATCACCTCCCATTGTCATAATGGCTATTATCAAAAATACAACAAACAACAAGTGCTGGTTAGGTTTTGGAGCAAAAGGAACCCTTATGTAGTGTCGGTGAGAGCGTAAATTGCTGCAGCTACTATGGAAAACAGCATAGAGGTTCCTCAAAAAATTAAAAAAGAACTACCACATGACCCAGCAATAATTTGAAAAGACATGTGCATCCTTATGTTCAATACAGCATTATTTACAATAGCCAAGATATGGATGCAACCTAAGTGTTCATCAATAGATAAATGAATAACAAATATGTGACACACACACACAATGGAATATTGCTCAGCCATAATAAAGAAATCTTGCCATCTGCAACAACATGGATGGACCTGGAGGGTATTTTTCTAAGTGAAATATGTTGGACAGAGAAAGACAAATACTGTATGATTTCACTTCTATGTGGAATTATAAAAAAAAAAAAAAAAAAAAACCTAATTAAACAAAACCAAAACATTTATAGACACAGAGAACAAACCTCAAAATGGAGGGTGGGGTGAAGGAATGGATAAAAAAGGTGAAGTAGATTAAGAGGTACAAAGTTTCAGTTATAAAATAAATGTCAGGGAAATGTAATGTACAGCATATTGAATATGGTCATAATATAATAACTTTGTACAATAACAGATGGTTGACTTATCATGGTGATCATTTCATATGGTATATAAATGTTGAACTACTATGTTGTATACCTGAAGCTAACATAATATTGTTTGTCAACTATACTTTAATTTACAAAAAAGAAAAGAACACTGGAATTCTAGTTTGAGGGAGATTATGCCATTTCATATCCAAATCTAAAGTTTCTTTCAGTGATAATAACTTGAGTAAATAATTATTATCTCATTACGAAACCTACTTGAGAAAGCATGACTATATGGAGACCTGATAAATGTAATGATTCTCAGGTAACTCTTTGGATAAAGGAAAGAAAAAAGTGAAATAAATCTGTCTTTTATTCCTTTTTATCTTTGAAATAAATATTGTTAAGTTTGACTTGGGAGTGGGGAAGACACTAGAAGAGATGTGCATGTGTGTTTAACAAATTAAGCATCTTCATGTGTCCATTAGTGTGGATAAATGCTTGCAATTGTGCATTAGGTTTTAAATCCCTCCAAAAACCTGCTCTGTGACCTTAGCTAGTTAACTTCTCTCAGCTTCAGTTTTCACATCTCTAAACTGGTGATATTACTAGTATTTCTTTTTTTTTTTTGCATGAGAAAATACATACTTATAACAATCTCTAGCATAAATGTTAGTCTGCTTTATTATTGCCTGCATTTGTCATTAACCCCCTGGTTTAACATTTAGTATCTAGAAACTCTAGGTGTACCTGGGCTTGCTTCAAGTTGAGTGGTCACAGCATCCAACAGTATTCATGTTGCTGAGTCTACTACCTGCTTTTAGTGTAGGAGCCTGTTTTCTTAGTACCCAAAGTGATGTGGAGCTCAGTGCTATTTTTAAATGTCTTGAAACATTTTATTTGTTTCTCTGAGCATGATCACCTCATGATGGAGTGACTAAAGGTACTCTTCTAAATACTCTAAAAATGGTGAGATTCATTAAGAAAAAATGTTAGGGAATGAAAGGATGGAATAAGTTTGCAAACATATCTCAGTCATGCCTCTAACTTAAACCATGAAAGTTCAGAAACGGTTGTTACAGGAGAGACATCTTGCTCATTCAAACTAATAGTGAGAGGAAGTGATTTTCACAATAGCTAAATTGATTTATAAAGTGAGGTTTATGGGATCAGTCTTTAATGTCAGAGATCTTGGATCAAATTTCAGTCCTGCTACTTACTAGCTATATGATTCTAGGCAAGTTACTTAAGCATTCTGTGTCTCGGTTTCATAATCTATAAAATGAAAAGAATAAAAATACAGTTGACCCTTGAACAACATGTGTTTGAATTACATGGGTCCACTTATATGTGGATTTTTTCCAATAAATACATACAGTACTATAAATGTATTTTCTCTTCCTTGTAACTTTCTTAATAATATCTTCTTTTCTCCAGCTTATTTTAGGAATACAGTATATAACACATATAATATACAAAATATGTATTAAGCGATATGTTACCAGTAAGGCTCCAGTCAAAGATAGGCTATTAGTAGTTAAGTTTTTGGGGAGTCTAAAATTATACATGCATTTTTGATGGCATAGGGGTTCAGTGCCCTAACCTCACATTGCTCAAGGGTCAACTATACTTTCCACATTGGGTTGTTGTGCGAGAATTAAGCACAATCCAAATTGTAGTCATTATTACGTCAATGTTGTTCTTGTTTTGGGGGGGAGGTATTGGGTAACCTTGTATTTCCTGCCTTTAGCACTTTCTTATTCTGCATTAACTGGGAAGACAGAGCTCCTTTGCATCATGGTGGTCATTGATGCAACTTTCCAAATATCTGTAGTTCTTCTCTCTGCTGGGCCCATGGTAAGGCTACACTTCCTGGTCTCCCTGTGGTTGGGTGAGTGTAGTTCTGACCAATGGGTTGTGAGAGCAAGCGATATGAAGTGAAGCTTCTGGGATGAAGCATTTAACAGCTAATCAAGATTCCCCAGAGTACTCCATTCCCTCAGGCATGGCTACTCACAATATTGGAAATGTTGGCTGCTCCATCCATCTGAGCTTCTGAGTAGTAACTGTGAAGTCTAGACTCTTTCTGTCATTCCATGACAGTCACAGAGCATGAGCAAGAAACAACTTTTGCTTTTTTAACCTACTGAGATATTGGGGTTGCTGATTACTGTAACCTAGGTAGCTAATCCTGACCGTATCACATCTCTACCAGTGGTGCAGTGTTTTTCAGCTGGTGGTGATTCCCTTCTTCCATCACTCTCCTAGGACTTTTGAAAATGTCTGGAAACTTTGGTTTTCACAAATGGAGTGGTGTGTGCGCTACTGTCATCTAATAAGAAGTGGTCAGGGATGCTGCTAAATGTCCTAAAATGTACAGGACAAGTCCCACAATAACAAATTGTCTAGCGGAAAATGTCAGTAGTACTGTAGTCCAATGCTGAGCTTCCTTCAGCCCCTCATACTCCTTATACTCTAAAACACCCTCCCAGCCCCCACTCCTTATCATCACAGAATGTGCCCACAATGCTTATGCACACCACAGAGACCATGCTCATTCTCACTGTGCTTGGTTACTTACGAAACTGAACTACATTAGGAACTATCTGTCATGAGTATTCTACAGACCACCCATGCAAAGGGTACTCTGGGAGTTGAGTGTGACTTGAAATACATGTAAAGGGTACTCTGGGAGTTGAGTGTGACCTGAAGTACAGATATTGCAGGAGAAACAAGGCATCTGTCTCCTGAAGAAGTCTCTTTCTGTTCTCCAGAAATTCAATTACCCAGCCAAAAGCTGCCAATTTTACCACTGAGTTGTAGAATTTCCTGACATCTTCTGGAAATTTCACAGAAAAATCTACATTCTAGTTCATTAAATGTTTCAGTTTAAAGGCATGGAAGGAAAGGGAATTTGACACAGGTCTGAGATGTCCATTTGGACTAAGGCTTCTGACAGTCAAATACCTGTAGGCAAGGTCTGAGTTAGAATTCTAATTGGCCTCCTTCAAAGAGATTGACTACTAAATCTGACATAAGTTTAAAAATAGCATGTCTAAGGTAACATGATTAGCGGCATAACCAACACCAGAATCCAGACTTCCTGCTCACTCCCAAATCTATTTTATAGATGTTGAGGACAGAGGAGGGCTTGGAGAGTGGGCGCTGAATACACTCGTGGTAGAACTAGCTTGGCCTTCAAAGTCTGCTTGCCATGAGTTTTTCATTATTTTTACTTGTTTGCACTTTGGTCTCTTCTATAAAAGTTGTAGTGAGAATTGGGAAGAACAGATGTAAAATTTTTAGTACAATGCCTGGCATATAACTATCACTTAGTAAATGGTGGCAATTATAGCGTTGGAAAATGCAGCCCTAATGCTGGGGCAGGGGGCAGAACTGAAAGGGATGGCACAAAGGGGAGTAAGACTGTTGGTTGCTTTAGAGGTACAAAGAAGCCTGGAGAGGAGGGCAGAAGGGAGTTGACAAAAACCAAAAACAAATATCACTTTCATTTGTATAATAGTGCCTTAATATCATCTTACCTCCCAAACTTAGAAAATCCAAGTTTTTCATTGCAATTTGTTAATAACTTCACCCAAAAGTTGATTTGCTCTGTTGGGATGCACATTTTCTCAAATCTCAGCACCACAAAGAGCCTCCTACCCCAGGACAGCACTGTTCTGATTCTAAGCCTCTCAAAACTATTACAAGTATGATTATTCCCAGTGGTACTAATTTTAAAAAGAAAATAAATTACAGTGGGATATACTAGTGCAGTATTTTCAACACATATTTATTGAGTCTTCCTATGTGTGAGGCACTACTAAGAAAGGAGAGAATGGGATAGACAGGCTGAATTCCTGGACTTATGGATACTTTCTAGTGGAGGAGACCAATAATAAGCAAATAAAATAATCATGGATGGTAATTTGTGCTTGAAATGAAATAAATGGGTAGCTGGGTTAAAAGAATGGCTCAGGGATTATACTTTAATTTCAGTGAAGGCCCATTGGAGGTGGTGGCATTTAATCTGAAATATGAAAGATGAGAAGAATGTTGGGGAAGTGCATTTTAGAGGAAAAGACACTATGGAAGGAGTACATAGCATTCATATAGACATTATCTCATTTTGGACTTCCTCATAGTCTTGTGAAGTAGGCACTTTTGGTGGGTAGCTTCTGACATGACCCCCAATGATCCCTACCTTGGTGTTTATACCCTTAGGGAATCTCTTCCTCTTGAGTAAGGTCCAGACTTAGTGACTTCATTCTAAAAAACTGAACGCTTAAAAAGCCATACTGTCACTTCCATGATTAGGTTATAAAAAATTCTGACTCCTGTCATCCTTGCTGACTCTTGTCGGTGCAAGCTGCCACATTGGAAGGTCCCACATGGCAAGGAACTGAAGGCTTAGTCCAACAGCTTGCACGGAACTGAATCCTTCCAACAACCACTGAGTGGGTTTAGAAGCAGATCCAGCACTGGTTGGGAAGATTGTGCCTCCAGCCACTACCTTAACTGTAACCTGTGAGAGACCTTGGAACTGAGGATCTAGCTAAGCTGTGCCTAGCTCCCTGACTCTCAGGATTATAGTATAATAAATGAGTATCAATTTTGTGGTAATATGTTACACAGCAATAGATAACACGGCATTCATTCATTTATTCACTCATGGACTCACTTATCCAATAAATCTTTTTTTGCGGTATCCTATAGCCCAGGCAGTGGCCTAGGTGCTAAGGAAACAAAAATGTACTTCACAGTCCTCAGATACAGTTTTGTAGAGGGAGGCAATGTTACTGCACTAAATTATAGGGTAATTGTGCTCTAAGCTGTACTAGTGGTTGCAATGTCTCGTGCTGGGAACAAATAGAAGGGAGACAACAACTCTTACTGGCAGAGTCAGAAAATGCTAGAAGTGAGAAAACCGAGGCTCAAGGAAGGTAAGAAATTGCCCAAGGTCACACAGCTCTTCCGATTCATCTGCTTTGTTCAAACATGGAGGACATGTGCTTATCTCCAGTGTAAGACTGTCTATTTTAACCTACAATTCTCAGACTACTTCTCTCTTATGTTTCTTAATAATCTAAAACCAAATATATGTTGAAATGGATTTTTTATTGCAAATGTAAGATAAGTAATAGGTTACTCAGGTTTCTGTGACAAAGATTAACATTCCACTTCTAATTAACTTTCATAAAATAGAAATCAAACCACTCTAATATAACTCATTACTCTGCATACATTTGTGCATGGTTGGGGGTCACACATTTCTACACAAACAAAAATGCTGGTATTGAACAGAAAATGACTGAAACCATGCTTCGTGGTAGAATCTAATTAGCAACATAGATTAGTTACATAGAAATGTAACAAAGTCAACGATGCCAGAAAAGCATCCACGGACGCTTTGCAATTTGAGGAAACTTTCCTGAGAGTCAAGCCATGGTTCTTATTTTTGGTTTGATAATTTGCTAAACCTGCAAATCTAGAAGGAGCCTAATTAAAGTTAATGAGAAATAACCTCCATTTCCAAAGTCTTACTGTTATTTTTGTGCAGAGTTTTGTGCTTTTTTTGCTCGAGTTTGAGTCACATATTATATTCAAATTTCACATTTGAAAACCTCTTATTTGTAAGATTTTTTGTTTTTACTTTCTCTTTTCTATTTCCTTTCTTGCCCTTTACTCTTATATTCTGAGGTATATAACATTTATTTTGATGGATGTTTTATTTAGGAGTCATATATATTGTAAAGTGCAAATTTTAAGGGCACAATTTAACTAATTTTTACATATGTGCTCCACATAAACACCACCCAGCTCAAGATACAGAATAGTACTGTCCAAAAGAACTGTGTATCATGATGGAAATGTTTTGTCTACACTGTGCATTTCGAAAGCCACAAGCCACATGTGGCTATTGAGCACTTGAAATGTGGTTAGTGTGATTGAGGAACTAAATTTTAAACTTTATTTAAGTAGACTAGTGGCTACCATTTTGGACATTACTGATATAGAGCATTTATAGTATCTGAGTACCTTCAAATCAATACCAACCTACTTCCCATTCCTTCTGCTGATGCGATCATTATTCTGATTTCTAGCATCATATATTAGTTTTTTCTGATCTTGAATTTCATGTAAACAAAATCACAGAGTATATACTCTGGGTTGGGATATAGTCTCTCAATATGTTTCTGTGAGATTCATTCTTTTTGTTGAATGTGCCAATATTTTTCTTTTTTTAATTGCCTGAATATTACATTGCATGAATATATCACGGTTTATCCATTCTACTAGTGATGGATAGTTGAGTTGTTTCTAATATTTAGCTATTGGTGATAAAGCTGCTATACATATTCTTACATATATTTTTTGGTGGATAAATATACTAATTTCTCTTGGGTATATACCAAGGCGGGGGGTGGGGAGGTGGGTGGAATTGCTCAGTCTTATCCTTTCCGTAGCAATGTAGGAGAAGTCAGGTTGCTCCATGAAAATAAAATTTTACTTTTGAACAATGAATATTTATAAAGAGTACAGTAGTTACTAATGTGCTATTCCAGAGAATGCACAACAACTAATTGAAGCATTATTTTGTAATATCTAATAGTTTGAGGATGAGATTACTTCATGTCCCAGCAATTATACTTCTAGGTATGTTCCCTCAAGAAATTCTTGAACACATGCCCAAGGAGATATGTATAGGAGTATTCATAAAAACATTTTTTGTAATACTAAAAAAATAGAATTTCTTTATTAACTGTATAAATGAGAATATATCCACAATGGACTATCACCAAGAATGTAGAGATACATGTATCAATATGAATGAATCACTTAATATAATGAGCCCCCCCCAAAAAAAAAATAAAAGGTAGTGAAAACATCACAGTTCAACATGACTTATATAAAGATTTAATATAGTTGCAACTGTACTTGATCTGTTAAGGATACATATGTTGGTAATGAAAGTATTAAGAAGTGCATGGAAAGGATAAATAGTAACAGCAGAAAATGGTTACTTCATATTTAGGGCAGGGTGAGAAATTAAAACTTTAACTATACTAATTTACTTATTAACCTAGGTAATGGGTTATTGTTATTATATTTTGTATAATTTTGCATGTCTTAAAAAGTATACAGTAATAATGAAAGAATCTGCCAAAATAGTGAAGAATGCTAAGCATGCCCTGGTATTCAAGCTCACTTTATCAGTGCATAAATCTTCAGACTCTCACAAAGTTTTAGCTGGGCACAGGACTGCCCAGCTAGAGACTACACATCTGGGGCTTTTTTTGTAAAGAGATGTTCTTGCAATGGGATCTGAGTAGAGGTGAGTATGACTTCTGGGTTACATCCTTAAGAAGACCTACCACTTCTTCTTTCTTTCTTCTTGTAGGACGAAGATGGATGTGTTAGTGGTGAAACAGCTTAACTCATGTGCACATAGACAATGAGTTCCCTGTCTTGCTCATTAAATGTAAGCTTAATAAGGGCAGAAATCTAGTCTGTCACATTCACTACTGAATATTCCTCAGTTCTAGAACAATATCTGACATTTGAAAGAGATTCAATTCAATTTGAATAAATGCATGATTTTTTTTTTATCATTAATGGTGAATCCAGTCTACTTACCTAACCTAATTTCACTCTCACTTTACTTTGTTATGAAGTTTTGCTGATTTTATTGCTTTCAAGACAGTATTTTAAGATGGAAAAGCAATGTCTGTACATCTCAGAGTGACATAATCAAGTGGCTAATGCTTGTCAATGACAAAAGGATCAGGAGAGAAAATGTTTTTTTCATATGAAACACATTTGAAATGATAAAAAGCTAATGATTTTCTAAACTACTAACTACAAACATTATCAGACTTATCTTTCTACATTTATTGTTTCCTAAGACTAAAAATAGCTCCACATTTCAAATTTTCTTCACTTTTCATTAGGATAGGTCTCAATTCCTTGTTACATATAGTGTTTATTTCTACTACAGCAATAAAATATTATTTTCTAATGAAACATTGCTTATTCATTAAAAGAAACTGGTAAAGTATCTTGACATATATTGGATTTAAACAGTTGAATACTACGGCATGTTAACAATAACCATGTCAACAACTGTGGTAGATTTACAGGCGGCCACAATTCTTCACTCTGCTTGTAGCCACATCACTTGCAATATGACTCTGTAGCTCCTCCCATCAAGAAATGGAGTTTGTTTCTCCTCCTCTTGAGTTTTGACCGACTGTAACTTCTTTTGGCTAAGAGAAGTCACAGTGTGACAGTCTGAACCAGGGCTTTCAGAGGCTTTGCGCTATTCCATTCTCTCACTTAGCACTCTGTCTAGCAGCCATGTGCAGAAGTGCAGTTTGTGAAATCTCATGGAGGATAACTGTACCATACCTGATGTTGTCCTAGGTCAATCTATAGCCACTGACCCCCGAAGAGAACGAACTTCCTACCAGACCCACAGATGACAACAAACACGTAAGTGAGCCCAACCAAAACCAAATAAAGCACCAAGCTCATGTGTAGATATGTGAGCAATAATAAATACTTACTGGTTTAACCTATTGAGTTTGAGTGTTATTTGAGTGTTATTATCAACAATAGACCGATACGGCCATCAGGATAACAGTAAAATAAATACCCTTAAAACGCAATGACTTTGTAGATGTCTAAAAATCCTTTTAAGTTTCCTCGGCTTCCCTAATAAATGGGGTTTCGTACATCCTGATCTCTTGTCCAGTTCCCAAAACTATTCAGGCTCTGTCCTCACTCTTGGGTAATGAGCAAAACCATCCAGTTTTAGTTCTCAAATATTTATATCAGCTAACCTATCTCTACTTTCTTTCCAATTTCATAGAAGGGGCCTTTTAAAAAGTTAGCATTAGCATTGAGACCAGGATGCCATCACATGAATATAGTCTGGAAAAGTGGAAAATTCAGCCTTGACAGAGAAAATGAGACTGACAAAAATAGACATTCAGAATTAAGACAGAGAAGTTGGTAATTAATGCTAGAACTATACCTGGGATTCCATAAGACACGGTTATACCTCTATCATACTAGTGGTCTATTATTTATTATATTACTTACTTATTACATAGACTTATTTTAACTGTCATTTGTGTTAGTGAGCTATTGCCACAATAATGCCACATTAAAAAAACCACTCCTGAACACAATGACTCACCTTAACAAACATTTGTTGTCATGTTCATGGGTCTGTGAGTTGGCTGGGTTCTGCTGATCTAGACTGGGCTTGGCTGTAGGCTTTAAAGTATGGGTTGCTTTAGACTGAGGGTTAGCTGGGCTTGGTTCTAGGCTGTGGGTTCAGTTCAGGCCTTTCCACGAGTATTGTACTGAGGCTCAGCCTTGAAGAGGCATGTTGATATTTTGGAAGATCACCAAAGTGCAATGGCAGCAAAAGCATATGCACAAGCACATTTCAAGTCCTCCACTCTTCAAGTCCGGTAATTGCCCACTGACAAAGCAAATGTGATGGCTAGGCCCAAAGTCAAGTGGTGAATGAGTTTACTCAATGCAGCATAAGCCATGGCAGGATGTTTAATTCTAATATAGGTGAGTGAAGAATCAGGACCAGTTATTTAATCAACATTATCTTTACAATACAATTTCTTCTCTACTCTGGTCCATCGCTGGGCAAAAGAAAATAGCTGGTTTCTCAGATAACCTCTCTTCATTCAGCCAAACTATCTCCTCATCATTTAACCCCAGCTCAACTAGTACCTCCTCTGTGGATGGGCTACTGACCAATCAAACCCCATTGTTATCTGAGGTCTCCAAAGTCCTCCAGCTGCTGAAGCTTACCTCACAGTGCTACCACTCCACTGCCCCATCACTACTGCCACTGACTGCCATGACCGACTCAGGCTGCTGTTCACTGAATCTCTGGCATGTAACAGGTTCTTAATTTTTACCTGGTAGCTATCAATATCTCCATTTTATAAAAAAGTTGATGAACTTCCTAAAGGTTATATAAACAATAAGTAACTGAGTCTAGATTCATACCCAGATGTGTCAATAAACACAATATCTCTACCATATTACCAGTTATAAAATAAGGGTAATATGATATGGTAGAGATATAACTAGCATTACTCACCTTATTAGGTGAACTATCTTTATTCTGATTTCGTATATGTAAAAAGTGAGGTTCAGAGAGGTTAACTGACTGACTGGCTCCTGAACACAGAGTAAGTAATAGAGTCAGAATACAAATGGACCAGAGTAGAGAAGAAATTGTATTTTAAAGATAATGTTGATTAAATAACTTTAACTTTAAGGTCCTATTTTTCTACTACTGGTATTCAATGTTTAATTTCTATACAATACTAGAGTTAAATTATAACCATGCTGAAGGTTTTAGCTGTGAAATTCTATGAAGACCAATAGTTATTAAACCCCTAATTATGGACCAAGTCTTGGCTCAAATGGCAATAATATAAATGATGATGATTGTTTATATTTTTAAAAAATGTGTTATGCCAAACATGGTGCTTAGTGATTGACTCATTAACTTAGCACAGTCTCATAATAAATGCAGTAAAGCACAATTGGTTATTATTTCCATTTTACAGACAAGCACATTGACACTTACTTAGGAAAGTTAAATGACTTGTCCAAGATTTACAGTGCTAAGGAACAGAGCCAGTAATGAGTCTAGTATATTAAGAATCTGACAACACATACTGGCTTCTGTGTTACATAATGACTATCTTCGGTTCCAACATTGTAAACAGCCATCGCTTCCCACTCTTCACAGAATGGATGGGTTAAGTTTTATGTTAAAAACTTTTGGGTCTGGAAAGTAAAAAATTCTTTCTGTTATAATGTGATATTTATTTAATTCGGGGGGTGACACTGCTGCACTTGGGTCAAATCTGCCAACTGACTGTTTTTGTAAATAAAATTTTAGCGGAACACATTCATGCCTATTCCTTTATATATTGTCTATGGCTGCTTTTGCTATAATGACACAATTAAGTAGTTGCTATGAAGACTATAGGGTCCACAAAGCCTAAAATACTTATCACCTGGTTTAATTCTTCATTTGAAATCTTGTGGTTTAAATTTTCATGCATGTTTTGTGAGTGTTCTTTCTCTAAAGAGTGACTTTGTTTTAATTCTGGGGTTGCTGGACTCCCTAAGATGGTGATCATTCTATGAAATACGAAGTCATCACTTTTTAAAAATCATCCAACTGATTTCGATCACACACTAGCAAGGACAAGACAAGAAAGATGAGCCTTTCCTATCCATAACCATCCTCTGAACACTATGGGGCTTTATGTATGTTTTCAAATTAAACAAGGAAATACTCGATATGGCAAAACTTAAATGAGTGACGCAAACATAAACTTAACTGGTCTCCACTGAGTGAAAACTCTCTTATTTATATCATAGTTAGCTTAATACACAGAATTGAGTCCTTAGCCCACCTTTCTGCCCACCCCCTCCAAATTTTAGGAAAATAAGGATCAGGATCAATAAAATTCACTCTCCGGAACTTTTTGTATTGATAAAAAAATTACTACTATTTTCAGCAATTAAAGTACAGCAATCAAAGCTTACTTTGGAGTTACACAACCTTGAGGGGCTGTTTGACCTTGGAAAAATTGTTTAACTTCCTTCTCTCTCTCTGGTTCTTCATTAAAATGTGGATAAAGCATCTAGCTTGTAAATTTATTATAAGGATTAAATATGATAATATATGTAAAGTATTAGGCTTAGTGCTTGGCACACAGTAAATGCTTCCTATCTGGTGGGCATGATTACTGTTCAAACTAGGGGTCAGACCATAGATCATAAAGCCTCCCCTGACTGAAAGTCATGTAGGATTATTCGCCGGCCAAGCAGAAAAGAGAATTAAGATATTTTATGCATATTTTCAGAAAGGGTTAAAACAAAAAAGTTTAATGACAAAATTTAATCATCATTCTATGCTCCATTACCCAAGTTTCTGTAAATTTTAGATCTGAATCATTGAACAAGCAAGGAGGGTATATGTTGGAGGTAAAAGACAAATTCAGCTCATCACCATGGAGAGAGTCTGGGTGGGTAACATGTCAGAAGGCTTGTAAGATATCTCCGTTTGCAAAGCCATCTTAGATGGTTTATAATAGCTTCCATCATTTGCTGAAAGGTGGCAAAAGTAGAAAATACTATTTCCATATGTCTTGTTTTTTTTTTTTTTTCTGAAAGCACACCTCTTAACAACTCTGATTACAATTTTATGGTTCAATGCTCATTAATGGATTCTGAATAAGATAATATATATATAATTCCATTTTGGCAACAAAGGGAAGAAATTGCTAAAATGTCCATATCGGTTTTGAAGGATGTAGAGAAAATAGTCAAATCCCTGTTCTTCAGATGTAGGATATCCATCGTTTTTCAATTTCAACTTTCCATTGCAGTTAGTTTCTCAATAACAGCAGGTGCTTTTGGATAGAAATATCTGACCATGTGTTCTAGGAAGAACTGATAGAGAAATAAGAATTTTCTGATGACCCCATCATGAGAAATCATGATGGGGAGGGGGGCCTTCAGAGAATTGTTATTCTTGGAAATTAAATACTGCTATCTGGCTCTGTGCCCTCCACATCTTTAATGACCTTGAATTCTGTCCCTTATAACAGAATAGAACATGTTAATGTGGTATATGCACCTTGACCTATTCCCACATTGTCAGAGTGCTGCAATTAAAGTACATCTGGCAAGCGAAGCCACTGAAAACCAGCAGTCTATCAAACATCTCAAAGCCGTTGGAGGCTGTGGGTAAAGACAAGATTTAATTTCTGTACTCTGTGATGGGAAAGACGAGTTGAATGTGACCAGAGGGAAAGTTTATGATTTAAGACATACTGTAAACCTTGGGCGAAATCCACATTGTAAAAGAAAAGTATCAGCAGGTGGATTCAGGTTTCAGGTTGACATGTCTGAGCCACTGCTGTACTTTGCCAAAGCAGAAAAAAAGGAACTGAACACACACCTTTGTGGAATGTGGGTATTTAAGCCGTAGAGGGCCATAAATGCCTTGGCCTCTCTTTACTGATTCAGTCAATATTTAGGTGAACATCTATTTTGAGCCAAGCATTGTATTTAGTGTTTGCCATATAGTGGTGAATGCGACAGACATGGTCTCGCTTTTAAATAGCCTAGAGGATGCGGTAAACAATAAGAGAATTATTGAGTATGCAAGATAATTTCAGACTATATGAAATTCTTTGATGGCAATAAACAAGGGACTCTTACAAAACAAACAGGAGAAGCCTATTTTAGGCAATAAAATGAGGGAGAGCTTCTCTGAAAAGGACATATTTAAATTGATACTTAAAGAAGTCAGCCACAAAAATAACATCAGGATGGGGAAAGAACACTTGTAGCAGAAACCCTAGGATGCCACCCAGTGAGTCATACACTATTATATATAGTCTCTTCCCCTTAACTGTGGGTAGAACTTGTGTCTTGGTTCTAATCAATAATATGTGACAAGAGTGAAGAGATTTTTCAGATGTAATTAAAGTCTCAAATCAGTCGACTTTAATAGAAAAGGTAATTATTCCAGGTCAGCCTAACTTTATCAGGTGATCCTTTTAAAAGAAGATCATCTAGAAATCAGAGACCTAAAGAACCAGAGACTCTCTCTGTTGCTGGCATTGAAGAATTCTACAGCTGTAAGGGTATGTGTTGTGGCAACAACATGAAGGAGCTTGAAGTGACTCCTTCCCTATTGAGGCGATAAATGAGAACGCAGCCCAGTTGGAACCATCATTCCAACCTTCTGAGTCTCTGACCGGAGAACCCAGCTAAGTAGTGCCTGGACTTCTGACCTACGAAAACTGTGAGATAATAAATGGATATTCTCTTACGCCACTAAGTCTTTGATAATTTGTTACATAGCATTCAGAAGTGGTTTGTGGTTAGGAAGGAGGAAGACGATCAGGAGCCCGATCATGGACCAGTCTATGATAAAGTAGGAAAGTTTAGGCTTAATCCCCAGCATCTGATATTCAGTGCCTAGTGCATAAGAGGTGCTTAAAATATCTGTTGAATGAATGAATGCATTTATGAATAATGAAAGGATGTTGTTAAAGTGTTTAATACTAGACTGTCATCACCACCCCCTCAGATTTTAAAACATTTCTTCAATATTTATTGAAAGATCATTATATGCAAAGAACTATATTGATTTTAGAGGGCCAAGAAAAGTGATTAAGAAATAGAGCTTTGCCCAAAAAGCAAATTCTCAACTAACAGATCTCCTGGAAACTTCTGGACTAAAGACTCTATAATGAGGTATGGATAAAACCTAGTAATCTCTTCAGGAGCTAATAAACTAAATAAAAAGCTATTAAATGCTGCTCAAGTTCACAGAAGATAGCACTGTAACAAGATAACTACATCATCAAAGGCCACATCGGTGATAGTTTGGAGGAAAGGAAATGAAATGTTGAGGAAATAAGTAGTTTAATAATGATGGGGAATTCAACTTTGAAAATGTGAAGGTGTTTGTAGGTTAGGAAGTTATATTCCATGTGTCTCTAGTGAAACCTTCCAGCTTATGTGAAAAATCTCTAGGAATTCAGAGGAGATAATTGAGAGAAAACTGTCAGTTTCTATTAGTTGGAACATGCATGTTATCCCTGCTGCCCCTTAGGTACTAATGCTGGCTGAGCTGAAAGTCAAGACCAGACTGCTGATGTTTCGAAGAGGTGCAGGTGAGATCAGTAACAGCACAACCACAAAGGCCATTGTCAAAGTGCAGAGTCGAAACACAAAGAAACAGCTGACTCTCTTAGCTCAAACTCATCCATACCCCCTTCAAAAGTAGCTGGGTTGCTTCCCAAAGAAGAATTTATTTATATTTACAAATATATAAAGATGTAGACTTGCCTCATTCTAAAACACACTTCAGAAGTGTTTTTTCATGGGAAATGTTAACATGTTTCAGAATGAAGCCATTAAGAATAACTCGTACAGTTAAGCAAAGGGGAAGGAAATGGCAAATACCTGGTACAACTGAGCAATAAATCAACTCTACACTTGGAGGCCACTAAAGGGAAAGGGGAGAAATGGTGCTTTCCATTTTTAAAACTTTTTAATAAATCACCATCATCACCATCATCACCATCATCACCATCATCATCATCATCATCATCATCATCATCATCATCTTTGCATTTTATGAAGACAGAGAGCAGGTTTGTCTTAGTCTCATTTCCCAGGTAATTCTACCTATTCTCAAAGAGGTTACCCAACTTTTTTGAGTTAGGTTTAAAATTCAAGTCAAAAACTTAATTAGCTACATAATTGACTGCTTCTTCCCAAAAGTCTAGGAAAATAAAAACAATGATGATTTTATAATAAGAGTTTCCAGTTATTTTACATTAATTATTCTGTTGAGTATAAGTAAACTCTTCTATGAGGTAGAACCATGCATTCTCAAATAGACAAAATGAGCTTTAAAAAAATTCCATATGCAGATAATGGAGATATTTTTTAAGCCTCCTTGCATTTTTTAATGTTTCGAAAATATGATTGATGATAACAGGCAACTGGTATAAGACTGATATAACTGCTCTTTGATAAACATCATTTCTCAGTTGAGATGAAAACTGCAGGTACTAGAACCTTATAAAGAGAAAACATAGGAATCTTCAGAAAGCAGCACCAGGAATCACATTGTGGCTTTCCCTAGAATATAATATGCATACGAAGAAAATGTGCACATTTCTGATTTTGGAAGCACCTAAAAATTGCCTTGTCTCATAAGGAGAAGGTCCAGAAAATACAAAAGAAAACAAGAAGCAATTTAAGCAGGGTGAGAATGAAAGCCATATGATTTTCACTCCTGTGAGTTAATGGAGTTCTGAAGTGTTCAGGGTGGTCTATGAGAAAGCAAGTGAGCGAGACTATAAATTCTGAAACTAGATTGCAGGGCACGAGAAGTGCGGACTTATGTGAAACCTGCTCTGGTCAGTCTGGGATTATTTTTGGGGATGGGGTCAGAGGGCTCACCAGCCTCAGCATGCCAGGGCACCACTGGTCACCTCAGCCATGCCTCCCACATCACTAGTGATGTGGATGGTATACGAGGACAGACTGATGAAGAGCTTGTAGTTTAATGGTTATGTCTCACTTTAATGCACATTTTTTTTTAAAATGAATGCTTCAAAGCTGTGATTTCACTTACATTACTTCTAAAAATAAAGATAGGTTTAAAGAGTGAGTTAGGAGTTGGTTTAATTAAAAATATTGAATAAGTAATCATACGGGTAGTACTTGGAAAAAGCAAAAGGCATGAGGATGGTATATTGATGGTTGAAGTCTAGAATATAATGTGGAAGATAATTTTCTTCCTATCCCATTGTTTTGATAGTTTTTTTGTTGAGATTTTTGTTATCTGCTTCCATTTACAAAATATCTATATGCTTAAAGCAGAAAATTTGGAATATAGAAAAGAACAAATGAAAATAATAAAAATCAACCATAATGCCAGCCCTAAAGATAAGCACAGTAAAGATTTTGTTTTTCACCCATCTAGTACTTTTCTCATAAAAATGGAATTATACCTTCATACTCTGTTTTATAGCTTGATTTCCCACTTGACAATAGCTAGTGAACATTTTCCCATGTGGTAGCTTTCTTTTTCAATAATCATTTTATTGGCTGAAGAGTATTCTCTAATGCAGTTAAACCAAACTCTAATTAATCTCCTACTGTTGGGAATTAAAGTTGTTTCCACTTTTTCACTGCCATGTGAAATGCTGCAATGAACATCTTTGGACATATACTGTTGCATATGCCTCTGAGTATTATAACAAATTCCTAGAAGTGGAGCCCGCTAGGTCAATGGGTTTGCCCATTATAAAGGTGTTTTGCTAAAAATTAATAGATTACTCTATAGAAAGTTTAGAATAATAAATTATGCCAACAGTCAGTTATAAGAATACTCATTTCTATAACATTTGCAATGTATTCTCATTTCCATTGTTATCTTCCTTTTAAAATACTTTTATTGTTTGCTAATTACTTATATAACTCAGATTACTGAAGACATGGAATATAAAATAATTATATATTTAGAATTCATTTGTATTTTTTTCTTTTGTGAATTACTTGCACATGTTCTTTGTACTAATTTCTCCTGAAGTGAAGCCCTAAAGCAATAATCAGGCATAGGTGTGAGAAAAGAATATAATAATAAATGCCTTAAGTATCCTAAGAAGTACTTTTACATTTATTATAATTCTCTTTTAGCTAAGGGACAATCCTTATTCTTGGGAGAGAGGACATTATTCTTTTATATTATTGTATTTCTTTTTAACTTACGGAAGAGATTTTGAAAATATGAGTTGAATTGATTTTTTTGGCGAAAATAGTAATGTGGTCTGGGCAATAAGTGCTATCCAACAAATTCAAAAACACAAAGATAAGAAATGGCATAGTGATGGATTTATTCCAATGATGTTGATGTTTGAGCAAGGACAGAAAATACATATAAATAAACTGCTGCTACTCACAAAAAGGTCATGGCAAAGAGCATTGTAAGCTGAGAGGAAAGCAAATGTAAAGGCCAGCAAGTAAGCACGTGGGGAAAGTGGTATGAGCAGCACTGGTTCATATACTGCCTCAAGCCTTGATGAGGAGTTGGGATGCCATTCTGAGAGTGATAGGATGCCACCGAAAGGTTTAGGCATAGGACTGGCTTGATCCAATTTACTTTCTAAGATGATCACTCCAGCTGTGTGTAGTGGGTGCATTATCAGGGGCAGGAGAGGAGGCAGTATTACCAATTGGGTAGACAGTGTGATCACCTAGGTGAGAGATGTTGGTGGCCTGAACTAGAAGGTAGCCATGGAAGTGGAGAGAAGTCAGCCTCAAAATCCTGTAGTTCTTCTGTTAAATATTTGTGCCCCTGTTCTGCTACTGTCTGTTGACATTTTACCTCTTCCAGTAGAGTATAATATATCTTAACTGCTACCATTTATAAAGTACCCATGTTGCTCTGGGTTTTATGCACGTTGAATCGTTATAGCGGTTTCATCCTAAGCTCATGTGTGGGGAGGTTAATTAACTCCCTAAGTCCACAGAGCTAGTGAGAGGCCATATTAAGATTGATCTAGGTCTGTCTGATTCTAAGCGAGGCACAAATCTTAGCCAATACACTATAGTGTCTTCATTTAACCCACCTTAGGGCCAGAGTTGGTTGGCACAGGGGATCCAAGGCACAGCTGAATTTCTCTACTGGTTCTTAGGAGGGGAAGGTCACCAAAATTACCAGGAAGGGAGGTTCTATTTTAAAATGCAGAATCCTGGGCCCTACCCTGAGAATGCAGAATCATAATCTCTAGGGTTGGGGCTTAGAAATGTATATTTAAAAAGTGTTCTCAAGTGGCAATCAGTAAAATCTGTAGAGACTGCAAAGTAGGCACTCAGTAGATATTTACTGAATGAATGAATATATAATAGAACTGTTGACAGGAAATGAAGATCTAGGGTACCTCACTCTCCCAACCACTGATCCAAAGATATATAAGCATATTTTAGGGTGGGTCCAAGCAGAGCCTCAGCTAGCCCTTCAGATCACACTCATTATATAACTAATATATGTGTATGATATACCCAGGTCTGGAAGCTTTTTACTTTAAATAATTACTCTCTATGGTCAGGTGCTAAGTCCAGTTGTCTCCTTGGCTGAGGAAGTAAAAGCCCCTCAACTGGCTTTTGTAAAAGCAGTTGTAAAAGCTATTGTAAAATCAAAACAATCTTTTTAAAACCATTATTATTTTGATCTATTAGGACTTTCGACATATGGAAGCCAGGCCTTATTCATAGGGTCAATTTACCCAGTAGACACAATAAGCACAGTGCCTAGGGCCCATGAATCTTTCAGGAGCTCATAAAAGTGTTTTAATTTTTTTTTTAATTCAAAGAAAAACATGAATATATTCTAGCCTGAATTATATTCAACTTTTACCAATGCAGTTATAAAACATAGTTTTTTATATATATATATATTTTAATCAAGAAATGGCCTGAGAAGGCAACAGCACCCAGGGCACAGAGAATTCATAATGTGGCCCTGCTTACTCACTGCTCCAGGCCCAGATGACAGGCAACTTACCTGACAGGCATTGTACAGAAGCTGATGTTCGAATTTCTTGATCCCAAGAATGTTCTGGAACATCTCGTAGAGTTGTTCTTTGCTCAGAATCAGCTCAGAGGCTGCACTGGCCGTCATCCGGGCCTGCTGCTTCCTGGGATCCTCTTCCCCACGGTAGATGGCATCAAACTTGGCCATCCAGGAGCTCAGCACGGTCTCCTTGCTGAGGCCGTCAATCTCCGGCAGGCTGCGCACTCTCTTCTCAATGTGCTTCTTGAAGACCTCCCGCGAGTCGTTGGCGGAGCAGCCCCCGCTCTGTACCATGCGGGCCACGCGGTCACTCTTCAGGAACACCTGAACAAGAATAGGGCCAGGAAAGACATCAGAAAGTCAGCCCTGGACATACCAACTCACAGGCAACACAGGGGACACCAGAGTGACCACCTCCTGCCCCACTACCTCTTAGTTGTGCAAACTCAGAGTAGTCACTTACCCTTTTTGCTTTTGTGTCCAAATCAGCAAAAATGAGAATAACAGTATTTGCCAGGTTGTTGCTAGGACTAAATGAGAGGCATTTAATCTCCTGAGAGGCAGCAAATGGTGCATAGACTCTGAGTTCAGACTGCCTGGGTTCTTTCTCTGCCACTTAGTGGCTGTATTTCTTTTGGCAAGTTGATCTCTTTGTTCCTTAGTTTTCTCATCTATAAAATGGAGATAATAGTAGTCTCTACATCACAGGTATTTTAAAAAGAGAATTAAATGAGTTAACATATGAAAAGCACTTTAAAAAGTAGCCCAGATTAAAGCTTTGTGGGTCGTCGTGGTTGTTGTTGTTGTTGTTGTTGTTGTTGTTATATGTAAAGTATCTGACACATAGCAATTAAATGTTAACCACTGGACCTCATTTTATCCTCTTAGGATACTCATCACACTTGAAATTGGAGTATCAAGCAAATATGTATTTAATGTCTGTCTCCCTTTCCAAAACGTAAACTCCATATAGGTGAAGACTGTGTCCTTCTTGTTCCCTGCAATATTATCTGTCCCTAGTAGAGAGCCTGGCACTTTGAGAGTGAGTGAACATAGAAAGTAGGCATTATATTCAGTCCATTTTGGAGGCAGAAAACCAAGACTCCAGAGAAGAGAAGGGACTTGCTCTTGATGATTCAAATGTGTGGTCTTTCGATTTTGCCCTGGTTTCTTCCTTCCCTAGGGGTCTCAGCTGCTTGTTAGAGAACCTTTTCCACTTGGTGGAGGAAGCTGGATTGTTTTTTTAGTGCTGCCTGGGTCCTAGGACCAAGCCATCCATTAAGAACAATTTACTTTTGCTCCAGTGCTCATCGTTTGCAAGCTTACACAAGCTACATGGTTCTGGGATGTAATACAAGGCGGTGAAACTGCTACTTCATATTCACAGAGAGGGAAAATCTGACACTTTTGAGCTGTGTCCTGGTCACACTTCAGAAGGTGCATAAATCACCTTTGGAGGCAGAACAAACGTTTCTTCCTCTGTCAGTTATCAGGACATGCCCCTGTTGGCCATGAGACGGTTTTGCTTGTGGTACATCTCATCACCTCCTGCTTCATCGCAAAGCCTTCCTTGGGGAGGAGAGATATTAGAAAGGTGGCCTTCATTTATTGCTGACTTAATGAACTCATTTAGAAAACAGGGCTGAGGGTTTGATTCACGGGTTAGAGGCCATGGCCCACTTGCCTGTGCCTGGAAACTGGTACTCAGTTGAGACCTTGGAGTTTAAAAGCTAGTTTTGGGGAAAAAAGTTTCAAATGAATCCTCAGATCTTATGAACCTTAATGAGCTAAAGAATTCACCTGAAAAGAATTCATCTATAATGCTCCATCTAATTAACACATCGTGTCTCAGTTTTAGATCTAGATCTCAACATCAAAGTTTCGAGGCAAATAGAGGAAGTTTCTGGAGAGGCAGTATAGCATTGTGGCAGAAGCTATAAACTATGGTCCCAGGCCACCTCTGCTGCTAACTTGCTGTGTGACCATGGGTAAGTTTCCAGTTTCTAATCTGTACACTGAGGGAGTTGAACTATAAAACTTTGGGTTTGTCCTTCCAGATGTAATATTTATACTCTTCTTTATGAACCAATTTTTCCTTTCTTTGGGCACTCAGTAGGTGCCAAGGATACAGTAGTGAGGAAAATGATACCTTCATGACATCATCTTAATAATCTCATCCAAATATCATTACAATCTGGGACAAGTGCTATCAAGGGAAAGTGCAGGTGTCCATGGGTGCCTATAACTAGGAATTTGTTCTAGTGTGTAGTCAGGAAAGACTTCCTGCAGGAAAACTCCTTTGGGATGATATGTGACAGATGGTTAGATAAAGAGATCGTGAGAGTGTTTCAGAGAGAGGGAATAATATGCATAAAGACCCTGAGTAACTGAGGAGAAGCCAGTGTGGCTATGGCTAGGAGGGGTAGAGGAGTGACCTACATGAGGTGAGAAGGAAGGGGCCAGATGGCCAAGGACATGGGAAGCCACATTCAGTATGTTGGTCTTCATTTGAAGGACACTGGGATGTCACTGAATATTTTACACTGAGATATGATGCAATCAAGTTCTTATTATTCCTTTAATGTGGAAAACAGACTTGAAAGAGGCCAATAGAATTGGCAGGGAGCCCAGCTGGGTACAGGTGACTGCTGATGGTGGTGGGGATACAAAGGGGTTAATTCTTCATTTTCAGCTCTAATGAACATAAGCGATGACTTGGAAACATTCAATTAACAATAAAGCCATACTGTCCTCCCCATTTGTCCATATCAACTGAGGCAAGCCCCAGTTATAAATCCTCAGCACCACATTCCTTTCCCCCAAAGTCCTTCCATAGCTACCATTTGTCATCTATCTCTGTGACTCTTTGTTTAATATCTGAGTCCCAGGATGACAGGAGTTGAAACTGTTTTTCTCTCTTACTTCTTACTTCTTCAGGTATTTAAGACAGTGCCTGGCACACAGTACCATGTTGCATGAGTGAATGAATAAGAACAAAACAGACTTCCCAAAGTAGAGACCCTATTACATATATCTATATGGGGGCAAAAAGGCAAAGGGGAAACAAGCAAGCACAATATACTGGGCTCTTGAACAACTGACTGAAGCTAGATAGTCCATTGGTCCCAGATGGCAGCCATAACTGGCTAGCTAACCTCTGGACCCTCCACATATCATCTGCTTCACATAGTTCCTCCCTTTGTAGGGATCAAATATTTATTATAGTGACCACTTAATAAATATTTGCTATACTACTAGTAGATGACCTCAGACAAATCACTTAAACTCCATCAACTTCACTCTCCTTCACTGTCACATGGGGTTAATCCAGCTGGTCTTCTTTGATGAGGATTAAACTGAAAGGACTTTAAAAAGTAGAGGGCTTTATCTGCCCAGAAGTAAAATATGATTGCCAGGCCCCGAATGAGGGGAGATGAGTGGAATGTCAAGAGTGTGGAGGAAAAAGGCTGAAGATTGAGGAGACAGCACAGATGAACTGCCAAAAGGAAGCATGACAGGCAGAAGGAGAAAAGGTGGCAGCAGAAAACTAATTTTTCGGGCACATCATCTGTCTTGGCTTCTAAGTCTGTCAGAAGGGAAGTGGGGCCTAGGCCAGCCTTGCCCTGTAGTGAATGCAGCCACTGAGTACCAATATGTTTCTGTGCCTCTAAAACCACCCTTGACAGTCATTTGTACTGGGAGCTCTATCTGGTCTTTTTATTTTCTATTTTGCTTTTGGCTGTCGCAAGAGACTTCTTCCCCAGGCACAGTTCTATGCAGTACATCCATAAATCCTCCTACTCCTCTGCCAACTTCCAGATAGGTCATAATGGGAGGTGGAAGATAAACAAATAAATATGGAGTGGAGAAGGGTAGTCGATTCAGTGACTCGGCTTCATCTATCAGTCCTTTCCTCAGTCGTCAGAGCCAAGCTACCTCAAGGTTGTTGTAGAAACACATAAGCACAGCAGTACTTAATGACTGTACATGACGTAAGGTAAAGCTGGCCCAGCTCCCACTTTCTTGCTTACAGGCTGTGAAACCAAGACAGGTCCTTTCCTGGTCTACAAAAGCATATCATTCCAACATTAAATAGGATATGGATCTAGATGTTAGAGTAAATAAGATTTTTGAAAAAAATCGCAACAACCTGGTTGCTACTAATGAATGTCTCATGGATAACGGGAGGAGCAGGCTCTAGTGGCAGATGGCCTGAGTTCAAATCCTGACTCTATCAGCTACAGCTTTGAAACCTGAGCAAGTTACTTAATCTTTTGTGGCTTCAGTTCCCTCAATTCTCAAATGGGAATCCTAACTTCCTTACCTTGTAGGATTTGGGTAAGAATTCAATAAAATAATGTGTGTAAACTGGTGAGCATAGTGCCTACTACAAGAATGTAATAAAAGTTATTATTTTTAATAGACTATCATGCATCCATGAAAAAAGGATATTTTTTCATTAGCATCAAAAGATGTCCACAATAACCTAGAGGATATGAGGATATTATGCTAAATGAAATAAGTTAGACAAAGAAAGACAAATATCATATGATTTCACTTACATGTGGAATCTAAAACAAAATAAATGAACCAACAAAATAAAAGCAGACCCATATATACAGAGAACAAACTGATGGTTGCCAGATGGGAGGGAGTTGATGGGCTGAGTGAAAAAAGTGAAGGGATTAAGAAATACAAATCAGTAGTTACAAAATAGTAATGAGGATATAAAGTACAGCATAGGAAATATAGTTAATAATATTGTGGCAACTATGTATGGTATCAGGTGGGTACTAGACTAATTGAGGGGATCACTTTGTAAATTATATAACTGTCTAATCGTTATCCAGTATGTTTGACACTAATACAAAATAAGATTGAATGTCAACTCTCATTGAAAAATAAAAATAAAAATAAAAAGATTCCATTATATATTGTTAAACCAGAGACTTCCAATAATAGTGGTGAGGTGGGATTGGATGGGAGCATGACCCTGGATTGAGAACCTCATGAGGAGTAAAACATTCTCCTAATGAGAGTGTCAAATGTGTGATTTTTGCAGAGGTAGGAAGGAGATTGAAAACCACTGTGCTAACAAAACAAGTAGGTTATTAATATTTTCCATCTTAATATGGAAATCAAATAGCTATCTTTATGTGTATAGACTCATTAAAATATCTGAAAAAATATGTATCCAAATTTAGTAATGGTTGTTTAAGATGATAGAATGACAGGTATTTTTCTAACCATTTCACTTAGATTTTTTTTTTACATTGTCTAGTTTTATAATTGCATGTTTTACTTTCAGAATCACTTAAGATATCTCTTTCTATGTGGAAAAAATACAAAATTTACCTCTGTTGAGGCCAAAAGCACGCTAATTTCTAAAAATAAAACGCACTTATGAATGTTAAATACATTCCTCAGCAAAAAGTAAGGCATCCTGGGGCAAACTTCATATGCAGATGTGGGGCCATGACCTGTGGCAGGTGGGGGTAGGTTAGGAGCAAAAGCATTCCCTTCCCCTGTCTCTGTCCCTTTCCCCTACCTTGACCTTGCACCTCCCTTATCCTAAGCCCAGGCCCAGAAACTAGGAAGTAAACTAATTCTATCAATTTTCAATTATTTCCTATTATTTATATATAGAAGATGGGAACCATACCCCCATTTTCCTCTTCTAGCACTTTCCAGGTGCTAGATTTAGGGTGAGGTTGTGTGTGTGTGTGTGTGTGTGTGTGTGTGTGTGTGTGTGTGTGTATACCACTTAACCATGAAAGCAATTATGTAAGAAAGGTCCTATTACAGAAACTGAGGCTCAGACTTGGCTGGTTCCCAAAGCTACTGGGCAGTCAAATTAGAATCCAACCACACATCTTTGGGACACTAAGCTCATCCTTCTAACCACTCTGACATATGACCTTCCTTGCCTGGCTCTCCCCATAAGAATGAATGCCTTTAGAATGAGTAGTTACTTTTCTTCTAGGGATATATTTGTTTTAAGATCTCTGAGGAGTTATAGTAGTTTTGCATAGTGGGAAATATATAGCTTTATGTCAGAGAAATAGGCAGGTGTGACCTGACTGCTGCTTCTCTTAGATTAAAAAAAAAAGTTCAGTGATAAAGACTAAACAAAACGTGTCACCCTGTGCAGGGACATCAGCATTTTTCCCTGCCAATCATCTTTCCTTTTCTGATAACAGCACCTCAGTCCAAGAACTTCTTTGTCATTATAAACAATTTTGATGGGACTTCATTTACGAAACTTTTCCTTCCTTAGCCAAGCGGTGGTTTGGGACCTGAGCTTGCCAATCATGCTTCCCCTTCTGGAATTCAGATTCCCAGCGTGGTGGCACAAGAATGAAATGGGGTTGGAATAGATTCACAACAATGATAGGGTGTCCATTATATCCTGCTACCTGGCTCCCTGAAGTCAATCTGCTCTGGTTTCTATTTTCCCTTATGCTTGGCTATTTCTTTTTATAACAAAAACAAAAAAAGTTGTTGCTGTTATTATTATTATCAAGGCTTAATTTATCCAATCAGTTTCTGTTGCTAGCAACAAAGAATTCCTGTCTGATACAACAAAACTAACCAGGCCTTTTTTAGAGGAGATCAGCCCAAAACAAAACAAAACAAAACAAAACAAACAAAACAAACTCAATGAGAGCAATTCCACTGGCTGAAGGCCAGATATTAGCAGCAGTGTTCTGGATGAACGTTTGTACAGCTTACACCCCATTCTACATTCTCACTTCCCACCAAATGCCCCAAGTTTCCTTCCAAGTAGGATCTGAGCGAGGAAGTTTTTGTAAAACTTTCCCATCTACCTATTTTCTCTAATGCCAGGACCGGCATGTGAATTTGGAGGCGAAGATGAGGATGGAGGGAGGGAGGGTTTATGTTTTAAACATTTGTCTTAAAAGAGCTGAGAGTTAGAAAAGATGTTGGGGCCATGCAGAAATGGATGGGCACTCTGATGTTTTAGACTGTGGCTGTGGGAAAAAGGTTGGGTTGCTGGGCCAGACTTCAGAGCACCCAGTCCACAAAGCCATAATGGAAGCGATTAAAGGATTAATCCACTGCCCTGCTCGATCTGCTTTGACAATCTTGGCCACCAGGAAAGAATGAGATTAACCTACATGCTCTTATGAGCCATAGGGAACCTCGGTCTCCCTTTACCCTGGCCCAGCTCAGATCCCAGGCCTTACCAGCTTGCCATTAATGGTGGCCGTCTGGGTTCAGACTAGGCTGGATGGGCACAGATAGAAATTTCTTCTTACTGCACCAGTGTGTTCACTGACCATTTTGCCTTAGTAAGACAATGCAAATACCCGAAACTGACTTTTTCTAGTGTAATAATCTCATAAATTTTTGAGGAAAAGTTGTGTTTTTTTTCTTAATGGCATTACCATTGTGAACTGGAATGTGTAAAGGTGTTTTATAATGGGGTAGACTATGAGTGTATGTGTTTCAGAGGGAGTTAAGGAGGAGAATATATGTGGGCTTTTTCTGATGAGCATACATTTTCCCTTCTTCCAGTCAAAAACATTCTAATTTTTTATTGGGAAACCATTGCATTTTCAATTCAAATGACTACAGTGGGACTGAGCCTGTACTCAGGCTCTAGAGGGGGTATTTGTCCTTGGCCTAATTCCCCAGTCTGTTTCACCCTTTTCTGTTGTAACTGGCTCAAGAAAGGACACATGATGCATATCACTCATCCAAATCACCCCTGGGCCTTTTTCTGGGACTCTCAGTACAGACATATTCTCTTTGCTCCTGGGCTTGCTAAGTTGGTAGCACAGAGAGAACCTGCCTAAGAATGAAGCCAACACAGACAAAAGCAAAGTTGAGGTGTGCGGAGAAAGATACCCATCTTTCTGGCGTCTTTGAAATCTCAGGATTCAGCCACAGCTAAACCAGATCTACCCCTGGACTTGTAAGACGCTTGAGCAAATAAATCTCATTTTCAGCTTAAGCTAGTTTGAAGTATGTGTCTATTATTTGTAATCCAAAGAGTCCTGATCAAGACAGATACTGACAGAAAAGTAATTGGATTCCAGAATAAAGTGGAAGAAAGGACACTAGCTTCTCCATTGCCCAAGAGTGAAGAGAAAGTGGAAAAGGGCGGGGTAATCAACTTGGGACTCTCTTAGATCATGAGTTAATCTTGATCCCTTGATTGAGGCCCTTTGCTTCGGAGGATTAAGCTTTCCAGGAAACATGAATCTCAAGACTCTAAAACTTTACTAATGAATATGGTAAATAATTAATACTCCACATTATATCCTATTACCCAAATCTCAATATTAAATATTCAGTAATTTCTTAATGCCTGTATTTCTACCAGACTAAAAGAAATCCTTTCAAACAAACTGGCCAATATAGAAGAAAATATTAGGATCACTATAGACATAATGGTAATTTTCAGAGACTCATTAGCACATTGATGACTACTAATATTCAAATTGAATTAAGAGATAGAAATATCACTTTCTTTTAATTTATGTCATTAGTCAAATGAGCTTTCTAGTTAAGATTTGCAATTTCAAAATATGTAAACTAGTGAATGACTTTAAATATGGAGAACTATCAATAAAGGTCTATCTGTTCTGAATTAGCTTTCAGAACTTGAAAAAAAGGGAAAGCAGTAATTAATTTCATTCCTTGGCAGTTTATAAACAGATCTTTTATAAAATATATTCAAGTTATTCACTGCCATACCATCATTGTGATTCTAAATCTCATTTCCACTCTCCATTAAATTCAACTGAAAATTTAGACCGCATCAAATAAAGCATTAAGCTTGATACTTAATGACATTAATTAATACTGCTTATAAAATGGGGGTGGGGGAAGCTTAAATTTGATAAGTATAAAGATGAACCCAACTTCTACAGTAAATTCAATTAGAAATTTCGCTAGGAAATGACGTGTAAAATGAATCTGTGGCTGGAGCCAGCAAACATCACAGAGACAAAGCCTGTTTAATATTAAACACTAATTAGCAAACGGATCAATAATATTCTTACAAGATCTAATTTTAATCTTCCTCCACTCTCTCTGTGAAAGGAGTAGTCAATTGCCTTTACAAATAGGAAGGAGAATTTTACCAAATTGATCAACTAGCATTGTTAAAGCATCTACAAAGGACTGGAGTGGAAGCAGAAGCACCATTTGTTTTGGAATACTCTGCTACCTGATAATTAAAATAAGAAAGGAAGCAAGGAAAAAATTAGCAAAGTAATCCAATTGTTACTGCTTTGAATTGCAATTGAAAGTAAATTTTTCAGTGCTTAGGAGTTGATTTCTAATGATTTTCATCTAGCCATGGCAATGGCAAGGCATTTGGAACATAAGATTCCAAATACAGAGAATATCTCATTCACATGAAAATAGATTAATATAAAGTAAAATGTCTTTCAAGAATCAGATAATCATATTTGAAAAAAAGCGTGTCAGTTAAACATTGCCTCTAGGAAGGTATGGCATGTCCACTTCACTAATGGTGCACCAGTGATAGCCAAAGTGCACATCAGGTAAGAATAATTATAAAATTTTTAAAGTGGCTAATGGAATTCCAAATTCACTTTAGTAACAAATAAACCTCTGAAGTGTAAAGGTGAAAATTTACTTGCAATATCCTTGGACTATAATCTCTCACTTATAGTTTTTCTCCTAAGAATAGTTCTGCATTTTTTTGACTTGTTCTAATGCAGAAAAGAACCACAGCACCATCTTAATAGAAATAACAAGGATGATAGTGAAAGTATTATCCTTAGGAGGTATTAATATCCTCTAATATTAATATACTTTAGAAAGGGTGTACATGGTAATAAAATGCCCCTGACTCACTTCAAGTCTTAGCTGTGGCACTTTAACAGCTGTGTAACTTGAGTAATTGAGCTAACTTCTCAGTAAAATGGGAATGATATCAGGACCCAATTCTAAAACTGTTGTAAAGATTAAACAAAAAATTGTATACACTCAACACACTGCCTGGTTTAAAAATCAGTTGGTAAACAATAGCTTCTATTTATAGTGTTCCCTCAAATAAAATGCTATTATTCCCTAAAATTGTAACCAATCAGCAACCCCTTTGCCTCAAGAAGAATAGTCCTGTAGGAGGCTGAGGCTGCTGTTCCCACTGACCAGTATTTCAGAAGCCCCGAGCTCCAGGCCTGAGCAGTCTTGCATTCTTCTGCATGGTGAGTCTTACCTCATAGTAACTCTGGACTGCGTTCATGAAGGCTTCGTCGGCCACAATCTGGGTTTCCCCATTGAGGAAAGCTTGAAACCGGTCCTTGACTGTCTGAAGCTGCTGTTTGCTGATCTGTAAGAAATAGAGATAGAAAGGACAGTGAGGACTTGTTCTAGACAATCATGGTTACTTTTCATTGACGTTGGTGTGGCCAGTGGTGTGCTGGAGCAGCTTGTCCAGACACATGAGAACTGATTGTTAAATCTGCAGTAATTTTATGAGGCAGTTGTTAAACACAGCCATTACTGAAAAATAATATAAATTACAGTTAAAGAAATTATATTAAAAATAAAGTTAATACATACTAAAAATTCATTGCTTTTTTTATTATTTTACCACATGTTACTATTATCTGTACTTTGGGGGCTATTTACAACTATTGTATTTGTACTGTGGAAATGATATATAATGGGATAGCACCCCATGTCTCTTCCCAGCTCCACATTCAGTGACATCCTATTGGAAGCTAGATATCAGCCAAGGTGGGAGTAGTTAACCCATGGAAATTGGCAAATGCTGCAAATCAGAGTTGTGTTTTGTTTTGCTTTGTTTTAGAGATGGATGTTAAACATACCACTGCACAGGGCCCTCAGATGGTCTGCAACAGCCTGCTTTACAAAGCAACAGTAATCAAAACAGTTTGGTACTGGTATTAAAACAGACATATAGACCAATATAACAGAATACATATATGGTCAACTAATGTTTGATAAGGGAGCCAAGACTACTCAATGGGAAAAGGATAGTTTCTTCAATAAATGATGTTGGTGAAACTGAATATTCATATGCAGAAGAATAAAATTGGACCCTATTTTACACACTCACAAAAATTAACTAAAAATAGATTAAAGGATTAAATGCAAGACCCTGAACTATAAAACTAAGAAAACACGGTTAAAAAGCTCCTTGACGTCATCTTGGCAATGGTTTTCTGACAGCAAAAGTACAAGAAATAAAAGCAAAATAAACAAGTGGGACTACATCAAACTAAAAAGCAACAATGGATCCAAGATGGCAGTGGACACCTCCTCCCAAGAACACATCAAATGCACACCTGAATTTAGAAAAATTCCTCCTAAGAGACAACTGGGAGCGAATTGAACAGCTTGTACACAACAAGCAAGTGAGAGATACTGATTGCATAGAGAAAGTCAGGGAACCATCAGAACTCTCCAGGAGCTGAGGGAACTGCTCAGGATGGAGGAACTGATGAGCACCATTGTTTACATCTCCCCTGAATTGGATAGCAGCAGGATTCCATTCAGGTTCTTTGGCTGACTTCTAGGGCACTGTGGTGCATCCCCAGCTAACCCTCCTGAAGCTAGAGCCAACAGAAACAGGAGAGTGCCATAGTGTGCATACAAGGGGCCCTTCTACCCAGAGATTGATCCAGTGGGTACAAAAGGGTGCTGCTTCATGCACCCACTAGGCTGCACACATAAGGGGCTCCCCATCTTGACGAGAATACAGAGCTAACAAAATACTGCAGTACTTATGTGCAAGGCTACACTGTCCAGAGAAAGTATGGAGAGAGAAGGTCGCTACTGCGTGTTCATGTGGGGCTGCTCTTTGAGAGAGAGTTTTGAGCTAGCAAAACACTACAGTACCCCCACACAGGATTTCCCTGTTCAGAAAGTGCAGATAGTGGGGCACTGCTCCACACACATTTGGGGTATCCGACTAAAGGAAGCCCAGAGCTAGCAAAACTATGTAGTATCCACATGCAGGGCTTCCCAGCATGGAGTGAGTAGAGTGCTGCTGTGTGGCAAGCCAGGCTGACCCTCCTGGAGAAGGGGCGGAGCTAGTAAGGCATTGAAAAACAGGTATGCAGAGAGGCCCACCCAGACTCTGCTCTGACTGAGGACAATTAAAGCAACAAAGAACAGCATGCAAGACTGACCTTGAGGACTGAGAGGAGTACTACTGAGTATATGAGAAGCTGCACTCCCAGGAGAGGGGGTGAACTAGTAAAGTGAGCCTGTACAGAGGGCACAGGTGGTAAGGTAGTGAGACTCAAAGCAGCTCCACCCAGACTCTGCTCTGATCACAGTTAAAGCAACAGTCATGCTAAGAGTGCACCTAGCAGCCCCCTCTGCACCAGGCACTCCCACTTGGATGAGAAGGGCAAGGAAACACACACGCACCAGGCTGCCCCATCTTGAACCTATTCCTTCAGATCAGGTGACACATCAGACACCACATGCACCCACTTTGACTACAGCCAGCTTGCCAAAACTATTCATCCCACAAGCTACACAGAGACCACTTGCAAGACTGGGAGATATAGCTGTACTGTCTAACTTACAGGAATAAACACAGGAAGTCAAACAAAATTGTCCCAAATGAAGGGAGGAAAAATAAACCTCCAGAGGAAAATCCTAATGTAATAGAGATAAGTAATTTACCTGATAAAGAATTCAAAGAAATGCTCATAAAAATGCTCAATAAACTTGAGAGTACAACAGAGGAACTGAGAGAGCACTTCAACAAAGAGACAGAAAATGTAATAAAGAACTAGAGATGAAAAATACAATAACTGAAATGAAGAACCCATTAGAAGGAATAGACAATAACAGATTAGTTAAAACAGAACAGATTAATGACCTGGAAGACAGAAGAGTAGCAATCACCCAATCAGAACAGCAAAATGAAAAAAGACTTTTAAAAAATGAAGATATTATATATATGCACCCTAACACTTGAATTATAGGGATTCAAGAAGAAGAGAGAGAAAATAGGGTAAAAAGGATATTTGAAGAAATAATATCTGAAAGCTTTACTAATCTCGGGAAGAAAACAGACATTCAGGTCCAGGAAGCACAGAGAATTCCAAACAAGATGAACCCAAATAGACCCACATCGAGGTATATTGTAATTAAAATGGCAAAAGTGAAGGATAAGCAGACAATCTTAAAGGCAGCAAGAATGAAACATCAAGTCACATACAATGAAAACCTTATAAAGCTATCAACTGATATCTCAGAATCAATTTTACAGGCCAGAAGAAAGTGACACAAGATATTTACAGTGCTCAAAGAAAGGAATCTACAACCTAGAATACTATGTCTGGCAAGGTTATCATTCAGAATTGAAAGAGAAAGTAAGAATTTCCCAGACAAGCAAAAACTAAAGGAGTTTGCAAACACTAAATTGGCTTTACAAGAAACATTAAAGAGTCTTCTTTAATGAAAAGAAAAAAGCTACAACCAGAAATAAGAAAATAAGGAATGAGAAAACATTTCACCAGTAAAGGCAAATATACAATAATCACTTAAATCAACCATTTAAAAAGTTAATATGAATGTTAAATAATAATAGTAGCAAAATTAACTATAACTACAATAAATAATCTGGAGATACACAAAACAAAAGGATATAAAACATGTCAAAAACATAAAAAGTGGAGAGAGGAGAAAAAATGTAGTGCTTTTAGAATATAATTGAATTTAAATGCCTATACGATAAAATAGACTGCTATAGATATAGATGGATATAATGAGCCTCATGGTAACCATAAAACAAAAATATATAAAAAATACACAAAAAATGAAAAGACAGGAACTCAGTTAAAGAGTGATAACATGGATAGACCTAGAAAATATGTTAAGTAAAATAAATGAGACAGAGGAAAGACAAATAATGTATAATTTTACTTATTTGTACAATATAAAAAAAAGAAAAGAAAACAAATGAACAAACAAAACAAAACAGAAATGAACTCATAGATACAAAGAAGAAACTGATGGTTGATAGAGGGTAGAAGGGAGGGGAGATGGGTGAAAAAGGGGAAAGGATTATAAAAATTTGAGTTATAAAATAAGTCGCAGGAATACAATGTACAGCAAAGGGAACAGAGTCAATAATATAACTACATATGGGGACAGATGGTTACTAGACTTATTGTAATAATCATTTTGTAAGTTATAAAATGTTGAAGTACTATGTTGTACATCTGAAACTAATATAGTATTGCATGTCAACTACAATTAAAAATAAATTTTAAGAGAGGGAAAAAATGGTATAGATAATACAGGCTCTGTTCATCCCACTGGCGATCAAATCAGAGTTGTGATGGAAACAAGGGGCAGCAGCAAGGAAAAATCGCCTGAGATCTAGATGAACAAGCTATACAACTACAGAGAAATCCAAGAATTCACCCTGCAATGGCTGAAGGTAGGACAAGGCGAGGACACGGGCTACCCAGTCCTGAGTGGCTGAGTGAGACGTAGGCTGTGGCAGCTACAGAAGCCTCTTAAAGGGGCCGCGCCTGTGAGCAGTGATGGACCTGCTCTCTCTGAGCACCAGTGCCAACTGTACTGTGTGCAGGGGGCACCAGGGACCTACAGGGAGACGTGGTTAGAGTGAGGGCTGAGGCAAGACTCACTGTGTGCAGAAGTGCTAGCAGTGTCTATTGTTCCCTGCTGAGCCCTCCCCACTAACAGTGTGAAAGACACAACACCACCATAGCTGTGATGTCATCAAACTGGATAACAGAGGTTGCTCCACCCAGAGAATTCCCTGAAACCCCACCAACTCGCAGCCCCACCCAAGCCACATCCAGGTATATCCTCAGTGAGATAGGTGTTCCTTGCTGAGCAGCACCTAGTCTCACACTGGAGGCAGCAGGCAACTATGTGCATAGCATCTGTGGATTACTTGGTGAAACTTTACAGGTGGCCCTGGAGGGATAGAGGCTTGGGCTAAATCTGGCCTACAGCTGAACCTCTCTCAAGACTGTGCCACTGGACACCTACTTCACAAATCCATATTAATAAGACCGGGAGACTAAGGAGTTTTGCTTAGTACATAGAAACAGACATGGAAAGACAGCCAAAATGGGAAGACAAAGGTGCAGAAACCATATGCGAGAACAGAATAGAGATCTGGATATAATGGAGTCAAGTAATCTATCAGATGCAGAGTTCAAAACACTGGTTATAAAAATGTTCAATGAACTTTCGGGAAGTGTAGATAAATTCAGTAAGAACTTCAACAAAGAGATAAAAACCATAAAAATGGAAATGGAAATTATAAAAGGGAACCAGTCTGAAATGAACACGTTATCTGAGATGAGAAGTATATTAAATGGAATAAACGAAGGAATAAACAAAGTGAATAAAGAGGATCAAATGCCCTATCTCGAGGACAGGAAAGCCAAGAACACACAATCAGAATGGTAAGAGATAAGATGCCAAGCTTATAAAAATAATTTAAGGAGCATATGGGACACCATTAAAGGTCAAAATAACTATCTGATCGGCTAACTAGAGAAAAACAAGATGTTTAACAGCTGTTTGAAGAAATAATGATGGAAAATTCCTAACTTGGAGAAGAAAATGGACATTAGACCCCAAGAAGCTCAGAGAATTCCCAAAATCAGGGATCCAAAGAGGCCCACACCAAGACACATCATAATTAAAATGCCAAAGTTTAAATACAAAGAAAGAATATTAAAAGCAGCAAGATAGTTACTTGTAAGAGAATACCCATAAGATCACAGCTGATTTCTCAAAACAAACTATGCAAGACAGAAGGGCTTAGCAAAAAATATTCAGCAGGATAAAACCCAGGATCTATAAGCAAGAGTAATTTATCCAGCAAAGCTATCATTTAGAGTTGAAGGACAGATAAAAAGCTTCCCAGACAAAAATAAACTAAAGGAGTTTATCACCACAAAGCCAGTAAAACAGGAAATTTTGGAGAGACTTCTTTAAGAAGGAAAACATGTATCAAAAACAGGAATAAATAATAGTAACAACTACATCCCTATCAATAAATACCTTAAATGGAAAAGAATTAAGTGCTCCAACCAAAAGATAAGAGTGGCTAAAAGGATAAGAAAGCAAAATCACTACATGTGAAAAGGAAGGGGATGGAAAAAGATAT
Organism: Rousettus aegyptiacus; assembly: GCF_014176215.1. Taxonomy (NCBI): domain Eukaryota; kingdom Metazoa; phylum Chordata; class Mammalia; order Chiroptera; family Pteropodidae; genus Rousettus; species Rousettus aegyptiacus. The sequence goes on along the minus strand of NW_023416307.1, from coordinate 107,645,841 downwards.
TGCTTTGATGGACCTAGACGGTCAGACAGAGAAAGGTAAACACTATATGATTTTACTTACATGAAGAATCTAAGAAATAATAATAATAAAAAAACCAAACTAATAAAGAAAAAAGTCCTACAAATATAGTGGACAATTTGGTGATGGACAGAGGAAAAGGGGAGTCGGAGGCTGGGAGAATGGAGTGAAGAGTTAAAGAAGTACATATTGGTAGGTGATGGATAGTCATGGCGATGTGGAGCACAGCATAGGGAATGCAGTTAGCATTAATATGTTGGCTAAGTGGAAGGTCAGAGGATGGAGGGAGCAATTGGGGGGATCATTTCATGAACTATATAGATGTCTAACAAATGTATTGTATACTTTAAACTAATTAAAATAAATAAATTTAAAAAATAAAAAAAATTAGAAAATTGCAAAAGCTTTGCATGTTCATTTTTTAAAAAGCTTCTACACAGTAAAAGAAACCACTTGCAAATTAAAAGACAACTTATGAGAGAAAAATTTGCAGACTATTTGATAAGGATTTAATACTAAAAAAGTATAAAGAACTACATTTAATTATATTTTAAAATATAGTTAAAATATAGTTTAAAAATATAAGGAACTATATATAACTATATTTAAAAAATCTGATTTAAAAATGGAGAGAGGAGGATCAGGAGACCAGGCAAAAATGTGTAGATGGTTGAAGTTTTGTTCATCCCTTCTTGCAAAATCAAAGTTGTGACAGAAACACAAAGCCATAGCAAGCAGAGTTGCCTAGGGTCTAGATGAACAGAAGCCCTACAGCTAGGGAAAGAAATAAGAAATTACCCTGAAATGTTTGGAGGCAGGAGGAGGCGAAGATGTGAGGCTACCCCGTCCCAAGCAGCTGAATGAGATAGAGGCTATGGCAGCTACAGCTGGTAGTTGTGGATGCTTCTTTTAAAGGGGCTATGTCACAGTGATGGGTTCACTCGCTCTGGGCACCAGCACTCAGTCAGATGCTTATGGGTCACCAGGCACTTGCAGGGATCACTGAGTTGTTGGAATGAGGGCCAGAGGCGAGGCTTTCTCCCCAGAAGAAGTACTGGTGCTGTTCATTGTTCTTCTGTTGAGCTCTCCCCACTCCCAGTGTATAGACATAGTGTTGCCATAGCTGAGATGTCATTAAACTGGGTAACAGAGGTTGCTCTGCCCAGAGGATTCCCTGAACTTCCTCCACCCCCAACTCACAGCCCCACCCAAGCCAAATCCAGTTATGTATTCTGTGAGTCCTGTGCCACTTGCTGATCAGGTCCAAGACCCACATTGACGGCGGCTGACCTCAGTTTCTGGTGTGACCTCGTGAGGCAACTATAAGCACACATCTGTGGATGACTTGCTGAATCTTAACAGGTGGCCTTGGCGAGGCACAGGCTGGGGCTAAAACTGGCCTGCAGCTGAACCCCTTTCAGGACTGTGCCACTGGACACTTACCACACAAAATCACTCTAATAAGACCAAGAAACTTAGAAACTTTGCTTAGGACATAGAAACAGGCACGGAAAGAGGGCCAAAGTGAGAAGACAAAAAAGCAGAAACCATATGAGAGAATAGAACAGAGATCCAGGAATAATGGAGTCAAATGATCTAACAGATGCAAAGTTTAAAACATTGGTTATAGAGATGCTCGATGAACTTAGGGGAAGTGTAGATGAACTCAGAACTTTAACAGAGATAAAAACATAGAAATGGAAATGGAAATGATTAAGAGAACCAGTCTGAAATAAAAAACACATTATCTGAGATGAGTAGTATGTTAGAGGGAATTGACAAAGTGGATAAAGAAGAGGATCAAACCAACAATATAGAGGATGGGGAAGCCAAGGACACTCAACCAGAATGGTGAGAAAAAAAAGCCAAGAATGTAATAATAATTTAAAGAGCCTATGAGACAAAATTAAATGTAAAAACATCTGTGTCATAGAAATACCTGAAGGAGGAGAGGGAGAACAAGAAGTTAAATATATATTTGAAGAAATAATGCTGGAAAACTTAACCTAACCTGGTGAAGGAAATAGATACACAACCCAAGGCAGCTCAGAGAGTCCCAAAAAAGATAAACTCAAAGAGGCCCACACCAAGACACACTATAGTTAAAATGCCAAAGGTTAAATACGAAGAGAGAATCTTAAAAGCAGCAAGAGAAAAGCAGTTAGTTACCTACAACAGAGCACCCATAAGATTGGCAGCAGACCTCAAAAAAAACTTTGCATGACACAAGGGCTTGGCACAAAATATTCAAAGTGATGAAACCCAGAATCTACAACCAAGAATACTTTATCCAGCAAAACTATCATTTAGAGTCAAAAGACAGATAAAGAGCTTCCCAGACAAAAATAAGCTACAGGGATTCATCAACACCAAGCCAGTATTACAGGAAATGTTGGAGGGACTTCTTTTTAAAAAAAATTCTTTTATCAAAAACATGAATAAAGGATAGTAATAATTACATATTTATTAACAAATACCTCAAATTAAAAAGAATTAAGTGCTCCAACTAAAAGATGGGGTGGCTGAATGGATAAGAAAAAAAGACTCCTACTATGCTGCCTACATGAGACTTACTTCAGATTAAAAGACACACACAAGCTGAAAGGAAAGGGATGTAAAAAGATATTACCTTGATGGACCTAGAGGGTATTGCGCTAAATGAGATAAGTCAGGTAGAGAAAGACAAATATCGTGTGATTTCACGTACATATTGAATCTAGAGAAGAAAATAAACTACAACAACATAAAAGGAAACAAACACATAGATATAGAGAATATTTTGAGGGCTACTAGATGGGAAGGGTGTTGGGGGATGATGAAAAAGGGCAAAGGGATTAAGGCATACAAATGCATAGTTACGAAATAGTCATGGAGATATAAAGTATAGCATAAGGAAAATAATCAACGATGTTGTAATTAATATGTAAGAGGGAAGAGGAGTACTAAATTTAGTGGAGTGATCACTTTGAGAGTTATATAGATCTCTAATCACTATGCTGTGTAACTGAAACTAATATATTATCATATGCTAACCTTAATTAAAAAAAAAAAAACTCATTGCATTGTACAATATAAATATGACCAACTAGTTGTCTATTATATTTCAATAAAGCTGGAGGAGGTGGGAAACAGTCTTTGGAAGGAAATTTAAAAAATGGGAGGATATAAAGAGACATTTTTCCAAAGAAGACATACAAATGGCTAACAAGTACATGAAGAGGTATTCCATCCACATCACTAATCATCTGGGAAATGCAAATTAAAACCACAAGGAGATATCACTTCACTTCTGTTAGAATGGCTATTATCAAAAAAGACAAAAGATAACAAGTGTCAGGAATGTGGAGAAAAGGCAACATTGTGCACTATTGGCTGGAATGTAAATTGGTACAGACACTATAGAAAATAGTATGGAGATTCCTCAAAAGTTAAAAGCAGAACCACCATAATTTAGAAATCTCACTTCTGGGTATATATCCAAAGGGAATGAAAATAGGATCTCAAACTGATATTGGCACTCCCATGTTCCCTGCAGCATTATTCACAATAATCAAGACATGGAAACAATCTGAGTATCCATCAATAGATGAATAGGTAAAAAGATGTGAGATATATATCTGATTTAACTATATATATTATTTAAATATACATATGCAGAATTAAATATTATTCAGTTGTGAGAAAGAAGGAAATCTTGATGTTTCCATAATTTGCATGAAACTTGAGGGCATTATGCTAAATTAAATAAGTCAGACAGAGAAAGACAAATATAGTATATCACTTACATGTAGAAGCTGAAAAACAAGCTGAACTCAGAGAAGCAGAGTAGTGTGAGTAGTGTGGTGTTTACCAGGGGCTGGGTGGGGGAGAAATGCAAAGATATTGGTCAAGAGGTATAAACATCCAGTAATGAGATTAACAAGCTCCAGGGATCTAATGTATAGCATGGTGATTACAGCTAATAATACTAAATGGTAATTATGTGAGGAGATGGAGATGTTAATTAACCTTAATGCAATAAATATTTCACAGCATATACAGGTATCAAATCATTACACTGTATACCTTAAACTTACATATGTTTTATGTCACTAATATTTTAATAAAGTGGAAAATAAAAAAAGAAAGAATCTGTTAAGTGTAGCATGGTACTACGCAGAAGTTCTCAAACTTTATTGTGTTTGTTACTGATATGACCACATGACAGATAATGTTTAGGTACAGGATACACTTCTGGGATGTGCATAGATAATTTGGACAGTAGGTTAAGTATAATTCCCGGCCTTATCAATCCCACTTTTTTTTCCCACTTCAAGAAGCCTTCCTAAGAGTCTTATCCGTTCTCCCTCCTTCACTCTTTATCTGGCCCTGTTCCACTGTCCTTTAGTACTAGTCAGCATGAGCAGTCCTAACTGATGAAGCCCTTCCCAGATAGTCTAGGTCTTCTGGCTATGTTACGGCAAAGCACACCGTTCATTCTAACTGCTTGTTTGTTATGATAAAATTTGTTAGATGATCTGTTTTGTTGTTGCTATTTTGTTCACTGATGCTTTCTCAGGGCCACCTTAGTGCTTTACACACAACAGGCACTCAATAAACGTTTGTTAAATGAATAAATGAATGAAATATATAAAAGATAAATAATTTTCAAATATCCTTTAAGTAGTTCTAATTTATATAAAAAGAGAGCTAAGAACTTTGCTCTTTTAACTGTTATTTGTAAAAAGTTACACTTCATAATTGGTAATGGGATACTGTGTCTGAGAACTGCTGTTCTAGTAGAAAGAGTAAGAAGATAATTCAGTCCTCTTTCTATCGACCATTGTGTCATCTTGGTAAAGCCACTTATATTTTTGAATTAGCCAGAGAGTTAAAAGCCTTTTTGGAATAGGGCCGAGTTTAAATAAATAAATGTTATCTCATTCTCAGTTTTCTCATTTGGAAAATGGTAACAATTCTAATTACGCGCTACCTTGGAATAGCAAGGACATAATATGAGTTCTTTTTTAAAATTATGAGTTTCTATATAAATTTAAAATTATTTCATCATTAAAGCCAATAAAAATCTTGCTAGTAAAAAATAAAGCTTTAAGCTGTAGGAGACTGAAGAGTGGCTTGAGTTTTGACTCAATCAGGAAATAAAACAGTTTTGAGAATGAACATAGACAGGAAGTAGGGTGCTTTATTTAATTTTTGTAACTTTGGGAGGAGTGGGAAATGGTAAAGTAGGGGGCAGATATAAAGGAGTTAGGTTTTGATCAGATTCATATTTGTTACGTACTGGACCACCACTGTCCAACATTAACCACATCTGTAATTTTACATGTTCTAGTAGTCACATTTAAAAAAGTAAAAAGAAATAGGTGAAATGAGTTTCGACATACTTCATTGAACAAAATATGTCTAAAATATTATCATTTCAACATGTAATCATTACACAGATTATTAAAGAGATACTTTACATTCAAATTCTTGCTGTCTTTGAATTCTGGTGACTGTTACATTTACTGTACATCTCAATGCAGAACAACCCCATTGCAAGTGGTCGGCAGCTACATGTGGCTAAGTGGCTATTGTCTTAGACATCTCATGCCTACAGCATGGAATGAACTCACTTCTAAGCCACTTAAACTTTCCTGTTCTGACACAGGGATATTGGTATCAGTGGAGTTGTATAGAAAATCGTATTTATTTTATACATGCTTAAAATCACATGAACAGTTGATTTGCTCATAAAAGTGACACCATAACATGAATTTCTTTTAAGCAGGCCAGGCTTAATGGCTTAGGTCACAAATCTTATAGTACAAACTAAAGTGTTTCACAGAATATCTTGCTCAGACTGGATCAATGCTAATTCTGGGTGATTTTGGGGGTGGGATTGGGTAGGGTGGTGGGGGAGGGAAGGGAGACCAATAAACCTTGCTTGCCTTAAATGCTTAAGTAATCGAAATAAAATTAAATACACACCCTCTGAATAATAAAGATTGATTGCTGACCCAGGCTAAATCCATTATCACTCTAACCTTTTGTTAAATAAGCTCAGTGATCATTTATTCAAGAAACATTTACAGAGCATCTACCACCTCCCTGCCCTAGCTCCAGGCCCTGAGGGTTTAACAACCATCGAAACACCCTCAACGTCTGATCTCACTGGCCAGGGCCAGGCACTGGGGAATCAAATAAGGATTGTCTTCAGGGACCTTGTTGCTAGAGGGGAGAAAAAAGCATGTTAAAAAAATACATGAAAGTATGTTTTAGAATTTCACAAGCAAGAGAATGCAAAATATAAAACTCTCAAAAAGAGAAGGCTTTCAGGAATATTAATTTCAGTCAAGTTCAGAGAATACATATCATGAATCCACACAAAACATTCCCCACTTCCCTGGACACCTCAAGTTCTCAGAGGGAGAGTTGTGGACACAGATTCTAGTGGCAGAGCTATGTTTATATCTGGGTTTCGACACCTGCTAGTCCATGTTCGTTGCTTTTCTCACTACTAATTAAATAAGCATAATGTTTATTTAGTCACCTCATTAGCTGTGGCTCACTGAGCAAACCACTAACCTCTCCAATCCTCAGTATTTTCATCTGTAAAATGGGGCCAATACTGACCTCATAGGACTATTGTGAGGATTAACTGGGATAAGTAAAATATTCACTGCAGAACCTGGCACAGTATGAATGCTCAATGAACATTAGCTGCTGTGATGATTAATTCTCATCGTTAAGTCTTTGCACATATTGTTTCCTTGAGAATTCCATATGTTGAAAATTCCATATGTATCGGCAAATCCGGCCCATGTACTCCTTCCCAGACCTTCCCAGATAGAGTTTGCTACTTGCTCAGTACTTTGTTTACAATCCTAAGGGTACATGGATCATGCTGTGAAGTAGTTATTTATTTAGGCACCAATGCTTAGAGACAGGGTCAGGAGTTGAGAACGCAGGCTCGTATTCAAAGAGATGTGGGTTCAAACCCTAATGATAACACCCGTTCCAAGCGGGGTGATCCTGGTAAGCTACTTTCCCTAAACTGTGGTTCTTCATGTATAAAATGGGGATTACAAAACCTATTTCCCAGGGTTGCTGGAAAGATGAAAAGGAAATGATATGATGTACCTAAGGATCTTAGCACACTGCCTGGTGTAAAAGTAGAGTCAAACTATAAAAAGCAGACCATAAAATTAATGGCCCCCAGACACTACATGATATAGCCTCTGGCAGCCCCTGACTTTGTCTTGTCCCACTCTGCTCTCCACTTACTCTGCTCTAGGCACACTGGCTTCTGTTTTACTTCTTAAGCGTTTCCAACCTTGCTTCCTGAAAGCCCTTGCACTTGCTGTTCCTTTTGCCTAAGATGTTCTTCCCCTGCCTCTCCCATAGCTGACACCTCCTCACGCTTGTTGCTCGGCCTACCCAGCATCTCCCAAGAAGGTATTCCCTGACCACCTGGTCTAGAGTAGTTCCCCCCAAACTAATCCCTATCACGAGGCGTTGGATCCTATACCTTCACATCCATTATCATACTCGGCATTTATTTTCTCTAAGTTCAATTGTTTAGTTGAATTTTAACATGTATGTAGAAAAATATGTCATAAGCATAGAGTGTAAGAAATTTTTACAAATGAACTGTTCATTAAGATAAAAAATACTACCTGGACCCCAGAAGCTCTTGCATGTCCCCAAAGTCGTTATTCCTCTCCAAAGATGACCAGTAGCCTGACTTCTAACAGTATAGGTTAGTTCTATCTATTTTTGTACTGGATGTCTATGCGTTATGAGGTTCTGCCATGTGGTTGGGGGTAGCAATAGTTTGTTCACCCACATTGCTGAGTCGTAGTCCATTGTATGACCCTGCCACAATTTATCCATCCTCCTATTGAGGGACATTTGGGCCTTCTTTCTTTATTTTAATATTGTGCTTAGTTTTCATTATCTATCTCCCCATAAGAGCACATATTTCACACGTATAAGAATCACATCTGTCCTGTTTACTGCTGTGCTTCTGGTGTCCAGCACATAATGAACTGTAATCAAATATTTATTGAAGGAATACATAAAGTTATTGAGTATTTATTATATACCAGGCACAGTACTAGGTTCTGAAGATATCAAATTAGCAAGGCTCAATCTTAAGTCCTCAGTTTTCTTACAGTGTAGTCAGAGATCACATATTTGTCTTTGATTCCTTAGCAGCCTTTTGCCGATCACACCAGTGAATGAAAAATCTCCTTTAGGAGCTCACATAAATAACCAGTCTATGAACCAAACTGTGAGACAGAATTTATCCCTGGGTAAAAGTTAACTGACCTAGATAGGATTGAACACCGAAGGTGACCTTACATGAACATGTGGAGATAATCGGTCCAGAGTAACTGATGGTACAACTCTAAACAGACAAAAGGGCTTCTATGAGCTGCTGACAAACAGAATCCTCCCAAAATAGAAGTCCATCTGAAAGCATGAAATATGTATGGAAACCACTTGTGCATTGGATCAGAATCCAGAATTGAAGTAATAAGTTTCAGGAGCAGAAAACCTGAAAGAATGAAAGGTAATTTTTGAAGAATAAAGTGCTGCGGCAGTGTTTGCTAGAACCATTCGAGCATTCTTGGTTCAATCCACCTCATTCAGTAAGGCCTAAAAATTCCCACGCATTTCAAGTACTTTACTGCATCATTCTGGAGAAGTGTGAAATGGGATCTACAGAGAAGAGAAAACTGCATGTTCTAAGTGCTGGTCTCAGGAGAGGTGATGTGGAAGTCAGAGCAAGCTCAGGTTAAACCCTGACTTTAATACAAGGCCTTGGGCAAGTAGTTAACTTTGTTTTTCTCCTCTGTAAATAGGAGATAATCTTATCTACCTTATAGGGTTTTTTTGAGAACTAGACAAGGTATGTAGCATAGCACATGGACTACAGTAAGGACTCAATAAAACAAAAATAACTACAAAGAAATAAGACTATTATTATGATGATTCATTTTAAGTTTCACTTTCATAAATCTTTTTTCTTCTTTCAATGCTCTTTTTCCTTTTTTATTTAGTTTTTTGAGGTTATACTTATGTGGTTCTTTACCCTCTTCTTCTTTGGTCCTCACATTTTCAAGGCTGAGAAGCCAAGCACTTCTTTCCCATCTCTGTACATCCACAGGTAGCCATGTGAGAGAGGCAGGAAGCTATTGAGGGCCTTCTGGAAAAGCTTTTGAAATCCTCATAAAATGGAGTGTATCTGGTAGCATAACATTTTCCTTTTCTGCTGCCCTCTTCTTCCGCTGAGAATATAAATATATTGTCTAGACCTGTGGTGTCTATTATGTAACCGTGAAGGGAAGGCCACGAACATCACAGAGATGTTGGTCCTTGTGTTTTTGAGGAGCTTAACAAATGTTTGTAAACACCCACTTCTAGCTTTCTCATTATGTGAGAAAAAAAATGAATCACTATTGTTCAAGTCATTGTGTGTCTTCTCTTACTTGCAGCCAAATGCTTGCCTAATGGATACACGTAACTTTCTCTAGGCATGAAAGAAAGCATACTTACCAAGGTGCTTATTGGTTAATATGCCTCCTATCACAACGACAACTGTACTATAGAAGAGTGGAGAAGCAATGTTATCCTAGGGAATGAATCTAAAATGGTAGCATTGCAAGCATAGGCTGAGGCTAGTAGAAAATTGTTTTAAGGTATAAGAAGATGTTCTAATTATAATTATGAATGAAGTCCTCTGAAGTGTAAGGTCAACATTATATATTAGAACCAACTAATACAAACTATGCCTTTGCTTTTTTAAAAAATTATTATTTAGGAAAATAGATTTTGAAACTTTTTTTTATTATAAAAAGGTGACAAAAATATCAAGTCAAAAAAGTCTGTAAAAGCTATAATTTAGTCTAGAGAGATGAGAGCAATGTTTAGTTCATTTCTTTTCCTTGAAGGTTATCAAAAATTTATATTGCTCTATTAATTTTATTAATAAATAAAAAATTCTCTTCCTACAATCAGGTTAAAATATTTTCTACCTAAATGAAGTTGTGTTTCTAGGAAATTCAGAAACTGTATCACTCAAGCAAAATATTTATTTAATTACATAAATTTTTTCTCCTCACCTTCTATATTATGTACATTTACATAACTTATTCTGAAAAAGGTATTTTAAGTGAGTTATACTCATTTGACTTGAGCAAAAAAAAAAAAAAAATCAAATTGAAAGGCTTCATTACAAAAAGTATGACCGAATAATTCTGAAATGAAAGTTGAAAGGGCAAACGTATTGAAGGTGGGAGGGGTTATGATGGGGCCATAACCCTGGACTTCTCTTTGGAACATGGTTTCACCAAATTTGATCATTCAAAAGTACCTTTGTGAGTATGTCCTTGCCATAAAACAACCGTACTATTTACTTTATATTGTGTCTTGAATATATTTTAAATCACTTCATTTTTTAAAAACAAACTTATTCTAAGTAATATCTGTAAAATCATAGGCTTTTTGTGCTAGCTATAGTTATATCTAACACATTTTAGGAAGAACTTCTTTAGAAAAACTTATAAGTCTGCTATAAAAGTTCTTGCTCATTTAAAAAAAATTTAGGGTAGCTGTGGTTGGATATCTTTAATTATTACCTTTTAAAAAAAACTAACTCTGAATTTTTAAGTTACTAAAGAATAGACCAACCAGCCACATTATTCCTAAAGACCTATTTAGACAAAAAAGAGTGAACAAAGGGTTCTATCACCTACAGGGACGTAGCTTTGGGAAAAAATATTTAAACATTGATTAAGTGGGAATTCTCTCAGTAAACAATTATTTAGTAGAAAAAGAAATTAAGAACAAGTAATCTAGAGAATGAGTTGAACTAATAGTTGGATTGAAGGTGGGATGAAAGGAGGAAAAGGATAGAGGTAAAGAAAAAGCAGCTTAAGAGCTGGATCAAGTGTACTATTCCTGAATGGAATACACATTGTTTTTAAAATTAAGAATATGTTTTCATTAAAAGTTTTTCTAGTTGCCATGGTTCTCAAACACTTGGATTTCAAGTCTCTTTATATTCTTAAAATGTATTGAAGTCTCCAAAGAGTTTTTCTTTATGCAAGTTATGTTAAATCTATTAAAATGTTTTCTATAATAGATATTAAAATTGGGCAATTTAAAATATTAATTCATTAAAAATAAAAATAAATTCATTGCATATTAACCTAAATAACACTTATGAAAATAATTATATTTTCCAAAACAAAAATTAGTGAAATGACTGACATTATTTTTTATGGCAAATCACTTTCAGAGATTCATAGATGACAGCTAGATTCTCATATCTGTTTCTGCATTCAATCTGTTGTGGTATGCTATTTTGGTTCAAGTATGTGAAGAAAGTCTAGCCTCCCAGATATATGTTGTTGGAAAAGGGGGGAATATTTTAACAGTCTTTTCAGGCAGATGTGGGTAGTCTTCTCTGATACTAAATTGAAATTAAACCAGTGTTATTTTCTTAAAGGTTAGTTGCAATGTTAAACTGTAAACCATATCAATGAACTTTTTGTGTTCTATTTCATTAAAATTAATTGGTCTATCTTAGCTCTTCAAAAGAATCTTTAATCATGCACTTTTTTAATATCATACATTGATCACATGGAAAATAATAGTTCATTGAGTTATGCAAGTATTCTAAATATTGAAATATTTTATTACACTGTATGGAAAGAATCATTACTTACTATTACCACTTGTATCACAAAAAAAATCTTTAGGTATTGGGAAATTGGCTTATAATGGTGGAATAAAAGCTCAAATTTTATCACAGGGAAAAAATACTTAAAGTTATTTTACTTGAAGTAACAGGCTTCCTCCATTCATTTACTGGAAAACATCTACTAAATACCTACGTTTGAATAATCTTAGTTTGTCAGTTGTTCTTGCAAGTAAAATTGATGTTTCACTAAAAAATAAAAGACTAGTTCAGTTGGCAACTCAGCCACACAAGTCCCTTTTCAGAGACAGCCATGGTCCTTTGTTATGCAGCTTAAAGACTTGATGTTTGCTGACTATTTCATTACATAAATCTTAAAAGAGTGTGTACTCAGGATCAATATTTAATAATATTAATAATTTCTACTGCTTCATAAGATGAGTTTTCCATGAACCTGGTAGTTTTTAAACAGCAAGTGCCTTGTTTTGTGCTGACACACTGGCAGTTTTCCTCATGATTGCTTTTGTACCATTAATACAAATGTCAACATGGTTGGGGGGAAAAAAAGCAAATAACGTTTTAGTATTATTAGGAGAAATTAGTCCAAGGGTTTGCAGATCACACTCTGAGAACCACCAAGCTAGTGAATCAAGAAACCTGACCAGCTATTAATGCTGCCAGGTAGTTAACAGAAGAAGTGGTGTGGTGTGATCTTGGAGAGGCAGGCAGGGGACAGAGTATGGTACAGGGCCTTCTGTGCCAAAGTGAGCAGTCGGGATTTAATTTAAAGCAGGGTGAGAAACCACTTTATCTTATGTAAGAGGGTGACATAATTTGAAAGCATGCAGGATAAGGGAACCGTAATGAGTTCTCAGGTTCAGCATAGGATCAGGAGAATGTTTCGTGCAAGCTGTGACATCTGAGGAGAGAAGGATCTTGAGTAGTGTCCAGAATCTCAGTTGGCAAAGATAAGAATGGCTGGGAGAAGTTGAAGAGGGAGGACTAGTGGGAGGAGGGATGCGAAGGGCCTTCCAGAATGAGGTAAAAAATGAGTAAAGACAGAGAGAAGAGAAAGTGTGGGACCTATTTGGGGGACACAGTAAGAATTTCTTTCACCAATTTATAATTTAAAGTCTACTGACTTTAAAAAGAAAGGGGAGGGATGAGATTAGAGGCAGCTCTCTTAGGAAGACTGGAAATGGAAACCGCAGATAGTTCCATTTGGCTGAAGCCCAGATTAAAAAGACCAGCACAGCAACATATGAAATCATTAAACACCATCCTGAGTCTTATGAGGTTTAATAATTATTTCCAGAGAAAAAGTTGGAAAATCTGAATGCAGTCTATATACAAGTTATAGAAATTTCTGTAATGTAACACCTCAGAAACTGTTACTTGGAATTCCACTGAAATTAATTTAGATAAAAACTTGTCATGAACAGTGAAAGAAGGTAGAATTGATCAGTCATCCCTCTTCAGGCTGCTGGGGTGTTTGGCGGGATGTGGACACCTCCACTGGTTCTAACAATCTCCATTAATGATCCAGAAAAGCAGAGAGGAGAAATGGGACAAAGTCAGAACATGCTCTGAGATTGGGAAACACTAAAAACACAGTGTAAGCCCTAAAGCAAATGGTGAACTTTAGTTAATAATAATGTACAAATATTGGCTTATCAATTGTAACAAATGTACCACACTAATGCAAGACATTAATAATAGGGGAAACTTTGGGAGTGTGGGAGGGGGAATACCGAGTATGTGGTAGCTCTCTGTACTTTCCGCTAAATTTTTCTGTGAACCTAAAACTGCTCTAAAAAATAAAATATATTAATTAAACACACACATAATATTTTCTATAAAGGGATCCAAATATAATATCACATGTAATGCAGACCTAAGCCTGTACAGGGGAGAACAGAAAATCCTTCCACTCAAGCTTGTCCTAAAATTCAGAAGGAGCCAAGAGTAAGCAGTGTTTTTGAGTTCTACCTTTCAATACCTTATGCCAATATAAACTAGTTGGATTGTACAGAGGTTTCAAGGACCTTTCTGCACTCATGAATGAATTTTGCTTATTAAAATTATATCTATCATTGGCTCAATTCCCTACCCTGAGATTTTGCGTTACTGATATATTTGAAAGTCATTCAATCTTGCTCCATCTGACAGATATGGTTTTGGTTCCTTTAGGAAGCAGCTGAGAGGGTGAACTTCCTTCATGGGTGATGTCATTTGTCCTATCGACGGACAAGCAGTGTTTATTTCACGCATTGGTAAGCCCATGGGTAGACTGCATGGAATATTACTGAAGTCTCCTTGGGGAAAGTTCCTTTTTTACTCATTATAATATTTGTCTATATTCAGGAAATGATATGCTTTTATCTATAAACAATATGCTATATCTAAAATATTGTCCTTATGGTTTGTTAGCAATAATTCAAATTTTATTTTTTCATTTTTCAACATGTTTTCCCAATTCCACTTATGCTTTGTTCTTGTTTGGCTATTAATGTCATTTAAAGGACTTTCCTTCTGTCTTCTCCCTTCACTTTCTTCACTTGGCTAAACCTTACTTGTCTATCAAATTGCTATTTTAAGGCCGCCTTTCTCTGATGGCTCCTCCCAGCCCCTGAGTTGAAATCTTTTCTTTGAACTTTATCATTCCCTAACTCTTGGCATTTATTATAATATTAATATAAAGCATGAAGTCTAGATCTGTCCTTCCTACTGCACTGCTTCTAAGGATAAGAACCCCCCCCCCTTTTTTTTAAATCGCTGAACTCCAAGTCCTAGTAGTAGCCAAGAGACTCAATAGACTTGGAAGTTCATCCTTTATATCATTATTACCCACGAAGCATGTAGAAAACATCAATGCCTGTGGCTCCACCACAGGTCTATTCACTCAGAATGTCTAGGGGATGGAGAGGAGACCACCCCCTACATCCTGCAATATATACAAGTTTAGAAACTTCACGAGCATTTCTGATGCACAACCAAAGTTGAGAGACACTGCAAGAAAAGCTTACTAAATAAATTGAACTATGGTGTATTTTTATAAAGGATTGAAGGCATTTTCTATTTTCCTTAGCATGGATTGAATATTCCCTAATGTACTGTGAAATAGGGAATAGATTTTTCTATGCAGTTCCAGAAGACTAAACCAAGACTAGGTGCAGGGTACAGAGAAGCTGATTTAGGGACAACATGAGAACAGACTTTCCATTATTTGGAACTTAAAAAATATATATTAGATTGCCGTTTGATGCAGTTTTTTGATGAGAGAGGTATTTAGTTGTTTAGATGGGATTCATCATTGAACAAAGAATTCGAGTATGTGGCAACCACAGCCCCTTGCGCACAGAGTTTATGGCACTTTATTCTACAGAGGTATTTTCCAGTCTTAGAAAGGTATAATCAGTGGAGATAAGGAGCAGTTAATTATCCTCTCTGAAAATGACAAATAAACCCATGGCTTTGAGTTTCCTTCTGAGAAAGCTGCAGTGATAATAAAGTTCTAACAACTAGATCCAGTGGTGGGGGTGAGGAGGAGGCGGAGATTTGTGATATTTACTGTTTTCCGTGATATAAATATTTCCAGGATGATAGATTTCAAACTACCAAAGGAACATTATCTGGCTCATAAATTCTTGAAAATGCAACATTCGGACTTGATAACTAGTTAAAGCGCACTGCTGGAAAGTTGCCTCCTTTTTAATCCTTCTTTATGTGCCCCCCCCCTTTCTCCCTTCTTCTTCATTTCCCTTCATCTTTTATCATTATATAATTTATGACTGAGAAGAATTCAAGGTGAAACTCCAAGAAAACTCATCTTTCTCCTTTAAAATCTAAAATTTTTATTTGAATCAAGCAACTGATAAATTTTCATTCAGGTACAAACTCTATCTTAATGCAGAGCTTTTGTACATATCTGCAGTGGTTTACCTCCCATCTCCCACCCCACATTTAATACTAAACTAAAGTGTCACTTTTTCCAGGAAGTTATCTCTGAACTTCCAGAAAAGGCTCTATATTCCAACGGTTCCTTAAATCTGTGATTCTCACCACCCTCATATTTATTTGTTAGAAGTGTATCTTCCCTATTATAATGAATGTGCCCATCAGGGCTGGATTGAGTCTGTTCTACCCAGCTTCCTGCACTAGCAGAGTGCTTGATAGATACCTGGAAATCAATATCTGTTAGATAAATGAATATTGTAAGATACAACTGGATATAGTTTTTTTTTTGATGTTTGTTTGTTTGTTTTTTAAGCCCTAGGTAGGGAATGAAGATGACTGTGCCTTTCCTTACTCTTCCACCTTTCAGGTATGTGATTTCAGACATTTTACCTAATTTCTCTAAGTTTGCTTGTCTTCAAATAGGAATACTAATATTTACATATGAGGTTCAGAGAGAGTAAATTAGGTATTTTATTAAGAAAAAAATATTGAAAACTTCAAAATAGAGCTAAAAGATGATGGTGTTGCCTTTTTTTGTTGTTGTTGTTGTTATACAGAGCATTGGCTAACAAACTTACCAAGAAGTCACCTCATTCTCAGAAGAAATCTGTTTGTTCAATTTATTTGTTTCTATTGATTAGGGCCCAGACTCTGCGATGCTAGAGATTAACTTGTAGAATATTGATAAATTGCAAATGATTTCCATCTGGTAGAAAAAAATAACCTCAAAAGTTACAGCTTGACCTGTAGGACACTATCCAATTCTGAATATAACTTAACAAGCTCATTTTAGCATTCCTTTGCTGGCTGTCTATATAAAACTCTTATTCTCTAGTGGTCTTTGGACCAGCTTTTTCATTCTGCTAGTACCTTCGATAATGAGTTAAATAAATCTTTGATAAATGCTCATTATATATTTGTATGTGAACTATGTTTTTAACTTTTTGAAAAATATACTTTGATAACATTAAAAGACTTATCATAGGACTTGGCTATTAAGTGCTACTCAATAAGCGTTAGTCCTTATCTCTCTCTCTAGTACTCAGTTTCCACATTTATAAAAGAAAAAGTTGGCTGTTAGTGATTAGGGTCCAATCTGCTTCATGATCTATGACTGGCTGCTCATGTGAATGAGACCCATCGGAGACGGGCAAACTTGGGTTGCAGGAGATGTGTTTTCCTGGGGTTAAGAGGACATACACTGCTGTATTCAAATAATTCATAGCAAGGAAGCCTGTTCCAGGGAAGACTCCACGGTCTATCTCAGGAGTGTCTACTGCTCTAAGGGCTCATAGCAGACAAAGCCATTAGCCTTTTTGCTGAGTTGGCTGCTGCCAAACACAAAAGCAGTGCATCTGTGGGCAGGAGAAAATTGAGGGCATGTAAGGACATGTACTCCACTGACACATTCCCCTTTAGAAGTACAAAAGCCATTCCTACACAATCTGCTTCTTTCAAAAAACAAGCAGCTTTGAAGTTGGGTGAGGAAACCGAAACCCAGAGAAGACCAGATATGCTAGGTCGGCCACTTGGGCCTCCGATATACCAGGATGAAGAGATAATGCCAATTTTGACACCCAGCATGGCAGCCGAGAATCCTGCAGCAGGGCAATGTGGGACAAGGCTTCTGGAAAGAGCAGGGTGAATTCTGCTGGGAGGGCATAGAGGACTAGAGTTCAGAGAAAACTACTCCTGGGAGCCAGGACATGCTGTGTTTGTATGGGAAGCAGATGGCAGCAAAGTGATCTGAGGTGCCCCATGGAAGCCAGTACCCAAAACCAAGCAGACCACAAGATGAAAGGGTGATGCAGAAGTCAGAGATTGCAAGTCTTTACATCTCAGAGATCGTCTTTTGGAAGACTGTATCTTTGATTTTAAAAATTAATAATAATAGACCAATCAGAGCAGGCTTTACATTTTCTACTTCATTGTAACTCTTTATTTCTTTTGGTTCACAGAACCTTCACAATGCAAGCTTTTTTAGTTCTAAAAAGCATTAAAAAAAAAAAACCCACCTAAATATCAATTTCTAGTCACTCATAATGATTCAATCATTTCCCACCCTGACCCTGCAAATACTAAGCTGACATCTACTCTATTGAAAGCTCTGGACTTTTGGTGAGGGTAAGGAAGAAGAAAAGCATCATTCTGAAATGAGTTGAAAAGCTTTGGAGAAAGGAGAGGATATGCAAAAGCAGGAGGCAGAAAAAAGAGAAAAGTGTGAGAGCAAAAAGCATTTCCCCTTCTTGGTAACTTTTGCACAAGGCAGACTAATAAAGCATCTCAAAAGTTTAACATCAGCACTTACTGGTCAAATTTCTATAGCCCAAATTCATTCATCCATCTATTCATTCATCCATTTATTCATTCAATCGTTAACTGAGCATCACTGTGTCTTAAGCATGGTTCTAGGCATTGAAAACTCAATGGTGATTAAAAAGCTAGAAAACTTTGCCCTTGTGAAGCTACCATTCTAGTTGACCCTGATGATGCCCAATTGATGTCATGAATTCATGTCCAATATTTAACTTGGCGTACAATAAAAGAGGAGGTAAATTCTGACACAAGATTTCCCGTGTAGTCACCAAAAAGGAAAAACGTCTTCATGGATTAAATTTGGCCATAAAGGTTAGTCAAATTTCTCTCTTTGGAAGGATATACAGAATTTGAAGAACAGAGGGATTAAGTTGCTTGAGGCAAAACTCTGAACAAGAGGAAAAATGGCCTCAGAAATTGTCTTGTACATAAGCGTTGGATTTTAGGAGTTTTAAATATAGTCTAGACTGTTATCTTCCTAATAACACCATCTTACACCCCTCCAGACAATTTCTCCAGAAAGAAAACAAAAAAGGTGTAGCTTTCCTTGAACAAAGGCAACCAAAGTGACTAGTTTGAGACCTGGAGAAACAGACTCATTGATTGTGCTTCTGGTCTGTTCCCTGGGAAAGGGTCAACTCTAGTTTCAAGCACAGACAGGAATGATACACCCTAAGTTTTTCCACCACCAAGAAATGTTTTGCTCCTATGGACCCAAGTTTTGAAAGCTGTCTCCTTCCTAAAACTTTGAATATATGAAATAATGATCTCCTCTGCCCCCTTACTTTTATCTCTACACTGAATTGATGTAATTCTAGGTCCAATGTTTTAATTATAATAAAGGATAATAAAGAGACAGCAAATAAAAACCTGAGTTCTGGAGCTATAACAATGAAGGGGTTGAATCCCAGCTCAGCACTTACTAGTTGTGTGACTATAGGCAATGTACTTAACTAATTTCGCATGATTATAAACGTAGGTGAGACAAGTTAAAAAAGATATATGCATGAGGCCACTCATTTGAAGTATTACTTATAATAGCAAATGTCCATTATTAGGGGCCAGCTGAATAAAGTATTTTGTCACCATACTATACAATGGAGCATTATACAATTATTAAAAAGAAGTAGAGAATAGCTTTAGATACTGATGTGGAGTGACCTCCAGTACATATTGTTAACTGAAAAAAAAAATGAAGCAAAAGAGAAGTGTGTATATGATATAGTACCATTAAACTAAGAGTAAAAGAGAGAAATACATGTGTGTACATGCGCGCACACACACACACACACATACTTGCTTATACAATTGACCCCTGAATAACACAGGTATGAACTGTGCAGGTTCGTTTATATGTGGATTTTTCCAATAAATACAATAAATATATTTTCTCTTATGATTTTCTTAACATTTTCTTTTCCCTAGCTTACTGTATTGTAAGAATACAGTAAATAATAAATAAAACATACAAAATACATGTTAATCGACTGTTTATGTTATCAGTAAGGCTTCTGGTCACCAGCAGGCTATTAGTAGTTAAGTTTTCGGGGAGTCAAAAGTTTTACATGAATTTTGGACTGATTGGAAGGTCAGTGCCCCATAACCCCTGCATTACTCAAAGGTCAATTGTATTTTAAAAATATAAGATAAACCAAAGCTTTAAATGAAAATGAATTCCAGATTATGATTTAAAAATATCGTGAAAATTGACGGGGGATTCCTTTGTTAATTCCCTGTCTGAGGTATGAAATGTACACGGCGACCTTTGTCTTACCAGAAATTAAGGAATCTATCAAAGCTTGGTGGGATCTTGTTGAAAGAACTTAGAAACCAATTAGGGAAGGCTTCCACTTACCATAGGTGATAGGAGCATCAATAAAAATAATGACTACATAGGGTATGATGTTAAATATACTTAAATTATAACAGTACTCAAATAAACAAAACAAAACAAAGTAAAAAATGCAATTGGTCACCTTCCAAGGATGCTAGAGGAACCAACCTCGTATTTTGATCATATAAATAAAAAGTATCAGAAATCTCTTTTTTTGCCTTTCCTGTATGATCTGTACCTCAGAGTAATCAATCAACTAATGGAGAAATCTTTCTCTTTGGAAACTTGCTCCAGTTAATACATGAAAAAAAGAGTGATAAACTGTCTCCCTGTTGTAACTTCTAATAAAATAATGGATTTAGACAATTGTCATTGAGGGATATTAACATCTCAGAAACGGAGAGGACTAGTCATTACGTGTCCACTGATAGAGGTAGAAATACTGCCTCTGAGGTATTCTGGTTAAAGAATCAAATCTTAATGTGATAATCCACTAGATACTATTACCAGTTTATGGGGACTGCAGAGGACCAAGAAGGTGCAATCAGCAAAATCTGGACCGTGGAAACTCTGCAAGACAAATGACCTGGTATTTTCAAAAAAATATTATAAGCAAAAAAAAAAAAAAAAAATATATATATATATATATATACACACACACACATGTTTGTGTATATGTACACATGCATACATGTATGAAAATCTATAGATTAAAATGACACATAATTGCTATATCAATCGATTATAATGTATGGACCTTATTTGGAATCTATTTTAATGAAGAAACTAGAAAATATTTGTGAGACTTTCAGGGAAGTTGAAAGCTGACTCCATAATTGATTTTAAGAGATATTGTTAACTTATCATGTGTATCAATAGTACCATAGGTTATGTTTAAAAAATAGGTTCTTATATTATAAATATTTATACTAAAATATTTATGGATTTATTGATGTTTTATCTGGGATTTGTTTTAAAATAATTCAGTAGGGAGGCGTGAGGAATACAGATGAAACAGACCGGCCATGAAGTGACAATAAGTAGGGTAATGGGTACATGGGAGTTTATTTCACTAACCTCTCTACTTTTATATACATATTGATAGTTTCATAATTTAGAAAAATGTTATTTTATTTTATTTTATTTTATTTTATTTTATTTTATTTTATTTTATTTTATTTTATTTTATTTTAAGTTAGTGAGTGACCTAACCCTGGTGGTAGTTGTGGCTGGGGAAGGAAGTGATGGGGAATGTGAGTGATCAGGGTTAGTTATAGCAATTGAACTTCCCCAGCATAATAGTGCTGAGTCTCCACTTCCTATCACTATGAGTGTTATTTGCTTATACTGTTCTTTGAACATTCTGAAAACCTCGAGTTTGAATGTCACATACCATGAGCCTTGCTTTGCCATCCAGCAAATTTTGCTTGATACCAAAGTAGCCTTCTTATAGAACTGTATTCACCCAGGTTATAACAGTGAGATATCTAATCATTCCCCAAACTAAGAGAACGCATGAAAAGAATTCCATGTGACACCATTAAAGACCTGTCAGCTTCCTACCTCCCATCTCTGCCCAAGGTGTTTAAGTTAATGATAATAAAAGTAACACAAGTGAGTAGGAAAATGGCAGAATCGACACATAATCTTATTCCTCATCAACAAAATTACCAGGTAAAAACAAAAATGAGCTTTTCAAATCTATCAAGATGAGCTCCTCAAAAAAAAAATAGCTCATTAATGCAAAATTATGAGGGAAATATTTGAAATATGGATGATCATCATCAATACTATTATGCCCTTACATACTGTCTTGAGGTATTAGCTTATGATGATTTGAAGCCATCACAATTAACAAGACATAAAAACAAGCAGCGAGGACATAAAGACAGACTTTAAAGAAAAAAAAAACATGTTATGCAGTGAACATTTTGAAAGCAGAAACTATTTCTGAAAGTGATTCTTTTATTGTACGATGTCAGGGAGTATCCACGCACTTGATGTACCTATTAAAATCTCTTTAATATATTGGAAACTATTTTCTAAACCTGATTTTTTAGAGGTATAGAACTAAAAGCTTTAGTAAGTTTTAAACAAATTCTTAAAAGATATAAAAAGCCAACATTTATTGAGTAATAATAGCTTGACATCGGAAAAGACAGCCACTTACTAGCTGGATTTCAACAAAAACCTCTGGATAATTAGTAGGTATAACTGAAAAATGGGTATCTTGATTTAAAAAGTGCAGCCAATGACACATATTCCAATTGGATCTAAGGATCTTTCTGAAGCACCTATTCCAGTCATGATCGAATAGTGAAAAAAATCTCAAAACTAGGTCTTTGAGTTACTAATCCACAAAGCATTAAACGAAAATTTCCAAAAATACTGAAGCATATTTATCCATATTACTGACAACAAAACATCAATTTAAATTATCTTTTCATGAGAGCAAAATATTTTTGTTCCATTGACATATATAATAAAACCAAACATTATTTCATCTTTGGTTCATCCTTCTAAATTTATACTTTATATGCATTATTATGTACATGGTATATTAGTACAATGTTCATTATTCATAAGTTAATGTAGAGAGACATAGTATATTATTATATACATAATAATATGTATATAATAAATAATAAAATTCATGTAAACTTCAGTGTGTTTTTGTGGGAACCTCACAGTTGTGTAAGAAATTCTGTAACTTATTTTGGCAATTTTATTAAAGGTATGGCTGCTCAACTAGGTCCCTCAAGGCTCATTTGAATGACTAGTATGTATCACATGCAGTCAACTCTGAAATAACCGAAGGGCAAAACATACAGCACTTTTCCTTACTAGTTATGTCCCTTAATTTGTTTACAAAGTACATAAATAAAAATAAGAAGCTCTTGGAAGAAATTAAACGGGCACAGTGCCAGCACTTCTCACCATACGTTTCTTTCTCCAGCTTCCTCTCAGGTTCTGCTGATATGGCTGTATCATATAGTTTCTGTAACCCTAGGTTTCCTTAGATGAGAACAAACTGAGTCAAGAGGAAGTTGAGATAAGCATGCACTTTACTGTGGGGATACCCAGGATGTTGGTGACTCATGGAAAGTTACTCATTTCTCAATGTCTGCTTAAATAAGATTCATGCCTTCAATCCATGTGTTTTAAACCTATCAGAATGACCCAGGAGACCCATGGAGTTGCATATTAACATTCTGCAAAGCTTCTGCATGTGTACTTAGTCCCTGTTCTAGCTCCTGATTTAGTGACATGACTTGTTGCTAAAGAGACTTTCTTGCAGCCAGGGCCTTTCCTAAATAACAAGGTTATTAGTGCGCTTTCAATCAGATGACTTGTTTATTTGAAAAATCTGCTGTCTTGCTCCTCTTTGTGTGCTCAACCAAAGAGCTAATGAATACAAGCAAAATAAATCTCTTTTTACAAAGAAAAGGGGCATTTCACTCAGATATTTTTCCAAGAGGACTTTAAAGATAAATTCCACTGAACTTCAAATTTGAAAGGGTAGTAGTTTAGGGTATTTTTCACAGATCCTAAGCAGGACTGCAAAAAATAAATTGAGCTTAGTTTCTAATATTGATCTGATATGGCTTACATATTCAATCCTGGTGATTTGGCAGTCATGTCAATGATCAGAAAAAAAATACTCTCTCTGATTTGTGGCAGGGAGTAGCTTCTGACTGGTTGGTTTTATGGGGCAGATTGTGGTAGTTAAGAGTGCAGGTTTTGGCTCCAGATAGAAATGATAGAACTCTGCAATTCCCAGCTAAGTAATATTGGACAAATTAATAAATTTTCTCAGCTTCTGGAAACAACAGAACCTACATTTGTGGTTACCGTGAAGGTTAAATGTGATATTATGTATACGTATATACTGCCTGCCCCAAGTAAGCACTCATTTTATGCAAGCTTTCATCAGCATCCTGATGATCATCACTATCACCAGTATATTTGTATAATTACCATGAAGTAGTCTGGCACTTTGAAGCAGGGATATAGATGCTGTAGTTAAAGTTCCAGTTCCAAAAATTTTCTGGATTTTTAGCATGCCAGAACCATTTGTTACATGACTTTGGGTACCGTTTTCGCCAAGCGGAAAATGGGCTCAATAAAATCTGCTAAAAGATTTCCCCAAATAGTAAGCTCAGCAAAATTTAATACACTAATCTCTTAGAATTCGGAAGCAAATATTAAGTTTGTAAAATAGAACCATGGGAACACAAAACTGTACACATATTTAGTCCTCAGTCACTGGTGGTAATGAAGATGTGGTATCAATGGCCACCATTTGCTTGGTATTCATCCTGAGCTGGACTGCTCAGGGGCTTCTTCACAACCCCGAGAAGTAGGCACTGCTATTACAACCGAGGAAACCAAGACTTAAAGAGACTGAATAATTTTCCCAAAGCTACCGAGCCAGGAGGGCAGACTCCAAGTTCCAACTTAAAGCCAATGTTTTTAATGCCCCCATTATATTTTCCTCCAAAAGGGGAAGAGAATGTGAGTCCAAGCAGCAGATACTCTAAAAGCACTTATATTGGAGATTGCGTGCTTATTATAATTTTGTTTTTCATAAATTCAATAATATTTTGCTTTCTCATTTGCCCTCACTTTGAGCCTGAGTGGACATCAGTTGGCAACAAGGAAACAGTTTTACAAATACACTGGCAAATACATACATACATACATACATACATACATACATACATACATACAGAAACCAGCTCCACACCGAACACATTTCAGAGATATTGAACAAAGGAGGCAATCCACATGAGAAAATAAAAAGAATTAGGTTGTTTTTCAGAAGTTTTACGTTTATTCTTAGGCATGATACCAAATAAACTTATAAAAGTGTTGCTATGCAGTGAGAATGTGTATGCAATGAGACTAATCACAACTTCAAAATAAGTAATAATTGTAATTAACATTTATGAAGCATCATTATGTGACAGGCTCTGGGCTGGTAAATATTTATTGAAGGTTTTAGAAATTATGCTGAGCTCTGTAGAGAGAGTAAATAAAACAGCCATATGCTCAGGGAGTTTATATGTTTTATCCTGGATATATGAGTATAAGATTTTTGAAGGAGAATTTGAAAACTTACATCTGAAGGCTTAAAATCTTTTTTAAAAATGGATTAAACAGTTCTAAAGTTAGGGGTTTATCCTAAAGAAAGTTATGTCAATTTTTCCTACAATAATGCTCATCACAAGGTTGTTTATAATGAGTAAAAGGAAATAACAATACAGTTGTTGAGTAATTGTGCTTCAAATGGATACATTTTGATATCGCCATACAACAGAATATTATTTCAGCCACTGAAAATGATACAGAATCTTATAAACTGGTTTGGGCAAAGGTTAATGATACTGAAAAAGAGTGTATGATATATTTTTATAAATCACACACAGAAAAATAGGGCTACATAATCACCAAATTTATAGCAGTACCTTTGAATAACTGTACTATAGGTGGTTTAAATTTTACTTTTTTCTTATTCATATTTTCTAAATTCCTATAATGAATAGGTACCACTGATACAAAAAGAAATTATATAAACATTATAGCTCTACTTGTTTCCATTCCAGACAATCTGTTTCTGAATATAATGTCTCCATATGTATTTTTTTTCTGAATTTAATGTCCCCATGTGTATCTTTGACAGAATGCAAAGAAACAAAAGTAAAAAGTGTGATATTTTAGTGCTCACTGTGTCATTCAGTCTCAGATAATCCAGTGGAGAAAAAGTATATATATATATACACACTGCAATATTGCTATTTTGATAAAATATTTGAGTATCTGATGTATGGATAGAATAACCTAAGAGATGATGAGAAAAGAGACACTTTTATAGGCCAATGAAATAAGATATGACTATATTTTAGACTCTTACAGTAGATTATTTTTCTATATAATGGAATATTCTATAGCAGTACAGGCCTATAGGAGATTTTGTCATGATAGAAGTGCTCTATATCTGCCTATTTAATATGAGAAACAGTAGCCACATGTGGCTGTTTAACACTTGAAATGTGAATAGCATGAATGAAAAACCAAATTTGAATTTTTATTGTTTTAAATCTAAATGGCTACATGTGGTTTGTGGCTACCTCATTAGGCAGCTCAGGCTAGAGTCTTGCAGTACCAAGTGCAGTCCATGGACCACTAGCAACAACGTTATCTAGAAACTTGTTAGAAATGCAGAATCTCTCTATACACCTGAAACAAATATAAACTAATATCGAATGTCAATTCTAATTGAAAACATTAAAATTAAAAAAAAGTAGCATCTTTTTTCCTACCAGGAACCTGCTCAATCAGAATCTGCATTTTGACAAGATCCCCAGGTGATTCACATGCAAACTAAAGTGTGAGAAGCACCACTCTAGTGATAACTGTTTAACTTTCTATTGTGTTCCACTAATCAAGCAATATTTCAGTTAGTTAGCCAGTATCTGTCCATGGCACCAGGATAAGGCACAGCAGGTGGAATGAAGAAGGTATCAGAATGGGCACTAGGCAGGAGAGCACAGTAGATAAGAATATGAACTTGGGATGAAACTGTTCTGGCAATCCCCCTTTCTAAATGTGTTTCTTTTTTTAAAAAAAAAAAAATTATTTGTTTAAATTAGTTTCAAGTATACATACAGTACTTTAGTTAGACATCTATAATGTTCATAAAATGATTCCCCCAATTGCTCCTTCCCTCCCCTGGCCCTCCACTTAGCCATCATATTAATGCTAACTACATTCACTCTTCCATGCTCCTCATGCCCAATTATCAACGTCTAATTTGTTCTTCTTTAACCCTTCACCCCATTCTCCCAGTCTCCCAAACCCCCTCCCCTCTGTCCATCACCAAATTGTCCACTAGATTCATGAGTCTGTTTTTGATTAGTTTGTTCTTTTTGTTCCTTAGATACCTCATATAAGTGAAATTATATGGTGCCTATCTCTCTGTCTGATTTATTTCCCTCAGCATAATAATCTAAATGTGTATCTTGAGCAAACTAATTTATTTCCCTGAAACTGTTCCCCCACTCTTTAAACAGAAACAATTTGTAAAGATTAAAGGAGATAATGCACATTTAGTGCTTAGCATGGGTGTGGCTCATAGCAAGTACTCAATAAATGGTGGTTGCTGTCGCTGTTGCTTTTTTTTTTTTTGGCTGTTATTTGCATTTTTTTAATTAAAATTATTGGAGTGACATCGGTTTAATAAAAACATATGTTTCAAGTGTGCAACTCAATAATACATCATATGTATATTGCATTGTGTGTTTAACACCCAAAGTTAAATTTTCCACCATTACCATGTGCTGCTGTTCTAATTATCAAGGCTCTTAACAGTGCAGCAGCAGGAGGTTCACACTCTTAAACCAGTTATTTAGATGGACTCTTGCGACAGATGAGAGTGTAAACTATCAGCCATGCTGAAAAGATGCTGACTCACATGTGGCTTTGTTCTGAGGCAATGTCACTTACCAAATTTAGCGTGTAAGAAAAAATAAATCTTCTGTACATGAATACATTTTTCACTAAATAAAATATCATAAGGTAATTAATGCATGTGAATAATAGTGTATTCTTTAATTTTTAGAGGTCATATCTTCTGCTGCAGGACCAATTAAAGCTCACAGAATAATTCATTTACTTAACAAATATTTATTGATAATTAATTTGGGGAGCAGTATAGCATAGGGGTGAGAGCATAGATTCTAGAGTCCAATCACCTAAATTAGAAACCTGACTCTGCCACCTATTAGCAAAATTTCCCTGCACTTTAGTCTCTTCACCTGTAAAATGGGAAAAAAGTAACATCAGCCTCACAAAGGTGTGTAAAGACTAAATGAGTTTATCAATTTAAAGTACTCAGTGGAGTCTCAGGTACTTAGTAACCCAGTAAATACAAGATAGAAAAACACCAGTGGTGAATAAAATAAAAACATACATACACTTAAAAAACAAAACAAAAAAAACTCAGCCAAGTGACTTTATAAAAAAATGCCTAAAGATTATTAGCCTAACAGATGTTTAGAAGTAGTCTTTTCCATACAAGTTAGTTCTGCTTCTATTTTGCTCAGTTTTTAAAACAAATGTTGCAAGAGCTTGTGCATTCCAAGTGACAACAAATATTTACAATGCTTCTGAAATGTAACACATAACATTAATATGGTGTAGACTATGGCATCACTACTTATTTGATTTCTCAGAACAAGAACATTACTTGGTAGCTTTTCTTCATGGTATCTTTGAGAATCAATGCTATTGCTATAAAAGGTAAAACTGAGTTATCTATATGTAGTAGGGTTCTTTTGGTATTTTCTACAACTGAGTCTTCTTGAAAAAAATCCAACACAGCCCTGAATTATACAGAATCAATTTCACTGGTGATGCTGACCAAATCTATCCATGAACTGAATTAAATATTATGGAAGAGGTTGGAGAAACAATTTCAGCATTCGAGTTAATATATGCAGTAGACTACCCCATTAAGCGTCCTTCCTCATTTGCCAGCATTACTGTTAACCCAGAACATAGACCTTTTGACACAAACCATTGCTAGAAAATGACTGCACCAAATAACCGGGGTCCTTTCCACTGACTCATCTTGATCTTAGCTGCAGAAAACTTGCTTATCTTATAGTGATTAGGGATGGGTTATTTTCTGAGGGTAGTTAATCTAGTTTTTAGAGAATTTCAATAGATTTCCAATTTGCAAAGAAAATTAAAGAAAAAACAAACTGTCATGAGGATGAGCAGCATGTGTGTGTATATACACACATGTGTATTTGATGCTTTTGTTTCTCAGAATCATTATTATAAATTGTAGCTAAGTTGAAAAAGCAGGAGCATAAATTAACATTTAATTTGTTTCATGAATCTGTGGAACTCTCTAGGCTATCCTAGAGACCAGATGTCTGATCAAAACCTCAGACCCTTGGATTTCCAACATACTAGGCCCCTTTTCTCTTTAAACTCAACAAACAAACAAACAAAACTAATCATCGAAATCTGCCAAAATAAGCAGGCTATTTTATAACCAATGTGACAACTCCAACTTAAATAGAAAGTATGAAAGAGTGATGATTAAGAATTTGGGCTCTGAAATCAATCTGGGTTCCAATCCCAGCTCCTGCATGGATAAGCTGTGACACTTTGGCAAGTTACTTAAAGTCTCTAAAGTTTTTGCATGTGGATAATGGGGATAACAATCTTACCTACCTGATAAAGTGATTGTACCAAAGAAGTTACTGATAGAAGCTTGCATTTACATCAGTATGTGATAAGTGCAGTTCTAAGCACTTCTTGTGCATTACCTAATTACTCTTCACAACAGTCCACAGGGTGTGTGTTGTTATCTTCTCTTCTCATTTTACAGATGAGGAAATGAAGGTGTGCATACTTGGTAACTTGCCAAAAGCTGGTAAGTGCTAGAAGTGGTTTTTGAATTTGAGGAGTTTGACTCCAGATTTCATGTGTTAACCATTGTGGTATGAGGTGCTTGGCATAGTCACTGGCATAAGTGATTGCTGAGATTAGTTTTTATCATTATTTCATTTTTTGGCAGTAAGGAAAAATAGAGCAGAAATAATTTTTAATGTCCCTAATGCTATTGCCTGTTCCTCTCTGGAACTCTGCTGATATATATATATATATTTGGCTAGAAAACCTGTGGTTTGAGTTTATAAGGCAGGAGCAAAGTGGTAAAAAGGCAAAAGCCTTTCCTAATGAATATTCTAGTCTCAGTAATTTAGGTGAAGAATTTTCCAAAATCTAATTTCTCCCTTCTTCTCTTGCACATTGGTTTACAGAATGCTGATGCTGGTAATTAGCATGTGGGAGGCTCTCTTTCAGGTCCTTGTCTCCCAGCCAGAGCCTCATGGGCTCAAAGGGGTCCTTTCTCTGTAGGCTTCCAAGTCTTTTGCTTCAGAGTTACGCACAACCGCCCTTATTTTTACAGAATATGTTCCTTCTAAACTCTGGCCCTCTAATTCCCCAGCCTGACTTCTATATAATGATAGCCCTTCTCTTCTGCAAAATCTTGAACTTTGCCTGATCTCAGGGCCTCTGCACACACTAGAACACTTTCCCACCAGCTCTTGGCAGGGCTAGCTCCCCTTCTGACCCTTCAGGTGTCATCTTCAAATTTTCTTCTCAAAGAGGCCTGCTTTGACCATCCAATCTAAATTTCTCCCCCTACATCTGATTCATAATTTTCACTGTGCTTATTTCTTCATATATATAAATATATAATGTAATAATCTAGGTATATGCCCTAGATGTAAGCTCTTTGAAGTAGGGTACTTATATATCTTGTTCATCACTGGACCTCCACATGGATGCTCAATGAACATTAATTCGACAAACACACAAACTTTCTCTTTGCATTAGCTGTGTCCCTCAGACTTGTCTTGTTGCCCTGCAATTATATTTTTTATGTCTCCCTTACGTCAATGACTTCTCATTTCAGGTTCTTCCTCATGGGCCCTCATGCATTTGTTTATTTATTCAACAAACATTTATCGAGTGCCCACAAATTACCAGACATTGGGGCACAAAAATAACAAATAAGACACATTCTAGTACTATGGAACCAGTTAGTCTACCGGGTGAGGCAGAAGTGGGTAGATGATTTCCACAGAGGTTCTGTTTACCACTGGTATTATGGAGCACAGAGGGGCTCTTAGCCTAACCTGGGGAGAGACTTCCTGCAAGACACAAAAGAAGAGCTGATTTTTTGAAGAGAAGTGGGAGACAGTCAAGTAAAGAAAGTTGGGGAAGATATTCCAAGTAACTGGAATAGCATCAACAAGCATACAGAAATCATGATGGTGGGGAAACTCTAAGTGGTTAATTATTAGATGGTTAAGGGATGGCATTGTCTAGATCACGGAGGGTCATGAATCATGTTAAAAATCTGGAACTTGATCCTATAAGCAATGAAGAGCAATGTGGAGTGAAATCTCTAGGTAAGGTATCAAGTTCTTTGGATTTCTAAGAAACAACCTCAAAGCTTCCTTTCCTTGACCTCCTGAAGAGCAGCAATTTGCACTTGATCAAGTTAAGAGAGGTAAGGAAGTCCATGGAGTTATATAAGAAGATAAATGCTGTGTTAAAAAGACATTACAAACCAAAAGATGATTTCACTCTGATTGAAAACCATTTCTGATTCAACTTAAATGACCTGCATAAATATTTTATAATCACTCAAGAGCAGCAGATTTGAGAATAAGTTAGATTGCTTAATAAACTTTTATGCTTTAGTGCTACAGAGGAAAATAAAATTTGAATAAATGTAGGGAATGTTGAAATCAAAAAAGATGTATGACACAAATTCTTTGGATAAATGAACTATTGCTAGGAAAATGCTAGTTTCCATTAATTTAGTATTTAGTATCCACATTCTAATTAAATAAAACAATAAGTATGCTTATATTTACAATTTCACCAATTGCATAATTTTTTACTTTATTCTAAAAAAAAAAATTAGAAGTACATTGAGGGTGAGAGATACTCTGGGGAAATGTGCAAAGTTCATCTGCATTATCCAATACATAAATATTTTTCTTGGAAAATAAAAATTTGAGGCACTGTTTTTTTTTTTCTGCAGGAATGTCCAATAAATAGTCTTTTTAACTCCATACTTTATTTTTCAGTTATGCCTCTTTGTTTTGTTCTTTCTTATATAGTGTACCCACAAACTGTATTCCTTGGCTATGTTTGATTTCCTCATGGATAGAGATCATGTTGTTGGCATTTATATGACCATTTAA
Source organism: Rousettus aegyptiacus (assembly GCF_014176215.1). NCBI lineage: Eukaryota > Metazoa > Chordata > Mammalia > Chiroptera > Pteropodidae > Rousettus > Rousettus aegyptiacus. Next base: position 107,614,229 of record NW_023416307.1, on the reverse strand, counting down.
CATCCAGTATTGCATATAGTAGATGCTCAAAAAACATTTAATAAATAATGAATAAATCAGTCAATCAATTCTCATTCCACTTTGCCTCCTGTCTCATAAAGAAAATAGATATTGTCATGAAGGCAAATTTAAAAGGTTTCCTAAAAGTTACTTACAACAGAAGAATCTTTTGGGATTGCAAAATGAACACATGCATTTTTTAAAACACCATCATGAAGAATACAAGCAAAACCATGTTTAGTATTCATTCATTAATTCAATAAATACTGAGCAAATAATGTGTTTCTGGAAACATTCTTGGGACTAGAAATATAAAAGTGGGAGATAGATAATCTACAAGTAAGTGTTAAATAAATCAAACATTCCAGATTTAGATAATTGAAATGAAGGGCACAAACAGAGATATCGAATTTCTATTCATTCTTTTAAAGCTTAGTCTAAGTGTTACCCATGTGAAGTTCTCCCCCAATGTCTCTGGGATGTATTAGCTAATTTTTTCTATCTTCTTTCATTAAACTTCTTACATAGGTCCCTTATAAGATTAGTCACTCTGTATTCTAACAATAGGCATGCTCATCAGTATTTACACCAGACCGGAAATAAAGATCTCATATGTGGCAGACAATCTATAAGAATCTATTGAATAAATTAATGACCTGACCTGGCTTTTAAAAGTATCAGAATCTCTAAGGGCTTTTGGAGAATCTACTGCCATGAATCTCTCTAGACTAGACATCAGAAGATGTTTTTGCATTAACCTCACCAATTACCGCTGTTATTACCACACAGAACTGCTTACTCAAATTTTAGCTGCTCGTCATTTTCCAGCATCCTGTTGCTGGTCCCTCTCCAGAGAGCCCATGTGAGTTATGTGTTCCTAAATTGCTCTTGTTATCCAGGAGAAGAGAAGCACTTCACAAATAGCACACCCTTGTTGACAACTCTTTACCTCCATGTTTTGAGGGACTGTGCATTTTTAAAATAGAAATTTAAAGCATCAAACAAGGGAGCAAGTTGCCCAGAGTTAACTCGGGGCTCTGGCTTTTGTAACTGAGGGTTCTGCTGTACAGCGTTGGCCCCGTAGCCTGCTAGTGAAGTATTCCAACTCTGGAGACAGACTTAGTAGATTCAGATCTGGGCTATGTCACCTACTCTTCCAATAAGTTCACTTGTGAAACCTTCTCCCTTGACATCTTGGTAAGAAAAAATTGTACCGTTACAGATCCAATAGAAATTCTTTCGACTTTTATATAGCAACTTGTTTCCTTTATAGCAAATATTCAGGTGTAAGTATATTTCATAAAGCAGCAATAGAATGTTAGGAATAAGGGCACAGATTTTGGAGTTAAATAGACCTGTGTTCAAGTATTGAGTCTGCCACTTTCTGCATATGTGACTTGGAGAAAGTTGCTAACCCTAAGTCTCCACTATGTTTATGTATAAGTGTGAATAATACTGTCTACTTCCAGGATTGTGATGAGGGTTGAATAATACAATGTATGTAAAGGGCTTGGCTCAATAACTTGGAAGTGGGAGTTCAATGCATGTTAGCCACGGCCACTGCCATCACGAACATTGTTGGGAAGTGATTTCCTATGGTGTTCCCACAATTCTGGAGACAGCTTTTGTTCCTAACTATCCTTTCAAGAATGTATATATTTCAGAAGCTAGAGATAGGGTTTCTCTGTAGGGTGAAGGGAAGATTGTTTCCTGGTGAGAGGAATAAAGATACTCTCTCCCTCTGAGACAGAAATTGAGGAGATTTACTAGCTGCATTTTATAAGTTTAGGGGTTCCTAAACTCTGGGTTCCTCAGCTCTGACATAATCATCATTATCATCATCGTCATCATCAATTATCCTCATCATTTTTTTAAGTGAAGAAAATGTTGAAAGCAATCTTAAGGTATATATCCAAAGTGAAGCTCCTTGGATGATTCAGGAGTGCCTTCTTCCCTAGAAAGCACTACGTTATTTACTTTAGTATGTGTACTATGACTAATTTATTATATTCTCACTCAGAATCACATAGAAAAATAAAAATTAACTGGAAAGATATTTTAAATTTGAGAGTGTTTATTGGACATGAGTTAACCTGGCTAATGAAATATAGAATTATATTTAAATTACAAATTGCAGGTTTTCATATTCCTCATTAATATAAAAAAGGTTATTTCTGCTTGTTTTGAAAGCTCAGAGTTCAAAACAGTCATTCATGCAGTTTGGTGTCTATATTTCACTGCTGTCATAATCTCGTTGAATGTGTTTCTTGACATCCTTTTTATCTGTCATTTTCATTAAATGATTTGAAACAAACCAGAATAACAACAACAAAAAGATTAAAATATCACTCCAGAAAACTCATTTGCAAAACATTCTTTCTTGATGTCATAGCAATAAAACATTTTTATACCTAGAGCCCCCAATTTAATTTGCCTTATTTCTATTTTTATGCAAAGTCTTTCATTTCTCTATCAGGGGAGCATATTTGTTAAGGAGGCAGAATGGAGTAGAAGATAAGGATGGAATCAAATGAGTTAAATGGACATTGGTCCAGGTCCTGGATTCATCTTTGTGACTAACCTTGAACTGTGACCCCCAATTTCCTCATCTGTAAAATGGCATTATAACATATACCTCGAAGACTTACTTAAAGGTCTGAGAGAGAGTGCTTCATGAGCATTACTTAAATGCATGTATAAAATAAAGAAGGAATAGACGATCTGCCTACCAAATGCAAGAGTTTTTTTGCAGATATATAAGGCTGAATTAAAAATAATTCCCGCCAAAAACTGCTCTTTGGCTTTATGACTTTGGCTTACTTCGAAAGATTAAAAAAATAAATACATAGAATTTATATTTATTTGCTACGGGGATACTGTTAAAGATATTATCTCCTATATTGTTCAGGGAGGCCTCAAAGAAAACCCGGGTAAAACATTTCTTTCATGCTTAACTTCCCAGATAATCTTGTCTTACAAAGAATTTCTATGCTTTTACTTCATTAACACTATCAAACATGTAACTTTCCTGTTTGGCCATGGACGTCAGGAAGCCCTGCTGTTCAATGATTAAAATCCAGCAATTTCGGGAGCATTTGAGATCATGCTTTCCAGTACTTGTCATCAGGTTTGGCTCAAATAAACTCTTACACTTTTTTTTTTTTTAAATCCAGCAGTTCCAACTTTATAATATGAATCATAATATTGTTAGCTACCATTTATTTAGCACCAACAAGGTGCAAGTTGTTTTCCATGAATCATCTTTGCTCCTCACACTGATCCTAAGAAGTAGGTGTCATTACCCCATTTTACACATAAAACAGGCACAGACAAATGAGATAGTTTGTTCAGGGTTACACAGGAGGTGAAGCCAAGATTTGAATCCGGGTAGCTCTGACCTCAAAATTTGTTCTTTCCACAGTTTCGCAGTACTTTTAGTTTTGATCATCCATCCTTTCTAGATTTGTTGGGATCCTGATTTTTCTGTCTCTATACTTATTTGTTTTGTTGGACACAATTCTATAGGAATCACTTTTGTCTCACTTTGCTTGTGTTACCACATTATTTTTATGGTCTCTATCCAGTAAGGCTTTCATAAAGACAAAAATTCAGATTGGCACACTTGCCTTCCAAAGCTGAGCTAAACAGCAAAAGTCTATTCCGTGTAGGCAAATAATATATATCAGAAGAAATTAAACATGATTAACGCACAAGATACATAAATTTTTAGTATAACCTAGTATTATACAGTGTGGGCAGTAGCTAATGATGTCAAATATACACACAATGCACACATATACACACATGCAAACTTGTACACCTATAAGATGCACGCTCCTGGGCTTCTTGAAGTAAAATTAGCCTGTCTGCTGGGCCACTGCACACGCCGTGTTCTCTGACTGGAGTGCTTTCCTTATCTCTATCTTCTTCACCTAATTTATGTCAATTCATTCTTCATATCCCTGAATATCCTTCACATTCGCCAAGCAGTTTTCTATTCCCCCCAGTCCAAGACTAGGTCAAACCTCCCTAATCCCCCTAACAGGTACCAAACACCCCTTCAAAATGGTACTCAGAGTTGTCATTTATTTGTGTGATTCCTTAATTGGTTTCTCTCTCCTCTACCATTTATTAAGCTCTGCAAGGACAGGGGAGGTGGTGCCTAGCAAATCTGTGGCTCATGTACCTTGGTGGTGACTGACTTAGAGGCTTTGGGTGCGGGGTATAGTTTTGAAAGAAAAAGGCCTCAAAAAACTGCCTTGACATCCTAGATGTTGAATAAATAAACAAACATTTATGGACACTTATTAAATGATACTCATAATGTCAGACACCCTCATACTTATCAAATCAAAAATCTGAAGCTGGCTCACTATGGCATATCTTTTTTTTTTGTAAAAGTAAATCACAGCCAGTCTTCTCTTTACTACTGTTCATTGGTCTAGAGTGTCGATCCGGAGAAAGAATAAACTCTTCTGTGTTCCCATAGTAGGTCAGCACCAGCCACACCCTGGCACTGGTAAGAGGCACTGCCTCAGTCGTCAGGTAGTGCTAAGCTGGCTTCTGAGATGAACGAGAACTTTCATGAATGAGAGAGCTATGAGACAGGGAACACTGACCTCTTCTATAACCTGTCTCCGCTTGCAAATCTCCACTCTTCCACCTTCAAGATCTATTTTTAGGGCAGCGGGTCCACACAGCTCCACATTACTATTCATTCTGAGTGATTTATAAGTGGGTAGACCCATGGGGGTCAAGGACCCACTAGCCGGAGAAGGACAGAATCATTGCTCTGAGGTGGTTAACCTTTTCAAGAACCATATTTTGAAGCAAATGTAGAAAAAGCTTAGAAATGTAGTCATTACTAGGTGATGGGATTTGAGGTGTTTTGATTTTTCTCTTTTTTTATGTAGTATGAGTTCTCGATCAGGGATAATTTTGCTCTTATACTCCTGACCCCAAGGGACATCTGACAAAGTCTGGACTCTTGGTTTTCATAACTGGGGGAAGGGCAGAGGTTACTACTGGCATCTAGTGGGTAGAGAGCAGTGTTGCTGCTAAACATTCTACAGTCAACATTCTAGCCCGTGCCCACTTGTCAATCAATAATGGTGAGACTGAGAAACCCTGATAGATAGCTATGTGACTTTAGGTTTTTTAAACCTCTGATGACTCTGTTTTCCCAACTGTAAAAGTGGGTATGATAATAGTTTTTATTGCACAAGGTGGATGTGAGTGTTAAAGGAGTTACCATCCATAAACTGTTCTGAATCTATAGAAAATGCACACGGAATGTTAATAAATATTAAGTCACTATCCAACTTAAAGTAATTCAATTTTTCCACTTCTTTTAGAAGAAATTCAAGCTCTTCGCTGACCCTGCTCTCTTTTCTCATGCTGATCTTGTCTTACTTCCTCTTATGTGCCAATGTTTGTTCCCTGAATATGTCCAAGTCTTTCCTGTCTGGGGGCCTTTGCACATGCTAGTCCTTCTCCTGTCTTGTACTTGGAAAGGTCTCTCTCTTGTTTCTTGCCTCACCTTAAATGTCTCCTCCTCAAAGAGATCTGCCTTGATCAGATTGGCTAATTAGGACTCCATTTTTCTCTGTCATGACCCTTGCATCTTTTACACAATCAGAACTTACTTATTTGTTTGTTTAATTGATTAATGGCCCCATCCCCCAGTAGGTGGTATGCTCCATTAGGACAGGGACCACTATGCTTGTTCTGCTTTAGCCACAGACTGGAATAAATATTTGATGAATGAATAAATGAATTGTAGCGTTGGGAGGACAACTCCTTTGAGGTTCGAGGAAATAAAACAAACAGTGAAGACCCAGAGTCATCTTGAGGTCAAGGAACATTCTGCTTTAATAACCTCAGCTTTCTCAAGAGGAAAGTCTATTGTTGCCAGGGGCAACTACTCTGGGTAGAATGGAACTGATGAGGAGAGAGAAGAAAATGATATATAGAGAAAAAATGCAATCAAATGATGTTTAAGTTGGTTCTTAACATTTAATTTCATGGACCTAGTTTATATTCATTACTATCATGAGTTGTAGCTTTCATTTTCTATAAGGGCCTCACCAGGGATTACAGATGCAGAAGCAACAATGTGTTCCAACATATTATTCCCTGGTGATTTGAAATGCCCCTAGAAATGGCTTTGTGTTGTTTTGCCTTACAAATCTATTACATGTACTTGACATAAATGCTTTAATATTGAGTAGTTGCAGCTCAGTTATAATACATCACAGTGATTTCTTCTTTTTTCCTTATTTGTTTGTTTGTTTGTTTATTTATTTAACATAGTGGAAGGACTGTCATAGAGTATTGAAATGTTATGCATATATAACATTGCTGCATATTTTCGTGGAAGGTGGAGGACAGAAATTTCAAATTTATTGAAAGTGAACAAAAGAGTAGTAATCATGGGTCTTAAAAGTAATATCAAATAATATAGAGGCCCAAGGATAAAAAGGGAGAGATGAAAATATTGTAGGTCAGGATTTCTCAGCTTTGGCACTGTTGACATTTTGGTCCAAGAATTCCTCATTGTGAAGGGCTGTCTTAGGCACAGTAAGATGGTAAGTAGTCTCCTTGGCTTCTACCCACTAGATGCCAGTAACATCTCCTCAATTGTTACAATCAAAAATGTCTCTTGATGCTGCAGAATGTTCTCTGGGGGGCAAAATTGCTCCCAGTTGCTAATGTGCTTCAGCATTTCTTTCTGTAGCAGGCGTTCTATACACATCATCTCTTTTACTCCTCAAAAGCAGCCTACAAACTAGATTTTAACCTTATTTCCCTTTCTCTAAAAAAGAAGTGAGGCTGGCTCATTTAGTAACTGCTCTCGACCACATAATTAGGAAGTGGTAAAGACATGATTCAAACTGGAGTTGGTCTGATTCTAAATCTCATCTCCAAAATTCTAAGTATGTTATTGGGAAAAATCTTTCTCATTCCACATTTAGAGATGAGTTTTCAAAAATAATGAACAATTTTCCTTTCCTATCCTTTAACAAACATTTATTTGCACCTGTCACATATAAGGCAGCTATATTAATGGACTGGGCCAGGGAAGGCTCTGCTGCTTACTCTAAGTTTATCTCCTAGATCTACTCTCCTCCAAGCTCTGTGCTTTGTGTTTAGGGATATTGCTTTCCACAGACAGTCTTATCCAGTTTCCTTGTCTTTGGCTTTTCTGTTGGGCTCAGCCAAAGAGCGGTACCAGCAGGAGATCCTTCTGGTGGGATAAGAAAGAGGATGAAGTATTTGTTCTACTGGCTCTCTTCTTATTAGATGGCAGTTTGGTTCTTCTCTATCTAAAGCCATACTTCTTACTGGGTAGCCCTCCTTCCTTGCCTCTTCAAGCTGTGGGTATTATAGGCTCCTTGCTGTTGCTAGCCCCAGGGTGCTTCTTCATCCCTTATTCTGACCATTCTTCTTTAAATAACCATTTCATTCAGCATACCAGTCTGGGTGAGCCAGCTTTTTTTTTTTTTTTTTTTTTTTTTTTTTTTTTTTTTTTTTTTTTTTGCTAGGACTCTGAAATGAAAGGAACTGATAAAGGAACAGAGCCTAACCCTTGACTTGGACAATTTTCAATCTAATTGGGAAACAAACATTTAAACCAAACAGCTAGAGTAATTACATTGTGAGCATAGAAAATGTGCAATACACTAAAACAGTGGTGATAGAGGAACCGCACACAAACTTCATTTCTTTAATATAGTTTCTTTCTCTGATTCAAGCTGGTTTTGTCCAGATAATGGCATTGTGACTCATTTGCTTTTTTCACCCACTCTTATCCTCTGTATGCCTGCTCTTTTAATCATTAAACCTTAGGACATAAGATTACCAGAGATTCAGGTCTGTAATCCAGAGGACGATAGATTTCAGTTAGACTTTAGACTAAGGATAACATCTTGGCTTTAAACGTGTTTCATCCCCAGATTCATCCAGGCAGAACAACAACCCATCAGCCACAGAACCGGGCCAAGGGACCAGAGGAGATGGTGCCAAGGCTGATTCTGGAACCAGAAACAATGATCAATTACCTCATCCCCTTCCAATCGACTATTCAGTAGCACCCATGACCCCAACTCCCTTAGTTTCCATGACTACTGCTATTTCCCTATATAATCTATACTCCTAAAATACCTTCAGGAGCTAGGCCTTTGAGCAATAGATCTCGTGTGTCTCCAGGACTTGAAACTCTCTAAGAAACCTTACTTTCTTTGTGGCAAAACCTGCATGTATCTCCTTTGACTTAGATGTGTACAAGCAAAAGGACTCCTTGTTTGTCCGAATAATGATAGTAGAGACTACAATTTATTGAACATCTACTTTAAGCCAAGGTATTTAAAGTCTTTCAGAATTCTCACAATAACCGTGTGTGTGTGTGTGTGTGTGTGTGTGTGTGTGTGTGTGTGTGTGTGTGTGTTATTGCTCTCATTTACAGTCCAGGAAACAAAATCAGAGAGATTAAGTACCTTATTTAAGGCCACACAGCCAGTAACAGGCAGAGCCCGTTACTGAATTTAGTGATCAAAGTAGAATTGAATTTGACTAATATTAACCTCATCTGAAACCAAATACAATTTTTTAAAAAGAAGAAACATAAGAACAAACAAATATTTTAGAGAAAACTCTTTCCAGTTGAAAAGGCGCTAATTCAAATGACACTAATTCAGAAATTGTCCTTGCTCAGGCAAGAAATCTGCAACTCATCCTGAATAAGATGCCACTGTAATTATTTCCTGCCTAACATTTACAGTCTTAAATAGGACAGAAAAGACTGCCATCTAAAAGTGATCATTTTTTGATCAAAGGCTTTAAAATTAAGATTTATTTTGATGAGCCTTAAACTTCTAGAACAGCAATTAATACTTGCACCTTAGAGACAGTTGTGTTCATGATATATTATTTCATAAAATGGACCTATCCTGGAACAAGACATTTTGGAACCAGAGTTTGACCAAGCCATTTCAATGCCACAAATTGTTTTGATTGCAAACATTAATCAGATTTAAATTGACACTGAAGAATCTTCAAGGCAGTAATTTCTCAGGTAAATGTCATTAAGCCAATTTAATTCTTTAATCAAATTCCTATTTAACACAAATGAATCATCTCTAATTTTCCATTTTCATCATTTTATCAAAATTATTTTCATAGGGATGAGCTCATTTCTTTTGAAAACCTATAATAAACATTTACTTAATCTATCAGGTTATATTTACAATGACTTCAAAGATGTTTTGCCACAGTGAACTTTTTTTTTGGCCATTATTTCTACCAAGGCTGATTTTCCTGAATTTACTTTTGCAAATTCTAAATTTTGTCAAGAAGACATTATTTCTCATCAATTTTTCAGCAACATGAAATTTTATCATGTGTAGTTTTAGGTATTCTCAGTCTTACTCTGAGTATTTCTAAATAGGATAAACGTAATTCTTCACTGCGTCCCCAGACGGGATGTGGAGATGCTGCCTGCCCACTCCCAGCGCTTGTGAGGACTCAGGGTTCCATTGTGTGTTCAGTGACCATAGTGCTGGGGTGGAGGGATACACAGTAAAGCTCCTTCCAATTCTAATGAGGCCGATTCAAAACCAAAAGAATTAGAAGGGGGAAACCAAATCCGGAATTGGGGTGTAGTACTTTATATAACTATACGCTGTTTATAAACCAGCCCTTCTTCACCCAGAGCCCATGATATTATAAGTAAAAAGGTGGATGTTGAGATATGAATGCATACTAACTGTCCTGGAGAGAGTTCCAGCAGACTCCAGCCCTTCTGGCAGATCTTTAAGATTAGCAAATGAATCTCCTTCACTAATGATCTAGGCACTTTTCAACCCACTGCTTTCGCGCTGGGCCCCCAGGCAAGTGAGTTTGCATACAAGCCCTTCCTAAAAGTGGAAGTTCCATTCCCTATGAACTTCCAATGCCCTATGGTTCTCCTGGAAGTAAACCTAGTTTTCAAAGCCAAGCATTTTGCAGGTTTGTTGCTCTGGTATAGGCACTGAGACATGGAGTGACTGATGTGGGGTACAAACCCCTCACTCCTCAGAGAGTGGCTCTGTATTTGTGAGATTCCACTTGATATGAGTCACCATACCAGGGCTAGGTTTTTGGTGAGACAGTATTTCTGCCTTTCCTACCTGTCTTAGTGTAGCTCTTTTATCCTTTGTTGTGGGAGAGCTGTTCAGCTAGTTTTAAAGTCCTTTTCAGAGAATTGTTCCATGTGTACCTGTAAATTTGTTGTGTCCATGGGGGAGGGGAATTAAGAATCTTTCTACATTACAGTCTTGAACCACCCCCTCAAGATGATGAACAAATGTCACTTTTTTAAAGCCCTTTCACCTTCATATGTAAGTTAGCCTTCCACTGTGAGGTGATAATGTCTAAACCATCGAGCGCTAACTTGCCCAAGGTTAATCAGCTAGTGGGTATCAGAGCTGACGCTTAAACCCAGAAATTTCAAACTGAAGTTTGAAATGATCCCTTCCTGCTAGAAAAGAGTTAACAAAAAGCTTTCTTTTATATTCTGAATCAGTGTAAGATGCAATGGTACAAGTCTTCAGCTTCAGATATGCCGTTTCTCATTTTAGTTGCAGCAGAGAAAACAATTGGCATGTGCTGCCTGGGGCCACACATGAGGTCTGAATGGTTCTATAGGCATTATGCAAGTCAGTCACAGGAGCAATTAAGCAGTGCAAAATTTACCCTCTCTGGGGCTTGAAAGAACATACACATAGTCTTTTAGGAAATTGATGTTGAAATCCTTTGTAGATTATAAGAGATCAAGTAAATTCTTTATCACTCCACTTGAGCCAGTGCCCCACAGCATCAGCCCAAAGGCATGGTTCTGCAGACAACTAATTTATATAAGTGGATATAAGACCACCTTCCCAGAACATTCTCTATTAATGACCCTTTACATCCTCTGACATCCTGGTAGAAATGAAACAGGCTTCTTTCTGGGAGTAGAGGGTCGCTGGTGAAAAGTGTCTAAAAGCAGGTCATTCTCCATAATGCTTTTCTCCTCCTTCCAGGGACTCTATTTGCCATACATTCACTCTATTTTCTTTCTCTCTTCCATTTGACTTTAAGCTCCTTTCCAACAGAAGCTGTACTTTGCCACTAAATCCCCTATGCTTTGCCTATTTGCAAACACAGCAGGAGTTCACTAAATGTTTATTGTGTGAATGAATGAATGAATGAATGAAAAAATTTGTGGGGCTTTTATTTGCAGCCAGAGGCAATTGTCTATATTATACAACTCTCTTATCTCTGCACATAGTTGGCACATACTAAACGTCTATAAATATTATAATAAAAACCGTGAAACAACAAGGTAAATTATAGTTGCAATAAACTAAGCCCACATATACCATGAAAACTGTGGGTAGATTAGAAAGTAAGCATATCTGAAAAATTTCTCTAATCCTATTAAACTCATTGTTTTCTAGGTCGAATCACTAATGCTTAGAAGGTGATATGAAAGTCTAAAAACATAATAGAAATGTAATATGAGCCACTTATATAATTTAAAATTTTCTAGTAGGTGCCTTAATAAAGAGAATAGATAAAATTAATTTTAAATAATATATTTAACCCAATATATCTATGACATTGTCATTTAAAAATGTAATTAATATAAAAAGTTCTTCGCGTGATATTTTATTTTATTTTTTATAATTCTCCTGAATCCATGTGTATTTTACACATATAGGACAGGTTTATAATTTTCCAAAGCATCTAATCAAATCTCAAGAGGAAGTTATTCTGTGGGAGAACCTAAACTACCATTGATCTCAAATTTACAATTCCTTCGAAACTGGCAAGCCATATTCTGCAAATGCCAATGTGAATTTGTTGTTGCAAAAACATGTTTCAAATGAGGCTGAAGTATACTTTGTGTGCTCTGTAATCATTAGGGATTATCTCCATGAAACTGAATTGTTGGGTACAGGAAGTACCCACTCTCTTCCTCCTTCAACTGTTTTTATTATTTCAAGGATCAAAGCAATTAGTCAGAGATATAAATCACTAAACAAATTTTAACATTTTAAAAGCAAACTCAGTTCTGAGGGCTCCTCACAGACACAAATTCACAGGTTTCCTTTACTCTGTCCTCTTTTTGTTCTCTCCCTTAGCAGGGCTAGTTGACATTTTTGAAATTGTTCTGTTCTTTTGTTTTTAAAAATTGAAATGTTAAAAAAAGTTCGTGAGACTAAAGTCCCTAAGATAAATGGAGATAAAATATGTATGTATATATTCACTAAAACGAATGTACAGTTTTCCCACTATCCTAAAGTAGAGTGTTCCCATGAAATCTTTGTAAGCTTAGATGGCATAAAGCGAAGTAGCAATTATCATTAATTTATATGGAAATTTTTTTGAGCATTCCCAGTCTAAAAAAAAACCTACCAAATCACAGCAAATAACACATAAAACCTAAAATAACACTAACAAATAATAAAAGCAGAAATAATATGATACACAGCCTGTATAAAGTAGAAATAATGTATGAAAAGTATAGTTCCACTTATTAAAATGACTGAGTAATTTCTCCTTAAGTATAAGATAACTTAATGGAACACCACACCACACTTTATACAGAAATTAATTCCCTCAAACCATATACTTTCCATTTTACCCATTACTGGATGCCGACTGTACAAGATCATTTTGCTGCTGGCAGATCACTAGTAACTTTGGCAGCTTTCAAGATTCTTTCTCTCGGAGTGAAAATAATACAAGTGGTGGATGCACACCACTTCAATGCACACACAATGAATGTCTTTATTTAATATATCATAATGGAAACATTTAATTACGTCCAGTTTTATACTGAGTGTAATACTCCTACAAGCTCTCTTAGGCTTTTCTGATAGCTTAGGTCGCATTTTGCTAACAGATGCATAAAAAAATTAAGATAAAGCACAGATGCTCACAGACACAGTTCAAAGCTATGGCGGCTTGATACTGAGATGTTGGGTGTAGTTCCCAGGAAAGGAATTTGGCAGGGTCACTCTTGCTGCTAGGGGTACACACTGCCTCTATAATGGCTCCCTGCAAAACGAATGCTAAATGCTATTTTAAACTTTTGCCTTTTTTCATAAAAGCAAAAAATCTTCTTTAGATTTATTTTTTTGTTAGCAAAAACAGGTACTAATGTAGGTATTTTGTAAAAACAAAATGGCATAACGTGAACTTTCAAAAAGTGGGGAATACCTGTACTAGGTTGATCATGGCAGTATGAACTGTAATAGCTCCAAACTGCAATCAGCCAGAATGTTCACTACCAGTAGGATGGGTAAAAAATGTGCTATAGTCAATGAACTATATACAGAATGAAAACGAATCTACCACTGCTACATGCAACAATGTAGACTAACCTCACAAACAAATTAGTGAGTGAAGGAAGCCAAACACAGGAGACATCACACTGCATGTTCCATTTATATAAAGTTCAAAAACAGGTAAAACTAATTCATGGTGTTAAAAATCAAAACAGTGATGACTCTCAGTGTGATTAAGGGGGTGGGGGGCGGTCCTGGGATACAAGTAACATCCTGCTTCTTGATCTGGGTGCAGACAACCTGGGTGTGTACATGTGAAATCTGTGTAACGTTCTGTATGTTCATTATACTTATTGTCATTTTTATAAAAATAAGTGGATACATAAGGAAGTTAGAAGCTTGGAGTCCTGTGCATGTGTTTTTGTTAAAGACTGGTCACTTTATGGTGCCTCATGCTTCTGCTTTTTTGACTTTCTAAGTAAGCTGAGATAAAACAAGTGATATGGCTTATAAGTAAAAGACATTTGTTTTTCTCTGTGTGTCTGTATCTTTTGATTTTTCTCCGTCTCTCTCTCTCTCTCTTTCTTTCTCTCTCTCTCTCTCTCTCTCTCTCTCTCTCTCTCTCTGTCGCCTACTCTCTTATCAGGTGAGCAAATGTGCTGAAAAAGAAGAAATCAGTAATAACTAAACTCTTATGAATAAATTAGTACAGCTATGGACTCTAACCTTTAAATTAAACTTTTCATAATGAGGTAGGGAATTTTAATAGTTAAACAATTTATTGTCAATTTCTCATTTCTTTTACCGATTTGACCTATAAAAGAGAATAATTTTTTTCCACCCATTTAGCTCCCATGGAGAGTGACTGTGGAAGAGGAATATGGTTTTATAAAGCTATATATTAAAAATTACATGCTGGATATGTTGACCCTGTCTTGCTATGAAAAGAGTATATTTATAAGAAATATAGGGGTGGCCAAAAAGACAAAAAATTTGTTTTACACACTCTTCACTCCTACCCAATCTCAAACAGATTTGTTTACAAAGGTAGGCATTTTGTTAGTCGCTGCCTCTCACTAAAGTAACGTCTATTAAAACAACCTCATCCCAAAGTATCACATGGATTTACGGCAGAGAAATATATATATTTGCAGATTTGACAGACATTTAGAACAAAGGCATTACTTGGGGTGAGAAAAGAGAAGAAATTTCCCCCCTGGTGATGAGAAGAAAAAGAAGGAAAGAAAGAAAGGAAGAAAGAAAGAAAGGAAAGAAAGAAGGAAGGAAGGAAGGAAGGAAGGAAGAAGGAAGAAGTAAGATGAGCAGGAAGAATGACCTGGGAGCCCTCGGCCAGCAGCACCTGAAGACAGAACGAAGCACTCCCGAAGCCCTCCACTCCCACACCCCGACCCCGAAAGAAAAGAAAAGAAAAATTAATTTTAATTTTTTAAAATAAATAAAATATAATACAATAGAATAAAATACAGTCATGGCTAAATGAGACCTTCCTGGTACTGCTGGAAATGATGACCCTTCTATCTGCAGAAACCTGCCTTAGTGCAGAATAGTATGATGGTGTGCATTCAGAAAGCCTCATGTTTTTCACAGGAGAGTTTTAAAAATGCAGTTTCTCCTAGAGTAAATCAAACAGAGCTGACACATAGTCATCACTCCTTTCACATTTCAGCATGTTGTGCTAATCCCCTCAGCTTTCAAATCTCCACAGTCTGCAGTGACAAGGATTTAATCTACTAGTGACCCAGGAGCCACATCACAGTTCAGGTTACCCCTCATCTTCTCCTTAAAATGTTCCAGCCAGAGCTGCAAATAAAGTGAAGGATCTGGGTTGAACTTTTCATGGTCTTTCCTAACCTTGACCTAGTGGGAATAATATGAAATAGTCGAAAGTCAGGGAATAAAAGCAAAGTCATGCAAGGTCCCTGGAGGCTCTGAGGATTTGGACATCTTCCTTCCCTAGGATTTAAAATATCTCCTTCCACTCACATGGAGAATCAAAAGTTGACTTATGAGCCTTTCTAAACACTGGAATAATATAATATTTAATAGACACTGCATAATTTGTTTGCTTTTGCAAATCATCTCTGGCTAACTTCAGAACCTCATGTCTTGAAAGGTCAAGAATACAGTATTGAAAAAGGTACTTTTCTTGCTCAGAGATGGTGGGCATCACAAAGCAACTGCATCTCAATTTCCTAAGGAGCAGGGAAGGACATGACCCTCCAAGAAAGCACATCATTCAGCATTTTGATATAAGATGCAATCTGCATGCTGTCTTTGTGTTAGTTTATTGAGATAGTCGGGCATCCTAGGGGAGAAAAACCATCTACTGGTACAATTTCAGATGCCTAAGTTCCTAGAATACTCTGATGCTTTAGTTCTTTAATCTTCTAGAATTATGAACCACAGGTCAAAACAATTTCCAAAGCTGGAGTTTCCTTTAAAATGTCCAGGGTTTATTAAATAATTGGGTAGAATTCTTTGTTTAATTTTTTTTTTGAGGTTAAATAGAGGACCTTAAACAGATAGCTTGCTTAATATGCTCTGTGAATCAGTATGAAGGTTCAAAGAATTATTGAGTAGAAACCTAACATTTTGGTTTAAGATTATCTGCTAGACAAATTGCTATGATATGAGCATTAACACAAAGTTCAAGTTGTTTCCAAACCAATTTTTCTTAGGAAAAAAATGCAAATTGCAGGTAGGCTTCCCAGTTCAAATGTCTGCATTACCATATTTCTCTTTGAGGGAGGGAAAACAAGATGCGGTTTAGAATACTGCTGCAGATGGATTTGAGGACCCTTCAATAACTCTTGTAATACCTCGTATGCAACCCACATTTGGTATAAGTGACTGTCCATCCTAGGAATTTACTAGCTGAAGTTTAACATTAAAATTCAGTGCACAGTCCAAAGTGAGAAGGAAACAACACACTTGGAATCACTTTTCAAATGTTTTTCTTGACAATTTAAAAATCATCACGAAGCAAGCCTTTGGTTGTTGAGAACAGTTGAAGTCTGAGCAAACTCACATCTTAGCCATTAATGCAGTGGTTCTCAAACTCGTCGGCACTTTAGAATCCCTGGAGACTCATACTAGACTTAACTGTATCAAAATCTCGAGAAAGGCTAAGCCAGGGGCAGCGCTCCTATAACTCAACAATAAAAAGTCAAACATCCCAGTTTTTAAAATGGGCAAAAGATGTGAACACACTTCACAAATAAAGATGTACAAATGGCTGATAAGCACATGAAAAAGTGGTCAATATCATTAGGCATTAGGAAAATGCAAATGAAACTACAATGAATTATCACTACACACTTAATTTAATATCTAAAATTAAAAAGACAAATGACCAGTGTTGGAGAGAATGGGAAGCGACCATAGCTTGCACACATTGCTAGTAGGTGTGTAAAATGGGACATCCACTTTGCACAATGGTGTAGCAAATAAGGTGAACCTACAATTATCTTACAAACCAGCAGTTACACTCCTAGCTATTTACCCATGAGAAATGATAACATATGTCCACAGAAAAACATGAACAGGAATGTGCACCACAACTTTATTTGTCATAGCTAAAAACTGGAAACAATCCCAATGTCTATTGAAAGGAGAACGAAAACATAAATTGTTATAGACATACAGTGGAAAAGTACTCAGTAATTAAAAAAAAAAAACTATTGATAGCAGCACTATTTAAAGGGTGAAAGCCTGAATAGTTTAGTTCCTTGAGTGCAGTTTGGATCTTCTGTGTCTCAAGGCAGTTGCATATGTTACTAATAATCTCCCCTTTCTTCTTTCTGCTAGATCATTCATACTTTGTCTTTTTCCTTATCTTAAACATCCTTCTTTCTCAGACAAATGCCCTCAGATTGCGCAGATTAGACACTCTTTCCATACTCCTGTGTATTCGTTCTTTATTGTTACAAAACAAATGATCTCAAACGTAGAGGATTAAAACAACACCATTTATATCTTATAGTTCTGTAGATTGGAAATTGGGGCAGACTCAACTGGATTCTCTGCTTTAGAGTTTTTGTATTAATGTCCAAAGGTTGCTGTAACAAAGTACCAAAAACTGGGCGACTTCAAACAACATAAATATATTCTATTTTAGTCTGGAGGCTACAAGTCCAAACTCAAGGTGCTGGCAGGGCCATGCACCCTCTGAAGACTCCAGTGGGGAACCTTCTTTGCCTTTCCCAACTCTGGTAGCTTCGAGCAATCCTTGGCTATGGCAGCATCACTCCAATCTCCACTTATATCTTCATATGGCCATCTTCCTTCTGTGTCTCTGTGCCTTCACATAACATTCTTCTTGTGTACCTGTGTCTGTATCCAAACTTCCCTCCTCTTATAGTCATCCTGGATGAAGGACAACCCTAATAACCTTATCTTAACTTCATTAGACCTGCAAAGACCCTATCTCCAACTAATGTCACATTCAAAGGTATAGGGGGTTGGGACTTCCTCTTATCTTTTTATGGTGGACAAAATTTAAGCCATAGCAGTCACATAAGGCTGAACTTAAGGTCTGAGAAGGGCAGGACTCTTATCTGGAAACTAGGGAAGAATTCACTTTCAAGTTTGTTCAAGTTGTTGGCAGAATTCAGTATCTTGCAGCTGTAAAAATGAGGTCTGTTTGCTTGCTGACTGTCAGCCATGGTCTGCTTTCAGCTTTTAGAGACCACCAACATTCTTCATCACATGGGCACCTCCATCTTTGAGCTAATAGTGGAGCGTTGAATCCTTTCCATGTTTAGGATCTCTCTGATTTCCCCTTCTGCCCTCCAAGTGGAAAAAAATGCTCCAGTTTTAAAGTGCTCCTAATTAGACCAGGCCCACTGAGACAACTTCCCTTTTGTCATATAATATTATCGAAATAGTGATATCATTATATTCACAGGTTCTATTCACACAAAAAGCAGAGGGAATCATACAAAAATGAAGGTCACGAGGTATCACTCATAATTCTGCCCATTATACCTTCCTATCCAGTTACTATGCAGCTTTCTTCAAGTGTCTAATTCCTTATTCAAAATTTCTCTCCCATGTTAGATTGTAAACTCCAAGAGGGTAGGGCATACTGAA
This sequence comes from Rousettus aegyptiacus, assembly GCF_014176215.1. NCBI lineage: Eukaryota > Metazoa > Chordata > Mammalia > Chiroptera > Pteropodidae > Rousettus > Rousettus aegyptiacus. The sequence goes on along the minus strand of NW_023416307.1, from coordinate 107,595,804 downwards.
AACTAAGCATGAGACTGAGAAGGCCCTTGTTGAATGAATGAATCAACAAATGAGTGGGTGGGTGGATGGAAAGATAGATGGATTTCTCCTAGTTCAATAGAGTAGCTGATCCATTAGCTTGTTAATTAGTTATAGAAACATTATGAAACAACCTTGGCTAATGGGACTCTTGTTTGGTAGCAGGAAAATAGTAGGAAAAAATTGGGTTTGTAGATTAAGGATCCAGATGTCAAGGTTGAGGTAATGAACCCAGAATCTTGACTGATGATAGTCAGGAAGAAACTTACAAATGCTTAAGTTCTGTCACCACATGAGAAATGGCCTGCCATTTATTCTGCCACTTTCTCTTGGTTTCTCCAGCAATATCCATTACCTTTTCAAAAAATTAATAGATGCTGACAATTGTATGACAGGCAGTGAGAAAACAGTATGGACATTTTGCAGCTGTACTAGTTCAGCTGATGCAACTTAAACCAATAGGCATAGTTGTGTTGCTAAGATTAAAAACTATACTTAGCCCTCAACTGAATTGCTAAATAAATAAATGGCCTCACTGTAAGTACAAAACCTGAAACAGGCTGGAAATTTTTTCTCTAGATGTACAATGCTGCATTTCTGATGAAATAATCAGACTCATATATGCCAAAGTTAATCACACTTCTGAAGTTTGCCCTCGCTGAGGGAAATACAAATAGCTACCTTTAATTATATTTCACTTTTGGGTGATTCAGTAAGGTATTATTTTTAAGTTTTTAAAACATTCTTTTTTTAACATAAGAAAAGTGGTTGGGGGCAGAGAGTCTATAGCTGGTAGAACAGCAGACTTCAAAGAGTAGACAAGATTAATGTGTATCTCCAGGATTAAAATATATAGCTTTGTAGTTTGCAAATTTGAGTACATTTTAAGGCCATCTCGTCTCTCCAGCCCCTAAAGGTCTAATCCTCTGACTGATATTACAGTCCTATCAGAAAACCAGACTACATTTATTCTGGTGCACTAAAGGAGGTAAGCCTTAATCTGTTTAATCGTTTCATCCATGATTTCTTTGAATAAAGGAAAGCAATTACTATTTCAATTTCTGCTCATTGCCTTTTCTAGGAATGAATTGATTGAGGATCAGGTATCTTGTCAATTCCATCTTTGCTGGACCTTAGAGGGGGTGCAGGTTTAAAGTTGCATGACAGCCTTAGGTAACACAGTCCATGCTTTTCTGCCATGGCTCCTTCTGGTATTCTCCATCTGATTTCTCTTTGCAGACATTACATAATGCGCAAGGGGAAAATGGTCTGAAATAATCTCAGATTAGGAGGACTTGGACAAAAAACAAAATCCGAACTGACATCCAAGGCTGAGATCACACTGCTATTCAAGTCTCCTGATTCTGAAACATTTTGAGCTTTTGTTTTTGTACTTGTTGTTATAACCTCAAAAAAAGTAATCTATCCTCATAAGGTACCTTTCAAAGCCTAGCCAGCTATTTGACAGAAAATTAAAGCTTCTAATGTCTGTATAATGCATGAATATTCAACAGTTATCATTTGCTAACAATGGAGTCAATGATATCATTTGTTGTAGCAATGCGTTCAATACCACCTTGAATCATGAAGTCAAGTTTGAGGCTAGCTCAATAAATCTGAGTTTTATCATAGATTGTAAGAGTGTTCTCTCCAATGTTGGAAGTCAGAGCATGTAAGGAGTCTGGAGGGTGAAATTAATTTAAAAAAACAATCCACAGTTGCATGCAATGTTATGAAAACCAGGACACTAAATATTATTAAAATAACCCCTCAGGTTCACACCTGGGGTTCCATTTCTTACAAAAAAAAAAATCCATGGCGGCAAAGACAATAACATTAGAGTGATTTTCTTTATATTGCTCATAGTACAAGTAAATTATGTCAGTACTATTTTTTTATAACAAAGATAATTTTATAGCTTGCAGTTTATTCTATGAAGAACTGATATAATTTGATGCATTTAGAAAATAGTCCAGGGACTGAAATATTTTAATTCACCTCTGTAATGAGAGATTTTTGTAGTTCTTTTAAGAACATTTGTTTTCCCAAGTTTCCTTCTCCCACATTCTTTCCCACATATATATAGCAAAAAATAGCATATTAGGTGGGTCCTGCCTGAGTAAAATAGTATCTGTCAGGGTGAAGCTGGCACATAAATAACCAAAAAGTATGTGTACATATGCGCATGCTACCACATACATGTGCACATGCAACCAGCATAAAACCCCTAACCCTGAATTTGCTTTTAGGGGGAAAATCTCTTTTAAACTGTGAAATATCAGAATTGGCTATGTACTCTTGTCAAATATTCTCGATAATTTCATTGTTTTGTTTTACATTGTTTGTTTAGACATTAACTAGAGGGTTAGTTTCTAAAATGTCTTAATTTGGGGGTTTGTTTTTGGGGGGAGGGGAAGGTATCTCATTCCTTATTGGTTTGGAGGGGAATTAGCTTCCCCAGAGTGAATACCGAAGGTCAGTATGTAATTATGCACTTAACTTTCCTTTTTAAAGGGTTCCCAAAGTGGGATCCCCAAACCAGCAGCAGCGACACCTGGAAACTTGCTAGAAATGCACGCTATCAGGCCTCACCCAAGTCGTATGGAATCGAACTCCAGGTGTGGTCCAGCAATCTGTGGGGACAAGCCCTCCAGGTGATTTCAATGCACACTCAAGTTTGAGAACCGCTGCCTGATTGCATTTAAACCCTATTACTGCCTTACGAAGTATAAATTGTCATCTCCATCTCTAATTTTTCATGAATGAGGAAAGCTAAGCTCAGAGAGATGAAGTCATTTGCTACAGGGCTGATCAATAATGGAATTAGGATTTAAACTCCAGTTGTTCGGGTTTCTAACCTTAAACTCTTTCCAAGCAGCCTTCAATATATAGTCACTCTTGGCTATAGAAAATAGCTTCATTGCCCAGAAATGAAGCAGCTTCCCAGGCATGGAAGTGTAATGGTCTTTCCTACCTATATACCTGCAGTCAAAACACTTCTCTTACCTTTAGCCCTCAATCTGACAGACACAGAATCATAATACTTAGCAGCATTTAAAGCCTCAGGGTAGTAGTAGCCTAGGGTGACAGTCAGATCTTCAAATTTCTTAACCTTACAGAGTTCAGACTTTAGTATCATGACAAGTATGGGCAATGGGCTTATAAGTAACTGAAATAAGGGTTGCTATGCTTTGTAGTCCCTACAGTTCTCCAGCAGCTGAAAGAGGCTCCCACATCATCTTACCTTTTACAGGAGTCACTGATGCTTTTGCTCGCTGTTAAAGTCACATCCTGAGGGAATGTCTACTTGATCTAGTAATTAGTGGGCATGTCTAGCACCAATCCTTAGGCATGGTTGCCAGGTAACATGGCCCTTCTGCTATTTTGATATAGCATATCTCAAAATATTCTTTCCTCGAAAGGGGTGGACAGTTTGTAGGGAAAGAATGTTAGAAAGAAACCTATTGGTTGCTACCTATGCCTATTCAGTTCTTCTTCTTCTTTTTTTCCTGAGTTGCCAGACAGACTATTTAAAAATACACCTAAGTTGTTTTCAGGAGTTAAGAATGTCACATCAACTGACTGTCTGTCTGCCTGTTAATGATTTGGATGGGAAGCTTGATATTACATACTCACAGCCCAGTAGATAATTTGATTGCAGAAAAGATCAAATAATATACTGCAGATCAGGATGAGGGTATTTCTTATTCCTCCCCCTCCCACCCTGTTTTATGAAGGAATATCGTCACTCCATAACTAGAAATACAATATAGTCCCTAACCGCAACTTTCCAGGAAGTCTGAAAATGGGAGGTGTGAAAACAAAGGCAGGATGTTCAAGAAAATGTTGGGGACTGAACAAGATAAAAGTATATTTTTATTGGAAATGCTCATTATGCAAAAGATATATTATTTAACCCTCACAACACCCATGAGGTAAGTATTTTAATTCCCACTTTATAGATAATTAAGAATTAGAAAAGTGAATTAATTTGCCAAGATCCCACAGCCAGTGCAAATATGGTGGGGTCGAGCCTCAAACTGGGTGCCTTTGGACTATTACATTTATATTCCTTACAGTTCTGCTGTATGTGCTATGTAAACTTTTCCGATAGTGGATTTTTCTAAGACTCTATAAGTAACCTAGAAACAATTCTTTTGAGGTTTTAATATCTTTGATATTAAATTAGATATTTGTAAATGACCATTATAATTGACACTTTCAAAAGTAAATACACTTTGTAATGTGGTTTTCCTTAGAGAGAACCAAAAGCTCTTAATGGATCAAAACAACTATCTTGGTCCAGATGGTCCAGATGAAACGATGTTAAAAATGGGGGTGGGGTGGGGAATGTGGGGGAGATTACAGAGCTGTATAGTTCACAATTTGTTATAAAGAGCTTTGCCTTTCAGCTACTTAGAGAAATCATTATAATACTTCCCATGCACACAGTGCTTTAGGTTTTATAAGCACTTCCACACATATTATCTCATTTGATCATAATAATCCTAGAAGATCAATAGAACATTTCACAGATGAGGAAAATGAAGTTTACAGAGGGTAAATAAATTGTCTAGAGCATTGCTTTCAAAGAGTAAACTTTCGAGTTTTGGCCAGGACACTGCCTCATGTGGGGCTGTCCAGTGCACTGCTGGACACGTAGCAGCTCTGGGCTCCCACCCATGAAATGCCAAGAGCTCTGCTTTGGCACAACCAAACCCCTTCCAGCCACATTTTAAAATATGCCCTAGGGAAGCTGAATTCCCCACACCCTAGGAAGAGCCACTGATATATGGTGGAGGTCCAGATAGGGGTCGCCCTTTTATAAGTCACAGAACAGGGGCTCAAATCTGGTCTCTAGGTAAAAATTTCCTTTCTCCATCTACCATATTGCTATTTTAAGCCATCAAATGTGTAGTAGCCTAATCAGGGTTGAGTGGGCTCCATAGACGATTCCCATGTGTCAGTCACCAGGGGGCGTATTTTACAGTATAATTATCACCAAGGAACTGAACAAATGACCCATAGGTCATTGAGATAATTTTGCCATAAAAGCATTTTTTAAAAAAAGGAAAAAAAAGGAAAAAAAAAAACATAAGTTACCAGAATCTGCATGAAAGGGCAAATGGGTGCAGAAAAGCCTTATATACTACAAAGGTTAGGTCTAGAGTTTTCTTGTATATCAGTAATCTTTTAATATTTCATTTAATTTAATGATATGTTTATAGTTGGGAACCAGCTTAGATCTTTATTTAAGTATGCTTTAGTAACATGTAAATATGTACCGATAGAGTTTTAAAAATGGCCTTTTTTATGTATTAATCTGCTCAGAACTTATTTTATATTTCAGCTTTTCTGCTGAGGTTGCAAATTGGCTGCTTATGAACTCAATCCTATCAATTAATGGGAATGTTTGCTTTGGTTTACCTATGCTTTTTACTAAGAATTTTATTTTGGTTTCCTCTAATTCATATATACATGCTTCATTTCATCGTAGTCTCTACCACTTCTAACTGCATTTCATTTAGTTTATTTCAATCTTAACCTTGTATGTATAGTCCCTACAGGCAACTGAATTTGATGGCCATGTAGAAGCACATAGTCTAGGGCTCATTATGCAAGAAAGAAGTTTGAGAATTAATGAAAATGATGGCATGTCAAGACCTTAGAGACATGATTGCTAATGGTTTAAAAGCGTGCAGGCTTTTCACCTCCTGAAACTTTGGTTTCCCAACATAAAAAATAAGACTCGTATGATAAGTTCACCTATGTCACATGATGATTGAATGAACAAATAAATATGAAAACACTTTGATAAAGCTCAAAGTACAGCATCTACCCAACCACATACTATTTACCAAGAGCTTATGATTTACTAGACACTCTTGGTTCTTGGGTTCTAGGCTAAGAATAATGAATAAGTCAAGGCTTCACAGAGCTAGTATTAGCACTTTAGGCTTCAAACTCAATGTTAATAAGTACTCTACTCATTTCTGACAGTCACTCTTGATATAGGATCAAAAAATTGTTCATATTGAGAAGAATGCAAGATGGAGACAAAAAAAGTTGGAGTTGATGCTGACTTTCAACTATTCATTTGGTTTGAACTTTCAGGAGCCATTCCTGCCCTGCTGCTGTCAATAAACAGGGGCACCTCCTCCGCTGAAACTTCCTCTTCTGTCCACCACCACCAGGTGAGTAGGTTGCTCCTTTCTTTGCTCCTATAGTAGCCTGTGTTGAGCTCTATTAAAGAACCTATCACATCATATTGAAATCATTTCATTTCAGGAGAACATAAGTGCCTTCACACAATCCCGTGCCTTGGGTGGAGGCCTGGCACCTATTAGGTCCTTATTTTTCATACCTGTTGAAAGATCTAACTAACTCATCTTTGAAAATTATTCTCCCTCTCCTCTAGCCCACAGCAAGTCACCATAGTTGATTCTCTAGTTGTGACATTTTTACAGATCAGGATCATCTTCAACATAAAAGAGGACATTTATCCCCATCTGAGTTAAAAGCTTTCTTCTAATCCACTTTAATAGCAAATCAACTGTAGCCATCTCCCCGACTTCTACCTTGGACATACTTATTAGCCAAATTGGTACACCAAGAAAGGGAAATGCTGAAAATTCGTGTGCTTTTATCTCTGATCTCTCCTCCTTGTTTTTTCTTTAGAAGAGTAAATACAGGAAAAACAAGGTGAAGGGATAATGGCTGTGCTGAGTGCTAGAAGCTAAATTAATTAGAAACCCCACAACTCTACTCAGTCATAAACAAAGTCTCCCGACAGGAAATTGGTTCTACAGCTGCACAGACACGATTTAAGAAATCTTTCAATACATGGCCTTTTCAATGACGTTAAAGCTATTCCACTGACTGATATGGTGTGCTGGGCCTGGACATTTCTCTCCTAAGGTGAAGCTCCACATGTTCTGTGGAGACTCAATTAGATTATTCTTACATTAGGAAAACACAAACACACACAAGAGATCATGTCATCCAAGGCCAGGATATAGATGCCATTGGCTATTTTTATTATCCAGTCAGTCTTTTTATAAATGGATATATAACATCCTCGTGTATCCTCATGCACATTGTGGACTTTACCAACTGTTGGGCATGGAACAATTCCAATTTGTTGGGGCAGATTTACTCCTTCATATGCACAAATGTCAGAATCATTGCATTTCCTTGACATACAATTGTAGACAAGTACATACATTTCAAAGATCATAACCAGGATATTTGCACGATAACGAACCCCCACTCTTTTAAGGGCAGCAGGCTGTGAAACTTCCCTAAGGTCCCGAGAAGCTTTTAAATAGAGTCTACTCATTTTTAACCACAGTTATGATAATAAGCATCATAAGAACCGACATCTATTTTCTGCTATGGACCAGGTACTACGCAACACTGTACATGTACACAATCCTCACAAGAACTCTCCGAAGTAAATATTGTCTCCATTTCCCAGATGAGGAAACTGAAATGCAGAGAGGTAAAATAACTTTTCCAAAGTCACACAGTTACAAAGTCACAGTTACTAGTTACATTTGGGCTATCCACGAACTTATCCCTGACATGAGGATGCTTCTGTGACAATAGTCAATTGGCACAGTCACTGATTAGGTAGTGATTTTGTACTTCAGAATGAGCATGGGGTAAAAGTCTTGAAGCCTGGATTGCAGACATGGCTCCTATCACCAGATTGCTGTGAGTTAATCTCTTTAACCTTCAGGGTCTCATCAGATTAGAGCACAAGAAAACACAGGTGTTTGTAAAAATTAAATAAGGTCACAGACCTGATTTTATAGAATGTAAATTCCATGAACATATTCTCCACAGGATCCCAAACACTTAGAACCATTGTAGGAAGTACTAAAAAGTTTTATTGAATGATTGAATGACTGATACGACAAAAAAAAATCACTACACAAAAGGCATTAAATTTAGCAAACATTTATTTATTGCACAGTTGATATGAGTTGACTACCTACTAGATGCTACAACCTAACATAAATAATTTCATTAAGCCTCAAGCTTATCCTGCAGTGTAGGTATTCGTATTCTTATCATATGAAACAGGTAAGAAAATAGATGCAGAAGAGCTAAGTGTCTTGTCCAAGACTAAATAGCTAGTAAGTCCTTAGAGCTAATTTTCAAATCTGAATTCCCTCTGGGTCAAGATATGATGGCAATACAAAGATGAAGTATATATCTCTCCCTTTCCTCAAGAAACTTATAGTTTATTACTGCATAGGCAAGCCACATGCAGAAAGAAAAAATTGAGACATATTGGGTTAAGATTATGTGTGTGTGTGTGTGTGTGTGTGTGTGTGCGCGCGCGCGCGCGCGTGTAAAACTATGGGAGAGTAATTCTGAATAGGCTTGTCAGGGCTAGTGTTTCTGAACACTAGCTGCACTGTAGGATCACTGGAGCTTGGTACAGGCATACCTCAGAGATATTATGGGGTTCATTCCAAACCACTGCAATAAAGTAAGTCATAATCTCTTTGCTGGTGGAGGGTCTGGTCTTCAATTTGAAAAAAAATAAAATACAATATCTGTGAAGTGCAATAAAGCAAAGCACAATAAAAAGAGGTATACTTGTGCTGGTAATTTTTAAAATATCCTAGGTGATCCTAATGTGTGGGATGGAGATTTGCAATCCATGCAAATCTTCTAAAAAAAAAGTACCTTATGTTAAGCTTTAAGGGATAAATAAGGTGGCATATAATCTCAGAGGAAAAGAGAGCTTAAATGACTTGCCAAGGCGACAAGTGTAATATGTCAAAGTTAAAAGAGAATCCAGAAACCCTGTGCCTGTATTTTAAGAAACGTTCATGAGAGAAGATGCTTCTGCTATTTCAGACAGCCTAAAATGTAACCAGAAAGGTGACTTCATTCCACCAGCAGACATTATAGAGAGTAAATTTCACCTTTGGAGCAGTTTTCACCTAGTACCATAAATTCCAGCTCGTAGCTCCTTGTTACCAACAGGACTTAGAAACAGAGAGTGGGGAAGAATATGTTTAACTTTGTCTCTCCTCACATCGTTCATCATCATTTCTGATGTGAAAACACAAAGCTTTACTAAGTCCTTGTCTATAGATCCTGAAAGTAAAAAGACAAGCTGCTGCCACTGAGGCAATGCTTTGCATGACAGATGAAGCCAACTATTGCAATTGCTGAAAACTTTCCCAGTCTCACAGCCATAAAACTAAAGGGCAGCAAAGAAGGGGCCATCTGCTTCTTGCTGGCTACAAATTCATCTCTGCTTGGCTGGAATGAAGAGCCCCTCCACTTCTTAAACAAAATAAAAAAAGCAACAACAACCAACAACTTCTTGTTCATTTTTGGAGGAATTGCTTCTGCTAGGTAAGGAATGCTTTAAATATGTTTGTATGTCTAAAATTAGAAATGTGTACAAAAACCACAAGGTACCTTCTTTTTGTTCTCATTTCTCCTTCAAAGATCTGGTCTTAGGGAGAGTCCAGGCTACTTTTCTAGCCTGGGAGAAGATAGTACAGATTTTTCTATCATTTTTAGACTTTTGAAAAATGACATTTTTAACTATTAGGGTTACTGGTGCCCTTTAAAAGTATTTTTATTCTGTAAGATATATTTATTATCTAAATTCTGAGCTCTGCTCTGTGGTGCTTCAAGATTCCTCATGAGGGCATAAGGAAGACAGTGAGAAGCTGGCACTGAGCTTCTCCTCCCCTCTCCACCTGCCCCCTTTTCCTCCAAAAATCATCTCCATTTTTATCTGTTTATCTATTGGGGTTCTGCATAAGATTGGTTTTGAGAAAACTATTTCAGTTACTAAAAAATGTTAATTGGGAAAAAAAACCAGATTAACCACGTTTATAAGATAATCTCATTTTTCAAAAATATATATATGAGAATTAATAGTGATCAGGAAAAAAAAAGGTACTGGAAATACGTATACTATCTCTTACTGATGTGATTAGAAATGATTCATATTTTCACTGTTTTACTTACTTGTATTTTCTAAGTTCTCCATCATGGGTTTTGCAAGGAGGAAAAAGAGGTGTGACTATAGGTAAAAGAAAAGTAATGTTTTCAACCAATTTAAACCTTCGAGGATTCCTTAGCAGCATGAAGTTACGCTCTTCTAGACATGCCGCTTGAGGAAAATGCCCTGCTTCTGGGGTAGTAGCAACTGCTTTGTGGCGTCTCTCTAGCTTACACATTCATAAATGGGGCACACTGTTGGCTTTCAATTGGCCCTGTCCAACATCCTGCAAGAAACACCATTTCCAACCTGATGGGGATGGGATTCCAGCAGCAGACAACTTAGACTTAAAAGACAGTCTAATGCAGTTGAGCAGATGCCCTGGTTTTACAGATAGGAAAGTGGAAAAAACAAGTAATTGGGGAAGAGCACCACACTCTGGTTATGGGAAATCAGGACTAGATCTTTGGTCTTTTGAGCTCCTCTAAGTCAATGGGGTATTAGCCCTTCTTTGGTGACAAACTAAAGCAGAAGCATAGTAGTGAAAGGCACCAACTTAGACATCTATCAGAGCCTTGGCTCCACCCCTAACCAGTGCAACCATGGGAAGGTCACCTACCTTCTCCATACTTCAGTTTCCCCCAGCTGAAACATCAGGGCCATGATACTACTATATAGGGTTATGGCGAGGCTTAGGTCCAAAATATTATGCATGTTGGCTAACACAGGGCTGGACCTAGTCTGGGCTCACCAAATATTTATTAGTATGATAGGCATTATTATCATATTCCCTTTGCTCCTTCTTTGGTATTGGGAAAAATAATGCAAGGAACTTTAATGTTTTCTCAGTTACAATTCTCGTACACAAATATGCCCAGAAAATGGGTAACGATGAGTAGTATCATATCCAGTCTGTCATCAGAGTTTGAATATGGAATTTAACATCCTATTTTTGTTTGCTTGGAAGCATGGATAATATTTAGAGGAGCAAGTTGCACTGTTTAGAACAGAAACAGTAAAGTCTGATGAAGCAGATTTTATAATTTAATTTGCAATTTTTCTAAATCTTTGCAAAATATAAGCCTGTTTTATAAGAAACAAAGTCTCGATGGTAGCTTTTAAACTGAAAAAAGAAAGTAAGAGCACTTTTTTTTTCAGTTTCATGGAAATAAATGATGATACACGAGATAGTAAAGTTATCTTTCCCCATTAAGTACTATCTTGAAATAAAAACATAAATAATATTACAGACTACCTTGTAGTCAGTTAAAATAATTAAGAAACAGTAAGAGGATTGGTGTGTCTAATCCAGAAAAATCCATGTAAAATGCCACACTTGAATTGAATTTTTGAAAAATTTATTTTAATCCAGGTATTCATAAAATCTTCAAATTCAATTTTCTTTCATTTTTTCTGCAAAATGACACCCAAACACATCCTCCTTGTTACTTTTCATTTTTGTGTCTGTGATTTGTTTGTGCTTGGCTCTTTATGAGGAAATACAGAGCCATGTAAATCAAACATTAGTTTCCTTTATCATCACGTTTATACACCTTGTAATCATGAATCATGCAGACCAGTATTAGCTGTTTTATTATGAGAGAGAGCAGCTATGTGGTCTTCACGAAAGGGACATGGGAAATTGCTGAAGAGGCGAAACTTAGCTGCATAATCTTGACAGGAGAACTATCAGACATCCTCCTGTTTACTATAATGTTTATCAAGATACACTCAGCTTCCTTAACCTAAACCTAGACTTGACAATGCCCAATGGAATTAGGAATGAAAAGAAAAAAGAAACTGAAATAGTTTATATCAAATTATTTTTGAAAATATTTGTATTCCTGGGGGAGTCAAACTCATTATATGACTCAATCAAAAGCTAATAGTGCCATTTTCCTCTCTTCCCCTTCCTCTCCACTCTTTACTTGCCCTTATTTATCCACAATTATATGTATTTAGACACATTGCCCAAGTGAGACTTATTGATTGAATGACTCAATCACTATACATTTATTGAGCACTTGATTAATCTAGTGTTTCTTAACCCTGGAAGTATATTGGAATCATCTGGGAAGATTATAAAATTTACTGAGCCTGGACTTTTGCATCTTTTAGAGCTCCTTGGTTAATCCAATATATACCTAAGTTTGAGAGTAACTAGTCTAAAAACACATGGGAATCAAAGATATTTCAGGCATGTACCTTCTCCAGGAATTTACTAAATTATCAGGCTAATTCAGACCCCAAAAACTAAGCTACAATTTTCCTGGAAACATTGTTCCTTTCCTTCTTTTCTTTTTCCTCCTTCACTCCCTTTCTCCCTCTCTCCTTGCCTTCCTTCCCTCCATCCCTTTATTCAAATATTTATTGAGACTCTATTCTGTGCCAGAAACAAAGGAAACAGAAACATGGCCCTATGCCCTAAGAGTTCAAGGTCTAGTGGGAGACATAGACAATAAAAATTAGATTAGAAGAAAGGTAACCTTCCCAAAAGGAAGGCCCTTTGGCCAGCTCGAATGTAGATTTAGGGAAAACGATTTTTAAAAGAGGTAATATGTGACCAGAACTTTCAAAGTTGAGCTAGAGTTAGCCCGTGTGTGTGTGTGTGTGTGTGTGTACCTATGTGTGTATATACATATATTATATCAAGGGCATTCTAGTCAGAGGGAACAGCATGTGCAAAGGCATAAAGATGAGACAGAGCTGCTGTGCATCTTTGGAGCCATGAGTTTATCAATGGGGCTGAAGAAAAAGATACATTTGGGAGAAAAACTGGAGAAGCCATATTCAGGAGTTGGAGCCTCATCTCAAAGGTTCTGGAGAGGCATATGAAGAACTTTAAATTAGTAAGGTTTAGGTTTTGAGGTAAATCCTGGAAACTTCTTTTGATAAAAGAAGAAATCGGAGACACAGTTATTCATCCCAGGATGTCTATAGTAATCAATTTCTCTGCCCATCTTTATGCCAATGTGAATACCTGGTACTTGGCCTAAATTTATTAAATATTTTTGTAGGTAATTTGTCACTGTGAAGGGGGAAGACTTACACTATTTCTTAGTATTTAAAAAACACTAAAGCTCTACTTTCAGATAATACAACAGAAATGATAATATTAATATTGGTAACTTCTGTTACATCCTATGTACCAGGAAATTTATATAGCTTTAATCCTTGTAGCAACCGCTGTTAAAATGATATTATAATTCTCAATTTACAAATGGTGAAAGCAAAGCTCAGTAAAGTTAATTAACTTGTCCAAGATCACACAGCTTGTATGTGACTGGACTGAGATAAAAACTCTGGTCCAACTGTAAAGGTAAGGCTCTTTCATTTTACACATTTCAGTTCCCCAACCTACATAGAGAACACCTTCTGTTTCCCTTGACCTCATAGCAGAGGGTAAATTGAGAGAATGACAGCATCAACAACCTATCAGGATACTTATACCATTCCTGTTATGAAAATCAATTGAAAAGGAAAGATGAAAAAAGCATAAGCATTTTCTTCCAGGCTTGTGGACCCAATCAGGGTAGCTTTATATGCCAGATATATCTTCCAGAAGCAATGTGTAATAGCCCTTGATTCATGGTTTGGGCTACTCAATATTCCAATACATTTGTTTCTTTTTGATCTTTTGAGTTGCCCTACATTATGTTTCACAATGAATTATCTGGGGACTCAGTGCTAGGATATGAGCATATAAACAAGTAATACATATTTATTAACATAAGAAGACCACAGAGCAAGCTGTTCTAGCACAAAGAGTATGGAGTTTGTCAAATGCAAATTTAAATCTCTGTTTCATCATTTATTAACTGAGTTGACTTAGGGGCAAAAGACTTACCCTCTGTGGGTCTCAGTTTCTTAATCTGTAAAGGACAAGAAATTGTGATCCCTAGCCATAATGCGTGAAAATTCAAAATCCTGTCACATAGTAAGCCCTCCAAATTCTACAAATGTAGAATTTCCTTCTTCTGCTGTGACTAAAAATAGATTAATTAAACATTAATAAAAGAGCCTCCAAAATGGACATGCTAAAGATGACAGAGAGGATTGGCTTTACATGAATGGACTAGCATTTAGCAAAACAGATGTCACTTTCTGAGAAATCCATATGCTCCTTAAGTATGTCACTAAGGAGTGAGTTCTGAGTACCCAGCATCTGTGCAGACTTGAAAAGACATGGCTACTTGCAGGACAACCTAGAGATCAGCCTGGGGACTGGTTTCATCCAATGTATGTGTTAATGTCCTCACTAACAAACAGGTAATGGAATGATGAGGTTTGGAGATGCCTCAGAAACAGGTCGGTAGGTGTCCCTGCTGAACAGAAGTGGGAAACACAATTTAAAATGTTGTGGAGCAAAAACACTAAAATAGCTTTTAGAGGGTAAATTTAAAAGTCAAAGTCAGGAGGCAGGAAAGAATGAGTATAAACCATGCAATACTTTGAAGATGAAAGAGCTTTGAGAGACCCTAGAAGTAGGAAAATCCAACATTAAGGTTGTTTAGCTGGGGTTCTCAATCAAGGGGTTCTCATACATTCCTTAGGGAATCTATGAAATCCCTACAACTGTGTGCAAAATAGTATGTAGGTAAGTGTGTTTAATGGGCAAAAATTCTACATTCTTTGGATTTTCAAAAGGATTAAGGGCACAGACTATGTGTTAGGATCTTGGCTCCACTAATTTCTAATTATGTGATTGTTACGAAAGTTACTTACAATCTCTGGGAAAAAATAAAATTGATCCCATACTGTTATGATAATTAAATGAATTAATCTTTATAATATCCTTTTAAAAAGTACCTGGGGTATAGTCAGTATTCATTAATCATCATCTCATCATCATCATCATCATCATCATCATCATCATCATCATCATTATCTTGGATGTAGAAGGAACTGCTTATCTCCATATCTTGGACAAACCTTGCCCTAAAATTAATGAATGAGTAACGAGAAATCTAGGCATCACATCACCAATATATAAAATGGTACGCTTTCTAGTTCTAATACTTTTGAATACCTGTTTTGCACCAGGAACTGAGGAGGCCCTATAAATATAAAGGTAAGATAATGTCGCTTCCCTGGAGGAACTCATGGATAAGTGTAAACTAAACACAGATAATTATAAATCGCTGATAAATTCTACAACAGAGCTACATTTAGAAGATTATGGATCTACACATGAGAGATGCTAATTCAGCTGTGGGGACAGATACCCTTCAACATCTGTCTAGGAAAGCTTTGCTGAAAGAGGTATTTCAGGGGGAAGGAATGGTCAGAGTCTTATAAGCAGAGTATCAGCAAAGGTTCAAAAATGAGAAACATCATTGCAATTGTGAAGAGCCCTGGTGGATTCATGGTACTGGAGTGGTAAGCAAGGAGTAGTATGGTGGGGCTAGACCATGAAGGGCCTGGGTGCCTTGGCGAGGAGCTAAGACTTATTCTGTAGGGAACATTATAAGGTTTACATGGAGATGTGAATCTGTCAGTGAGTATGAAGAATGGATTGAAGCGGGCCAGGACTGGAAGGAAGGAGATTAATTCTAAGAGGTTTTGAAGTACACATAGAGGGAAACAAGGATGGCAGGAACTGAAGGCCAAAGCATGAACAGGTTCTTGGCTGAAGGGATACTGTGAGGAAGAAAGATATATGAAACATTAGGAGACAAATGTGAATGACTTGGTGATTGGTTGCATATGGCATGCAAGGGAACCATATTCAACTATAACCACTAAGATTTTAGCTTGAGTGACCAAGTGCATGGTGATTACATCAGAAATTAGGAGAGAGAAGAAGAGCTAACAATATGATTAGGGGGACAATAATGTCAAGATGGGACATACTTAGTTGAAGCAAATTGAATAGGACATATTGAGTGAGTGCAGACTAGATCTCTAATAAAGATTAAATTAGATAATGCCCATTGATTGCTTTGTAAACTACAAAAAACTAATTATCCTCATTACTATTGCCCTGGCTTACAGTGTAAGCCTCAAGTTCTTATTTAACCTCCCTCAGCCTTAAATTTTCCAACCACTTTGATGGGAATAATAACCACCCATCATCTCTAACTCATAAGATATTTAGGTATAAAATGAAATTGTCTATGAAACATTGAGTTCTTTGTGGGAAAGACATAAATCTAACATGATATTATTAAGCGGCATTAAAGTCAAAGAAATGAGACAGTGCGCAACAATAATTTCCACAATATTTAATAATAAGACAATTATAGCTCTGAAATGCATGGTTTAACACAACAGCCAGATTGTCAAGATATTTTTAATAATATAAGTAAAAACTTAGTTTTCCTAATAGTCATATATTTATCTTGAGGACTCTACCCCAGAAAACAAAATATTATATATGTTTTTGTATGTGTATATTGTGTGTCCGTACACCTAGAAGTATGTACCTCCTCATATATACAGATTGGAAATAAGCAATTAATATAAATAGCCTGGATCACTGGAGTTGGTTGGTAAACCAAAGCTGAAGAAGTAATATTTTTTATACAAAGTTTTCACACATTAAACTCTTGATATCCTAATCAGCAGAAATGGGTTATAGGAAATATTAAAAAGCCAGAATTAAGGACTGGTAATTATCCAAGGTATCTGGAGAAGCTTAGGTTCCAAATAAAGCACATTCTTGTTTGCATATCTAATTTTCTGGATTACTGCCAATGTTTTGAGATATATTGACCAAGTTAGGAAATCACAATTGAATCAGTTAGTTGAAATCCTGTTTTGTAGTGCTAATAATCTTGGTGTCTTCAGATACCAGATAGTCTTTGTATTCATTTTTCTGAAAGTTGATTCACTTTTGAGCAAAAGGAACTTCATTTACTCTATTCCCCATCTCCAGGCAGTAAATGAGATTCCTAAATTTCTTTCTGCAACACATTCTATTCTTTAACAGCCCTTACTGCCAGCAAATATTTCCTCTGAGTCTCATCTAAATCCATTGTTAGTCACCACCAGCATGCAAAATATTGAGAGGAAAACTTATCTCCTAGTGAGAAAGAGAAGAAGAAAAATTTTCAGTCCAAAACAAACAAAAGGAAAGCAACTAGCCAAGAGTTTCATTGTGTATTCCTCAGAGTGACATGTGCAGAAGACATGTGGCCCATTTAAACACTGTATGAGCTTATTTCACAAATATCTTCTTGGAGAGGGAGAAATCCTTATCACTTAAGTACTCGTGTTAGCCCTTGGGTCTTCAGGACATAAAATAATTTGCCTCAAAAGAGAATAAGAAAGAAAATCCTACGGGCTCCTGGCATCCCTTTGTAATACTAGGACTTCCCTAAGGAGGAACTTTCAAACTGTTCACTAACTATAATATTCTCTCCCACATACATCAATATATTGTTTTCCTTGGCATGATGGTTCTTTTCCCCTATAAATGAAGGTTGAAAAAATTATTTATTTCCTTTATTTCACCTACTGAAAATGTTTTCTTGACAGTTCTCCCATTCATGGCCTTTAGTCATGAGTGTAGATTTAGACAACCTATATCCTCAGATTAAAACCAAACACGAACATATTCTTTAAACCACATCCAAGAAGTAGATAATCCTATTTGAAATAAACCAAAATATTTGGACCTCATTCATCATGGGTCAAAAGGGCACAGTGTTCACACATCTATTTGTCAATAACAAGAGCTAACGGTAACAAACACTTAGCAGTGCCAAGGCAGTGTACAAAGAGCTTTACGAATAGAATTTTATCTAATTTTCACTAAAACCCAATGAAGTAGATAAAATCATCCTTATTTTTCAGATGAAAAAAATGAGACACAGAGAGGTCAAGTAACTTACCCGAAGTCACACAGTTAGTAAGCTATGGGGATGGGATTAGAACTGGTTCCAGAATATGCACTCTTAACCACTAACTATGGAGTGAGGATTTTCTTTAGTAAATGTAATATGCAGTCATCAAAATAATCCTGTTTTTAATTTCACAGCAACACCATGTGTTTGATATTCTGCCCAATCACCTCAATTATCTATTTAATCATCACCATCATCTTCACATTAACAATAATCATAAGTGCTTTTTATTGCATATCCATGATGTGCCTAGCACTTTAATAGGTACATTACTGAGATTACCTCATTTAATTGATTTCTTATAAAAATTCTACCAACCCAGAAATTAGCCTAATTTCATAGATATGAAAATTGTGGTTTAGAGAAGTTAAGCAATTTCCCCAAGGTCGAAAACAAAAACTGAAGAGCCGGGAATCTTGACTTCATTGCCCTTGGCTTCTGATAATGATACATTACCTCCATCTCACTGTAAAGACATAGTCTTTGCTTAATTACAATAAAAGTTTTATACTCAACTTCATGACACACAGGATTAGACACATATCTATCTGTTCAATGCAAACATAGCTGCACTGCTTAACCAGAGTTCATTTTGAAGTTTGACGTATACCCAGTGAGCCTGGCTGAGAATTCATGTTCTTCCTAGCCGCTGGAAGACATGGTGTTTTGTAAAGCACATGACAGATGTATTTAAAGTAAAATGATGATTAATCATCACGTTTAGTGTCACTATCAGGCTCTAGTATAATGAAATGTTTCTTCATCCATGTTCCATTGAATAATAATTTATTTCTGATTTTTTTTCCTGAACTGCAAAAACATTAACAGGAAATTCTAACAAAATGATATTTCCTATTAGACAAATGATGCAGGTTAATGTTAAAGTGAATTGATCTTCCAAGTATTATAGGCAATACCCAATCATTTCAGTGATCGTTAATAATCACTATTAAATAGAAAACAATTAAGCCACATTTATTTTTCATTATTAGTGAAATTACTAATAATGAAGACTCATGGCTATGAAACAGATATATTTAAGGTTTCTATGTTACAGACAAACAAGTTCTCATGTTTATATTTCTCACAAAAATGCAACTGAATCATAAATACCCCCCAAGAAGACCAAGATATAAATGAGATATAAACAAGACAGCAATTGTGTGACTCACAGACACACGGGCAAACTAAAGCTGAAGGAAAGTGGTACAGAAAATGGACTCAACCATGTCTGAGTCATGGTTACTTCCATTTTTTTTGCTTCATCATTTTCAAAACAAACTTATGCCTTATGGTCCAAGATGGCTATTCTAGCTCCAGCCATCAGGTCTGCTTTCTAAATAATAGGAAGAAGAAAAGGGGAGAAAGGAAGGTGCCACTTCTTTAAATGACACTTCCTGGAAGTCATTCAGACACCTGTGCTTTCAGTCCATTGACCAGATTAAAAGTCTCTATCAGAGCTTAAGAATATAACAAGATTAATAATGCTTTTCCTTTAAAATAAGACATTCTTCTAGGTCTTTGTAGGTATTCTCCCCTATCCCCAAATCTAGCCCCTTGGCAACTACATAAAATCTAAAACTTTAATTGAGGTTGCATAATCCAGAGCTAAATGTCGATATTTTAAATATAGGAATGTTATTGCTATGCTCTTTTAAAATGTCTTTCATTGAGCCTCTACTATGACTACTAGCTAGGAAAGGAGGGGGCAAAGCACAAGGCCAAACCACAATGTTATGGTTAGACCTCTTTTGATAAAGTTAACAAGCATTAACGTCATCCATTAGCACAACTTTGGCTCAACAGGTTTAAAACACTTCAGGCTGACACAAGTCTTAGACTTAACAAAACTGTAATGAAAGGGGAAATATAAAAGAGTAAAATTATCTCACCGAGAATGAGAATTTGACTAGAATATGTGACCAAAGTAAAATGATTCAGGTTGATAACACTCCCTTTTGGACATAATTGCCTGTTCCTATGAGTTATTTCAGATTTTGTTTTCGTGTTCAGTTCATGAAAAGATTCCCTTGCTCTTTCACCCTTCCCTTTTTCACTATCTTGTATTGAGGAGTCCTCCTTGCTCCTGCCAACATCTTCCTAATGATTGCTTTTCAAAGCTAAGGATATACAGCATCCAAAGTTTTAGAGGAACAGCAAATAATCTAAGTATAAATACAAACTTAAGGAAGTCAAAGTTATCCATAGTTATCATGGCCTCTGAACTAAATTTAAGAACAAAAACTAGAGACTTAAAAACCTCTAGGGGTAGATTATTCAGCATAACTACTACAAATGAAAAAAATGCATTGTTAGTATAATATATAAACTAGAGAAAATAGCTGACTACCCTCTGACTATCTTATTTAATTATGTGTTCATAGCCTCAGTCTCAGATAAACTTGTGTTCAATCTCTGGCCAAGTTAATCAGCATTCTTGATTATAAACAAGAGAAACTAACTCTGGTTAACTTAATCAAAAGAAAAAAAAAGAGCTTATTAGTATAATATTGGGTAGGACTTCAGGAGGGAAGAAAGGGCTTGGAAAACAGGCAGAAACCAAAGAGCCAGATTATACTTGGAAAGAGCGATGGACACTCACCATCACAGGTGAGGCTTGTAACTCTGCTCCCTGTATTTCCACTGGATGCAGGATACTATTGCTATGGGTAGACTACATTCTAAGTGGTTCCTGTTCTTTTGCTTCAACTGTTTCACCCTTTTCATCTCAGAAGGAAATGTCTATCAGATTGGCCGATCTTAGGTCAGATTTTCAGGCCCTGTCAGAAGTCTAGCCTTCTGAGCTTCTGTAGTAAAGACTGAAACCCAAATTGGAGGAATCGCATCTCTTCTATTGCCCCAAAATAGAAGTGTCCAGATGTTGAGCAGTCAAAAAAGTAGTTGTTCATATAGAATCTGCAACTTGCCAGATATATGATCATGAAGAAGTTACATAAACTCTCAGAGGCCCAATTCTATTACCTCTGAAAAGGAGATATTTAGTGCATATGTCATAGGGTCATTTTGAGGATCAAAGGAGGTTATACATGTAACTATAAGTTATTACAACCATAATAAGCATTGAAAACTTTGGCCTAACATGCAGTTGTGAGGAAAGATTGGAAAAATGCTTGATTCCATCAACATAACATGATAATGATTTTCATGACTGTTATTATTGTCATAATTATCAAGAGTTGATTTTGAGAATTAAATTCCAAACTCCATTTAATCTCCGTCACCTTAAAGTATTGATGCAATTGGTTGATTGTCTCTTAAATTTCTTTAAATCTGTGATTTCCTCCACTCTCCCTTCTTCCCCCTTTTCTCTTTCTCTCATCTATCTCTCCCTTTGATTTGTTGTTGTAGTTGAAGAGGCCTGATATTTGATTTTGAAGAATTTCCGACAGCTCACATTTTCCTGATTTCATCCCCATCTGGCATGAGGTATATTTCTTTCTCACTTGTATTTCTTGTACTTTGATAGGTAAATCTAGATGACCGATCAGGTTCAAGTTCAATTTTCTGGTGAAACAGCTCCATAGACAGTGTGTTGTGCTTCCACTGGGGGATATATAATATTTAGTTATGTCTCTTTTTATTTTGTCAGTGTGTGTGTTTATTGCCTAGACCCTTCATTCGTTAGGAGTTGCAATGTGCTATGCTCTATAGAGAAAAACTTTCCCTAATCTAGTTGCTCTCAAGTATAGTCATAGAGGAAGACAGGATAAATGCTTCTTCCCTTCATTTATTGGTCTTCAAAACATATTGGTTTTCTAGCATCTCTAAAAGTGACCAATTACTGACATGAGTATTTTCTCTTACTATTATTATAAACTTATGAATTTGAATAAATTTAATGGATCCAACCCATTTCAATTATTACCCTTACTAATGCTCATCTTTTTGGCCAGTCAGAGCCAATTCTAGTAGGCCGCTAAGTCCTTTCAACATGACCCTACTCTTTGATAACTTCATTGTTAACTTCTTTGCTTTTTATGACAAAATGTTCCTGCCTCACCACTTCGACTTACAAGATCCCATCAGCTGCGTTTGAGATGATTTTTCATCACTTCTTTCTTTTTCCTCTGCCAGGAGTCAAGTTCAATTCATAATGGCCCTATCATTATGACATTTTCTCCTTAACTAGACCTCCTATCTCTAATCTTTTTTCCTGACCCTCACTCCAGAGACTTATCCAAAAAACTCATGTAAACAGTTTTCTCTTATTTTTAAATATTTAATAACTCCTCCATCCTTAAATAAATAAGTTTAAATTCACCGACTTAAGTTTCGAGGTTCACCATGATTTGGCCTGAGTTAGCCGCATTCTACTTTGAGTTTTCTGAAGAATATCTTATGCTCCAGCCAAACTATATCACCTCAGTTCTTTAAAAATGCCCTGCACTTCTCCACCTTCATGACTTTGCTTATACTGATCCATATTTCCCTTTTTTTGAAATCCCAGTAACATTTCAGAACACAGGTTAGACACTACTTCTTTCTGGAATCTTTCACAAACCATAAACCATCTTGGTTTGTCTCTTCCTTCTGATACTTTTCACTCAACTTTTCATATTTTAGTTACTTATCCACATGTACATAGCATTGAATGAATGCAAAACTACAAACTTAAAATAACTTAGATCAGAGCTATGTTACTGATATTTTTGATATTCAGGTTTTTTTAAATTGTTTAAAAGATACTGGACTGATAATATCTTCTGGCATCTTTTCCCCAGTTCTTCAGTGATATGCAAATGAGCTGCAAGCCTTAGAAAGCCTGCCTAAGCAGTGGTTCAAATACTTTATCTTGCACTTGACATATTAATTTTGCACAAACGGGATGAACTGAATTCTTAAATGAATAGCAGATCAAACGATGAAACATCACTGCGATGACTGACACTTTCATGACCTTTTTCTGTTTGCAGACTAAAAAAAAAAGAAAGAACCTGTAGAAAATAAAATATAGTTCTACTAGGTGGAGTCAGAATGGATTCTTTCATATGCAGTCACATTGTTTTCTGTACTTTTGTCCTAGAGTCAAGGATATAATGATATGTTGTGAGAGAGCAACTAAAATATATGCAACAAAATAAGTAAAGGGAAAGATCGAATTATCTTTTTGTGGTGTCATTTTATGCTCGACCTATTGTTGCTCCATTGGCATGCATCTCAGCATTTTTAAGGCCATTTGTAAAAAGAAAAAAAATTATTTGGAATGAACTAAAATACAAAAAGCTCAGCTCAAAAGTTTAAAAGTGACGTACTTGTCAAAAATCCCAAGTTGCAAGATTAACACTTTTTTAATTATCCAAATTGAAAGATAGAATCTATGTGTTTGGAACTGGTAGAATAAATCTCTCTGTTACTAATCTCTCTTTTAAAACAATGTTTCTCTCCATACATTTCTTTCATAGTTTTGTTCTGTTAAGGTCATAGCAAGCAATCGATATATCTGGTGACAGTCACATTCATCTTTTTTGGTGCAGTAAATTTTGTTATAGAGTCTCTAATATAAAGAGTTTAATTTTAAGCTTCAACTCATACTTCTGAGGGAGAATATTCATTAAGAACAAAGGGGATTTGAGGAAATGACTTTAAGATCGGGTGTCCTCTACTATCAAGGAATATAAAGACCAATAAGAAGAGCATTAATGGCTATCTTAGGAATTTTATATGTTGCTTTTCTACATGGATGTGAGTGAAAAATATAACCGGGCTGGGAAAAGTCTAGCTTGCAAAAGATTACAGATATATTTTCGTTGGCTACGATTGTGCTATAAGTAAAATGGCATTTCTGATCTTCTTCACAATATGAAGTCTGAAAATATTTCCCCTTTACGCATGATAAAATCTTCAGTAAAAGGACAAATACTAGTGAAAATTAAATAGACATGAAGTGCTAGTTTTTTAACTTTTTAAAAGTCGGCTGTCCCTTGTATTTTATACATTTTTTATCTCAAACATTCAAAAATTAAAATATTTAATTCAATAAAAATGTATTGAATTAATCTTTTATACTAGAATGAGCTATTTAGAATAAGCCCTATTAAAAATAAACATAGATCTCAGCATGGAAATTAAACTCCTCTTTCTTCGGGCATACTCAGTTTTTACTAGATATAAGTTAAAATTATATTCAAAGCAAATGATAACCATAATAAAATTAATTGTCCTAATTTTAAGTTTTTCAGAGTTTATGCACCTGAAAGTGTAAACAGCACCATGTTGTCTTGTCATATATAGTGGTAATAGAGAAGTCAATGCTAGCCTATGAAATTAAAAGAAAAGTTACAGATATAGGAAGCAAAATTATTATTTTAATTTGAAATAATTCAGTATCAAGAAACACAAAAAATAGCTTTAAACTATTTTGAATGACAAGTAATAACTATTTTTAAAATTTATATGTTTTGTACATGCCAATGAAAACATAATATACTGTAGAATTTCTCTTAATCAATGCAATCAGTATTTTCTGAATTAATTTTTAAAAAATTAGCTGAAGTAGAAAATCTTAATACCCAACACAACAATATCTAATTTTACTTAAAATTTATCATTATTCATTTGCTGATATTTTGAAGTAGTGTTGCAAGTTTCCCTTTATTTATAGGTTTACTTGAAGTTCCACAACCTCATTAATGCCTATAATTTGTGATCTATGATTTCCAGTTTTTACTTCCTTAAAGAGGAATAAAAAATTAAAGAAATGGTGAAGTAATCTGAGCAAAGGATCTTTTAGATTTTTATGACTTTTCATAAAAATTTAACTGTAGTTTTGCCCAACTACGTGATATATTTTTAGATCTAATTGAATCTTCCCAAAGCAATCAACTTGGTTAACATAAACACAATTTTTGCTTTTGCAATCATATCTCATTAAGTTATATATTTACTTGAATAATGGAATTACAATAACTGCTGAAGCTAGCTTAAACAGGTTTAAGGAGTACAATTACTTTTGATGAGCATACATCCTAGTTGATGGGGGCAGAAGTGTCCAGGTATATTAGAGAGTAGTCCATTAGCCCTGAGCACCTATGATCTGAGAAGGAATGGAGAGTTTGGATTAATTCTGGGAATCACTTAAGAGCACTCATCTAATAAATGTCATCTAAAAATTTACCAATATTTAGGGCATATATGTTGAGAACTATAAAAATAAACTGAGACACATCAAAAATATTTGAATTAATTCAGAGATATTCTTAGTTCTTAGATAGGATTAGTCAACGTCATAAAGATGTCAGCTTTCCCTACATTAATCTATAGAGACAATGGAATTTCAATCAAAACCCAAATGGTCTTTTATTTTAAAACAGACAGAATCATTAAAAAATTTTTCCTAAAGAATAAAGAATGCAAAAAGAGTCAGAGATATTCTGAAGAAGTGTAATAAAAGGAACTTCTCTATTAAAATATCCTAAAATATCAAAGTACAGTAATGAAATCATAGTGGTTTGGGTACAAGAAGAGAAAGGTAAATTAATTAGATTAATAAATTTCACTACATTAAAAAATTATGTTCGAGTAAACATAAACAGGCCAACAACATAAAAAACAAACAGAAAAAGGTCCAATAACAAATGACAGAACATAAGTTTTACACATATGACCAAGTGTTAATAACATTAAAATAGAAACTGCTCTTAAAGACAAATAATAAAGAGAAAAATAGATGGAAAGTAACAAAGAATTTGTAAAAGAAATCTAAAGAGGCAATAAACATGTGAAAAGAAAATGCAAATAAAAAACTTTGAAGTCACCCAACAGGTTGACAAAATTGAAAAAAAATATAATGTTTAGTTTTAATATGGGGAACCAGATGATCTCATGCCCCACTAGTGGGGGTATAACTATTAACAGATGCTTTGGAAATTGGACACAAAATTAAATGATCATACTCTTTATATTTAAGGAGATATATATTTGTAGATGTGTACTAAGATATGTAGATATAGACTACATACTGTTGTAAGAAACAAATCAACAGATAACTGGTTAAATAAATTATGAATATCCATAAACTGGATTTTTACAAGCCATTTAAGGACTTGTATTTTTTTATATTTACTGACATGAAAAGATTTACTTTTTGTGTAAAAAAGCGAGTTGTAAAACATTATGTATAGAATTATTATTTTATATTAAAGTCTCTATAATACTGATCTCTCCATATGTATCCATTAATATAATATAAATATATTTTATGTGTATAGTGAATGTCTTTGGGTAGTGAAATGAAGGGATTACTTTTAATTCTACTTTATGTATTTCCATATTGATTTTTCTGCAAGAAACTTTTGTTTACAGAAAACTATTTAAAATAATTTGTCAGTGAAGAAGACTATTTCATTGAATTCATTCTTCATTTGTTATAATAAAAGATAACCTTGTGCTAAAACAGTATTTATATCTAATCAGTAAACTTTTTTTGGAAAATTACAGAGTTAGAAGAAAATAATTCTTATTTTGCTCCTTACATGGTAAATAGGATTATATTTCTAGCTATTCTGAATCCAAATATGCAAAATAAATTTGATAAAACTTGATATATCAAATCACAAAATTCATATTTTGAATAAAAAATTATAGTCTGTAAATAATTTTGGCTGTAAGTAAAGAAAACTTTGCCTTAGAATGACTTAAACAATAAAAGAATGTATTTACAATTCCAAATGAAAGGTGAACTCCAGTCTGGCTTAATTGTTGCAGCCAAATACTGCCATCAGGAATTCAAGTTATTTCCATATCTCAACTACCTCACCACCTTCAGTTACAGCTTCAGCCAAAACTGGGTCTCCTCATGGTTCTAAGACAGCTAGCTGCCAGTAGCAATGATGGCAATGCTTCCTTATCCTTAGTATGTCCATCAGGAGAGAAGCAATAGGACTTCTCTTCTAAGCACAGAAAAGAAGTCCTTCCTTTCAGTCTGACTGAACCAACTTAGGTCACATGGTCACCTATGAGCCAGTGGTATTTCCAATACAGTGCCATGTGCTGATTGGCTTGGACTGAAATTGAGGATGGGAAAAATTACCTGATAAGACTATAATTCTGTTTGAGATAAGGGTCTGAATAACAGCTAGGCAATCAATTGTGTCCACTAAAAACAAGATATATAGATTTTTTTATATTTGCAGGATACAATTGAAAGTTTCATTTGAATCATCTCATCGGCTGATCAGATTGATTAAATTTACTTCATAATTTTGGAAATTATCCACATTACTTTAATGGTATGTGTTGCTTATATGAATCTGGGGTTATGAAATAAGTATAAATTTTTGTCCAACTTAATGTAAATATCTCATATTACTGTCATCCCGAAAGATATGGCATTTCAAGTAAGCAGGTAAATGTTGAAATTAAATCAAAAGAAATAAACGCATTCTCTAAATATCATTGTTATATTTGTAAAAAATCTTTGTTAGGATTTTTATTTAAATCCTGGGAGTGAATTGTTTTTGTTTCTGAAAACATAGCTCAATAACAAAGATAATATTGAATAATAGATTGTACTGGAAACAAAAGAATATGTCAAAGGATAATGATTAGAGAAAGCATTATATAAACGCATTTGGATGAGTACACAAAATAGAAATTCGCAGAGCTCTTACTGTGAGAAGAGAAGGAAATGTTCTAGAGCATAAATCTCCCTAAATTTTGTGGGTTTTTTCTCCCGACAATTCTTTTCTAACTCCATCATTTATTGCCAGGTCATAAGCAAGTAAACACTTAATTTGCCATAAAATTTAACTTATGCTGAAGTAGACCTACATTTCCTTAGTGAAAAAATGGTTTGTTTTCTGCACACAAGCAAATGGAGGCAAGACCAAGTGACTACATTATGCCTCTCTGTAAGAGCTCAACACAGCTTCCGACTCAAATCCTAATTGAATATTGACTAAAAGACAGCTTTTGAGATCTCAGCGCATAGAAATGGAGGAAAAGATATGAAAAGCTCTTTGGACTAAATGACAGATTCACAATTGTTTAGAATTTCAGCTTCAGGAGGAGGAGTGAGGAAGGTACTTCTGATTAATTAAAACAAGTATCAATCTTAACCAATGTTTGTTCACTTTGAAGGTCTATAATGCTGAATCACAATACACAGCAGTACATAGGCTGCCTGTGGAAAGTAGATAGGAGAAAGAAATCCTTTTTTTGTTGTTTTTGTTTTTGTTTTCTCCATTGCCAGGCAAACAGAAAGGCTGATAAATTATGTGGAGCAACTGTTGAAGCTCATAGGTAGATTTTTCTAACCTGGCCATGCAAAACAATTCTGGCGCAAAGCACGTCCTTTCCAAATAAGACCTTCTGCTTGTTTTGACAATATTCTTTGGAAATTTTGAAGCCTCAAAATACCTTTCAAAAACAGTCACTTCACCCTCTCCCACTTAACAATCACCCAGATAGTTGCACCCAGATAGACCATATACTTCATTGGGTGCTATTTCTATTGTAGCTACTCGGGTATAGGTTATTTTCAAAGGCTCCTAATAAATAAAGGACAACTGACAAAGTCTTATAGTAGTCAATGTTTACCACTACCTGGTTCCAACCTGCATTTCCAATCTTATGCCTATATGTGCTCTTCGTTCTAGCTATGTGTGGCTTCTGTGTTTGCTACTACCACCATGAGAGTACCTGTTATCCTGCCTCTTCATGTTCAAATAATACCTCAGCTGCAATGCAACCCCCTCCAGGAAGTGGGCTGTGAACCTCTGGTAATTCATGCAGTGTTCCAAAGCCATTTTGGTGTGATGACATAGTATCCAGGAGTACCT
This sequence comes from Rousettus aegyptiacus, assembly GCF_014176215.1. Taxonomy (NCBI): domain Eukaryota; kingdom Metazoa; phylum Chordata; class Mammalia; order Chiroptera; family Pteropodidae; genus Rousettus; species Rousettus aegyptiacus. The sequence continues at coordinate 107,567,158 of NW_023416307.1, read as the reverse complement.
GAATCTTATCTTAAACCAAAATCACTTGTCTTCTCAAGAGAGCTACATACGCAGATAACAATGACAAATGGAAAATAAAATCCCTCTTTGTTATCAGAACTTTGGAAGAATGGCCTGGAACATGTAACATTTCTCTACCCCTATGCCCATATCTAAAGCTTACTTTCTATGAAAGTAACAGATGAAAGATAGAAAAGATGATGGTACTCAAGGATGTGCAAGAACAGAGAAACTATTGAGAATTGTATTTCCCTTTGGATGAAAGTGACTCTATTAGTAAATTTGGTCCAATAACTTTTCTCAAAATTTATCACTAAGATCAAAATCTTCCTACTTAAGTGAGAAAGTTTGAGGAGCATGAATGTACCCTACTCCACAGATTTTTATGCAAACCTAGATCAGTTTTTGAGATGGAATCATATGTCAGTAGGGCACTCTTTGAAAATTTCTCTTCAGATCCTATACCTATACCACAAGCCAGGCTCCCTCTTCAGTTCTCCTGTGAGCTTGACATATACCTGGGATTACTATGGGGCTCATTCTCTCTTGGGCCCAGGTTAGGCTCCATCCGAATTCTCTAAGTCAGCTGGAACATGAAATGGAAACACATGTACCATTTCTGAAATTATACCAGGTCTGGTTCCATGATCTTCATCCAAGAGACATTACATTTTCTCTTCACAATGTTATGAAGGAGTGCTTTTTCACCTGCACGAGAAGGTATCAGAATATTGGTCACTGAAATTAAATATGATTCAGAGAGTAGGCACCTCGTTCCACATTTTTAAGATTTGTAAGAAGTGAAAACTCATACCCCACACATTATGACAAATACATAAAAATTAATCTAATAAAATGAAAATAAGAATCAGCAATTGTTCTAAAGAAATGTCTTTAAACTAGTAATTCAAGACACTTCTACATATAGGCATTAATATTCTGAGATTTTCCACAAATTTCCCCACAAAACTATAAAGATATCTGAGCTGGAAAAAACATTCAAGCATATTTTGTGACTTTTTATTACAATATGAAGGCATTTATCTCCTTCTTTCTCTCTCTTCTCTATACTCTCCACACACTTCTCAGATTTATCTTCTTAAAACACTACACTGGTTATGTACATCACTGTTCTACTCAGAAGTTTTCCCTGGTTCCCCATTATCTACAAGATAGTCCTCCACCCCTGCACTCAATCCCTTTACCATTATTAAAAGGCATCCCTAATCATAAACTAACCTTTGTTCTTATTTATTTTATTTCCAATATTGACATCTTATACAATTGTATTTGTCCAGAGGTCCTCAAACTTGCTTTGCATTATGTCATCTCTGAATACTTGAAAGTATCTTTCTTTCCCTCAAAATATATCATGCCTCTAGCCTTTCATTTTCTCAGTCCATTTGAGGCTTAATTCAAATATCAGTTATTCCATCAAGCTTTGTCAAAAGCTTTAGGAACAGAGGCATGGTGACAAGAGACTTGAAATTGTCCATGGGCCTAAAAAAATAGTCCAAGTTCTTAAATAAAATGTATTATTTCTCAAGTGGAAAACTAAAAATTGAAAATTAAAATTAATAAATATTCAATTAAATAACTGTCAAACATGTGTCAACTTCATTAACTATTAAATTTACTACTCATAAAACATTGCTACAATTGAAAACAATTGCTGAGAATTTTTTTTAGTTTGCAGGAATTCCTGTGAATATACCATGATTCCTGAGAAATCATATTCATTTACTAACAAAGTTATATAGGTGAATAGTCAAAAGTAATATTTAATGAATTCTTTCCATTTTTTATAATGAAAAGTTAGTGGATGTGGGATGTGGGGTACATTTTAATGTTTGCTAAGAGGCAGAGTGGGCTTTCTGAAAGTATGAGTCACTATGACATTCACAAGCCTGCAATGGCCAAACTTAGTGTGACTCTGAGGCTGACAGCACAAAAGGGAGAGCCCTATGTACATTCAGGAGGCCCAGTTAGTGTTCTGTAGTTCTGTCCAGACAGATCTCACTTTTGTCTGCTACAAAACAGGGATTTAGAGTGCATGTCCCGCCTACTAAAAAAGGTTGTTTTAAAGAAGAAATGAGATCATCTTAGTGAACCTGCTATAAATGGCGAGGAACATTCATTACTGTCCTCTAAATAATCATGAATTTAACAATCACGAATTCATGTATCAACTATTTTTTGAGCACCTATTAGATGAATGTACTATCTACCAGGCACCAGGGAATATTAAATGAAATCATCTCTGTAGAGTCAAAAGAAAGAAACAGGTATACAATGAAGGTATGCTCAATGCTCCAGTTTAGTTAAGAGTGCAGGCTAGCATTAGACCATCTGGGTCTCAAGCCAGCTCTACTACTTAACTTAGTAAAGGTATGACTGAGGCAAGTTTAAATTCTTTGCCTCTTGGTTTCCCTATCTGTATGATTGAGATTATTAGTACTTACATTACAGAGTTTGTTATTGTAAGGATTAAATGAGATAAGGCTTATAAATTTATAGTGGCTACATATAGTAAACATACAGTGCTCATTATCTATTCCTGTTCTTTAAAATGATTGGGTGCCATCGTCTACCTAGGAGAGTAATGGAAGGTAAGGTGGGAAGGGCTTTTCAAGCGGGAGAAACATCATGTGCAAAGACACTGAAGCACAAAAGAGCATACAACAGTGCAGGGATGTTAAGTGATGTAATGGGCTGAAGCCTATGATATGTGTAGAATTGTAGGAATTGAGGCTGGATGGGGAGGTAGGATACAGTTATGCCATGCAAATAGGTTTAAAGTTTATTCTGTGTAACAAAAAGCTATATCAGAACCACAATGAGATACCACCTCACACCTGTAAGAATGACAATTATCAACAAGACAAGTAATAACAAGTTTTAGAGAGGTTGTGTGGGGAAAGGAATCCTCATACATTGCTGGCAGGACTGCAAATTGGTATAATCACTATGGAAAACAGTATGGAGTTTCCTCAAAAAATTAAGAACAGGTTTACCCTATGACCTCTTCTGGTTATCTACCAAAAAGAAATCTGAAAACATATCCATAAAGATATATGCACTCCAATGTTAATTGCAGCATTAATCACAGTGGCCAGGACATGGTAACAATCAGTGTCCAACAGATGATTGGATAAAGAAGATGTGGTACATAAATACAATAGAATATTATTCAGCCGTAAGAAAAAATGAAATACAATCATTTGTGACAGCATGGATGGATCTTGAGATAATCATGATGAGCAAAATAAGTCAGACAGAAAAAAAGTTGATACCACATGATTTTACTCATGTGGGATATAAAACTGAAAGCAACAAACAAACAAGACAAACACACAAAAACTCATTGACACAGACAACAGTTTAGCAATTATTAGAAGGAAAGAAGGTGGGGGGTAAATAAGGGCAAAGGGGGTCAAATACATGGTGATGAGAGGAGTTTTGACTTTGAGTGGTACACATACAATTCAATATACAGATGATATATTATTGAACTGTACACTTGAAACCTATATAATTTTATTAACCAATGTTATCCCCAATGAATTTAATTTTAAAATAATTCTGAGCAGGGTAAGGTCATGATTGGATTTTTGCTTCAGAATAGTCACTGTTGAAGGAGGATTGAATGTGGGCAAGAAAGGAGACCGAGAGAACAGTTAGGAGGTTATTGCAAAAGTCCATGTAAGCAATCATGAGGGCCCTAAGCTGGGCACCAGTGATGAAGATGAAGAAGAAGAGAAAGCGATGAACATTTTCTCAGCAGGAACATCAACAGGACATGTTTATCCTTTGGTGGTGAGGATAAGAGTAAAGATTTGAAGTTTGAATTGTGCCCTTCTGCCTTGGTTATACAGCAGCTCTAGAACTATACTCACTGTACTCCAGAACTGTAAGACAATAAACTTGTTTTCACTGAGTTAGAAAATAGAAGGGGAAAGAATCTTGGTGAGAGATTCCATTGTTGAATGGTCTGATGACACCTTATGGGAGATGTCAAAGAATTCAACGGTCTTCTTAGTGCAGTCTGAATACTTATACTATCTGCAAACTGCTTTTTGTTGGTCTTCACCATTACAAAGTTCTAGTACTAAAAATTACATCAACTTCATCACGAAACTGTTCAATTTAATTGACAATTTTTGGTGACAAGACTATCTTGAAGAAAGCAGCAAGTTAATTTGCATTTGAGTACAAGTTCCTTACCTCTTTGCAGACCCATGACAAAAAATTCACTGACTTGTACAGTCTGAGATCACATCTTCAGCGATGCTGATATAAATGACCAGATGTATGGGTTTGAGTTCTGATGAGAGGTCTATGCTTGAGACCTAGATTTCAAAATGGGAAGCGTATAGAGGTGATAGTAGCTACAGCCATTATGTAGTGATAAAGTTGCTGAGTGATAGTATAGAGATGAGAGGAGGGCTACATTAGTTCGCTAGAGCTGCTGCAACAAAGTATCACAAACCAGGTGGCTTAAACAACAGAAATTTATTGTCTTACAGTTCTAGAGCTTAGAAATTCGAGATCAAGGCATTGATAGGGTCGGTTCCTTCTAAAGGCTGTGAGGAAGAATATATTTCACCCCTCTCCCCTAGTTCCTAGTGTTTTTTAAAGCAATCTTTTGTGTTCCTTGCTTACAGAAGCATCGCTCCAATTTCTGCCTTCCTCTTTACATGGTGTTCTCCCTGTGTGCATCTCTATTTCCAAATACTCCTTTCACTAAGCACACAAATCGTAATGAATTAGGGTCCACACTAATGACTTCATCTTAACTAATTAATGGGCAAAGAACTTATTTCCATATAAAGTCACAATAAAAAATATTGGGGGCTAGTACTTAGACATAAGAATTTGGGTGGCTGTGGGGTGGTGGTGGGGTGGTGGGGGACACAATCAACCCATAACAAAAGTAATGGATGGAGACCAGAAAAACACTAATTTTTAAGATTCAAACACTTACCATAACCTGCCTTACAGTATAAGGTCCATTCTGTGTTGGCGCATCTCAATTTCTTAACTAGATTGACAGGTTTTTAGAGATCAGGGAGTCTGACTAAAATGTGTATATTTTGCCTACAAGATTTACTGAGTTTCTTGTATGTATAAGTGGCTTAAAACAATGTTGTCTGATGGTGTGTAACAAACAAAAATTGAATATGGAATAGCCCCCAAGAAGTGTTTTGAACACAGTATGTTATGACACGCTGCCTTATAGACAACATTTGCTATACTTGTCAGAAAAATCGCCAAAGTAGATGTTTAAGATATGTTTTAACTCATTTGCTTAAACAAGTCTATGCCTACCATCCACACCAAAAGGCTGTTTTCCTGAATGGGCAACAGAAGGCATAATTATTTGCAAAAATTTTCAATGTTTTTTCCTTTGCTTTCCTAAGTGGCATTGTAGATTCTCTGTACCACTCTATGTGTTTGCCAGAATCTCATTGTCTTTTTGAAAGCACTATAGCCCCTGGCAGGTTTGTAACTTAGCATCTGCTCCTGCAACACTTAGGAATAAACATTTTTTAAAAAGTTAACTTCAAAATATCTCAGAACTTTCTTACTGCACAGAAGTGTTCCTGAAAAATATCTAATGACAGGTTAATATTTTCCTCCCATAGGCTGCCATATAATACATTCTTAATTATCATTATTGGTTTCATTATCATTATCAACACATTATCAGCTAACTCCATATCTCTCAATTTGAGAATAATAGCTGGAAATATGGAACACTTGGGGGTTTGATAATTCAATTTATGTTTTCAAAATTTTCAGTGTTTCTTCTTGTTTGTTAAAATGAAGGGATAGCTTGACAAAGTTAATTTCCCCTTTGACTAGTGAACGGCATCAGAAAAATCTCTACCTAGTGGTTTCAGTTTTTTATAGATATTGCACACCCATTATATTCTTATTATCACATCCAATATACAATAGTACTGTTATTTTTTTATATTCTAACTATACTCATAAAGGAATTCCTTTGTAAAGACAGCTTATAATAAGAGAGAAAACAGTGCCAAAATTCCATAAGAGAATGAAACTAGAGAAAAGATGCATACTTATTTATGTCTTAATATATAGAACTTACCGATTCTATTGTATAACTTTGGCAACAATGAGACTGATGATATTTTTAATAGCCTAGCTTTCACTATAATGCTGTCAAATGCTTCTTCATTTTTTTTTTCTTTAGAAAGGGCTAAATCAAATAAATCATATGAAGAACGTATATCCAATAGGGAGATTCCATTTCTACCTTGGCTTAATATTTGGCCACTTAAACACACACTACAGAGTGATTTAAGTTCAACCGGGATTCAGCCTTTGCAGAAATTTGTAATTGCGTATAATTTTAAAAATAAGACTTTTCTTTATATATCTTTATAATAAATATAGAAATTTCTTTATAATATTTCTTTATAATATTATATTTCTTTACAATAAATCTAGAAATTTGTTAACAAGCTACATTGGGAGGTGATTGATAGTATGTTTCTGCAACACAAATATTTTTTAAATCATTTGGTAATTGGTTCAACATTTATGTTGTCCACTGAGAAGCTTTTATAAAAGTAAATAACTTGTATTTCTCTAATAGAAGCAGACTGTGTTTCAGATTCCTTCACTTTCTCTCTTTAGAAACTCTTGGGAAATAAAGCATCATTGCAGAGATCCAACAGTCTGAATGTTTATAAGCACCTAATATGTGCCAGGCACTGTTTTGAGAGATGAGGAACCGAGGAGGAATAAAATGTGGCCCCTCTCTTTGCAGTCCTTACAGTCTAGTGGGAGAGAGGCACACTTCACAAAAGGTAATTTAAATATAATGTATAGGAGGTAACATGGAGATAGACTATGGATTATGAGAGCATTTAGCCCAATATAAAAGTTTGGGTAAGGTTTCTCAAAAGAGATAACACTTTAGTTCGTTAAAAGATGAGCAAGAGCAAATTAGATGAAAAAAGGTGAGAAGGATGTTCTAAAATAATGAAAAGCATGAGAAGAGTTATTGGACAAAAGTGCAAGAATACTATTATTACTGTTGATAACATTTGTTCTACATTTACCTCATATTAAAGACTTGTTAATCAATTAACATGCTTTTTTTTTCTTATAACCATCAATATTATTTTCCCCCATGTTACAGATGAGGAAACTAAGACTTACAGAGAATAGATAACATGGCCAAGGTCATATGACCAGGGACTTGAACCAGAGACTAATGGCCTGCAGAATTAGTGAAGAGTCTCAACAAAAGAGAAATAAAGGTTATATTGTACCTTCTACTGCATCCATTTTGTAGAAAATGCTATAGTCATCACCACTGCCTTCCAGGTCTGCTTATCATAATGATGATCATCATGATGATGACAGCAACAATAAATAAAGCTTGCTATTGTCAGTACTTTAAATACACTAACTTTCTCAGTCCTTTTACCCATAAAAATAAAACAACTTAGATAATCCAACTCAGTGACAGCAAGAGGTAATACTTATATAGAACTTATCTCATGCCAAACATTACTCTAAGAGCTTTACTATATTCTCTTTCTTAAGTTTCATAAGTACCCAATGACAGAGATAACACTATCCCCATTTTATTATGAGTAAACTGAGTCACAGAGAGGTTAAGTTGCCCAAAATCACATAGCCAGGAAACAAATCTAGGCTGTCAAGTTTGAGAGTCTATGCTCTTAATAGTAGTTCTTCACTGTCCATCGTCTGTCAAAAACAAAGACCAGACTTCGAACCATTGGATGGCTTCATCCCCCTTTCTTTACTTGCTAATGACAGAGAAGAAATTCTATTATGTGCTTGGACCGACAAAAAATAACAAGGTAATTCTGATCATCAGCCCTCTGATTCTGCAGAAAGGATAAATCTGATCCTAAAAGGGAAACTATTGCCAGAGACAGGGAACATAGAGTTCTAAATTCCAGATTCTTTTTTTTGGATGACTTACAAGGCCCCAGGTCAGGCCATCAGTGTTTGCGCATCAGTGGCAAGAAGAGATGATGTTGTTAATACCAGATAGTTCTACCATCCAGATAGACACGATATTCCTCTTAGAACAATCATAGTTTTAGATACAAGTGATCAACATCCTGTTATTTAAGTGATGGCTTGGTGTCTTATTTCCTTTGTTGTTTGCACACTCATAAAATCTCAGGTACATCTTCCAATTATTAGAGAAACCAGAACTACTGGTTTTTTAATATGGACTATCTTGATAGTTATAAATATGAAGAACTAATTTGAAAATTAAAAAATTCATTGTAGGAAAAACAGAATGCATTTATGGGTCACTCTCAGCCCACAGGTCACAGTTTATAATCTCTCATGTAGTCTGTAGGCTTGTAAACTTTTAAGAGCTTACCTCCTTGTCTGAAAATTCAGATAGTTGAACAAAGTGAACTTGAATTTCATTTGTAACCACCTCAGGTTCCTTAAAGACACTGCCTTATGTTGCAATGTAAAAACATATCAAATTTTAGTTTGAAATTATATTTTTGATAATGAGTAACCTCTTTGTCTAGAAAAACCTATCAACTCTTAATATAGAGAGGGGACATTAGAGAATAATTTGAAACTTTGCCATTCCATTCTCCATATGACAGATGAAAGCATTACCTCAGAGACAATCAAGTGGAAAGTTTGAGCTCAAACACAGGTTGATATATATGAATTCTTTCCCATCATCAGCCAGCTTTCTTCATTCTGTCCAGGAAGTCATTTGAACTCCTAGATAAAACCATTCCTGCAGTCACCTCTGTACAGGAGTTTTCAATTACATGTACTAGTAAATCTTTACCCTTCCCATTATTTTCCTTTTGATTTAACCACTTGAGTTGGGTTTCTATCACTTGAAACCAGACGAATGAATCAGACTAATAATGTCTTACAAACAATGACTCCTTTCCACATTCCTGCTACCTTAAACTCTTCTACAGAATGGAATACCTATTTTTCCTAATGCTTACACAAATGATACAAATTCTTTAAGATCTAACTTCCTCCATGAATATTTTCCCTACTATTATAATCAATCTTATGTGTGTACATGCATACACTTTCTCTCCCTTCACTACTTTCATATCAGTATCTTATAATTAAACACATTCTTACTCTCATCTAATTGTATATGTGTTATCTAAGAAACTAGAACATAGCTCCCCAATTCAGGAGCATATCTTACAGGTATCTTCTGGTTTTGCTACCTGGGAGAGTGCTTGGTACAAGGAATAACTAGTCATTTATTTAGAACTTAGTTCTAAGTTATTGGAACTCTACCCATCATTCCAGCTTAAGTTATATAAACCCAAATAAAAAATATTGATTCTATTTTAATGAGATTGCCTATTTTTGTGTATTAAATTTGCTTTTATAGAGGAAAGATTTCTGAATTACTTGACTTTTATCACTTTACACAGTACAATTCTTTTGGAATGAAATATTTAATTTCCTTTGTTCCTCTGTCCCGTTTTAGAGAAGCAGAAGGCTATTCTATATGTGTAATGAAACAAGAACCACTCATTACTTTTTTGGTATTCCACATCTTCAGAATGTCTCTGCTAGTACCAGTGCATAACAGTTTCTGCCCATTGCACCAAGGAGATTAGCGGTGGAAAGAGGGCGCCAAAAATCATATTTTAAGAATACAGTTCTTTCCTTGATGAAAACACATAATTCTTTTTAAAGAAATCTGGTTTAATAGTAATTTAATTCTATTTAGAAGTTAGAATATTTATTTTTCAAAATGCAAATCATATGTTGCATTAACATACCAACACTTAAAAATTTTTGGTGGATCTAACTCAAATGCCTCCAAACATATTTGAAAGGATGAATCACTATTATCGATTTAAAATATACACACTCATATACATATATAGTTAACTAGTAGTAAATTTTAAGTTTTATAAAAAGTATAGGCTTTTGAGTCATGACCAAGTGACAAAGTCGAATAAGTAAATGAATAAAGGTAGAATTTCTATGGCTAACAGTGACTCAACGTTAGCCATAATTTCATGGCAAGATACAAGCTGAATTACATGGGAGAGAGTAGCTGGAACTTTTAACATTTGGTCTAGTCATAAAGTCCTTTTGAATGAAATGGGAGTTTATAGAGACACAATTTTAGGACAGCCCCTTTTAGTCATCATATACAGATATACACATACAGACACGTGTGTACGCAAACCTGTATATGCATAAAATATTCATTTTGGACATTTGTAACCAGGCATTATAAATAATTTCTAACTAATTTTTAAAAATGGTTATGTCAATCTAAATATTACACCATGGTTTACAGTAACTAGTTCATAGGAGGTAGCCACCCGTTACCATTACTACATAATTTAGAAACATATGGTGTAGCTTTGCCATGACAACTTCTAGGTATTCACTTTACCATTCTAACAAAAGAAGAAAAATAAAAAGTACAGAACTGTTTTTCGAATTGTCATTTATGAGCTGCTGAAACATATATTGTGACAGTAGGATGGCCGGATTTTTGTTTTAGTTATAAATTGCCATTACCAGCACCTTATATTTAGATTCACCACAGCACAAGAAAAATATACCTATAAATGATAAACTGTGTTTTCACATAGTCTGTTTAAAGTCTCTTCTCTTAATGGAAAATTGTTGGAATATCCAGACACTCTTTTTTCCAGTAAAAGTGAAACCAAAGTAATTAACTATCAGAATTACCCAGGAATGGTGCCTTTGCCCTCTCCTCCCTTCCAGTTGTTTTACTGTGCTAAAACAGTTGTTTGTTTGTTTGTTTGTTTGTTTTTTAGCTTGAACCACATAGACTGAAAACAGTCTGGTATTCAGATTTACCAGCTGACAAATCATCTCTCTCCTTCATACTCTTTATGAGGTTAGTACTTAAATGTACGTTTTGCCCATGTTGACTATAACTGCCCCCTCTCATCCATGGTTTCTGTTACTCATGGTCAAACATGATCCAAAAATATTAAATAAAACATTCCTGAAAGAAACAGTTTGTAAGTTTTATATCATGCACCAATCTGAGTATCATGATGAAATCTTGCACTGTCTTGCCAGGGACATGAATCATCCCATTGTTCAGCATATCTAAACTGTATATGCTCCCCGCCCATTAGTCACTTAGTAGCAGACTTTCTTGTCAGATCAGTTGTTTTGGTATCATAGTGCTTATGTTCAAATAACTTTTATTTTACTTAATAATGGCCTCAAAGCCCTTCACATAACTTTTATTACAGTATATTGTTATAATTGTCCTATTTTATTATTAGGTATTGTTGTTAATCTCTTATGGTGCCTAACTCATAATATCATATAGATAAAACATACTCTCTCTCTCTCTCTCTCTCTCTATCTATCTATCTATATAGATATAGATAGATAGATAGATAGATAGATAGATAGATATAGATATAGATATATATATAGGGTTTGGTACTATCCATAGTTTCAGGCATCCACTGGGGGTCCTGAAATATATTTATCCCTGATGGGTAAGAAGGGACTGCTCTATTTGATAGGTGCCCTCAAGGGAAAGGGGCAGGCCTTTCTCAACTTAAATAGAAATAAACTTGGCATGTTGTCAGGACTCCAGAGTTCTATTTTTCCCTTTAGAATATTTCTGGCCAGTGTCACACCTTAAAGAGTTAGGATTTGGAATCTGAATGCCTTATATCTCAATCCCCACCCTTTCATCAATTGCATACTGCTTCAGGCAAATTACAAAATTTCTCTGAGTCTCAGTTTTCTCTTCTAAAAATGATAGTAATTCCTACATTGTTAGGATTATTAGGAGAATTTTAAATGATCTAAGAACATAAAAAAAGGAATTTAGGTAAAAACTAAGAATATTTGAATAAACTATGTATTTTAGTTAATAATAATGTACCAATAAGAATTCTTTATACCATATTACAGTAAAATATTAGTAATAGGGGAAAACTGGGTGAGGGGTACATGGAAATTCTGTACTATTTTTCCAAATTTTAGTGAATCTAAAACTCTTTTAAAACACGAAGTCTATTTTAAAAATAATCTAAATGAAGTGCCTTGCATATAGTAAGTGCTTCAAAAATGGTAGCCAGCATTATGAATACAAACTATTTTGTTTCTTAATGTGTATTAGACATAATAAAATATGATCTTGTTTTACTCCTAGCTTTATGAAGATATAACTGATATATAACATAGTCTAGGTTTAAAGCATTTGGTGTGATTATTTGACAACATAATCTCCTTTCCCCCAATTCAGCAATTCTTTTTCATAGGCAGTTTTCTTTTTCTCCCTGTCACTATTCCATTTTTCTACATTATTTTTTCTACTACCAACTCATGTCTGGTTCACAACTAGTTTATATTTCTCAAAGACCAATTTTAATTCATTGATCTTATTTGTTGGCTTTAAATTTTACCACAATGATTATGAAAACTTTTTAGTCCCTTTCAATGATTTTTTTTTTTTTTAAATCAAAAGTTTGGACTTTCTACTTGGAGAAAAATAGCAAGACATCCTTTTCCAGAAAGATACTAAAAACTTAAAGACATAGCAAAAGAAAGGCTTGGTTTGTTATTTTGTTTTGTTTGTTCTACTTTGTAATAAGGAGATATTTCCTTTCCCAGTATAACCAACAGCCCTGAGGCAGCTTTACTGGCATATGTATTTAGCACAAATTTGCTGCAATAACTTAAAATAGTCTGACCAAATACCAGTGTTATCAATTTGTCCTGTAGTCTCTTTGATGTTAAGGTCATGTGTAAAAACAGAACCTACCTGCCCCTCAAAACCAGAGCTTTGAATGGATTCAGATGAAATATACAGTCAGATCAGAAAAACTTAGCTTCATGATAATTTTTCTCCTGTGGCTGAAGGCTGTCTAGAAGAACTGGGTCTCTGTGAGAATGCATTTCTCTCTCCATTCTAATGCTGGATTTGTGTCTATTTAGAGCACAGAGCTTTGGAGCCTTTTCACTGATAAAGGGGAATTTTTTTCCCCCTTAAATCACAACAGTTTTCATTGCCAGGGAAATAGGACATCTTTAGTTGATGCTCTTATTAATGTGATACATTTTAAAGAAGGCATTACCTCTGCTACAAAGGCTGTTACCATAATAATTCCAAGTTGAAACTTGAAATATCAAGTGCGTGTGAACCCAGCACCCAACCTTAAAAAAACAATCCAAAAAACTTTTACTGTTCTGTGGATACTTTTGCTCTATTCTAGCCCAAAATGCAAGTTGAAAAAGCGAGAGGCTACTGATGGGTTGAGAATGCAGTGTGTATTTCTCAATCAGAAAATGAGTTTTATTTTTAATAATACTGATACCCAAGCTTGTGATAACTGAAATAAATCATCATTGCTGGGTGGTATGTGTGCATAAGGAAGCAAAACAAACAGAGGAATCTGTACTAACTCAAGATAAGGGTGGATAAATATAGGAAAACCTCACAGTCTACTACGGCAACATAATATTCAGTCTTAAATGGCAGCAACCTAGAAATTCACTATTTTAAGAAACCCGTCTCACAACCTTCATGGGGTTAGAGCTGGATTCTCACACCACCCCAGCTGGCATTTTTTTTTTCTTTTTTTCTTTTTTGTTTTGTTTTGTTTTTGCTTTTGATAGCTCGAGTGCTGCAGATTTACCTAGGAGACAGAACAGAATGCTGACTTTCTTCACAAACTCACTCCAACTGCTGGGTACCTGACTCCTTCTCTTCTGGTCCCGCGCCACTATCCCCCATCCTGCAGTAACCACCCCCCTCCTTTCTTTGGCTGGTGAACAGCTGATGGAAGTAGACGCTTTTATCACATCAAAGGCAGCCCGGAGCCGCCTCAGCCTTGCCCCAGCCTCAGACACAAAAAGCTTTTGATGCTTATAATTGCGAGGCTTTTTGCAGCTGCACTTTATCAAGCCAGCAGCAGCAGGGCTTTGAGGGCCTCGAAAAGCCAGAAGGTGGCGGCGAAGTCACCTTGGGACGAGAAGAGGGTCGAAGGGAGGAAGGTAGAGGGCCTGACTCGAGCCGAAGGACCAGAGGGCGTGCCCCAGCTCTGGGGTCTGTGCGGAATGAGTACTGGAGGGAACCCGGGCCAGAGGGAAGGGGTGCCCCAGAACCCTTGGGCGACCCGAGTCGGTGATCAGCTGACTGGCATGGGGAGGACGATGTCCTTCTCAGTGTGACTGGAAGCTTCGCCTTTCAGGCTTGCATTCTCCCGCCTGCCTCGGCGGTTGCTCTGTGCCGGAAAGAGCCGAGCGCAGCTCAGCGGCGTTCTTCTCACTCCATACCCGCGCCCCACCTGCTGGGTGCCCCCGCCCGCAGAGCGCACGCCCAGGAGGGCGGGCCCGGAGCTGAGTGCAGCTGTCCCTCCGCTGGAGAGTGCCAGGAGCCCTGCGAACCAGCAAGGCCTCTCTGGGAGCCGCAAGCTGCAAGTCACTCCCCGAACCTCCCCGGCTACTAAGCGGAACTGCTCAGCTCGCATCCCTGAGCTCCCAGAAAGGGCGGCTCCGGCGCGCGGCACTTCTCTCCAGGCCCCTCACGGGTCCCGGCCGCGGAGAGGGGGCCTCATAGCCCCTTCCCCAGGGCGCGGTAGCCTCCTCCTTCAGCTCCTTCTCGCCAGCTGCGCCGCCAGCTCCCATTGTTCGCCCCGCCCGCCTGGCGAGGTCCCGGTGCTGTTGCCTGGGCCTCTCAGGCGCACCTACCTTCTGCTGCCGGCGAGCCATGTCCGTGGGCTGCTTGGCATTGAAGGGGTAGGCGATGCAGCGCATCACGAACACATAGAGCTGCAGTCTCTTCTTCCTCTCCTCCTCCTCCTTCTGCAACCGCTCTAACTCCTCTTTCTCTTTCTCGCTCACCACCGACGGGCTGGGGCTGGAGGGCCGGCCGCCACCGGCGCGGCTGCTGGGCTGCAGCCCCCCGGCCCCGCCACCGCTGCTCGCGCCGCTGCCTCCACCGACGCTGGTGCCCACCCCGGCCCCGGCGCCGGCACTGCCGCCTCCCCCCAGGCCGGCACCGCTGCCCGAGCCCTCGCTGGTGCGGCTGGGAGACAGGCGCGCGCCGGACGCCGCTGAGCCGAGCACCTCCTTGCCGCTCTCCTCCTCCACGATCTCATCCGATTCTTCTTCGCTGGACGAAGGATCCAGCATGGTGGCACCTGGGGAGAGGGGTCCCTGGAGCCCCTGGCTTGGGGTGCAAAAGATGGGGAACGCTGGAGGCAGCTGGGGGTTGGCTCTCCCGGATGGACGCTTCTCCCCAAATCAGAGAGCGAGCGCGCTACTGCTCAGCCTCCGCCGCCGCGACTCCTTTCTTCGCCCGGCGATCCGGAGCTGAGCTCAGACCCAGAAGCGCGAGGGGAGGAGGGAAAAGGAGAGGTGTGCCGTGGTCCCAAGGTGGGCAAGGAGGAGAGTCAATTGCAAGCCCCGAGCCTGCAGCCGGATGCCATCTGCAGCCGCTGAAGAAGGCGCCTCCAGAAAAGATGCCGAGTGTTGCAAGCTGTCGATGCAGCCAAGAGCCGAAGAGGCATCTTGCCGATTGGGGAGGGAGCGGCGCTTACGTGTTTATTGGCTTAACTCTCCCGTGTCCGCGGCCTAATGGGTGGCTGCAGAGGGCTCAAAGGGGGAGAGCGCGAGCGTCTTCAAAGTCTCAGAACTTCAGTTCTGATCCTAACGCTTTTCCATCCTCCTCACCCCCTCCTCACTCCCTCCTCTTTGTAAATAATTTCCTCCTTGATCTTCAGCTCTCACTGCCTCGACCTCTCTTCCTCTCCCGCAGACAAAAAGTTCTTGGGGGAGGAAGAAATACACCAGCGATGACTTCTTGTTAGCGAAGACGATAAATACAAGTCTCACTAAGAGGAAGTCAGCGAGATCCCATACGGTAAAGAAAGTGTCTCTCTCCCTTCTCCTGGCTTCTTCACACTTGGGGTGTGGGGGCAGTGGGGCTGGGTAGCGTGTTTGTCCCACCTGTGAAAACTCTGATTTCAATAATTTACTTTACATAGCCCTCTCTCATTAAAATGAAAGCGAATCAGATTTAGAGTGGATTTGTGTATGGACCGTGCAGCTCAACTATTTAAGTATAATCCCCGACCTTGTCTACCCCGCAAAAGCTGTGATGAACATTCAATTCCAGAACTGGGAACACTTTATGCTGTGGTGAGCCTAACAGAGAAATAGATGGGTTTCTGGTTGTTCAGCTCTTTCTCCAATCCAGTTCGCTGGAGGAGCTGGGTACAGTAGTGGGGACCCCGAAATGAGACAAAGACACCCCAAGAACTCAGCAGCGTCAACATCTAATGTGATGACTGTCACAGTCTTCATTCCTGCTTTTCGGTTATCTATTAATTCAAAAGCAGCAGATGGTGCGTTCCTCCCCCCTGCTTCCTTCACTTAGGCTAATAAACCGGCGGGCAGGGGAGCTGGCCAGCGTGCTGAATCTAATCGGTGAACCACAGATGGATTGAAAAACCAACGTGAGCCACCTTTGGTTCTTAGGTTATCTAGAAACGTCTCTCTGCCTCCTCTCACTCCTTCTCTTATGTTTATGTATTTTCTAGTGCTCTAATTATTCGTAGATACTCGTGGGAGTTGTCAAAGTGTAGCGTGAATTTAAAGTTTACATCACATTTGTCCTATGTATTTTCAACTTTACCATGAGTTTTACTGTAGGCTTTGATATTTAAGTAAAGCTTCTTAGCTAATCTGTTTGAGAACTAAAAATAAACTCAAAACAACATCTAGTTTAACATTAACTCCAACAATCCTGTTTGATTTTTTTTTAATTAAGTAATATATGTATGGCTTATATTTGACTTTGCCACTACTCGCTTCAGGGACATGACTTCTGTGGCCATCACTAATTTTGCATCAATTTAAAACAAATAATCCAACAAGTGGAAATTGTAACAATTTAGCAGTCCCCACTTTTTAGTTCTTTTTAAAAAGTGAAATATGTTTAAATTATGTTATACTGGTTTCCCTGGATGGAATTTTTAGAAGACATTCACTTAAAGGGTCTATAATCTTCTTTGGAAGATATAACCATAAACGTGTGAAAAAGATTGACAGCACTTGTTTCAAGGCAACATATCAACAAATCCAAGTTAGTAAACTGTTAAGAGCCTGCATGAATGAAGCAACTGGGAATGGAAGAGAATCCTATATTTCTCAAAGAAGAGATTTACATTTTAAAGGAAGGAGTCATATGCATGATTGGTGAAAAGAGAAGACATTACAAATGGAAAAATGATTTGCAAAGCCATAGAGATACATCAAAAGACAAAATAAGGTACAATGTTATGGAGATGGGGTTTGGATAAGTAAAGGGAAAATGGGGTGGGGGGGGGGAAGACCTGAAATAATAACCTATTGGGCCAAATGGAGGGATCATGTTTAGGATACAAAGAAATGAATTAAGTTAGCTAGAGAGCATGTGATGATTTGTGGAGGTGGTGCTTTGATGGCTAGACAAAGGCCATTTACTAATTAAATATTTCTTCTTTAATCAAGCTTGGGCATGTAAGTGTTATTATGTTAGAAATTGGTCACTACAAATTCTGTCTTCAGAACCATAGGAACTTCTCAATTGCTATAATAAAGTTTAGTTTTATATTTATAAATTGCTTTGGAGTTATGTGAATTTTTTTTTTAAATTATACTCATTAAAACAAACTCAATATCTACCCTTTGATCTTATGTATCTATGATTTAGGTATTAAATATAACATTGCTTAGACAAATGTAACATACTTCTCAATTTTCCCATAAGTATTCAAAGAGATTTTAACAAATTTTACTAGAAATACTTTTATAATTTTTTTCAAATGATGTGCATTGCTGTCTATTAAAACGTATGTTGTCTCAAAGATATCTTTCACCTTAGCTAAAAGTCAATTTATTGTCCTAAAATATAACTCTTTGCTACTGCTGGAGATAAGATATGCTGACCAGAATTCCTTAGGCTTCTAAACCAGGAGATGTGGCTTTTCTAGACCTAGATTTTGATAAACAAGAAAGAAAATAACCAGAACACAGCCAAAGGCTCTTAACACTTACCTTTTGTTAACATCTGTATTCTTATCTTTAAAAATACAGTTCTACCATAGGTTCCAATACACATAAGTATTTATACCCCCAAACAAGCTATTTAACGTGCTTACCCTTCTCTCCTTCCCCCTCCCCCTGCCTCCATTCTCCAGTTCTGTTTTGAATAACTTGAATGACCTCAAGGCGATGGATTAAATTTTAGTCAGACATCCACAGACTGATTTTTTTAAATCTCACACAGTAAAAAGAAACCAAGGTTTTCTAAACTAGACCAAATTATCTCCATTCTCCTCTGAAGTGTTTGCTGTGATTATGTAAAAGGCCACAAGTATGAGGGACTATTTGATTTATTGGTAATTGATAGACACTTGGGTAAAAAACAATCACTTCTTGATGTCACTCATACAGCATGTTTCAATTAAATAAACTGAGTTTAATGCCCATTTAAATGTTTTTGTGTGTTTGTTATTAGAAGATAGAGTTTGGCCACGTTAAATATTTTTTCATCTCACAATAAAGTATATAGTATGTAGATATAATCATATAATCCAATCAATATTTCTTTTATTTTTTTAAATCTAAAAATAGCTCATAAGCACCAAAATGGTAAATTGAACCCTATGCTATGCCTATGTCAAGTTAAATGCTCAACCCCAATAGCCAGGTTATTCTGAGCAAATTATTTAATGACTCAGATTCAATTTCCTCATACATAAAATGAAGGATAATAGTACTTACTTCTCACGGAATGGCATGACAATTAAATTGGATGTTATATTTAAAGTATATTTCAACAGATTTTATGCTTAAACATTTTTTCAACTAGTAAAAAAGAGACTTGTAATAAATGAGATGACTAGAAATTGAATACGAATAATTGGAAGAAAAAAACAACATTATAAAATCAAATAATCTACAACTAAAAGAAAATTTTCCTATTTTATAATTTATCTTGTCTTATTTTAGATAGTATTTTCAGGGACTTAGAGAATAATAACTTTTGTTTGAGAAATCTACTCTTCATCAATACTCTTTATAATATGATGATTCTTGCTGAACTAAAATGAAGTGAGCTAGGATGGAATTCAAGGATAATCATAAGACTAAGAATGATAAAATCAAGCCACACAAAAACACCTTTCACTTTAGGCAACAGAACATGTTTTGGAATAATAAATAATGTTACTTGCAGGATTGGTCTTGGAAAACCACCTTCTAAGTTAGAATAATGAAAGGGAAAAGGGAGCAACATATTTTACAATAAATATTTAACTTGAATTCTGAAAACCAACTATTCACAAGGGTAATCGTATTTCTTGCACATGCAATTTCTTTTAATTGAAGTGGGAACTAGATATGATTTACATCAAAATGCAGTTTATGCTGGTGTTTACATAGACAAGGCAGAGGGTTGAGCCTTTTGCATTGACTATGAGGTATAATGTTCTACCAGCAAATATAAGGAAGAAAAGTACCCAAGTAGCTATTTTTATACGATAATATATTATGAAGATGTTTTGCCAAGTTAGCTCAATTCTTCAATTTGGCTTACCATGGTAATTGCTGCTACCATTAGATCTCTACCTTCTCAAAATATTTTTTTGTGTTATATGTAATTATTTTCACAAACTACAGTGGCTTTAGATTGGGAAACTTTCTGCAGACTGAAATTAGGGTTTCATATTCACAAGTTTGTTTTCAGTTTTATATAACTGAAAATGGAGAAGTTCAATTTAGGCTACCCTAAAAAAAAAATGGGTCTTAGTTACTCTTTTGGGGGAAGAAAATGAGTAGAAGAAAGACATTGAGAGAAGCTTAATAAATGTAGAGCAAGTAAAGTAAAATGTAAAGATTAGTCCTGATCAAGTGTAAATACTATCATCTGTGTCAGGGGTCATTAAGTGTAAACATATTGGGGAAATGCTCTATACAAGGTCCAGTCACCTATATGTCAAACAAAACTGGCAAAAGTGAATTTCATAGATTAAGGCCTAGGCTCTGCTTATAAGTATCCTTCCTTTCTCCCTTCTTAAGGTAACACTGACTCTTCTTCCATAGAAGAGTCCACTACTCTAGCCCAATGCTTGTAAGAATGTTATTATTCCTCTCTTGCTTCTTTCATCAGTAAGAACTTTCTGCTCAGTCTGATTCCAAAAGAATATTTAAGAAGATGCTGATGTACTGTTATTTTTCACTTGTAAGTTGCAAATAACAATTTATGATGAGGAGCAAGAGAATTCTATAACAACTTAGGTTACATTATCATGGGTTTGGTTTAGTCTCATCAGGAGTGTGTAAATCTGTTTTTTTGTTTTGTTTTGTTTTGTTTTGTTTTTCATTGTCTTTCATCCCATCTGGCTCTTGAGAGAGATATAAAAAGAATAGTTGCAGATTAAATCACAATGTCATTATGAAAATAACTGGGCCAGAGCTTAATATTCACCCAACATTGAACTCTGATAGTGCTAGAGTGAAACATTTTAGGTTTTATATATAAGCAGAATCTCTGACTTCCTCATCCAGAATTTATCTCTTGATCTTTTATCACTTTCTCATCAGTTGTACAGGAAATCGAAATAGCAATTAGTACCATTACACAGTCCTGCAAAACAAGAGAGAAGAACCTGGCCCAGAATTGCAAGTCTAGTATCCACTCACCATAGTCATATGGAAGAATAAAATAGAAGAGATATACGTAGGTGTCATTATTCTTTAGTGCACAGTGACCTGCCCACTCATAAACATGCCTCACTGGCATACGTCACCTGGTCAATCTGATTAATATGCCCTCTTCTAAAGAAGGAGAGAAAAGAGGTTAGCAAAACAGGCTGACGGAGAGCCGAAAACTTGCCCTTTTCCCTATAAGATTATAACTCAAGTTATCATCTTTCACCAAGTGGCTCAGGCTCTCAGACCCCTGACAGTCCTACAACCAAGAATGAGATGAACCCTTGAACTCATTCCTTAAGAGTGGATCTCTCTCCATCAGTTGTCTTTATTTTGAAATCTGCCCTTATTCTTGGCAATATCTTTAAAGGGGATAATGAGCTAATGCACATTTGTACTTAGAATAAACTCTAGCCCAGAGTAAGTTTCTGATATGCCAGTCTGATGCTGTTGATAACTACTATAAAATCTTTATACCGAATAACAATACTAGACCCTATTTTTTGGAACAGGGATAAAGATACAGTCAACTAGGGCCAGTGAGAAACCTCTTGCCCCTTAAAAGAAAGGCAACTTAAGACCGAAGATCTGCAGTAGGCTATGAGAGTCAACATCAGAGATACAACACATATTTTGGAGGGAATGGGCATTGTGTTGCTTCAGTTTAGATTTAATACCTTCCCCTTCTTCACCCACTCTGATATTTTGATCCACTTTTACATTTTTAGAAGGTGTGCCAGCATAAGGAGGAGAGTTAAATGAAAGACACAAGCAAAGTAGTAAAGCTAGAAGGATTGGCTCAGACTCTACAGGGAACCCTTGGAGTGTGTATTTGAGCAGGCACATCAACTGCCACAGAATACTTTTCTATCCTTTCCTTGCAGAGCATTATTACATGCCATGAAAAGACCAGTATAAAGACTTTCCTTGGATTGGTGAAAGTTCATTTTAATTTCGATCAAATCAAAGGAAATGCAAAAAATGTTTAAAGAATATGCACTCAAAGTCAACAGCAGAGAGATTGCAAAAAGCAAGCCCTAAATCATAAAACCTCAACTTTCCTTACAATGTTTATATTGCACAACAAAATGAGATTTTTATGAGTCACCAAGTTATTTGTACTGTCAAAGAGTACATTTACCATGCAGTGGCCATAACCCATCTGATTACTCCAGAAAGTCTATGGAAAAAGGAAAACTTTAGGTGTGCAATGATGCCTTCAGGCGGTCAGTTGAGTAATCACATAAAACTGAGTAATTGGGTTTTTTTTCCCACTCATACATATGCATACTCTCTGGTGACTTCACAGCTGGTAGGAATGACATCATTATGGAGTAAATTCATCATAGGGCTCAATCATCTATTTAGGATTATTGAGGGCAACTGAGTCTTTAGTTCCTTGTTGACGTTTTTGGTTGGGTGATGAAAAGTGAGGACTATTTATGCTCAAATTCATGGTACAAAATAAGTAACTTTAAAATTAGTCTCTCGTAGGAATAACCAGTCTAAAAATAAGAAAAAGTATAGCCTGTTATGGGTTTCTATTTTCTCTTCTAATTTTTTCCAGGTTAATTGGCATCTATGTGATTAAGGTGAACTCTAACATTCCCATATCAACCTTATATTCCATAATTATTGATAAAGTTCCAAGGTAAAATAATTGTTTATTTTTTTTGGTACTCATAATTACCCTTGATAGGTAATATACAAACCTAGGCATGGTTTGTATATTGTTTTCTCATTCTAATAGTCATGACTCACTGGGTAAAACCTGTCTAGGTACCTCTTGCTTTATTCATTTAGTTGATTCTAGAAAGAAGAAATACTCAAGCCAGAAGTTGAAAACACTTAATTTTGCATAAAGGATATGAGTTGTGCCTTTGGAATCAGACAGAGTTGGGTTCAAATTCTGGTTCTACCAGCTGTATGACCTGGGAAAAGATTGTTAATTCTATGATCCTCAGTTCTTCAACCTTGAAATAAGCAGTGAAAGTACCAGTAATGCATAGGATTTTTATAAAGGTAAATCAAGTTCACACATCTAGAACGCTTGGCACAATGTCTGGGATAAGCTCAGGAAATAGAAGCTCTTATCAACATTATACAAAAATTTGCATCCCGCTGAATGGAAAAACTAAAAGAAGAAAGAAATCTAGCATTTTCTTGTGCTAAGAAGACAGGTCCTGTTGGAGAAGCTTCTGCGAAAATTCTACTTTGTTATCAAGAATTTGACCTTCCATCCCTGAATAGAGAACTTCATTTGAGATAGCTTTTTAAAATACATGAAGTTATCATTACATATTTAATCAAAGTTTATCTCAAAAGGAACTGATTTGCCAAATGTCCCTAAAATAAGGATGTTATAACCAGACTTGTAATGAGGTTGACATTCCTAGAAGAAAAAAAGAAAGAAAAGGCCATTCAAACATTGCTTTTTAGGGGCTCAACTAAGAGGCTTTCAGAAAGAGCTTCCACTAGCTTGTATTTGCATAACAAAAAGATTCCCCCACCTTCCTATAGTCTTATTTGCAGATCTCAAGTAGAATATTTATTAAAATGTAGATGCAATTAAACCTTTTGTGAAATTTGTATTTGATCATGAATAGGGGTGAGTCAGAAAGTCTGTGAACGAGACTAAAACATAAAGGGAAGTATACAAGAAAGCATTTTCATCTTATATTTAGCAATAACATTCAAACAACAAAAAAAGAGAGAAGATTTTAGAGTAAAATGAAGTTTTCTATTGATTGTGCTCATTGCTAATCTTGGTTTCTTTCTTTATTGCTCTCATTAATTCAACTAACTAACATATGCTGGGTGTTAGAAGACTTGCTTATAAAATGGTGATGAGAAAGGTAGTCTTGCCCTAACCTAATCTGTCTGGATTCTGAAAGTGCTTTTGTATAAAAGGAAAATACAGTGAGTCCTCAAATAGTAGTGTGTGCTTAATTAACATAACAAAACCCGTGTTTCAAATTACTACAAAAAGATGCCATAAAAGCTAAGCTTTCTTATTTCACTCCAGAAACTTAAAAGGAAGTCTACTGTCACTTCTATTATTGTTCTGAATTAGAAATTCTTTTTTAAACTGTCTATATTTTAATATGAATATTTCAAAGAGGTTGTTTCTAAAGAGTTTACCTAACCTGGAGAGGTAACTGGGTGATTAAGCAAGGTGATTTCTTTTTTAAATATAAAAGAGGGTTTAAAATAATAAAATAATTTGTTCATAATTCTAAAGAGACAAGAGAAGCATTATGCATTTGGATGGTGTGATTGAGTAAGAGAATAAATTTCCTTTTGCTATGTTGTATAGCTTTAAATTTCCCAAAGTAATTTTCCTGCCACCTGACCTTATTTTCTTTTGCAAAGCCAAAACAAATCAACTTGAGAGGAAAAGAGAAGGAAAACAATAATCTATGTTTTCATGTTCCTGGATTATTTGATTCCCTGGTAGGCTTGTCTTGCTTACTTATAATCATACCAAAATATTCATAATTTAAAAATTGGCAGGAAATAAAACTACAATCCTTCTGTCCCTGCTGGAACATATTAGGGAGTGAGGATTTTCTCTTACCCCAGAGATTCCTTTCAGCATGTGCCAATTTTTAAGCCTGGAGACGCTAAGTGACAAGAATTATATGTGAAAACTTACCAAGAGCCAAAAGTTCTGGCGTATGCACCCGGAAAGTGCATTCCAGCACCTCAAAGGTATTTTGATTCTGCTAATTGAAATGTGGATGCATTTTTTTTTTTTAACCATTGTGACCAGCATCACTTGTCATTTAAGTTGGATTTTGTTAGCAGAGGCTCTGATAATCTTTATTGTTAATGGCACGTATATGGGAACTTCTAATAAAGCTTATTAAGTAACTCTTGATTTTAGGGTTCAATTATTTTTCATTGATATAATAAACATCCATTGAACCCTTATTATATACATTTCTGTGCCAGATCCTGGGAACAAAATGTAGAATGAGCCAAGTTTTTGCTTCCAAGGAGCTCACAGTCTAGTGGGAATATAGGCAATAAAAGAAAAATGATAACATCCTTTGGAAGGTCCAAGCATAAAGCTATAGGCCTTGGGTGTTACGGGATCAGCCAGGGAAAATGCCTAGAGTTGGTGTGTGAAATAGTATAAAGAACTAGAAAAGCACATTGGGCTATAGTACAATATGTCTGAAACATGGAAAATGTACAAAAGAGGGCGATCTGGGGAGATCTCTATTTTGAAATATATCTCTATGATAGTGCAAAAAGGCTTTAAGGTGATGCCTTTCTAAAGGAGAAGAAAGACAGAGGGGATTTTCTGGGCAGGGAGAACTGTGAGCAGAGGCAAAGAACAGAATGGTACATAGAAGGATCTGCTCAGATAATGGAATAAGATAGTCCTGAATTCAAATCCTAACTCTATGACTCTTTAGCTATCTTTAAACAATGTAAAAATTTTTTACAGCAGTTGAATCTACTCACAACCTACTTTGCTATTCTATTTTTAATTTAGACTTTTATTGTTAGCTTTGGAAAAGTCTAAGATTAGTAACCTTTAAAATCTGTCCTATTTGGGGAATAATGATAAATGATCATAATGATAAATGCTGTTTTGATAATAATGATGAATATGATATTAATTTATGGGGTGTTTGCCTAATTTATGCAGACACTAAGGGCTTTAGAAGTATTTTCTCACTTTTTCCCTATAAAATATCTCATGGTCTTGATTTGAACTTATTTAGTTAGACACCTCAGTATACTATTATGCAAAAGAGGTTGTAAAATCACTTTTTGCTTGTAGTTTGGATTTCGGTCATTATAGAGTCCACCATTAAAAGATTTAAGAGTCAAATACTTTTTTAAAAAAGATTATTTATTTATTTATTTTAATTAGCTTAAAGTATACAGTACATTAATTAGAAATCTATATAGTTCAAAAAACGATTCCCCCAATTGCTCCCTCCCTCCTCTGACCCTCCACCTAGCCAACATAGTAATGCTAACTGCATTCCCTATGCCATGCTCCCGATCCCCATGACCATCCATCAGCTACTAATTTGTACTTCTTTAACCCTTCATTGCATTCTCCCAGTCCTCCAAAACCCCACTCCCCTCTGTCTGTCACCAAATTGTCCACTATCTTTGTGAGTCTGTTTTTGATTAGTTTGTTCTTGTTATTCTTTAAATTCTATATATAAGCGAAATCATATAGTATTTATCTTTCTCTGACTTAAATACCTTCTAGGTCCACCAAAGCAATATCTCTTTTCATCCCCTTCCATTTCATATGTAGGGGTCTTGTTTTATTATCCTTTCAGCCACTCTATCTTTTAGTTGGAGCACTTAATTCTTTTTACTTTAAGGTACTAATTGATAGGAATATAGTTGTTATCATTCTTCATTTCTGTTTTTGATACATGTTTTTTCCTCTTAAAGAAGTCCCTCCAACATTTCCTGTAATACTGGATTGGTATTGATAAAGTCCTTATCTTATTTCTGTCTGGGAAGCTCCTTATCTGTCTTTAACTCTAAATGATAGCTTTGCTGGATAAATTATTCTTGGTTGTAGATCCTGGGTCTTCATCTTGTCAAATATTTTTTGCCAAGCCCTTCTGTCTTACATAGTTTCTTTTGAGAAATCAGCTGCAATCTTCTTGGTGTTCCCTTGTAGGTAACTATCTGCTTTTTTCTTGCTGCTTTTAATATTCTTTCTTTGTATTTAACCTTTGGCATTTTAATTATGATGTGTCTTGGGGTGGGCCTTTTTGGATCCTTGATTTTTGGGGGTTCTCTGAGCTTCCTGGGGTTTTATGTATATTTCCTTCACCAGGTTAGGGAAGTTTTTCATTATTCAACATCTTGATTTTCTTCAATTACACTGATCAGACAGATATTTGGACCCTTAATAGTGTCCCATATGTTCCTTAAATTATTTTTATAAGCTTGGCACCTTATCTCTTGCCATTCTGCTTGAATGTCCTTGGCTTTCCCATCCTCTAGATAGGGCATTTGATCCTTTTCTTTATTCACTTTGTTTATTCTTTTGTTTGTTCCATTTAATATACTTTTTATCTCAGACAATGTGTTCTTCATTTCAGACTGGTTCCCTTTTATAATTTCCATTTCCATTTTTATAGTTTTTATCTCTTTGTTGAAGTTCTCTACACTTCCCAAAAGTTTATTGAGCATCTTTATAACCAGTGTTTTAACTCTGCATCTATTAGATTACTTGACTCCATTATATCTGGATCTCTGTTCTGTCATATGGTTTCTGCTTCTTTGTCTTCTCATTTTGGCTGCCTTTCCATGTCTGTTTCTATGTATTAAGCAAAGCTCATAAATCTCTCTGTCTTATTAGTATGGATTTGTGAAGTAAGTGTCCAGTGGCACAGTCATGAGAGGGGTTCAGCTGCAGGCCAAGTTTAGCCCAAGCCTCTACCCCTCCAGGGCCACCTATTGAGATTCAGCAAGCAATCCACAGATACTGTACTTATAGTTGCCTCAAAAGACCACACCAGAAACCAAGGCCAGCTGCCTCCGATGTGAGTCTAGGTGCAGCTCAGCAAGGAGCACCTGACTCACCGAGGATATACCTGGATGTGGCTTGGGTGGGGCTGCAAGTTGGGGAGGCTGGGTTTTAGGGAATCCTCTGGGCAGAGCAACTTGTTATCCAGTTTGATGATGTCAGGACTATGATGACACTGTGTCTGGTGCACTGGTAGGGGGTAGGGCTCAACATGGAACAATGGATACCACCACCACTTCTGTACAGAGGGAGTTTTGCCTAGCCCCTCACACTGACAATGTCTCTCTGTAAGTATCGGGTGCCCCCCCCCCCCCGCACACAGCTGAATTGGCACTGGTGCTCAAAGCACGCAGGTCTGTCACAGTGAAAATCCGCTCATGGATGCAGCCCCTTTAAAAGACTGGCATAGCTTCTGTCTTACTCAGTCACTAGAGACTACATCTCGCCTCATCCTACCTTCTGCTCTTGCAGGGTGATTTCTTGGATTTCTCCCTAGTTGTATGGCTTGTTCATCTAGATCTCAGGCTATTTTTCCTTGCTGCTTGCTCCTTCACAACCTTCATTTGGTCGCTGGAGTGACGAACAGAGCCTTTATCATCTAGGTCATTTTTTTTCCTCCTCCCAAAGCAGGTCTTTCTTAACAGGTACATTGCCTAGTAACAATGTTGTGCCTGCACTTTAGGGGCAAAGTGGTGAACTGCTCACTATCGCCACCCCTGGAAGGTCTTACAGCGGTCAAACCTGATCAACTGCACATGTGAAACATTGGTTCAACATCAACAGCCAGATGAAGAGACTTAGGTTCTGCACAAAGGAACATCTATCTTTATGGACTTTGGAGCTGGCTTGGTGGCCCATGGATGGGTTTTTGTTCACCAACCAGGAAACTCTCCAAGAGTCAAATTCTTTACCATAGTAATTTGGATTCGGATCCTGGCCATACTACCTGATAAAACATGTGTCTTGGGCAAGTTACTTAATATTTAAGGTTCCAAGTTTCCTTTGCTATGAGATTTCCTGAGATCATTCCAAAGATTAAGAAGTGTGGCTCAAGAAATGTAATTGTTAGGTTTCATCATAATCATCACTTACTTTTTTTCTCCACACTCTTGATAGAGATAGCTACCACTAACAAAAACATAGTTCAGGACTTCCCCCTTTAGATCCCCCCCCCCCCAATCTTTTCACTTTAAGGGAGGGCTCCTGAACAAACATATTTGATCTTATGAGGTTAATCATCATTTTACCACCTTTATATTGCTTCCATGAGGGTACATTCAAATATCATTATATAGGAAACCCTCACCTTATCTTGTCCGCTCCCTAGAAAGCCCCTTTGGTTCAATTTGCATCTGTTAATAATTTTGTACTCCATGTCCCATTGACAATTTCTAGTCTCTATTTCTCAGTCTTTTCAGATTTCAGTTAAGAACTCTTGAAACAAGTTTTTCATTTTTCCTTTATTCCTCCCATGGGCATTATTTAGCCTCAGAGCTCAAAAGGCACCACTATCTTTTGACACTACTGTCTCCATTACTGAAAATCAAGGTCATGGTCTGTAATAAAATAATTTCCATAGCACACTGCCATCTCTGGTGACATTAGGGACAGATAAATCCTCAAAGTCCATAAAACAGTATTAAACACAGATTTCATGAAAGTGACTTTGAGTTGAATGTAGAACAGAGTTTGAAGCTTCTGGAATTTTCAAGATCTCTTCCATGAACTAGGGAGAAACAGGACCTATGGCTTTAACAATAAATGATGTGAGAAGGAAAATGCAGGATTACACTCTTGTCCTTTTTTTTTTTAACGTCTTCAGTCAATCAAATTTGAATGCAACACCTTCATGTGGGGCCTTTCCCTAGAGATCAGAGGGCATATGGTGATAGGAGGGCCTACTTTGGATCTGCCCATGGCAATATAAAACATTTGCTCTTACCATTGGACCATGGTTTTCAAATGTTAGTGTGCAAAAAGGTTGCCTGGAAACAATTTTAAAGAGGGAACTTTCTCAGCTCCATCCCCCAACTTTTTGATATATTAGGCTTGTGGTGGGTTTCTGGAATATTCATTTTTTGTTTGGTGCCTGAAGAGGAATTGGTGCAAATTCCCTATGCTGCTGAGGGAATTTTCACTCCAATGATATACAGGTGAAGGACATGAGACCTACATCCCAAATTGTAGCTTGTACAGGAAGTGCTGGACAGGATGTGGAAGACAGATATTTCCTCCTATGTGTACAGGAAAGAGAATTCTTGTGGGGGTGGGTGGATGGAAATGAACTGGAATGGGGTCTTAATGACAGTGTCATTCTAAGGGGGTCAGCATCAAAAAATACCCAAGCCCAAGAAAATGACATTGTCCATAAATTGTAACCAGTCCTGAAGGATTTGTCTTTTTCTGGACTTGTTTCCTCTCCCTCTCCTGTCTGCTCAGCTCCAATAATAATCAAAGTAGCTGCTTCTCCAAGAGGACTTCCCAGCCCTGTTTCAGGTTGTCATTCTTGGCATTTCGATCCTTCTTCTGACTCTTGGCTTCCAGGCTTTAGTTTGATGGAAACGAGACATGAACTCCAGATGCATCTGTTTCGGCAAAGTGATATCTGGAAGCCTCTATGGCCTTGTCCCCTTCCCCACCCAAGGGAGGAGAAGCTGCTCACCAAGGAGAGCTGGCCAATCTGGGCTGGAGTCTCCACTCGGGAATGGAACCCCTGTGCACAGGATCCAGGCAAATAATCACTCAGTATACCAAGACTTCTGTCTTTCTCTGTTTAAATCATAGAAAAATGAGCCAGGACCCAGATAAAATTTTTCTTCTGATTGCTGTTCAATGGGAAATATATTTTGAGAAGGAAAAGCTATTTTTAAGGATTACTTTTATTGTTATATTGATTCCAGACCTAGAAATGGGTCAGCTCTCCTCTAGAGCTGCTAAAGGTATTTTTGAGAAGTACTTAAATAAATGCAAAGTCACTAATTTGCCACTTGGAGTCCTGACTCACTAATATGCTCTGCCAAGGATAAGAGATGATTTTTTGTTCTTAGCCTATTTTGCTGTCAGCCTATTTTTTCATTCACTGAGAATCTCTGACCTCTCCATCCAAGGTTAGGTAGTCAGGAGCCCCAGTGGGATTCTCGGACTCAATCTGCAGTTATTTTAAGCAATTAAATTACATAAGCAATGCCCTTTATAGAATTCCTTCTTAGGGCCAGTCTCACACAGGACATCCTTAAAATTGCTGCCATGAGCACGTGAGCAGCTTTTACAAATTGGTCTTTTATGATTAGGGCTCTGGAGAGAAGGAGAGGCAGGTCATCTGGTCTCTACTACAGAGTGCTGGGAGCAACACTCTTAACACTGAGGAAATGACAGAGGGAACATCCTGCTTTGGTTACAAGAAACAAATTCAACTCAGACTGATTTAAGCATGGAAGGAAATGTATTGGCTCACATACCTGATATCCAGTGACAGAGTTTCATGCACAGCTGGTCCAGAGCACAAGAGAAATGATCAAAACTCAGTCTCTTTTCTTTTAGCTCTGCTTTGCTTTGTGTTCACTTTACTCCAGTTCAGGCCTTCTTCATGTAACATCCTCTGGCAACTCCAGACAACATCCCTTCAGTTTAAATCCTTTTCTGGCCAAGAGTCCCTTAAAGGTTGTAACTTGAACCTTATTGAATTGATTTAGTCCAAATGGCATTTAGGCTCAACTGTCATGGCTAAGGGTATGCAGCACTTTAATTAGGTGATCCAAAGTCACATGCACAGTCTTAGAGTTAGAATCGTCCACCGAAGGACATAAACTGATGGGAAGGAATAGCTCTCTAAGGAAAATAAGTGGCTGGTCTTCAGAAGAAAATCAATGGAACCTAGTTAATTAGACAAAACAAATGATGATTGTAAGCCCCTTACTGGACTTCTGGCTTTGGGGGAGCAGCTACTATCCCCTCATACCCCCAAAATTTCACGAAGACTCTAAAATATGGCCAAGGGATGAGAAGCAGAAAAACAAACTACCATGGAACTACTTTCTTGTTCCGCCAGAGAATCCAGTGTGCAGGAAGCTAAGAATACAGCCAAAATTTGATACTTTCTAGCTCTGCGTATCACATAATCTCAACAAGAGAAAAATTCTATCATTTACCAAGTACCTACCATATGCCAGCTACTGTGCTAAGATGTTACACACACACACACACACACACACACACACACACACACACACACAGAGCAGATATTGCTAATCTACACATACTATTAAGACTCATTGAGTAGGGGACAGTGAAATAAATAAAAATTCTAAAGATCCAGCAGTGGTTAAAAAAAAGCTTCCCGAGGGTAGAAAATATATTTTGTTCACTCCTGTATTCTTGTATCATTTAACTGAGCACGGGATCTGGTACATAATGGAGACACAAATGTTGGATGAACTAATAAATGCCCTACTAACATTTATTCAGTTCTTAATATATTCTGGGCACTATGTAAAGTATTTTTTGAACCCTATCTAATTTAATCTTCACAAAAACCTTATGAAGAAGTTATAGATTTTTAATTAACAATTTTTAATTTTTTAATTATAGTTGGCATATGATAGTATATTCAGGTGTACAACATAGTGATTAGACATTTGTTCTTTATTTTTTAAATTAATTAATTAATTAATTTATTTATTTGGCATGGTGACATTGGTTAATGAAATCCAATAAGTTTCAGCTGTATACTTTAACAGTAAGGCATATATATATATATATATATATATATATATATTTACATAGTGTATTCACATCCCATACTTAGATTTCCTTCCGTCACCACATATTTGACCACTTTTATCCCATCTACATCCCTCATCCTCTGCTGCTCCCTACACTCTGGTAACCACTAGCCTATAGTCCATGTCCATGAGTCTCTGTTAGTTTATCCTGTTCATTTATTGTTTTTAGGTTTATATCCCACGTATAAGTGATATCATGTGGTTTTGAACTTTTTCTGTCTGACTTATTTCGCTTAGCATGATTATCTCAAGGTCCATCCATGTCATCACAAATGGCAGTGTTTCATTTCTTCTAATGGCTGAGTAATATTCCATTTTATATATGTACCACAGCTTTTTTAGCCAATCATCTATCATAGGACACGTCAATTGCTTCCATGTCCTGGCCACTGTTAATAATGCTGCTATGCATTGGTGTGCAAATATCTTTACAAATATGAGTTTTCAAGTTTTGGGGGTAAATACCCAATAGATAGACTGCTGGATCATATGGTGGGTCAATTCTTAGTTTTTGAGGAACCTCCATACTATTGTCCATAGTGGCTGTACCAATTTGCAGTGCCACCAGCAGTGTATGAGAGTTTCTTTTTCTCTGTATAGTTTTCAACATTTGTTATTACTCACCTTGTTGATTATAGCTATCCTAACAGGTGTGAGATGGTATCTCATTGTGGTTTTGATTTGCATTTCCCTAATAGCTAGTGATGTTGAACATCTTTTCATATATTTGTTGGCTATTTGTGTCTTATAGGGAGAAGTATCTGTTCAGCCAATATATACCTCTTGATTTTTAGCCACCACACATCAATGTGTGACCAGCCCATTCCATATTTCCACCTCTCCTACCAGTCTCAATGTGCCTTCTTCTATATGTCATTAATTGTAGGACTTCTGTTCAGCTAGACTTCAGGTGATTCTCAATAATGTTCTGTAGTTTAGTTATAATTTTGATATGAGTAAAGGCAAGCACTCTACATATTGATTGGAAATTCAGTAGTTATAGTTTTTAATATCTATTATATAAATGAGGAAACTGAGGCACCGAGAGATTACACAAGTAGTACATGGAAAAGCTGAGATTCAAACTAATTCTCAGGAATGTGAGCATGAAAATTAGGATCTATCTCTCCATCTCACAATTTTGACAAAATCATATTGGACAGTGGAGAGATAGTCTATATCTGTGCTGTCCAATATGTTACTGGCTTTTAAAATTAAAATTAATTGAAATTAAACTAAGTTAAAATTTAGTTTCTCAGTTATACTAGGCACATTTTAGGTGCTCAATAGCCCCATGTGGGGCTACTGCAGATATGGAGCAATTTCAGTCTCACAGAAAATTCTAATGGGTGGCAAAAGTAGATGAATTCTAAAAGTAATTTCCAATCTTGATATGGAAAGTGGGAACTGATGTTTCGATGGAGCATCCCTATCCACCATGCTGGCTGCCCTCGTCTATTCATATAAGGGAGCTCTACTTGCTTATTGGGATGAGCAGCCATGCCCTTCCATGCCTCCTCCCCTTACACATGCTGCTCTGGGCATCTCTACAGTCACATCAGGCAAGAGTCAATAACTCATAACTTCCACCCTTTCTCCACATTATACTTGAAGTTAAGGCAGGAAATCTGGCTGCATTATTGGCAGAAAACTCTGCCAACTGTGGAGCTTAACATACATCTCTGATTTTGATATCCTACAAAATATCGCCTATTTGGTGAAAAGCCTAGTCTTTGGAGACACACAGACCTGGGCTTGAATCTCAAATCACCACATACCTATGACAATACCTCAGATAATTTGCTTGAGCCTTTGATCTTTATCTGTAAAATGGAGTTAAAATGATATTAACCACTTACTTCATATCAGCATTGATGTCCTTGACATAGAGTCTGGTAGCCAAAACTTGGCAGCTGCTGAAGTCACTATTATGATGATTACATAATTCAGATGACATATAGTTCTCCAGCCTGTGGCATCAACCTTCTGTTTAAAACCAATAAGACCATATCCTGAGCCAACTCTCAATAGACCATGATCTCCCTAGGTAATTTCTTGGACATATGGAAATCTGTCTTGGAGACTTCTTGGTGCCGCTCTTTGCTCTGAATTACATCTTCAGGGCAACATGAGTCAATTTTGTCATCTTGAAATGTATTTCTCTCTTGGTTTTATTCACTTAAACCATGATCACAGGCCCTTCTCTAAGCTCTTTAAAACACAGTGACAACCAGATTGTGGAATTTAACAGATTTTAGGAAGAGAATTTTAGGAAGCAGAAAAAGAAAACTTAATATTGGATAATAACAATTACTATTTGTAGTGTCTGTAAATTGTGTAATTCCAGAAGGGTCTCCCAACTCTCTAATCTATCACTATGTTACAAGGGCCATGCAACCTCCCTCATATGAGAATTATTTTGACCATGACCTTCTTACCCTAAGAAAGTCTGAGATGTCCCTTACATCAAAGCTGGTATAGAACAATCCAGCCCCTGACCAGCCAAATATAATTTGGCTTCTGTACTTGTTCTAAAATGACCAATTCAGACAAATAATCTCTACTTCTTGATTTTGAGGGTAGTATGTGGAAATCAAGATTACATAGAAGCTAGTGAAAGGCCAGAGCAAGGGAATACATTTTCTGATTTCTTAACTCCCCCAAACCTACACACTTCATTTCAGAGTGGTTTGAAGGAAATTTCTCTAATTATGTCTGGCCCTATTTTTGCTCTTTGATCTCCTGGTTTGCTTTGAGATGCAGAGCAATCAGGAGTAAATGTGACATTCATGCTACAGCCTGTGTAGGTGGCCAGGGGCCCTTAGCATGTGGCTTCCAATCCAATAACAAGCTGGATTTCATGTTCTGACTCCTTTTCTGAAGTCTTGATTCTACCATTGAGGTCCCTATTTATCTCTCAGAGATAGGATGAATGGACCTTAGTGAGAACAGAGGGCTCAGGAGAGGAAGAAAAGTAGCTACTGAATTTAAGAAAATGCTTAAGTGGCCTTAGTGGAAAGCTTGAGTTTTCTTAAGGAATTATCACCTTTGAATGGAACGTCATAAATAACAGCTCTCCTTTATTGAGATCTCACTATACACCAGGCACTGTACTTGCACTTTTGAAGGTATGATCGTATCTCATTCATAAATTAGTGGTAAAAGTAGGTTTATTATCCTCATTTTAAAAGCTGAAGCTCAGGGGACATGTAATGGGATCAAGATTGCTCATTAGTAACTGGGAGTACCACAGTCAGAGACTAGTTGACTCCAGTCTGTGTTTTAAATCTCTGTCCTTATACTGGCTTAACTGTTCTTTCAGGTATATTATTTCATTGACCATAGTGAAGTAAAGAGAGCAAGGGAACAGTATTAGTCCCATTTTACACAAAAGAAATCAAAACTCACAGTTTCTATGTGCTCAATGTTACCTAGGTCTCCTGAGTTCCAGTACAAATATTTTCTGTCATGTTGAGAGGAAGTGGGTGAGCTAAGATTCTGGCTTCTATAATAAAAATTCTTCTCCATCAGGCATTTGAAAAGACCACAGGGGGGCAATTTGTTTTCATAGCCATCTCTGTGCCGAGGCTTCTGTTGAGGTATAACATTAATAATCATAAAGGAATTGATATTCATTATAAGAAATCTAATATAGTAAATGAGCTCCAATGTAAGAGAATGACCTCCCCTTTCCCTAGTGAGTCTTTCTGAAGTCAGAGTGCTACATCGCCTTGCAGATACAAATGACTTTCCTTTTGTTATTTGTATTGCCCTTAGTTATTTACAAAACAGCCACTATTTTCAAAGACTGCCACAGTCTCTACCTCGCCCCACAAAAGGGTCCAGTCTTATTATTATTTTTTAACATTTAGGTACCTTGATTCTTCAAAATAGGAATAATTAGTGATGGGTAAATCTTAGCATTCCAAGGAAATGCTAAGGTATTATTTCAATGATAAGGTACTATAGCACCCTAGCTAAGGTACCATTAGAAAACTCTTTTCCTACTCCCTTTAAGAAGTTGTCATAGTGATGAGGATGGACCACGATCGAGAAGGGTCTACTGAAGTTTATTTTATTTTATTTTATTTTTATTACAATTTGGTTTATAAAATCTCTGTGAAAATCTCTTTCCACCAAGCTCAGTTGGAAGCTTTGCTTGGTCTCATGATATGTAGGGTGCTTATGCCAATAACTTCATTTCGAATTTTGATAATCATTGTCTTTTTATGTTACTGTATTTCCCTCAAGGGGTCCCAATTATTAAAAGAAGAAAAATGAACACTTGCAGTTATAATTGCCTCTACATCTGGATTGAAAAGTTTATTGCTTTTTTGAGCCAATAATCTCATTTTGGGGTATGCCTCTTACAGATAAAAAGCATCTATATATATCTATTGATATGAAAATGGCTATATCTAATATATAAATAGATATAGATGGATATTGATATTTATTATAACATTTTTGGTGGAAAACAAAAGCAGAGACAAAGTCCATCAATAGAGAACTGGTTGATTACATTATAACACATTTATATCATGAAGTACAAATAGCTATAACCAAAAATAAAGTTAGATATGTATGTATTGGTCTTGATAAATGTTTATATTATAATGGTCAAATGAAAAAAAACAATTTCAGAGTAGTAGAGTGAGGGATAAAATTCCATTTTTGTAAAATATTGTGTCAGATTTATTCGTAAACATGTTTTTGTGTGTTTGTGTTTGAGTGAGCATAGATACCACATGGAATGATAACCACTACCCTATTAACATTGTATTGATTACCTGGAGAACATGAGGAAGGATGCTTTGAAGGAAAGCCACATTATTAACTTTTGTTTGACTTATGATAAATCCAATTATGCACCACATAACAATGTTTTGGTCATCTACAGACCACATATACAATGGTGGCCCCATAAGATCATAATGGAACTGAAAAATTCCCATTGCCTAGTCATCTCCTAGCTGTCACAACTTCTCATCACAACTTCATAGCGCAACACAAGTCAGAACATCATAATGCAACACAATACTCATGTGTTCGTGATGAAGCTGGTGCAAACAAACTTACTGCACTACAGTACTTGAAAATATAATAAATTACTATGTTATCGGTTTATGTATAACTATGTTATACTTTTAATCATTATTTTAGAATGTACTCTTTCAACTTATAAAAAATAAAAAATTTGCTGTAAAACAGTGAGTATTACACTGGCAGCAACTTCATACATCTCATATTTATGTCTTCTGATTTTATATTTTCTCTTGTGTTTGATTCAGTCTGATATTGTTTTTAAAATTTAATGTAGAGGATCTTTAGAAACATGGTGGAGTGAGAGACATCCTGAGATCTCTTCCCTTGAAACTACAATAAGCTGAACATCTAAAACTCAACAAAAAACACCCAAACTGCATATGAGCATGTCTGAGCATGAGATCTGTGCATAAGATCTATCACAAGTCAGAACCCCAGGTATTGGGCGGTGGACTAGGAGAAATAAAGAAGCTTCCTCTTGTAGCTGCCAGAATTCCCTGTTGGAGGAGGGAGAGGGGAGAAGAAGCAGTGAGATCCCTGAACATCCCTGCCTGGGAAAACTGTGAGCTCCCCGCGGTCGGCACCGGGGCTCAGTCATCAAAGCAGAAGGCAGAGAAGTGGGACATCAGGAAAACAACACTTGATTTTTACTTTCCACAGTTGCAAAACTGAGGCTGAGCCACAGCCCTCAATGCCTAACCCAGAAGGCTCCTCCTCCTCTATCCTCTGAGACCGAACACCACAGAGCTGCAAGGGAATCTAAGCAAACGCTATGGAAACTGATGCTGACCCTGACAGGGACCAAGACTGAGAGTGCTCGCATGATTAAAATATCTACAAGAAAATAAAAAGGCTTTACTAAGGCTCTATATAAAGGAGATATCCAAGAGGCTTAGATGCCACCTACTGGAAACCAGAAGAAAAGCACCTTCTTTGCAGCAGGCTAAAGAGAGACCTTTATATAATAAATCTTTTTTCCTGAAAATAAAGCAGAATACATTTCCATTAATGCCCAGGCATAGATATAGTCCATTATACAACCATGAACAACCAAGGTGACAAGGCAGCTCAGAAAGAAAGAGAAAAATATCCAGAAAATAAGTTTACAGACATAGAAATATGCAATTTAAATGACAGAGAATTCAGGACGGTATTTCTGAAAAAACTCAGTGAGTTCCAAAATGAGTCATATCAACAATTTCAGGAATTGAAAAACAACTAGAAGAGCAGAGCAAGGAGATTTAAACCCTCATAAAGAAATAAACAGAACTTCTGGAGATGAAGAACACACTGCAAGAGTTGAGAAATGAAATAACAAGCTTGGGAAATAGAGTCGGCCAAATGGAGGAAACAATCAGTGATATTGAAGACAGAAATCTGGAAATAAATCAGAAAGAAGAAGAGGGAAACTGAAGAATGAAAAGTAATGAAAGAGAAATACAAGAACTAGCTGATCCCATCAGGAGAGGAAACATAAGAATAATGTGCATTATTGAAGGTAAGGAAAAAGAGCAGGGACTAGAAAGCATTTTCAGCAAATAGTGAATGAGAATTTGCCAAATCTAAGAAATGAGCTGGAGCTTGGAATTCAAGAAGTCAAACAAACACCCAATTATCTCAACCCAAAAAGGCCTTCACCAAACACACTGTATTAAAATTATAAAAAAATCAATGACAAAGACAGAATTCTCAGGGTAGGCAGGGAGAAGAAAATGGTAACTTATAAAGGGAAACCCAACAGATTATTCTTGGATTTCTCAGCACAAATCTAACAAGCCAGAAAAGAATAGAATTGAATATTAAAATTATTAAGTGAAAGAAACTACCAGCCTAGAATAATGTATCCAGCTAAGCTCTCCTTTAGATATGATATAGAAGTTAAGGCCTTTCCAGACATACAAAAATTGAGGGAATTCTCCACTACGAGGCATGCACTACATCAAATACTGAATGAGGTCAGCTCATGTAGAACAAAATTACAAAAAAAAAAGAGGAAAACCATAATTAAAAAATGACTATCAGGCAAATAAAAGCAGAGTAATAAAACCCTTACTAAGAACAGGGCATTATAAGTTTAAATAATAATAAGAGAATTGCTATAGCAAGATAATAATGAATATTCAGCATACACAGGGACACACTGAGATAACAATAATTGAAAAGGGGAGGATTCAAAGATTCAAGGTTGCAAAGGGGAATGGAGATAAGTCATACGCAGAAGAAAATGGACAACTGTATGTATGTGTGTGTGTGGTGTGTGTGTGTGTGTGTGTGTGTGTGTGTGTGTATAATAGTTATCTTTACATATTCATAATGGTAACCACACAAAGAAGTTTCGGACCTGAAGTACATAACGTAAAACAAGAAGAACCGGAGGAAAACCCATAAAAGCCAATGGAACAAAATAAAGAAAATAGAAACAGAAGAACAAGGAAGCAATGGAAACATCGAGCTACCAGAAAGCAAAAGATAAAATGGCTATAAGAAGACCTCGTATTTCAATAATTATGTAAATGGACTGAACTCACCAATAAAAAGGCACAGAGTTGCACAATGAATCATAAAATGAAATCCAACCATGTGCTGTCTCCAGGAGACATATCTCAGTTCCAAAGACAACTATAGACTCAAAGTGAAAGGGTGCAAAATGATATTTCAAGCAAATGGCATCAGAGAAAAGCAGGGGTAGCGGTACTAATATCAGACAAAATAGACTTCAAAATCAAAAAGGTAAAAAAATGATACTGAGGAAGACTTCATAATGATAAAGGGAATCATGCGCCAAGAAAACATAACACTTATTAATATCTATGCTCCTAATTAGGGAGCCCTGAAATATGTAAAGCAATTACTAACAGAACTAAAGGGAGAAACAGACCAAAACACTATCATAGTAGGGGACCTAAATACCCCACTGTCAGATATGACAGATCATCCAAACAGAAAATCAGTAAGAAAATAACATCCTTGAATGACATAGTAGACCAATTGGACATAAGTGTTATTTACAGAGCCTTCCATCCCAAAACAGCTGCTTATACATTCTTCTCTAATGCACATGGAACTTTCTCAAGAATTGATTGCATACTGGAACACAGAGATAGCCTCAACAAATATAAGGGGGTTGAAGTCATATCAACCATATTCTCTGATCATAATGCCTTGAAACTAGAGATCAACTACAAAAAGAAATCAAGAAGAACCCCAAATACATGGAGATTAAACAACATGCTACACTGAGGGATAACTGGTTCAGAGAAGAAATAAGAGAGATCAAGAGATACATAGAAACGAATGATAATGATAGTACAATATATCAAAACTTTTGGGACATGATAAAAGGAGTCATAAAAGGAAAGTTCATATCATTACAGGCCTATCTCGAAAAACAAGAACGATCCCAAATAAACAACCTAATGCTTCATCTTAAAAAACTACAAAAGGAAGAACAAATCAAGCCTAAAGTCAGCAGAAGGAAAAAAGTCATCAAAATTAGAGTAGAAATAAATGCAATTGAAAACAACAACAGAAAAAATAGAAAATATAAATGCAACAAAGAGCTGGTTCTTTGAGAGGGTTAATAAAATTGACAACCCCCTGGCTAGACTCACTAAAGAAAAAAGAGAAAGGACACAAATGAACAAAATCAAGGATGAAAGAGGGAAAATTACCACTGAAATCACAGAAATACAAAGGATTGTATAAGAATATCATGAAAAAGTGTATAACACCAAATTTAATAACGTAGAAGAAAAGGACTAGTACTTAGAAAAATACAATCTTCTTAGGCTAAATCAAGAAGAACTGGAAAATCTAAATAAAAACCGATGAGCAGTATGGAAATGGAAACAATCATCAAAAACCTACCAAAAAGGAAAAGTCCAGGACCAGATGGCTTCAACAGTGAATTCTACCAAACATTCAAAAAAGATTTAATACCTACTCTCCTCAAACTCTTCCAAAAAGTTGAAGAGGAGGCAATACTTACCAACTCATTTTATGAGGCCAATATCACCCTGATACCAAAACCTGACAAAAATAACACACACGCAAAATTATAAACCAATATCTCTCATGAACACATATGCAAAAATCCTAAATAAGATACTAGCAAACCAAATACAGCAATATATTAAAAAAGATTATACACCACAATCAAGTGGCCTTTATCCCAGGGGCACAGGGATGGTTCAACATATGCAAAATGATTAATGTGATACACCACATAAACAAATTAAAAAATAAGAATCATATGATCATATCAATAGATGCAGAAAAACCTTTCAACAAGAAACAGCATCCATTTCTGATCAAAACACTTAACAAAATCACTATAGAAGGAAAGTACCTTAACATAATAAAGGCCATATATGACAAGCCTTCAGCCAACATTATACTTAATGGTGAAAAACTAAAAACCTTCCCTCTAAGATCAGGAACAAGGCAAGGCTGTCCACTATTGCCACTCTTATTCAATATAACATTGACGGTCCTAGAGAGTGCAATTAGACAATAGAAAGATATAAAAGGCATCCAAATAGGAAATGAGGAATTCAAACTGTCACTCTTTGTGGATGACATGATTCTGTATGTAGAACACCCTAAAGACTCCACAAGAACACTACTAGAAACAATAAACAAATACAAGAAAGTCAGCGGGTACAAAATTGACGTTCAAAAATTCGTAGCGTTTCTATACTCTAATAACGAAGTATCAGAAAAAGAAGTGGCAAAAATAATTCCTTTTGCAATCGCAACAAAAAGAATAAAATACCTAGGAATAAATTTAATGAAACATGTGAAGGACCTATATAATGAAAACTAACAAGACCCTATTAAAAGAAATTGAAAAAGATACAAAAAATTGGAAAGGTAGTCCATGTTCTTGGATTGGAAGAATCAATGGAGTTAAAATGAACATATTACCTAAAGCATTATACAGATTTAATGCAATCCCTATCAAAACCCCATAGGCATTTTTAAAGAAATGGAATAAAAAGTCATCAGATTTGCATAGAAGCACAAAAGACCCCAAAGTGCCAAAGCCATCTTGAGAAAAAAGAATGAGACTGGACGCATCACTCTGCCTGATTTCAAATTATACTACAAAGTGACAGTAAATGGCATGGTATTGGCAGCAAAACAGACACACGGACCAGTAGAATAGATTTGAGAATCCAGACATAAACCCATATTTATATGGGCAAATAATTTTCAACAAAAAAAGCCAAAAACATAAAGTGGAGAAAGAAAGCCTCTTCAATAAATGGTGCTGGGAAAACGGGAAAGTCACCAACAAAAGAATGAAACTAGAACGTTGTCTACTGCCACATGCTAGAATTAACTCAAAATGGATTAAAGAACTGAATATAAGTCCTGAAACAATAAAATGCATAGAAGAACACATAGGAACTAAACTCAAGGACCTTGGACTTAAAGAAGTTTTTATGAATTTGTCCTCAAAAGCAAGGGATGTGGAAGCTAAAATAAATGAATGGTAATACATCAAACAAGAAGCTTCTGCTCAGAAAAAGAAACCATCCACAAGGTAGAGAGATAACCATCCAAATGGGAAACTATATTTGTAAGCAATGCCTCTGATAAGGGCCTAATATCCAAATTATACAAAGAGCTCATACATATCAATAACAACAAAAAATCAAATAATCCAGTCAAAAAAATGGGTAGAGGACCTAAACAAACACTTCTCCCTAGAGGACATACAAATGACCAACAAACATGAAAAGATGCTCAACATCACTAACTATTAGGGAAATGCAAATCAAAACCACAATGAGATACCATCTCACACCTGTTAGAATAGCTATAATCAACTGGGCCAGTAATAACAAATGCTGGAGAGGATACAGAAAAAAAAAAGGAACCCTCATACACTGCTGGTGGGACTGAAATTGGTATAGCCACTATGGAAAACAGTATGGAGGTTCCTCAAAAAAACTAGAATTGACCTACCATATGATCCAGCAATCCTTCTACTGGGTATTTACCCCAAAGACTTGAAAACCCATATCCTAAAAGGTATTTGCATACCTATGTTCATAGCAGCATTATTAACAGTGGCCAGGACATGGAAGCAATTGAAGTGTCCTATGATAGATGATTGGCTAAAAAAGCTGTGGTACATATATAAAATGGAATATTACTCAGCCATTAGAAGAAATGAAACACTGCCATTTGTGACAACATGGACGAACCTCGAGATAATCATGCTAAGCGAAATAAGCCAGACAGAAAAAGTCAAAACCACATGCTATCACTTATATGTGGGATATAAACCTAAAAACAACAAGTGAATAGGACAAACAAACAGAGGCTCTTGGACATGGACTATAGACTAGTGGTTACCTGAGGGTAAGGGGTGAGGGAGGAAGGTGTAGGTAGATGGTTAAAGGGAGTGAAATGTAGAGGTAGGGGCAGGGTGAAGTGGGTAAAGGGGATCAAATATATGGTAGCTGAAGGAAACTGGACTTTGAGTAGTAAACACATAATGGAATATGCAGATGTCAAATTATAATGTACACCTGAAAATTATATAATTGTATTAACCAAGATTACCTCAATAAACTTAATTTTAAAAAAATTTAGTGTACCCTAAGTGTACATTTTTTATAAGCTCTACCACAGAATATGAGAATGTCCTAGGCCTTTTCATTCACTCACCCATCATGCATCGACTCATTCAGTGCAATTTCTAGCCCTGTAAGATCCATTCATGAAAAGTGCCCCATATAGGTATACCATCTTTTATCTTTTTTACTGTATTTTTGTTGTAACTTTCCTGGTCTTAGATATGCTTTCATACATAAATACTTACCATTGCATTACAATTGCCTACAGTATTCAGTACAGTAACATGCTGTATGGGTTTATAGCTTAGGAGTAATAGGCTGTACCATATAGCCTAGGTGAGTAGTAGGCTATAACATCTAAGTTTGTGTAAGTACACTCTATAATGTTCATACAATGACAAAATCACTTAACTATACATTCTCAGAATGTATTACAGTTATTCAGTAATTCATTACTGTACCTATTACACTCACATCATTTAAAAAATCTAATAAAATGGAGTCAATTACAAAGAGGA
Source organism: Rousettus aegyptiacus (assembly GCF_014176215.1). Lineage (NCBI taxonomy): Eukaryota > Metazoa > Chordata > Mammalia > Chiroptera > Pteropodidae > Rousettus > Rousettus aegyptiacus. Next base: position 107,522,952 of record NW_023416307.1, on the reverse strand, counting down.
CGGTGAGGTACTTTAGGGCAACAACCATGCCTAAATGTCATGCTTGTTTAGAGTTATCTGGGAAGCTGGCATAGGTCCTGCTAAGATTCTTCTGATATTTAGAACAAACATTTTTATGACCAGAAATAATAACAAACCCCAAGAAAAGGGAGAGGATGGATTGTCATCTGCCAAAGTTCTCCTTCATGATGGCATTTTCTGAGACCATGAGAATGACTACTCTCTAATGAGGACAAAATAGACAAATCTATTACTTTTTTCCTTCTTAGAAAACATTATATAACTGTGGGAGTGTTTCCCAAACTGAGGATTCCTGGAAAAAGAATACTGTTTAAGCATTTTGAGTGGGAGAAGAAATGCTGGCGTATTAAATTAAGCCTCTGGCAGTAACCATTTTTAACAGATCTGTTATTTCCCCCTCCCTCTCTGCTTCTCTCCCTTCCTTTCTTCTTTTTCATCTCTCCTCTTTTCCTCCTTTTATCTCTTTCTTATTTTCTTTCCCTCCTTATTTTTTTAAAAATGTTTTATTTATTAATATTTCAAACTAAGATAATATTAATTTAATTGACTCAGTTTTTTGGCTTTCAGGTAAAGAAAAGAGCAATTTAATCTTTAAATTATATTCTTCGTTGCTTTATAGTAAAATATATATTACCAAAAAAGCCACAGAACATTCTCTACTACATTACATTTAAAATCAAAAGCCCATTTGAATGTCTATCACGTGTTGGAACTTATATACTTTCCTCAGTTTATGCTGCATTCAGCTCGCATCATAGTTTTTTGATACATCTCACATTTTGGGGAATCATATACATTTCAGCAAATAAGTTACCTCTGTTGGTCAGTTTATTAGACGCTTTTTCTAAAAACTGTTAATCATTCTTTAAATAAGAAGAAGAATCATATATATATATATGTACATACACGAATTTAACTAGCACATAGTAAATAACTAGTTGATGTTAAATAATAGACTTCTCTGAAGACAGTATCAATTGTCCTGAATGCTTTTTGGACTTTTCCTAGTTGTGAGGGCTTTTTGTGCCTTTCTTCCTCTCTCTCTTGAAGAGTTAGAATGTGGCCGGTAATGTTTTTTCTTTTGCCCTCTAAATTGGACACCACAGTAGTTTTCTGACTTTCGAAATATCTATATCTAAGGTTGGGGGCTTCCCAGTTTTTTTTTTCCAGAAAGTTTAGTCTTTCTCTCTATGGGACATGTACATTTACATAATATAAACACTTTTGATAATCGTTGATTCTTGAAACGGCACAATACTTGTGGACTAAGCAATATCCTCAAATGACAAGGCATTCAGCAGCCCAAACTGGAATATTTTCCCTGGTTGTGGGCAAGTGTTCTATACCCTGAGGTACCAAGCACTGACAATAAAAAGATAAACTTTCTGGAGGATCCCTCTGTGGGCAAAGTCCTTGGCTGGGAGCCGAGGTCACATTTGCCTGCTTGCTTCTTTCTCTTTTCTCATAATCCTCCTACTGCTTGTCAAAGGATGAAGGTTGCTGTGGTGATAGGGGGAGAGAAAACTGAATTGGGAGACCATTGAAGAAATATTACAGCAGGCTATAAAGGACATTTTAAAAAACCTTTTTATTTTTGTAATTATCTTAAACGTGCAGGAAAGTCGTGAAGATAGTTACAAGGAGTTCCCATAGACCCCTCAGCCATTTTCCCCATTGTATATTACCATGGTACATTTGTCAAAACTGAGAAACTTACATTGACACATTATTATTAAATAAGCCCCAGACTTTATTTGCTTTTTGCTAGTTTTTCCATTAATGTTCTCTTTCTGTTCTAGGATCCAATTTAGGGATCCATAGTGCATTTAGTTATTTGGTCTCTTAAATCTCTAGTGTGCCCTCAAGTGTCTGCATCCTGTGACAGTTTCTCAGTCTTTATTTTAGAAAGAATTCTAATCTACCCAGAATTTTATCAAAGTTTTAGTGTTGACTAGACTTGAATTTTTGCATTATTGCTCTTTTTTGTGGCTCCCATGAGGACAAAATATTTCTTAAGACTCTGATGACTTTGCAAAGAATATTCCTGGTTTTGTCCTCTTTATCTTAATACTTTTACTGCAGGAGGTCATAACCACCAAGAAGGGGATATTTCTGGCTGTTGACATTTTCCTTCTGCTAGACACATAATCTTAGATCTGGTTTAACTTATTTTATAAGTAATTTAAACCTCCAATTCCAAAATATTCAAATAGTTTTACATCATCATGACAGATTTTGTGAAATAGGTCTTTTCCCTCTCTCCAACCTTCAGTATTCTACAAATAGATAGCAGTTTCCTTTAGCAAGTTTCTTTAAACAATCTGTTTGGTGCCACCCCACCAGCTCCACACCCCAATATGCTGTCCGAGTTCTAGCTATTTAAATGCCGAAGTCCTTGCCGAAGCAGAATATCCATAATCGATCTTGCTGCTTAATTTTTGTCACCACCTCTCCATAAGATTTGTTTTGAATTCCAAATTGAACACTTATTTTGGAAAGCTTTCTTTTTTATCCTCTATACATTAAGTGAGAGTACACATTTTGGAGGCAAAGAGATTTGAACTCAAATTTCAGCTCTGGCACCCACTGTAAGATCTCAAGCAAGTTTCTTACCTTCTCTGAGTCCCCATTTTTTCATCTGTAAAATGGGGAAGATAGCTACTCTCTTGGATTTGATTTTTAAAGCCTTTGATATTTTCTGTGTTGTTCTCTTTGTAGCTATTTGCTAGTACTTCAAGGTTAGCCAGGAATAAAACAATCTAAAAATAGAGATGAGCTTCTTTTGCTTCTCTTTCTCCTTTTATCATCCTCAAATACCTGGAGAATAAAAATAAAGAGGTAGAGGTAGAAAGGATGCATGACTGTGAGCCAAGTGTTTGCACGTGATGTCTTCAAATGGACATCCGGAAAGGGTCTGTGGCTACTGCACTTGCAGGTAGACAGAAGCAGCATTTTGAAGTTAATTTAAGGATGGGAGGAATTATCAACAGATCTGCTCTATCTGTAGAAGTGTGTTTCAAGTTTGTATCCACCACCATTGGGTTAGACTTGGCCATGAAGTCTGGTCCCTGTGTTTGGATTCTTTCCCTAGAGTGGAACTCCCTTCATCTCTTCATGTCCACAGGACCAATCCAGCCACCTTGTCTGTACTCCGGAACCCCTGCTTTGATAAATAATCCATAAAAATTTACTCTGGACTCTTTTGCATATCCCACTCATACTTTGTCTTTTAACTAACACATTTTTGGCTATTATTTTGGAAATTTATAGAAATAAACTTAAGCTACATCTACAGTCTAAAAATATGTTAACTTTTTTTTTATTATTGTCTTTCAATCTAACAATCTCTGTTTGTAAAGAATATTTTCACAGCTCTTCTGATTGAGTGTTGAGTCACAACAAGTTTTGTAGAAAGTAACAAAGAGAGGACTCTTTGGGTACCCCACCCCAGATATGTTATCAAATGCTCTGTACTTTAAAATATTAGTTTGGCTGTGTGATTTAACATATATTTAATGGGTACTTATTCTGTGGCAAGCAGAAAAAGAGCAGTGCTGGTGTGTTGATTAAAGAAATAACTATGGAAAGCACTTAGCACAGTACTTGCTATATGTTTAATGCTAAAAAATTTTGTATTCTTTCCCCTTCTCCTTTGCCAACACTCACTGATCTGTTGATCAGAGTGGTTAACAGTGTCCAATACAGTGTTTCTCTGTATTTCTAGAATGACTCAAAGAAGAAATGGTAAAATATTCATGTTATTTCTCTTTCCAACTCTCTGTCATTTAGAGAAAATATAAAAAGTCAATAAAGCCAGGGATTAAGAGGGCAGGTGCTGGTTTTGGACTACTTTTTGAATCTCATTCTGCTCCTTGCTATGAGTCCGCCTTGGTCAAATTACTCAATATTTCTGAGCTTCAGTTTTCTCATCTATGAAACTTGGATTACAACAGTAACTACATAAAGAGATGATAATTAAATAAAGTAATAGATGTAGAACCTTTAGCATAGTGACTGACATACAAATAATAACTCAATAAATGTTAAGTATTGTTATCATTAGTATAAATATTATATTCTGGAAAAAGGTTACCAATTATTTCATAAAGTCATAAAAGAACAAACAAAGAGGATTGTACAAAAGTTTAGCCTTTCATAAGAGTTAGTTATCTTTCTAATTATTCTGTTTTCAAAGTAGCTACACAAATGTTTTCCTGCCATATTCCATAGGAGAATCTCAACATGCTGGATGATGCTATTTGCTCCTGGGATCACCATCCTAATTGTTTAAACAGTTTATCATTCAAAGAGAGTGAAAGGATTGGTGAGGGATATTTGTCTTTCTAGTCAAACGGTGCATTTCTAAAATATTTCTACCTTGGGTATAAAAATTACAACAGTTGCTGACTCCCACTGAAATGGAAATAATACCCATAAATAGAATGTTATTATTGTCTAATTTGAATACTTGATAAATGAGTGGCGAAAGTAGCAGAGAGAAAGAAAGGTGGTGCTAATATTAAATTATTAAAAGGCTAAATTTCAAAGATTAGGAGGGGGAAAGTCTCTAGAGGAAAATCGTTAAGGTAATTAATTGTAATCTAATCTGATTTCCTTTTCTTGAGTGAGCCACCAAACTGGTAAACTGGGGATTTTAGGCAATTAATTAATATCCTGCCTTAATCCTCAAAGTGGCTTAAGACTTGCAATATCAATCTTGTTAGAAACTTTGGGTTTTATTGAAATCTAATGCATTTATTCATTTATTTATTGTAATCTAATGCATTTATTCATTTATTTATTCATTCCATCTATCCCATGCATATATATTGATGTTCTCCTGGTGCCAGACACTTCATTGTTGTTGAATATATAGTTGTTGGTAATGTGATCATGATCCTTGGCCCTGTTGAGCCATTTCTAGCTGATCAGAAATTTCGTGTACCATTTTGTCCTTTCCTGAGTTTAAGCTAAACACATTATACATTGTGAAATTTTGTAAACAAACTTCTTTGGTTAAGAACAGTGATATGATTCCAATCATCCGAAGGTGGCAATCTTTTGGCAAGAAATAGATAATTCCAGAAAGATGCTTCTCATATTAAGAGCTACACAGAAGAGTCATGTCTCAGGAGGCAACCGATCATCATGGCTAATGTTGTCAAATAGCTAAGGTTAGACTGGCATTAAGAACCCAATTAAATATGATTAAACAAACCCGGATGATTAGATACAATACTGCAAAAACTCATTTAACTTGTCCCATTTCAAACTAGTATATGTTGACATTTTGAATAATATTTTAATCATATAAGCAGAGGTTCTTTCTAGTGTAACTCACCAGGATAGTTAAAATGAACAACTTGGTTAATTTGCCTTACCTCATTCAGCCAAAGGTGTCAGAGGAAAGGTAGAAAATGAATAAATGACTAGCATAAGGGAATATTGTCAGTGTGGCAGCTATAACCATAGATAACATTTAGTGAACACTATGAGCCAAGCACCATGCTGAGTGCTTTATGTACATTCTCTTGTTAAATCCCTAAGAAAACTCTTTAATATAATATTTTATGTAACAGATGATAGATTTTAAATTTAGAGAGTTAGAGTAATGTATCCAAAGTCACACAGTTTGTAAGTGGGATTTAAACCCAAGTTAGTGTGACTGCTGAGACTTTGCCAAAGTATTGTGTACTGCTTCCCTCTGTGGCCTTCCTTTTTAAAATGTTCTTCTAGGCATGGCTAGTGGATTAAAATATTTCCTGACAGCATCTGACATTTATTTAACTCTTAGATTCAGAAACATACTTGACCCATTAATGAGAGGGCTCACGAGAGGTCTGGGATGGCTACAGGGAGACGGTAAGACTTGAGTCAAGACTGAGAGGATGAGTAAGGCTTGAATGAGTGGCAAGAAAGAGAATAGCACTGCTTCTGGGAATTGATATGGGGAGGCACAGAGGCAAAGCCCAGAGCCTGAGCTAGCCATGGTTGAAGGCTCATATTGGAGAGTAAAGGCAAATAGCATCAGATTAGCAAGGTGAATACAGAGTCTTGAAGGTCTTGCATGCCAGGAAGAGGATATATATAAAGAAGCAAAATGAAAATATCTGTAATAGGTTGATTGCATTTTTGATCCCCATTAATGGCCTCTTTGTACCCATTGCCTTTGCAATGTTACTTTGTAGCATCTTCTATGATGCTACAAAGAGGTGGAGTCAAGTTCTCCACCCATAAATATGGGCTTCCCCAGAGCTTGCTTTGACCAATAGTGTGTAGAAGACTAAGTCTCTTAGTTTGGGCTTTTCAAGACAGCTTATATGCTTCCGCTGGCCCTTTTGGTTTCTAAAATGCCTTGCGAAAGAGCTCAGTCTACCCTTTTGAGAGAGGAGAGATCAGTGGAGGAGAGGCCATCCTAAACCAGCTAGCCTCTAGCAAACTCACCAGCTGACCACAGACATATGAGTGAACTTAGTTTATATCAGGTGAGCTTTCTCAGATCAGCAGAACTACCTAGTTGACCCATAGACTTATAAACACAAATAAATGTTAATTATTGTGTGCCAGTGAAGTTTTGGAGTTGTTACTCTGCATTATTATGGCAATAGACAACTGATACAGTATAATTCTTTATAGATAAAGATGCAAAACTATAACTTCTTTTTATTGTTTTTAGTAGGAACAGTCTAGGAAATTAAAAATTAATTTCCCTTTCCAATCCTCTGTCATTTAAAGAAAATATATGGGGTAAAGATAGCCAGGAATTTAGAGAGCAGGCAGTACTATTAAACAGCTTCTAGAATCCTATTTTGAGCTTTGCTATGTAAGTGACCTTGAGCAAATTACTCAACATTTCTGACCTTCAGGTACCTCATATGTGATAGTGGGATTATAACCATCTTCTTCTTAGAGAGGTGAGGATTAAATAAACTGTTAGATATAGAACCTTTAGCATAGTGACTGACATGCAAATAAATGGTAGATTTTATTATTATGATTATCAAGAAGATAATGTTCTGTATCAATTATTTCATTAGATCTTAATAGTAGAACAAGATACTCTAAGAAGGTTGTGCAACGTTTAGCTTTTCATAAGTCAGCTATCTTTGTCTAAATGTTATATTTTCAAAATAGCTACATAAATCTATTTCCCAGCATACACCATTGGATAATCTCAACATGCTGGTTAATACTTTTTGTTCCTGGGATCAAAATTCTTCTAATTATTTAAATAATTTGTCATCAAAAGAAGGTAAAAGGGAAATTATATAGTTTGTAAGCAATATTTGTCTTTCTGGTCAAACAGTTCATTTCTAAGGCATTTCTACTATGGGTATAGTAATCACAGTAGCTACTTCCACTGAAATGGAAATATATAACCCATAAGTAAAATGTTATTATTGTCTAATTGGAATACTTGATGAATGAGTGGTGAAAGTAAGAGAGAGAAAGAAATGATAGGTGGTGTTAATAATAAATTATTAAAAGACCAAATTTCAAGAAGATTAACTTGGAGATGATTTGTAGCATAGATTCAAAGGAGGAAAATCTCAGGAAATTTAATGAAGGCCACTAGTCTGGAAATTCAAGGAACTATTGTAGGTATAGCACATCTGCATTGTATCAAATAAATTTGACAAAATTTGTCATAAAATTGAAAAAAAGGGAAAGAAGAAAATGAACAAAATAATAATATAAGTAAGTGGAGTGGATTAAACATATGCTTCCAGAAATATCTAATTGCATCTGTGTCAACCTAGACTCCAGAAATATCTAATTGCATCTGTGTCAACCTAGACGTCCATGTATAGATACGTATCTTTAGTATGATTCTGTCTACACTCTCGTCAATGGCTTGTTGCTATATAAATCCATAGGTGACATAAAACTGGGAGATATGCTAAATAGCCTAATAAATGATGACCATCCAAAAAGATGAAATCAAACATATATTAAAGGAAAGGAATAAAAATAATATGGGCTTTGGAGTTGGGTAGACCTCAGTCTGAATCTCAGCTTTTTTCTCCCTGTTCCTTTAGGCAAGCTACTTAACTTCTTTGAGCTATGTTTCCTCATCATCGCAATGAGTACAATAATAATACCTACTTCATAACATTGTTACAGGAATACAGTGGAACACTTAGCGGGTAAGAGAGCTCAATGAAATTTTGTGTAAACTAGCATGCATCTGACAACTCAGATTACTGCTCAATCAGTGTCAAGGCTTGATGCCCCTCTCCTCCTACTCTGAAAGTGATGGACAAGAAGTTACACTTGGACTCACACTAGCTACCTTTTATAAAGGAGGACTTAGTAAAAAAGTTAGGGCAAGTGGGCTGTCACTCTCAATGGAGGTTATGGGGAAAACACAAAGGAGATCATCAACCCAGTCTCTACAAGAATAGAAATAAGAGTAATAAGCCTTTACTTTTATTAAAGAGAGGCAAGTGACCCATACTTCCAACGAAGCTTTAAATCTTCCAGGTCTGGGTGTCCTTGAGGCTGCTTCCTCTCATCCTATTTTCCACAGCCTCATTTCAGGAAAATTTCCCAGCTCAGTGAACCTCAGACACAGGTTCTTGGAAGTTCCTCTTTTGCCTCTTCTCACCTGACAGTGCCTATAGGAAAATGGTCTATCAAACAAGATTATTGATAGCTATTTCAAAGAATGATAACTACAAATGCAGCTTCCAGGAAAAGAAAAAAAAAAAAGAGCCTTCTTATTGGAAGATGTCAAGACATAGACGTTGGGTGTAGAACTCCACTTTGGAGTTTGTGTCTCAGCTCTACCACCTGTTAGCTAGGTGGCTGGTGATGTTAACAATTCTCTGTTGGATGATAATTGACTGTTTAGATGGATGAATCCCTTGCATTATAATAATCACAACTAACATTTGTATAGCAATTGGTATATCCCAAACACTGTCCTAAATGCTTTATATTTGTTAATTTTTGTTATGTTCAAACAATGTCATGGATATAAGCTATGATTGTCTTCACTACAGAATACATTGGGCAGGGAGTTTAAGCAACTTGCAAAGGTCAAACAGGTAGTACATAGTGGAAGAGCTATTTGAGTTCAGGGAACTTGGTGGCAAAGTCGCTGTTCTACTATTGCTTACAAGTTTTTTTTATTTTGTTTATCTTTTATCTTACCAGTATTCTACCTGAGAACTCTTGTGGGCTTTGCTCTGACCTTTGATTTATTATCTTTCAACTCTAGATGATATTTAACCATATCGTCTAATACTAATCTGCTAATAAAGTAGTTTAATTGCATGACATACACACTGTGCAGTGTTATGAAACCAGAACACTAAGCATCACAATCAGCCTAGTAGTTACTTTCTAAACATATATTGCACAAGAGCTACATAAAATTCCATCAGGAGTCCCATGCAGGATTCCATTTTTGTCCTAAGTGACCTGAAATCTTATTCTTTGGGCAGTCAATGGTCCTTCCAAAATATCACATAGGACAATCTGAATCTCACTGGGTGGAACCATGAGTGATTAATTCTTTAATAATTGTTCTCTAGGTTTCTAGCTATTTCTATGAATATGGTGCACTCCCACAAGTTTCTTAACTAGTAGCAATTTACAGTAATGATATTTTGTTGGGAGAAGAGTTGTTACTTCCATGAGCTCTCTGGGAGTTCTAAAATTGGTCATTATCGCCAGACATTGAATCATGATGTGGTTTTTACTCTCAGATTTTCTCAGTAACTTCATCCAAAAGATACATAATTTGGGTGTGGAAAGAACATGAAACTAGAAAGAGGAATGTCAGGTTTAGTCCCAGCTTTAGGTTTACACAGATCTGTTTTGTTCAGTGGGTTTGTTTCATCTTCCACAAAACAAGGCATTTGACAAGTTGTGGGCCTTACACACTGGCATTCTTTCATTTATTCAACAAAAATTTACCATGCATTTCTGGGAGTCAGCTCTGTCCTAGATGAGGGAGTCAATTAGGGAAAAAACATACATAACTTCTTGCCCTCATGGCACTAATATTCTATAGCAAGATCATATTTCCCCTAAGTGGTCCCAGCATTATTTCTGGTCCCATATGTTCTTCCCTCTATCCAAGATGGAATCCATTTCTCTCTCTTTGTACCTGAAAGGTTTGTGGCTGTTTCAACCAATGAAGTGTGGCTGAAGTGATGCTATGTGACTTCCAGGGCACGTCACATTGCCTGATGCTGTGTTCTCTCTCTCTCTCTCTCCACCTTTGTGTCTCAGTCACTTGTGCTGTGAGAAAGCACAAACTAATACATGTACAGGGACCACATGAAGAGACTCATATGGCTTGGAATGTAGTAAGTGCTTTCTGACTCTTGGCTATTATTGCCTTAGCATGAAGTAGACAAAAAAATAATAATATTTCTAGCAGGAAAATAGAAATATCAGACACAGTATAGTGCTTCTCATCTTACACCAATCTTGCTTTTTTGAGAGAGATGAAGAACCAGGATCAGAAAGGTTAATTAACTTGTCCAAGGTCACACAGGTGGCAAGAACAGAATTTTGGTGCAAACTCCAATCTTCCTAATTCTAGAGGCCCTTCCTAAATTAACAGGACTAGGCCTGTACTTCGTCCTACAGGTGTATAATTTCTAAGCCTTTGTTTGTAAGCTTAAATTTATTTTAAATACTTCACGATTTGCTGGAAGTGACATTTCAGATATCCAACTGGAAATACAGCCATGGACTAAATAAATGAGTGGTGTTAGTAAATATAGGAAAGTTGAGCAGCATGTTGCTCAGTAACTAACAATAAATATTTAATATTCTTCAACTCAAATATGGCGTGAAAATGATATGAATGCATAGCATTCTATGCACTAAAATGCAAACAAGGATTTTAGTGACACTGCCAACCTTTCATCAGAATCTGTCCCTAATTAAAGACATTTTCCGTAGGTGTATCCCTATGCAGCTTGCAGGCAGGCACCCAGTCTGTCAGGACTGAACAATTGGCATTTTACTTCCCTTCTTCCTTTCTTCTTACTTGAACTTTATTTATAATCATTTCTCCTACCTGGCAATAAATGACATGTGCAGGCTAAGAATGGTGAAGATGTGAGGCAAGAGGAAGAGTCCTAAATTGAGACAGAGGAAGCCTCGTTTCTAGACCTGGTCTATCTCTGACTCACTATGTGACCTCAGGATAATTATTTCAGCTCACCAAGCCTTAACTTCCTCTTTTATAAAATAAATCAAGGTAGTTTAGCTTTGACATATAGTATATATTTATATTATATGCCAACTCTAATTAATAACAGCTACCCTGAAGTCTATGTTGAGAAGTATGCTGAGTTAAATCCAGGTTAGGCAGAAAAACTGCTTACTTCATGTTTGATTAGTCATGTCTGTCATGGTGAGGGAAGGTTTAAGAAGCACATAGGTTTTAAAGTAGCAGTATAATTAGACAAATTGAGAGAAGTTGGGTGGGGATCCTGAGCAGGAGAAATATGGTGAGCAAAGACAGAGGATAGAGTTTTGCTGCTGGTCTTTGGAGAGGAACCAGTAAACCAGCTGATGAAACTGACTCCTTTTTCCATACTTCATCCCGATGTTCTCCATTTGCATTTATTTATATGTACACATCTATTTCTCATTCTAGAGAGTGAGCTGCTTGTGGACAGAAACGATGTGGATGAATTTCATTCGGGAGATGCAGTGAGGAAGATAGCTGAATATTTAGATTCTGAAGTTAAAAAGATTTGGGTTTGAATCTTGGGTTGGCCATTTATTAGCCATGTCACCATTAGGATTGTCAGCACCCTCTTCAAGTTCTGTTTTTTTTTTTTTTATTTTTCAATTGTAAAATAAATAATAATAGTACCCATCTCTTATATTTCCAATAAACATAAAATTGGTTACTGCAAATAAATTGCTGGCCTGTGTTAGGCAGTTGATAAATATTAGTTATCATTATCATAATCATTATTTATTATTATTAATGTTCAAATGCCGAATAGCTAGAACAAGATTGCATATGATAGGACACAATAAATGTTCTCTGTACAAATGCAAACATAAATACATACATACATCCATGTATGAATGTATCAATAAACTGTGGAATGAAAGTTCGGCGTTCTTATATTCTAAGTCAGTTTTAGGTTCAAACCACTTCCTTTGTAGTTCCGTTGAAGTAACAGTCACTGTCTAACCAGTATTGGAACTGTATTATAATTGCACAGGTACTCGCTTTCTTGTCTCACTTAGGATTGCTAGATTTAATGAAATGTTTTGGGGAAGGGAAAGAGGATACCTAGTTAAATTTGAATTTCAGATAAACAATAACTCATTTTCTTAGTATAAGTATGCCTAAGTATTGCAGAGGATATACTTATCTTACATTCACATTTTACTGGGCGTCGTATATTCTGTGTGGCAACCTGAGCCCCACTGGATAGTAACTTCTTGAAATTAGGCACAGCAGTCCCCTCATTACCCATGTGGAATAAACCCTAAGATTCCCAATGTATGCCTGAAACCACGGGTAGTACAAAACTCTATAAATACTCTTTTTCCTATACATATATGCCTATGAAAAAGTTTAATTTATAAATTATGCATAGTAAAAGATTAAAAACAACAATAATAAAATAGAACAATATTTGTAATAAAAGTTATGTGAATGTGGCATTATTAAGTAAAGTAAGGGTGACTTAAACAAGCACTGTGATACCATGAAAGTCGATCTAACAACAGCCGGTTACTAAGGGGCAGGGAATGGATAGATATAGCGTGGAGATGCTGCACAAAGGAATGATTCACATACCCTGTGGGATGGTGTGGGACTTGCAAGATTTCATCATGCTACCCAGAATGGTGTGCAACTTAAATCGTATGAATTGTTTATTTCTGGAATTTACCATTTAATATTTTCAGACTGAGGTTGACCACTGGTAACTGAAACTGTGGAAGGTGAAACTGCAGGTGATGCTTGTGTGTGTGTGTGTGTGTGTGTGTGTGTGTGTGTGTGTGTGTGTGTTGGGGGGTGCTACTGTTCAATGACTTGAGTCACTTTTTAATCTGCCTTTCAGGAATGAAAGTGACCTTCAAGTTCCTAATAGTAAATTCTCCTTGGGTGTCCTTGCTGTTCCAGACTCCTCTCATATATTGAGCTAGAAAGCAGTTTAAACTTGTCACCAAAAAAGGAGTGTTGTATGATGGAGATGATTAGTTCATCCCACGTGTGTGTGTACACACACACACATGCATACAAAATTACTCTTACAAGTTTATAATAGCTCTGTATTTAACATCTCAAATTGCTCACCAAGGAATAAAACTTGATGCTCAAAGAAAAAAATAAAAAATTACAAAGGCCCTTTTTACCCTGCACCTTTGCATAACTTCTGCATAATTTTGCTTAGCTACGAAGAGATCCTAGCTGAAGAAGTACCAAGTAGGTTGGTTTGTACCACAGTTGAGTGATGGAACAGCCTGGAGGTGGCTCCAAAAGAAGATGGAACGGGGGAAGTCCCAGCCACAGAGCTGTGTCTCTGAGTGGGAGGCAGGAAGTAAAGTCACTGCAGTGTTTCCCAAACCTGCTTCATCAGGAGACTCACCTGTATGTTCAACAACTGCCTTCAGCAGTTCTTACCATTCGGCAACGTAGAGGCACATGGGCATGGGAATAAAAAGCACATACTTTGTAATCAGAAGTGGATCTGTTCCTTGACTCTACAGCTTACTAGCTAGCTGTGTAGTCATGGTCTGTCATTTCACCACTCTGAACCTCAATATCCAGTAAAAAGGTTATTAGAATTGTATGTATGTATGTATGTATGTATGTATGTATGTATGTATGTATGTATGTATTGCAGAAAAGGCCACCAGTGGAAGCCAGACTCCCACAAGCTTTCCAGGGATCTGTTTGTTCTAGGGCAGCAGTTCTCCAAGCAGCATTATCAACATCACCTGGGAATTTGTTAGAAATGCAGTTCTTAGGCCCCCAGATCTGCTTATGGAAACTCTGGATACGGGGCTCAAAAATTTGGTCTGTTTCTACAGGACCTCCGGATGTTCTGATGCATTTAAGTTTGAGAACCACGACTCTGGGGTCTTCTGATTTAGCTAATTTTAATTCAAATTATTGTGTGCAAATTCTTGCTATTTTCCACATTTTTGGGATCAATTGAATGATTAACCTAAGTCAAGACTTTATTTATTTATTTATTTGTTTTTTCTTATTATTTATGCCTACAGCACCTGGTCTTCCTAGGTGGTCTCCCATCCAAATACTAACCAGGCCCGACCCTGCTTGGCTTCCGAGGTCAGACGTCGTGTTTGTTCAGGGCGGCATGAACCGTGGCTCCAGTGGGGCGCGAACCCGTGTAAAGCAGACGTGCTAACTGCTACACTATGGAACCATGTCCAAGACTTTAAAGTAAAAGAACATCTTCTTGATATCAGCATCTATTTAAATTCAAATCTCTTTACCGACAGGAACAAAGAAATAAGATATTGGAAATAGTCATCGGTCTGTTAAGAAACAATCCTTTGACTCATTTAATCATATATATAATCATTTACTCAATATCTTATACCTCAAAGCGACCCAGGAACTGTGCTAGCTACTGGGCAACAGGGGTAAAAAAGTGAGAATCAAAGAGCATAACACCCCTGGTCCTGGTCCCTGCCCTTGTGGAGCTTATAGCCAGGCAGAGCAGAGAGATGATTATAAAAAATCCATAGACAAATGTAAGAAGGGGAGACATGAAGTATTAAGAGTGAGTGTAATAAAGGTTGAAATCCATTCAGGGAGTACCTCTCTGTCATTTCCCTGAGGAAGTGTCACATGAGTGAGTTCTGAAGGGTAAACAGGAGTTAGTGTGCGAAGGTGAGGGAAGGTCATTCCAGGCAGAGGCACAAGCTTGTGCTAAATCCCATGGCAGAAGGAAGTGCCATTGGAGCAAAGACAGCAGGGGGTGTATGGTTTGAGATCTGAATTGACCAGTAAGCTGTGGCCAGACCATGTTATCCAAGAAAGCCAAATTTAAGTGCCATGCCTTCTCCTCAAGAGCAGTGGGAAACTCTTTTTTGTTTGTTCAAAATTCAGTCTGCATGCTGAGTGCCTACTGTGTACAAGACCTGTGCCTTTCCTCTTGGTCAAAGGTCTTCAACCTGGGGTACTTTTGCCCCCCTGGGGCAAAAGTCACAGGGTAGGGTAAGGGTTGGAGAGAGGAGGAGTCAAACTGATATCTAGTGGATAGAGTTTGGGATGCTATTAAATATCCTACAATGCACAGAACCTCCCTCATACCAGAGAGTATCCAGCATCAATGTGCCAGAACTAAGTAATTTTGGACTAAGTGAAGAAAAGCTATGTAGGTGTGTATTCAAAATTTTCCTCCAAAAAAAATCAAACAAAAACAAAAACAAACAGAAAAATCTTACTCAGTGGTTTTTCTCTAAAAATCCAGACATACTCTGAATCAGAAAGAGAATTTGGTATTAATAAAACACACACGCGCGCACACACACACACACACATAAACACATACATACACGATGGCTCAACATTTATGTCCACAGTTTCCAGTCCTATTCAACATAGGTGTGAAAAGGCACGTGACTCTGCTTCTGCAGGGCATTTGTTTCGAAAACATGTATACCAATACATAAAAACAAAACAAAAAAGCTCTGAAGTTTGAGAGAAAAGAAAAAAAGCCTCTTAGGCATTTCTCTAAGAAGAATTGCAGTAATCAAAATAGAGTAGTAACTACTTGCTGGCAGGGAAGGATAGGGGGATGGGGGATGGATTTTGAACATAATTACATCTTATCAAGGCAGTTTTGGTGCAGTCTGAAAGCCATCACCAGACTGTGTTCATGAGGCAGACAACACTATTTGCACAGGAGGCATCTGCTGAGAGATGGGAGGAAAACTATCTCCTTAACTCTTCAGTTTGTGCTAGGTGAAGCCAGCAAAATGCACAGAGACCTCAGCGGCCTCCCTATGCTGTTCTATTTTGTTTCAGTTCATTTGACAGCTTGTTTCCTGGCTGTGTTTATCCTGCTTTGCCTCTGATCACTCAGTGGACTCACCCAAGCATAACAGTCTTTGAACAGGCCACAGAGATCCACTGGCCTCTTCAGAACCCAGGACAGGGCCCTCCAGAGGAAAAAGAAAGATTGGAGCACAAGAAAAAGGGAACACAGCAGCCACCACAGCAAAGACTAAAAAAAAAAAAACCCCAGACATATGTCTGCTTTGGCTTTGGGCATCTGACCAAATTACTAATGCTAATATGTCGGCAGCTGCTGGGGCTCCTGCTGCTGCTGTAGCTGAAGCTGCCACATGCAGGCTCAGACTTTGGACCCACAATTCTTTCTTTCTTTTCTATTTTATATATAGTATTCTGGTATTAGCCACAAAATAAGGAAAATGAGGGTTTCAAGGCAGGAGAGATCCTGCTAAAACCTGAGAAGTCATGCTGAAGGAGGGGAATTTATCACTTCCTAAGGTCAGGTGGAACTGGAATGCACCTTTCCTATCTCACTTTTACAATCAAGGATCCAGGTGGAAGAGGAAGACCTGAGGGTTTGCGTCAGTCTACACCTCCATTGCTTTGCTGAGTCCATTTGCTCAAACTCATTTTGGAAAGATAACCCTTCTCCAGACTATCATTGGAGTCAGGTACTTGATTCAGATCTTGAATATCATGCTGAGAGCACTGTCATGTCAATTTACAGTAGACTTGAGAAAAATACTCAAGTCTCGCCAGGCATCAGAAATGCCAAAGAAAAAGAATGACTTTGCCCTCTTCTACTTCCTAAATGGTACCTCTTCCAATAACTCGTAATCAGTGCAAGGTTAAGAGTGTAAGTTGTCTGTGTCTTGAGTTTCCTCATCTCTAAAATGGGATGATATTTCAAAATGGAGGCAAATTATTATCAGTACACAGGTTCGTGTGCATATGGCATTTAAAATAGTTCTAAGAACATAGTCGGGGCTGGCACATCTTACTTGTTTTACTAATACACAGAGACTTTAGGCGAAATCCAGACTAAGCACATCTATCCTGGTAGCTGTCACAGCTTTTCCCACCACTGCTAGTGATTAGTGGGTACCTTAGGCCATGGTGATTTCTGTACTGTGTGTCTTGGCTCCATTGCTCCTCTCTGCTCTCCCTGACACACACACACACACACACACACACACACACACACGCATGCATGCATGCACAGCCCTGCATGCACATGTGCGTGCACACAGTTGTTTGGACCAGGGATGAACAGAGCAGCAATCCATGGTCTGGGCATCACTGTATGAGAAGGCCTGGCAAAAGAATAAACAAACTAACTTCTGCCGAAGTAAAGATGACTCAGGAATCAAACTCTAGTTCTAGGACTTTGAATTGGGAAATATAGAGCCCATCCATATACTAATGAAACTGGGATTCTGAGGAACAGAAATACCTAGGAGAAGCTCTCAACATGCAGAAGTCATAAGAAAACAGAAGACAGGAGTAACAGAAGCTAAGAGGTAGAAAGAAACACAGAGTAGTGGGCAAGCAAGCTAGTTGGCAGTGAGAGCAGAAGCAAAAATTTACAAAGATGGGACAAAGAGTAGTCAGGTCACCTTCTGGATGAAGCACTGGTGGGAAGATCTGCACAAGTCCACTGCCCAGTTCTAAGTTGCTTTGGCTTCCCCTCTTACCTCTCTCAAGCCCATTCATATCTGGGTTTCTGTTGTGAGATCCCTGTCTCCTTGCGAATTAACTTGCCCTTTTTCACTTGGTCTGAGTCTCTTCCTTGTGACCAAGCAAATAAAATAAACCAAATATCAGTATAACTATATAACTGTATTTACACTGTAGTTTTGCATGTGCTGTCTTCTCTTCTTCGTTGTTTGTCCATTTCTTATTTTTTGGCTACATTTTTCAAAAAGAAGGGCCGTGTTCTGATTTGTGCATTATGACAATAACTGTTTAGGCTTTTATAATTCCTGGGTACACAGGATCATAAATAGGCACTTACTATTCAGTGCTTTACAGGGGGCAGTGATATACTTTAGAAGAAAACAGTTGTTATCACAGTTTATTTGTGTACTCATTATTCATAGATGTTGAAGTTCAGCTTTTGAGCAATATTTTTTAGTTTCTGAGTTTCTTTTCTTTTCTTCATCTTAATTCTGAGGTACATTACAGCATGGTGTAGGAAACAGAGCTTGGGCTCTGGAGTTAAGGAGACCAGAGCTGAAACTTTACTTCTTTAAACCACTTGAATTCTTTGAATTTGTCACTCCCGAAGACGTCATGAGAATTAAATTCGTAACCTTATATAAATAGCCTAGCAGGTTATGAACATTTAATAAATACCGGATCCCCCTCACCCCTTTGGGTTATAAGCAACAGAAAGCAATTCCAATTACCTTAAATATACTGGGAAATGCACTGTATAGATACAGGGGCAACTTAGAACTCAATAGAAGAGATGCAAATGGGCTTATGAGTGATTTGAAGTACTAAAAGATAAAAGGAACATGAGTAATATTTGGTTGACATGTTTATAATACTTAAACAAAATTTATAAATATTAGGAAGGTATTTATAAAGTTTTATAATGGGGAAAAAAAGGAAACCATTAATGAAAATGATGAGTTAAATACAAGTGTTTTAATCAGAATAACAACCTACAGATTAAGATGCCTTTGGGATTGCTAACATGAGTTAAGTAAAGTGTTCAAAATGTCAATTATAAACATAATAGTGAAGCAAAAAACAGATACATGTTCCAGTAAGATTGTCTAATTTATCAGATTCTACAGATTTTCTAAAGTACTGAAATAATTGTATTTATAAAAATCTGGGAAGGAATATCTCCAATATTACCGTTATTATTGAGATTGCCATTAAACCTACGTTTCACCAAATGCTATTACATAAATTTTAAAATGTTTTAAAAAATATTCAAAACTTCTGTGGCATGTCCTTTTGATTCTTTTGCTCTCTGACATCCAAGTTTTCCTGCTACTCAGCTCGACATCGTGTGGAGAATATGTCCACCCAGTACTTCTCAGATTATATCTCTTCCATTCTTTGAAGCTAATGTAGACTAACTGGGAGGTCTCTTATTAAACTCATTTCCAGATTTCCAGAACTGCCCCCAAGTTAGCCCTTCTTAAATGAGGCGTCTAACCCTACTGATAGTAATTAAGATGGTGGGGTCACACATATGAAGCATGGCTGTCAATGAGCCAGCCTGAATGAGAGAGACAGGTAAATGGATCTGCAAGGCTATAGTGGTTGAATATATATAGTGGTTGAACATGTGTTCCAGAATCAGACTACTAGATCTGAGTTCCAGTTTCATCATTTATACGTACGTGAAGTTCAGAAACCTACTTGATGTCATGAGTCTCAATTTCCTCATATATACAACAGAAACAATAAAGTCTATGTTATAGGTTGTTGTGAGGACTAAATGAGCTGACCTATGTAAATATCTTAGCACTATACCTTGAACTCAACCATTAAGGCCTGGGAGGCAGACACAAGAAAGTAGCTATTACAATTGCATTACAACATATTTTGGTGACTGAATTTTAATTCCTCAAAAACATGGCATTAAAATGGCAAGGCTATTAATTCTCTTAAAATACAGACTTTTTTTTTTGTGGGGGCTGTCCTAGTTGGAGATACCAAAGGCTAATTTAGAATTTCATTGAAGAAAATAATGTAGTTTTTTCTTCTATTTTGAGTACATTGATTCTAACATAGAAATTGCAAATTAATTGAGGTAATTAGTTCCAGAAGAAAGTCTTAAATTCTTCTCAAAGCATTAAATGCATCTCAGGTAGAATACAAGCTTGGTATTAATTCCAGCCCTAATCTGGTTCTATAAAAATAACTTTAAAAAGAATTCATATGCACGTTTAGCCTTTAATGTAAAATTTGGATCTGAATTTGAAAGAGATATTCTTGTTTTAGAAGAGTCTCAAATTTAAAATTTAAAGAGGGCATTTCGTCCTGCAATCATAACAAATATTTTGCCTTATGAAACATAAGAGTCCATTCACCCTGGGGCTAGAGTCACTCTTTTATACTACATTAGGCATTTAGGCAGGGGTCCTAATTCTTTCAAGTCAATTCTTTTCAGGCTGCAATATTTTTCATCTACTGCTTAGGGATACATAGACTTGGGGAGAACTAGGTCCATGAAAGCTTCCTCTGAAAGACTCATTTTTTTTTTTTTTTTCTGGGCACTCGTATATAAAGAAGATGACTGAAATCTGGTGATGTGTGTTTGTCAAATAAGTATCTATGCCTCAATGGATGGATAGATGGCTGGCTGACTGGGTAGATAAATGGATAGATGACTGGATGAGAGAATGGACAGGTAGGCAGGTGGCTGGCCTGCTGAGTGAGAGGCTGGCTAGCTGGGTAGATTGATAGATGGATGGTTAAGTGGGTGCGTGGGTGGATGCATGGATAGATGGGTGAATAAATGAGAAGATGAATCATAAAATAGATATTTATCTTTTTTTGTTGTTGTTCTGGCTCTCCAGAATCTAATCATGGCAAAGTACTGTGATGATTGAAACTTTTTCTCCTCTTAGAAATGTGTGTAGTCTTAATAAATGGAAAGGAAGTGAGGCCGAATTCCCTTTATCTCCATTCTAGCAAGTTTAGGAGCAAGCATTTAACTTCATTTTGGATAATCAGTCTCTTGTAGCATTTGGAATTTGAATAAGTGCTGCAGAGTGTAGTGGGGTTTGGAGGAAGTCATCATCTCAGTAGTAGAGGTGGCCTGTGGATCTGTGAATGGACCTGTTCCTGCTCTGATTCCTATGACTAGCCCTCTCGAGGGTACTTGTTGTCTCAGACTGTTTGTGCAGCCTTCCTGGTTTACTCATAAATTCTTTTTTGCTTAAGCCAGCAAAATTGTTTCTGTTGCAACCTAGAAGTCCGACTGATACAGATATTGAGGAGTAACTAAGTTCTTGGCACAGTCTAAATTCTTTACAGGCATTAATTTACTTGATATTTATAATAATGCTATGAGTAAGTACTTTCATTATTTCTGTTTTGCAGAGAGTAAACACAGAAAGCTTACATAATTTCCCAAGATCACATAGCTGCTAAGAGCAGAGCTTGCATTTGAATCCTGAGTCTAGAGCATACTTAACTCCGCATTCCTAACTATTTTGCAGTATTCCATCTGCACAGATGATAGAAGGAGGAAGAGAAGGAGGGAGAAGGAGAGGAAGGGAGGGGGACAGAGACTATGACATAGTCATCAAAATCTTTTTTATTTCCTCCTGGCACACAGCTTGTATATTCTGGTCTCCTTTTCACCTGAATGTAGACATATTGAATAGTTTTGGCCAATGAAATACCAAATGACAAAAGTGATTTCTGTCATTTCTAAGCCAAAGTAGTTAAGATGTTGGTGTGCTTTCCCGAAGTCATCTCCCAATTGCTGACTGAGTGGAGAGGACCCTAAAGGCCTAGATAATGGTGGGAGCACAAAATGAAATGTCCAAGTAGAAGGCTTCCTGAACAGGCACATCCTAAAGGGATTGTGATATGAACAAGAAAGAACCTTGGTTTTGTTAAACTGATATAATTTTAGAGTTGTCAGGTAAAGCCTCTAACCTACCTTAGGTAGATGGTGAATAGACAGATGATAGAGCAAAGTAAACTTAAATTCCGATGTAGGGAGATCTCTGACACTTTCATAGACACGTGTTTTTCTACCTGGAGGTAAAATTTTGATTCCCTTGAGAATTCTTCTTGGAATCTCCATTGCTCCATCATCATTTTCATCAGAACTTACAAAAAAATCTCGGTTTTCATAGTTTTTTCTCTCCAAATGACTTTATTTCTTTTTTTCTACTGCATCTCAAAGCAGATGGGATTTGAAGATTGAGTCATATTTTAAAATCTGCCTTTTGGAACTTGTCCAAAATCTTTGATTAGCCTGAACCTGTACTCTCACCTCTCAGGAACTCTTTTGTTATAAGTCATATCTTGCATTTTAGAAGTGAACATTTTTCCTCCATGCTCATAAATTTTAGTGCTAGGCAAGAATAAAATATGGTAATTTTATGACACTGAGTTTTTTAAATTATGCACTGATGAGGCTTCATATTTCTCTTTCTAATTAGAGGGTAAGATTTGAGTAATAGCAAGTAAATTGCTGCAACATGTCTAAACGTATTATTTTATTTTGAATGACACCCTAGTAATAAAAAGAACTAGTTTTACAACAAATCTCTTATCTTAAAAGGTCAAAATATTATATATTTTCAAAAGCTTTCCAACCTGTAAAATATCTTCTGGGAAATATAATACCCTGCCTTATGGGGAAAATAATTAGCAGGGGATATAAATGCTGTCTATCAAAGAATTATTAAACTGTAAAGGATAACTTCAAAGGGCTTTTTCTTTCCATTTGCTAAATTATACAAGAAGAATTTCATCAAATACGTGTAAGACTAAAACAGATAACTACCAAGGTTATCCATCAAAATGGGGGCAAGAATACTTAGACTCATGATATAGGTTGCAACAGCATTTTTGAGTAGGTTAATGCAGACATTTGCCCTTGAGTTCCATAGAAATAAAGATATTGTGCATAAAACAATCTTTGTATATTTTTCAATTTAGATCAGAGACTTAGAAGGAGGATTAGATGACCTCTTAAGACCTCTGCGATTATAACTATTGTACAAGTCACGTTTTGTTTTGTTTTGTTTGTTTTTATCTCTGAAGAGGGCAGAAATGGTCAGCATCATTAATTTTGTCAGTTGAAATTGGGTCTATTTAAGAACTCTATTAATGAAGTCATTAATGCATGGCTAATCTCAATATCAAAAGATGTAAGATTTGAAAGAGGTCTTAGGCAGTCATCTAGTCTAATGCCTTTATTTTACAGATGAGGACACAGAAGTCCAGAGAAACAGAGTGATTTACTCAAGGTCATTTATCAAGTTATTGCTTTATGTAACTGAGAAATCTGGAAGTAAAATCCAATTGAGTTCAGCAATAGCTGTGTCCAGGGGCTCACACATGTCATCAGGAATCTATCTCTACTCATCACTTGGTTCTGCTTTTCCTTGTATTTCTTTCTTCTCAGGCTTACTCATATCATACAGTGCTAAGATAATTCTAGCCTTATGTCCTTTAATCTCAGTGGCTCTAGGCAAAAGAGAGCTTTTTTATTTTCCTGGTTCTAGTAAAAGTCATTAGCCCAGTTTGGGTCATTCTACATTTTGATTTTCTTGATCTGGGTTAAGGTGCACATCAGCAAGGCAGGGAGTCACGTCAGATTTACATAAACCATATGGGACTGTGGCTGGAGCTGGGAGGAAGTTCTCAAAGGAGATTTTGGGCAACATTACCAGAAGGACAAATGATACCGAATGAAAAAAAGTAACCAATGTCTATTACACACAGCAATGCTTCCTGAATCTTCTCGTCAGGTTAATAAATAACTTCATTATTTATTTCATAAAGAAGTGATTTTATTTACAAAAATATTTTGACCTATATCATATAATAAAATAAGTTTTAAAATGATAATCAGTAGCAATTACTTTATATGTAAAAAGAAATGCCAACTTTTCTCCTTTAAAAAGGACCAAAATTAGTTAACATACTTAGAATTAATTATGGAACAAAAAGCACATTTTAAAAGGATGTCATATTTAGTTTGAGCATTGAATGGTTATTAAAATAGAGGTTGGGATTTAATAGGTATTATAGCATCAAAATAGATTTTTAAAAATGGCTTCTTGACTGATTGTTTCAAATGCTTGGTTTTTTTTAAGTTTATTTTTAATGTTTTTTCTGTTTTCTTTCCAAATGACAAGTTAAAAAAAAAATTCAAGGCTTTTATTTGCAAAATTTCTCTGCTAATAAACCATCATATCATCTTCAAAAAGTCAAAAGGCAAATTAACAACAGTCACCACCGAAGTTCCTTTATTGAGAAATGAAAGTTGAGGCAGTAGACACATTCCAACATGTGTGGTTTAAAAATTCTGATCAGGTAAATCAATGTATGAATCTAGGATGTACCAATCTGGGAGAAAATTGTATATTTATCCTCATTTTCATGATGATTAATTTCTGCTTTTCTAATGCTTCTTAACTTTATCCTATCTAGTATGAGTATAAATTAAGTAATATGTGATTAAACAATAATAATAGAAAACAAACAAAGATGTGTAGCTGTAAAGCTCGTATTTTGGCCAATAACATTTAGCTGAGTGAAAAGTGACTGCATACTTTGAAATGGCCATGATAAAAGCTCTAAGACCTCAGACTGTTTTTTTTTTTTTTAATAGAAAAAACTTTTCAAAATGAGTGCAGATACCCCAACATTTCTAACATGTAAACCTTCAGAATATTTCTAGTGACCACTGGGTATTTGCAAAATGCCATTCTTAAAATAACTGGCCTCCTCACTATTTTCCATGTCAGTGTGAAGACTGAATTTCTAAGGATGATTGCTCCTTCTCCTTAGGTGATAACCAGCAGGGTACTTCAATTAGTACAGTTGGTGTCTTTACTTCTCTACTTTGTAATTATGAAGGTAAATCCCAAGTGTTTGCCTCTCACAAGTCACTACGTCATAGGTGCTCATACGGTGTCATGGGTCGGACGTGGACTTTGGAGCCAGGCAGAACCAGAAACTCTACCTCTTTCTTTTGACATTGGTCCAGCTTTTCACCTGATCTGAGACTTAGTTTTTAAAACCCAAAGGGAGTCACGAGCTTCACTTTAGCAGTGAGCTACATAGCACATGACTGGGACAGTTTATTGCTAAACCCCTTTTAATCCCATGACAGTTGTCAGCAAGTAACTTAAACTCTCTAAGCTCCAGTTTCCTCATGTGAAAATGGGATAATAATAGTACACATCCTTTATGGCCATTGCAAAAATTATATAATCAGTCATGTGTGCACTTCCTCTCAAATCCTCTCCTCCCCCTTTTCCAGTGTTCTGTGCTTAGAAGGCTGACCATCCTGGACTACGTCAATGGACTCCCTCACCCTCTGGATTCTTCTTGGCCTGTGGGAGCACCAGCAGGGGACCTGAGGGCAAGAGGAGCATGAGGCCAGGATAATTATTTCTCCAGTTCCCTCCCTTCAGGGTGGCCTCTAAGGAAGGCCACAGCTGCTCTTAGCTGGCTTTCTTCACACAGTTTTCTCCAGCTCCCAGTGACCCATTTCTTCCCCTTAGTGCTTCAGATTTTCCTTCACCTTTGTAAATAATATCTTTATTAATGTCTCTTCAAATGGAAATATGCTTTCTCATTCCTGTATGCACACTATGTGTTTCCTAGTGTACAAACCATGGGAAGTGCTTAGCCTAGTATATGACAGACATTTTTATGGTTATCGGGAGGATTAAATGAAACTATCTACATAGAATAATTGGTGCAAGATGAGAGTCGATTCATGATAATAATGATATATTATTTATTTATCCTTTATAAACAATTATGTATTAATAAACTATTAATAAGTAAAATAGTATTAATAATATTAGCTATTATTTTGTGTTCATTACAGGCAAAAAGCTAAAATAGCACTTTGTATTCATGATTTTGTTCTGCCTCCCACACCCCCAAATCCACAAGTAGTTACAATTTTCCCCAATTTATGAACAAGAAAACAGATTCAGAAAATTTAAGTAACTGGCCACAGGACACACAGAAGCTTGTTCTGACTCCAAAGCTCATTCTCCTGATTGTTTCACTGCCCTCATAAGAGTTTCTATTCCTGCTTCCTGACACAAACTTTTGTTTATACATAGCATATTATTCAATAAACTATTAAAACAGAAGAGTAAAATTAACGCAAAAACTTGATGATATGAAAACGTTCACTCCAAATGTTTGAAGGATCTTCAGAAGAGACTCTATGCTCAAGTCTCATAATATGAATTTCCTGGACCATATTATACAGTCTCATCAACTTAACTTCTCTTACCAGATGTGACTTAGATATTGCTGTACATGTAGTACAGTTTCCATTGAAGATGCTCCTTACATGTGCACGATGTCATGTGTGCACCGAGGTTCTTAATAGCATTATGTATAATTGCAAAAATAGAAACAAATTAAATTGCATCGATAGGTGAACCTTTAAACCACCTTTTGATGTATAGTATGTAATTTGGTATATTCATACAGTGGAATATGGTGTAGCCATTAAAAAATGAAATACATTCATATTTACTGACATGGAAAGTCCACAAGACACCAGAGAAGGGAGAAATTAAAATGTATAATGGGAATAATATAATTCCATTTGTATTTTTTAAAAATCCTATGTTTGTGTCTATATAAGTATATAAGTAAAGGGATAAAGATTTGGGAGAACATGCCAAACTACTTATAGCTACTATTGCCTTAAAAGGAAGTTAGGTTGAGAAGCAACATGAAGAGACATTTTCAAATTTTATTCTATATATTTACATATTGCTTGATATTTTTATAATAAGAATCCAAATGTTACTTGAATAATAAAGTACTAATTCTTTTTTAAAAAAATTACAAGATAGAGGGACACAACGCTTGTCTTATAAGATTTTTTTTTTCAGGTTGTTTTTGTTTAGTACTTCTTAGAAGCAAATATGAGGAAACCAAAGACATTTTTCCCAGCTCATTTCATGTTGTTTTCTGTATGGACTTTGATATTGACTAACTTCAGTCACCAAAATTAGCAAGTTTCCTTTTTCTCTCCAATTCTCTTTCTCGGGGTTTGATTTTATTTCTTTTTATTTTTCTCTAACATACTTTTATTTGTAAATACTACATATTGACAAGAAGAAAACTAAATGATTGATTATAGCATCTTTCATCTTAGCCCTGATGTGCAGATAAGACAGTTTTGCAGCTCAGGGAAGAAAAGAATGCCCTGCAGCATTCCTTTTTTTATTTTTTGTTTTATTCCTCTTTAATATACACCCATTCTTATTTAAAAATTTTTTTTTCAACACAAGTGATGAGATTTGACATGAAAGAGAGCATTCCAAAAATTGATACTTGTTTTCAAATAATAAAAGGTCTATTTCTAACTCTAGGACTAGATATATACTAGCATGATTAATGATTACTCATATGACTTTTTTTAAGATTTATTTTTAAATTTTAAAAAATTTTTAATTACAGTTAGCATATGGTATTATATTAGTTTCAGATGTATAACAGTGATTAGACATTTATATAACATACAAAGCAATCACCCTAATAAATCAAGCACCCCTCTGGCACCATACATAGTTATTGCAGTATTATTGATTATATTCCTTAGGCTATACTTTACATCCCCATGACTGTTTTGTGACTATCAATTTGTACTTCTTAATCCCATCCCCTTTTTTACCCACACTCCAAACTCCTCCCATCTGGCAATCATCAAAATGTTCTCTGTATCCGTGAATTTGTTTCTGTTTTGTTTGTTTATTTTATCCTTTGGATTCCACATGTAAGTGAGATCATATGGCATTTCTCTTTCTCTGTCTAACTTACTCAATCTGTCTAACTTTGCTCAGCAAAATACCCTCTAGGTCTACTATGTTCTTGCAGATGGCAAGATCTTATTCTTTTCTATTGCTGAGTAATAATTCCATCGTATATAGGTATCACCTCTTATTTATCCATTTATTCATTACTGAATACCCAGGTCGTCTCCATATCTTTGCTATTGTAAATAATGCTTCTATTCACATGTCCCTTCAAAGTAGTGTTTGGGATTTCTTCAGATAAATAACCATAAGTGGAATTACTGAGTCCTTCTTTATCTCTTGTTATAACCTTTGTTTTAAAGTTTATTTTGTCTAGTCTAAGTATTTCTAATTCAGTTTTTCTGTTTGTTTTCTTGCATTTTCATGAAACATCTTTTTCTATCTCTTTACTTCCAGTCTGTGTGTGTCTTTAAATCTGAAGTCAGTCTTTTGTAGGCGGCGTATGTAAAGCTCATGATTTCTTATTCATTCAGCCATCCTATCTTTTATTGGAGCATTTAATTCATTTACATTTAAAGTAATTGTTGATACATATGTAGTTATTGTCATTTTATTGTTTATATTTTTAATCTTTTCTTCTTTTTTCTTATTCTTTTAAAGAAGTCCCTCTAACATTTCCTGTAATACTAGCTTGGTGGTGATGAATTCCTTTAACTTTTTCTTGTCTGGGAAGCTCTTTATCTGTCCTTCAATTCTAAATATTAGCTTCGCTGGGTAGACTGATTTTGGTTTTAGGTTCTTGCTTTTAATCACTTTGAATATTTCGTGCCAATCCCCTTTAGCCCACAAATTTTCTATTGAGAGAAAGCTGATGGTCTTATGGGGAGCTCTTTTGTAGTTAACTGCTTTTCTCTTGCTGCTTTTAATAGTATCTCTTTGTCTTTTATCTTTGGTGTTTCAATAATGATGTGTCTTGGTGTGGATCTCTTTGGGTTCATCTTGTTTGGAACTCTCTGTGATTCCTGGGCTTATATGTCCATTTCCTTCACTAAGTTAGGAAAGTTTTAGTCATTATTTTCTTCTAATAAGTTTTCCATTTCTTTCTTTCTCTCTTCTCCTTCTGGCACCCCTATGATGTGAATGTTGGTATGCTTGCTATTGTCCCAGATGCCCCTTAACTATTCTCATTTATTTTTTTGGATTTTTTTTTTTTGTTGCTGTTTTAATTAGGTATTTAATTAGGTATTGCTACCTTATCTTCTAAATCACTGATTTGATCCTCTGCTTTATCTAATTTACTGTTGATCCCTTCTAGTGTACTCTTCATTTCAGTAATTGTATTCTTCATTTCTGACTGGTTCTATTCTATGTTTTCTGTCTCTATTTTTATGTTTTCTGTATCTTTGTTTAAGTTTTCACTGAGTTCATCTACTCTTTCCCTAAGTTTATTGAGCATCCTTATAACAGTTTTGGCTGCCTCCTTGTGTTTGCTTTCTACTTATCAGGTAGGGCTGCTATGTCTCCCGGTCTTATGTAGTAGGTGTCTTATTGGGCCCAGTGGCTCAGTCTCCCTGGTCACCTGGAGCTGGGTGCTCTAGGAGTATCCCTTGTGTGTGTTGTGTGTTCCCTCTTGTAGTTGAGCTTTGGTTGCCATTTATACATCAGTGGGAGGGATTGATTCTCAGGCCAATTGGTTGTAAGAACTAGACAGTGTCTCCAATGAAGGAGCTGTTGTGCAGGGGCTGACCCTACAGAACAGGATTTACTTTAACAGGACTCTAGTACCTACCCAGTCTGCCCTTTGGGTGTGTCATTTTTAGATGCGGCCCTGGATGGTGCTCCTGCTCAGATTGAAGCTGGCCAGCGGCCATGTAGGTTGTGGCATCCTGAGAGAGACTCTGCCATAGGCCAAGTTCAGCTTTAGCCTGTGCCCTGCCCAAAGCCATCTGGCATGATCCACCAATCAATCCAAGGATGGCCAACAATCATGTTAAGCTTGGATCTGCCTCGAGAGGCTAGCTGCCACCAGTGCTGGTCTTGATGCTGTCCAGCAAGAGGTATGAGGCATACCCAGGTCAGATGCTGCTTGCTTAGGTTTTGTAAACCTTTGCATTATTTTAGGAAAGTCTGCAGCATAAGCCAAGATAAGTCATTTGTATGAAAAATCCACTGGAAGCGGCCTGGGTGGGCCCACAATTTGGGAGAGGTGGGGTCTCAGGGAATCTCTAGGGCAAGGTAGTAAGGTTGATGGAGACTCAGATTTGGCAGTAGCCTGGGTCTGCATGCCAGACAGGAGTGGGCTCAACAAAGGAAGAGTGCCCTCTGTCAGCACTTCTGTCTGGGAGAAAGCTGTCCTTCCAGCTGTCATCCTGAAGCCAGACAAGTCAGTTTCTCCCCATGTGTCCCTGGTGTCTTTCAAGCTGCTGCCCCAGAGCTGGAGCTCAGAGCAAGTGAGTCTATTAGCAAGTAAGTTCAATCTTAGACTCTTTAAGAGGAGTGCCTGAGATTCCCATGGCTCTCTGTCTCACTCAGCCACAATCTGCTCTGGTTTTCTCAGCCAGAAGTTGTAGAGACTTCTCTTCCTGGCACTGGAACCCTGGTGTGGGGCCGAGAACCCTAGTTCCTCAAGGGGGACCTCTGCAGCCAAGATATCCCTCCCAATTCTCAACCACTACAGGAAGGTATGGGACCAGCCCATTCTGCATCTCTTCTCCTCCTACCAGTCCCAAGGTGGCCTTTTCTGTGTGTCCTGTTGTAGAACGTCTATTCAGCTACACTTCAGGCAACTCCAAATGACAGATGTTCTGAAGTTCAGTTGTAATTCTGATGTAGTTGTGAGAGGGCACACACACAGTGTTTACCCATTTTGCTGGAAGCCTCCATATGAGATATTTTTGATAAAACTTAGGATATTTAATGTGAAGACAAGAAGCACAAAGGGAGATGTGACATCAGTTTCTACTTAAATATATGCAGAGCCATGACATGAAAGAGAGTTCGGGACAATTTTGCATGGACTTAGAGGACAGCAGGAGAAGCCAGAGAGGTGGGAAGGACCAGGCTACACAGGGCCTTGTAGAACATATTAAGAAGCGTAGATGTTATTCTAAGTCCAATCAAGATCATCAGAGGATTTTAAGTACTAGTATGAATCAGGGTCCATATTTATTACTATTTTTAAAGTCCTCCAAATAATCTCATAGTCAGCTTGGGCTGCTCTAAGAAATACCACAGACTGGATGGCTTAAACAACAAACATTTATGCTCACAGTTCTGGAGTCTGAAAGTCCAAGATCAGGGTGTCAGTATGGTCAGGTTCTGGTGAGAGCTCTCATTCTGGTTCGAAGATAGCTACCTTCTCACTGTGTCCTCATGTGGCAGAGAAATTGAAATTGAGAAAGAGAGAGAGGGAAATTGTCTCCTCTTCTTATATGTGTATTGATCTCATCATGAGGGCTCCACCTCATAACCTCATCTAACTCTAGTTAATCTCCCAGAGGCCCTGCCTCCAAATTCCATTGCAATGGGGATTAGAGCTTCAGTATATCTATTTTTTTTTTTTTTTGGAGGTGGGCACAGACATTCAGTCTATAGCAAGTAGCTTGTTGGAGAATTATCTGTTTGGGGTGAATAGGGGCTGCTGAGTGGCAGGAGAAAGGTAAGTTAGAAAGATACCTCCGTGGCCCAGAGGTATAATATACTAATATACATTGGTTGCTTTGACTCAAGAGGCAGCCTTAGAAATATGAAAATTGATGAGAATTTTTATATGTTTGCTGGCAAAGCCAAGAATACTTATAAGACAACGAGAAGAATTAAAGAGTTCTCTTAGGTTTGAGGCCTAATAATTTAAGTGGATAGTGAGTCTTTAACTGAAAGAGGAAAAACTAGGAGACAATAGATACATAAATCTGATCATTAACTAGTATTCAAAATATGTAAGAACTACTATGACAGGAGATACAGACATGCCTTTATATTTTCTTCTAAAACTTTTAAAAAGTTGTTTTTAACTTCTAGGTCTTTAATAAAATTTGTCAGTATTTCTCTTTATGGTTTGTGATTTTAGATTTGGTTTTCATATATCCCTGTATTAGTTTTCTAGGGCTGCCATAATAAGGTGCCACAAAGTGGATGGTTTAAAACAATAGTTATATTTCTCTCAGTTCTGGAGACTAGCAGTCCAAAATCAAGGTATCAGCAGGCCTATGCTATCTCTGAAGTCTCTGGGGAAGAATGTTTTTCTTATTTCTTCCTACCTTCTGGTGGTTACCTGCATTCCTTGCAATTCCTTGGCTGTAGCAGCATAAATTCAATATCTGCTTTCTCCCCTGTTTCATTCTCTGTATCTCTTTGTTCCTTCTGTAGGGACACCAGTGATGTGTTTACCCTAATCCAGTGTGACCACATTTAAACTTGATGACATCTGCAAAGACCCTGTTTCCAAATAAAACCACATTCACAAGTACTTGGGGTTTGGACTTGAGCATATATTTTTTGGGGAACACAATTAAGCTCATGACAGTCCCTAAGTATATTTCTGGCTTTGCTCTTCTGTCATGTTGTCTATAACTAAAACAATACTACACTGTCCGAATTACTGTAGATTTATACTATATCGTGATACCTAGAAGCATGTTGCTTTCCAAACTTCATTTTTCTTTAAATATGTCATGGCTTATTCCTGTCCTCTTTTACATGAACTATAGAATCAATTTTTAAAACACTTTTTTGAAAAAATTCACAGACTGGAATAGTACTTAACTGATAGGTAATTTTAGAATGAACCAACTGCTTTGCAATATAGAATCTTCCTATCCATATAAATACAGTAGAAATTTTTGTTGCTTTATTCCCCAGTACCATAAAAATATTATAAATACTTTTAAAATAAAATTTTAAAATATTTGATGCTGGTGTATAGATTATTGTATACTGGTTTTAATTCTAACTACCTTTCTAAACTGTTTCGTTTATTCTAATAAGGAAGAGGTTCTCTTGAGCTCTTTAAATTTTTATCATTTGTGAATGACAGTTTCTTCCTTTATAATCCTTATACTTTTGGGTTTTTTTTTCTTGTCTTGCTATAATAACTAAAACCTCCAGAATAACAATAAAAATTAAAGTGGCTATCCTGAAGTTTTTCTTGATTTCAAGAGGAAGGTATTGCTATTAAATATGGGGCTTGCTTTAGGCTTTGGGTAGGTAACCTTTACCAGATTAAAGATGTTCCTTCCATTCTAAATCTCTATTTATTTTCTGTTATGGCCTTTGATGGAACTTTGTTTACCAGTCTTGTTATAGTTACAGATATTTAAAAATACTTCCTCTTTATTTTAAAGAATTTAGGATAGAAGAGCTAAATAGATTTGTGTCATCATTCAAATACATAGATGCTTTCAGAGTTTAGCTTTCGAAAGAAGCAGGAATAAGTGCATTATTTACATGTCAAAAACTACCTTCCACCCCCCCCCCCAAAAAAGTACCATTATTTGATGAAATAAAAGTCCTAGGCTTAGAGTGAGGACTCATCGATCCACACTTTTGTCAAAACCTTCTTTGCAAGTCACCTATTTTTCATTGTTGTTGCACTACCTTTGAGGGATTGATTTCAATGATTTAGAAAGCTGAGTTTGATGGTAACTGGGCTTCTACTTCTAGTTTTTCTCTGAAACATTTTATTTTTTTGCATAGAATCTCCAGGATCCATGGTTATTAGGAGATTCTTTTCTCCTCTCTCTTGGCATGTGAAAGTGAACTAAAGCCCTAACAGGAGCAAAGAGGAGGAAACAATCCCAAAGGAGAAGGGCTCCATTTAGTCTGGGAGGAAGCACGGTTCCCAATATGTCAGACTGTCTGGGTAAGCGACAGTCCCATGGGGCACTGTTAAGCATGCTGGGGTCAATCCACTGTGAACAGGAAAGAGAGGTTTCCTTAGGTTGTCTTAGGAGAGGAGGTAGTAGCTGTAGGGAAAACTATGCCACTTGATATTAGCTGAGGTGTGATTCTGGAAAAAAAAGACAGACTCAGCCCTTTTCTGAAAAGAGGAAGCTGTGTACATGCAAAAAAGATATCTGAAAGATGTGATTCAACACTTGTGCTCCCAAAGGAAGGTAGAAGTGAATAACAGGCACTTCTTTTCCTGCTTTTTTCAGTGTCTTCTGATGATACTAATATCAAGTCATGTTGTGTCTCTTATTATGTAATAGTCGGCCTAAAGCGCCACAGAAAGCAGAGGGTTTGATTAAATTACTCAGCATTTCGGTTGGGGAGGATTTTATTTCCTCCTTAGAGACATTTCATGGGTGAACACAACTCGTTTTTAATTATATTTTTGCATTTAAAGGCTTTCTTTTCTCCCACTTGAAAGTACTATTCACCCATGTGTCCACTCACCCATCTATTTACCATCCACCACTGAATTAGCATTTAATGAGTATTATTATTAGTAGTAGTTGTAGTACTAGAAGTTAACATTTGTTGAGTTCTTATGAAATTTTACTAATTTTACATGTACTTTCTCATTTATTCATCGTACAACCTGTGAGATACTTACTCTTATCATTCATATTTAGATAAGAGCCCTTTCCAGTGGCAACTGAAGTTAGATCATATTGGCTCACACAGCCAATTGTTTAATGTTCAGGAACTTCGAGCACTGGTTACTAAATATAGCCATTATTAAAAATAAATTATACAATTTTTGATCAAATAAATTATATTGAAAAGGTAATACATACTCAAACTCATAGCATTCTAATTATTTTAATACTTTATCTTTGGTCTTGAAGTTATTTCCATCTACTGAATGTCTGTGATGGAAATACCATATAAAGGCATATCTTTTTTAAGCTCTGCATTCGGTGACATCATGTTGGTAGCTCGAAATTGGCTATGGTGGGCTATTTACACCATGGAAATCAGCAAATGTTACAAATCAGGATCTTTTTCTTATGGAGAGCCAGTTGTAAAACACTTACCAGCACACCAGAGCCCTTTCTCTTAAGTACAAAGGTATATAATTTCTGCATACTAGGCATTATGCTACCTACAGAAGATACGAAGTTGAATCAGTCACAGTAGAAATAAGGAAGAGAAAATCTCACCTAGTAGAAATGGAAAGACTGTAGAAGTTGGTTAATACCAGTTTGAAACGTCACTTCAAAGAAATTACCTAGATATAATTTTATATATGGTGAGATACGACCTAAGGTAGCCATGAAAAATATAATCAAGGTTTGAATATAATAATCTCCTCAGTCTCTCTTCACTTTTATTGCAGAGAACAGAAAAGGAATCAATTGTATGGTGAGGTGCACTCATTTTAGGTCCAGTAAACCATGAACTTGAATGAGTTCCATCGGTTGATTTGGATCTTCTGAATGTATGGCTCTTTGAACAAGGGAAACACCATTCCTTATCTGGAACACTTTTGTTTAAAAACCAACTAAGTATTAAACCAGACAGATGCTTTGTATGGGCAGGAAGATGAGTCCTCTAATGTAGAGTTAAAGGCCATTGATATGATAATTTCCCCACCAGATATCTTTCTAACAGAATTTCACACCAGCTTGGAGAATCAGGTCAGCCAGATAGATCCATTCTCAATGACTTTATGGAAATAGAGGCACAGAAAGGAGGAAAGCAAGAGAGGAGGTAAGAGTATGGCAATCAAGACACACAGGTTTAGCTCCCTCTGCCATTTACTGGCAAATCATCTCCACTTTCTGCACTTTAATATCCCTGTTTATAAAATGAAGAAGTTAAACCATTTGAATTTTATTTTTCAAGTTTAGGCTGCATAAGCATCACCAACTGAGCTAATTAATATACAGTTCTCAGATCCCACCTGCAGATCATTAGCTCATTAGAGCAAGGTCATGCCCAACGATTTGCATTTTGAGGCAGCACCTGAGTTAATTCTCTTCCCAATGATCTGCTCAGTCATACAAACCTATCACTACATTAGGTGACCTGTATTTCCACCTGAGTCTACTGCAGTCTTCAGATTAAAAGCAATATATTTTTAATGTTAGTGAATAGTTTTTTTGATTGTAAATAACATTCCTAAATGTCACTTGAATGTACATTTAAAACAAGAATATTTTGCCTTGTATTACCTATTGATTTACTTATACTACTTCTTACCTGTTATTTCCCTAGGTTGATGGAAGTCATCTATATTCTTTCATCATTTTTATTTCAGATAAACTTTAGTGTGTATGTTCATGTCATCTGGGTAATGGAAAATTTAAATTGCTAGTTTTAGTGGCTAAGAAGGATTCCAATAATGGATTTTCTTAAAAAGAGAAAAGTATAAAGTATCACCATGTGTTTGCTGGGAATGGTTCTGAAAGTAATTGGAAGGTGACCAAAACCTGAATTATTGTACTATTGAATCCAAGTCAGTATAGTAGAAAACAGCAACAATACACTGGCTAACTTATACCCCTTGTCCAACTGAAGTTTATTTTGCAATGAGAAATAAGTTTAGAAAATAAACAACTATGATGTATTATAAGAAGACAATATAATTTCCCCAACCTTAGATATGACTAGTTTCTACTGAAAAGAAAAAGATATCGAATCTCATCTTTCTCCTAATTGGATAAGTGTTGTGAACTTCTATGATTTCTATCTGTTTGCCATCTGTTTATCCTTCTTCTGATCATGGCACCCTAGTTTTTCCTGGGTAACAGAGCTTCCCTCAATCTTATATCATGTGCTTTGTGGAGGAAGTAGGTAAAGAGGGATCTGTGTGCTTGTGGGGCAAAAAGACATTCATTGCTCTTGGCCCAGTGATTGTTTAAGGGGTAAGTATGAACTAATTTGGACCAGTAATAGTTAAGCTTCAGACTCCGCTTGAATGGCTGGAGAAGAAAAGAAGAGTGCTTTCATTTCGCTAGATTTGATGCTAGGGGGAATGTGGGGCCAGAGCTGCTGACCACTATTTTGTCACTCTACAAAATGGAGGCAACCTGTGGAGAACAGAGCCAAAAAATAAATAAATAAATAAAAAGCAAGAAAAAGAATGAATAGCCGACTTCAAACTGTGTTTGAAGCTGTCAGATCTACCTCCTAGTCATATTCCCATGACTTGATAATTTCCTTTTTTTCTTAAACTGGCTTTCTTTCAGTTACTTCAAACCAAATAAATCCTAACTGACTCACTGAAGAACTTGGCCCAAATCTTGTAAATTCTCTAAGCTGCAAAGGTTTAGCTTTAGTTTCTTAAAAAATATATAAGATAAATTTCAATAAATGGAAAAAAATGCCCCTTTAATTCTCTCAAGCTATAATACAGTTATCAGAACATATAAGTATATAGAAGAAAAAAATGATATATAAAAAATTGGTAATTATTTTTTTTTGAGGAATGAAAAATTAGAGCTGGGAGGGAAACAATTTTTAACTATACCCTTTTGTACTGTTTTTATCTTTATTTTTATTATGTAAATATTTTACCTATTAAAAATCTCAATTATATAATTCTATAAAACCCAATTATATAAATCCCAATTATATAATAAATCCTAATTATATAATTTCTTTGATAAATAATAGCATGTTTATTATTTACATTCAAGTTTGTCTTTTGAATTTAATATTTGCTAGCTCTATGACACAGTGAATAGATGCTAAAGTACATTTTTCCATTTGTTAAGATTTTTTTTCCTGCAAAATGTGCTAAAACAATGATAACTCAAACATTTTAATTAATCTTGAGACATCTTCAAAATATATCATATGCTTTATACTAGTAGAAATGTCTTCTGAATTTTGTAAATACTATGTCTCCTCCCTCATTTTCAGAGTAGTAATTTAATTTATCAAGATGCCATCTGTTTAATTCCTTTGATCCTCAGCTTACCCATTTTAAAGATGGGATGCCTCAAAGTAAATGCATCATTCAAATTGAAGACTTAGGAGTGGCTTATGAAATTTGGTTTCATTGCCTCTTCTAGCCTCAAGGATGGGTTATGCCATTTCATTTTATTTTCCATTGTCTCAGCATCTTATTATTTGGGTTTTAGCAAATAAAGCTTATTGAAATGACTTAAGTGAACCTGATGCTCAAACAGAAAGACAATACCTAGAAATGAGATCTACAGAGATGACTATTAATTGGGTACATTTTAGATCCTGCTGTATTTTCTTTATCTTCCTCTAATTATGAATCATAGTCTGAACTAGGTGGTCTTTAGAGTCTTGTTACAGCTATCAATTTTCTACCTTTTTCTTCTTCAGGTCCTGATTTTAGTATCATTAATAGTTTGTTTCTATACAATGGACTTGAAAGGGCCCTGATAGAACTCAAGGATCTAGGATTACTTTGTCAGTCTAGACCCAGTGTTATAAATTTACTTCAGTGTGGTATAAAGTCAACTAAATAGGATTAAGGATAATATAATTATAATTAATAATAAATAATGTTATTTAGTACTCATAGTCCAAATGTTTAATGCTCATTTAATTCTCTCAATATCCCTTTTAAGCAAATGCAATTATTGTTCCCATTATACAGATGAGAATAAGGAGGCAAATAGAGCCTAAGTTGAATAACTTATCCAAGGTCCTACATGTAGAAAATGGCAGCCTGATCCCAGAACCTGTGACCTTACTCCTCTCAGCAGGCTCAGACTTTAGAAGGCAGATCACAGCTTAAGCAAGGAGAAAAGGGTAAAACAGGCTCAAGTACAAGGCACACACATATCAGCGAAGAGCATGATAATTCTATCTGGAGAGACAAAAGAGGGTTCCTGGAGGAGGTGATACCTTAGGTGGGGTATATTAGAAAGACAAATGGGTGTTTACTAGGCAACCAAAAACTGTGTGCAAAAAGCAAAAAAAGCAATTTTTCTTACTGATCTCTGAACTATAACTTCAAATTCCCATAGTACATATGTACAAATTAGAAAATTAAATGCTAGAATTCAGAATAAATTTCATCATTGAAACAACTCATAGTTGCTCTACTAAAAGAATTAACTCTCTTTAGTGTTTAAGGATGTATTTAGATATGTGAAGATATACAACAATGCTTTGTAAAATACACAACATTACAGAGAAATGCTAGTTCTTATTATAGAAATTTATATGGCATATTGATTATATTAATGGCCTCAATTTCTTATCCTCCCTTGTAGCCCCAACTTTTGCCATGTGACTTTGCAATTCTTTTCACTAGAGATGTAGAGTTTACTTCCTCAGCCTTGAATTTGGGTTGTCTTAGTGCTTGCTTTAGCCATGGAGATGGCTACTAAAAAAGTAGCCTGGAAAAAATAAGGGAAAAATATAAGATGTATTTTGGACAAAATGATGTGGGAGAAAAAAACACTTGAGCAGTTTTGCTTATGCTTGCTCTCCCATAAAAAAAATATGTTTAGGATAGCCTGTTGGACTATGAAAAACATGTGGAGCAGAGCAGAGCCTCTGGCCCCTTTCTTTAAGCCCAGGCTACCCTAAAGCAACTCACAGCCAGACCAACCTAGACAAGGGCATGAGAATGCATCCAACCCAAACCAGCCAGGCCCAGCCTGTAGCCTCAGAGCTAAATCAATGCTGATTATTGTAGGCTGCTACATTTTTCATCTGTATTCCCTTTATTTACGGATAGTTTGAAGAGTAACTGCAATTATCACAGAGAAAAACATAAAATATTCTATTACTTTCAAGAAAGTTATGTTGCTGTGTCAATTTTGCCTAGTTATGGAGCATCACTGTGGCAACTGATGACTGATATGATGTACAAAACTATAGCAGCACATAGAAAACTCCTGAAAGTCAATGTCTTCTACTTATTTTATACTCCAAATAAAAGCTGAATCAATAGGTGCATAATAAATGCTTTTTAGGCAAAAAATCTTAACAGCAATCTAGTTTCTTTGACAGTAGTAGAAATTTTATGTTTATCCCTGGGCAAGTTACTGTAACCCATCGCTTGTCAACTAAAATCTAATTTTGTACAAGAATAGCCAGAAACTAATTTAAACACTTTTTAAAAACTTTTTTGGGAACTAACAGGTAGAAGAGATGGTTATATTATAATTTAGGTAGTATTCTTTTTATATTGTTCTTTAAAGAACTTCAAACCAAAGTTATTATTCTAAAAGCCTTTAAATTTTGAACAAGGAGGAATTGAAGTTACAATATTAGGAATGTTTTTAAATGTTCTGTAGTCCAAGTTTTTTAGATGCTTCATTTTTGGATGGAGATGAGCCAATGTTAATTTCAAATAAAAATTATTTCCCTTGTTCCTAATCGTAATGCTATACATGTTCCATACAGAAAATAGGGAAAATAGTGTTAAAGCAAATAAAAATAGTCACAACATTAAAATGCAATTATTGTCAATCCCTTGGTATTTTAAATGTGTATTTATTTTATTTTATTTTTATAATAGTAACACACTTTTAGGCACAGTGCTTGGAATTTTGCATTCATTTCTTCCTTTGTCACAACCAGTGAATTGCTATTATCTCCATTTTTTAGGTAAGGAAATTGAGACTATAATTACAGAAATATTGCTAGTATGTTATCCCCTCTCTGCTGAAAGAGAAACTCAGCCTCCCTCTTCAGGAGGCCCCCAGTTATTTTTCCTTTATTTAACCATTTATTATGGAAAAGCTTACACAAAAATAGAGTGAAAAGCATTACTAACCTCTATCTACTTGTCACCCAGCTGCAACAATTATCAACTTTCTTATATCATGAACTCCATCCATTTTGCTCATGGTTTTTGTTCTAGTTTTCCAAGAGGACTTTTCTGTCTATGGGATAACTCTGTTAATTTTGCTTGAGAAAGGAAATGTGCCTGGTGCCTCTGGTTACAGTGAAGTACAAGGTGAATAGAAGGCGTTGAGTTCTAGGAGGTAAACATATAGACGCTGCCATGAAATGTACATATCTACTTACAAAATAAGAAGGAACAGGATGCTATATAGTTTTAAAAGCATGGTCTTGTTTTATAATAGGTGATGGAAAGGCCTTCTTTGAGAAAACTACTCTGCTCAGGACAGGGTTTTTCCAGCTCCCAGAAAAAGCCTTTGAGCTACAAAACTGAACTGTTCTCCCTTCAGACCTTCCTACCCAAGTCTTTCACGAGTTGGGCTAGCATGCTTGGCTATATCACCATCATTCACCCTGAAATAATATAAGGGGTTAATATTCATGAGGGCTTCTACCAGTAGAGTCTGTCAGGGCATATGGAAACCTCAGCCTCTGTTCTCAGTAAGTTTGCACCAAAGTGTCTGAGTCTATTTACTCACAATTTGTCTGTGTTTTGACACTTTCTTGTTTATTTGCCTCATGAGTGAATGCCTCATGACACATTTGTGATCGGAAGTGATATCCCAAATGAACCAAAGATTGGCTTCCACTATTGCCGTGGGCCATCCCATCTTATTTTCTCACAGAATAAATGTTGCACTCAAGGCAAAAATAAAAACATGGCAGCCCTAAATGTCTCCAATTTCTGTCTCTTACACCTAGTTTCATAGATAAAAAAGTAGAACGGCCACAGAACTCTACAGTAATTATCTGTGCATGACAACATTTTCAACCTAGTTTTGTGAGACAAGAATAAAGACATTATTATCATACTATTTTCTAAATTCAAAAAGTGGAACATGTTTGCTGTCAATACAATACAGAAAATATAAAATGCATAACATCCGGAAAGCAACACTACCTCTCCTATCTCACTCTCCAGCCCTATTTACTTAATTCGTCTTCTTAAAACTCATTACTGTTCATTGGTTGTGCATATTGGTAGGCATTATCAATGCTTTTATGTATATGTGTGTGTTTATAAATGTAGATATACACAATGTAAAAGAAACATACTAATATATCCATTCACAGGTGTATGCATTAAATCTTACATAATCTGTTATTACTTTATCTACAGCATCAAGACTGTTGCCTGGTTGATAGCAATTATAAGATTCACCTTATAATTATATGATTCACCTTATAATAATGTGAAAATATGAAAAATACACATCTTGGAATCAATAAACTTTGGCATTGTTTTGCATCTTTTTTTTTTCTTTTAACAGTACAGCACAGATATATTTTCACCAGTGCAAATCTACCTCTTTTTAAACTGATGCACATTATAACATCTGTCTTATAATTTATTTAGCCATTTTCATATTACTGAGTATTTAGGGTGTTTTCAAATTGACTATCAAAATAGCACTGGATGAATATATGCCAGTATAAACCTTCACACACATATGTATACTTACATGAACATTTTATAAAACATATTCCTCCAAGTACAATTGTTGAGTCCGAGGTTATGAACTAGTAAACTGTTTTTAGGTTCTGAGAAAATAGGAGCTAGTGTTTTTAATCCCGTTTTCTGGATGGGAATACTGTAGTTTTGAGGACGCAAGGGCCATGCTCTGGCTCATGTGTCTAGCAAGAGGTGGAACAGGTTGCCAATCATTTTCTGACTTGAGCAGTACTCTCAACCTCACATTTCCCTCCTTTGTCTTTTCTACAATGATTAATCTTTGATAGAACATAAAATGATTGGTAAGTTTAACACGCAAGAATTTCGGTGCTTGGAGAGAGATATTCATTTTTTTTCAAGGTCGTGAACCTGACATTTATGGGAACAGCCATGCACTTTATAGGCATTTAATGATCTGTGATGGCAAAGACATGTAAAGTATTTGTACACACATCTGAGCAATCAGGGCTGATTGGTTCAGTTCAGTAGAAGCTATTTCTAATTTGAGGGAGAAAAGAAAAAGTAGGCATGGGGCATTTGGTTCTAAGGAGCTGTGTGATATTTATGAGTTGTACCCAGTTGGACTGTCCTGATTTGGCAGTTGGTTCCAACTTTATAGGCCTTAAACTGATAGTTTTTTCCATTCCTCTCTCCACCAATAAGGAAGAGTGAATATTATGGACCTGGTCACATCAAAGCAAGCAATTTCTGCTATCATCACACTCAGGCAATATTCAATGGAAATAAAAAATTTATTTTAAGATCTGTATAATTTTTCTGATTGACAGTCAATACTATTCAAATTACCTACAGCAGTGCTTCTCAAATATTACTGTGCATATTGAAACACGGAAATTCCCATTTGCTTATGTGTTGTCTGTGTATGCTTTCCCATTGCAGTGGCAGAACTATGTAATTATGACAGAACTTACTGCCTGCAATGTCTAAAATATTTGCTATCTGGCACTTTACAGAGAAAGTTTGCTGCTCCTGTCGTAGAAGATTCCTTTGATATTGAATACTTGGTTTACAGATAGATTTTTGACATTCATCCAACATCCAATAAACTATCAAATAGTTTCATTTAACACTTTTTATGCACCATATATTGTGCAAAAAGAATACAATTATGAACAAGATACAACTGATATTTTCATGGAGCTTATATTTATTTTTTCTCTCAGTATTTGAGCAAATT
Source organism: Rousettus aegyptiacus (assembly GCF_014176215.1). Classification (NCBI taxonomy): domain Eukaryota; kingdom Metazoa; phylum Chordata; class Mammalia; order Chiroptera; family Pteropodidae; genus Rousettus; species Rousettus aegyptiacus. The sequence goes on along the minus strand of NW_023416307.1, from coordinate 107,480,044 downwards.
ACTAGATTACCTAAGCCTCAGTTTTTTCATCTGTAAAATGGAGATAAAAATACCTAACTCTTAGGGTTGTTGTGAGGAGGGAGCTAGGTACATGGTAAATATACAGAAAAGGTTAGCCGTTATAGTATCATTTTCATGATTTTCCTCACTCTCCAGATTTCTGGAGAAAGAACAACTTCCTTATACTTGCTGTCTGTGCATGTACATATGCATGTGTGTGCATGTGTGTGTGTGTGTGTGTGTGTGTGTGTGTGTGTATGTGTTTCCTTCCTGGCTATTCAGAAATAACTGGATCTGAATGTGACTTTTTCCTCAAACTTTAGAAGAAAGGTTTAACAATTCAATCATAGCTTTGACATTGAAACAAAACATCTCTCTGATTTGATACCAAAGCAAAGACAGTCCAAAATGAGTCTTTATGTTTTTCTCTATTTACTTAATGTGCCATCAGTGAGGTGCTAATGGTGACATGGCTCCTGTCAGGAAGGGTGGAGAAAACAGGAGGAAGGCCTTACTTTCTCAGCAAGAGAAACAGCTTTTGGTGGGATTAACTGACAATTCCCTGTGGTAACCACAGATAGCCATTACGCTGAACAGCTGAAGAAAATTTTTAATTCATTATTTATTCAATTTCACAGAAAGACTGGAAGAACCAAAAATTCTCTTTGGGTCATTGGAAACTTGCATGTAAGTTTATGTTATTTTGTGAGTATATTCAATCTTTAATATATTATAAATTCAAGAATGACACATGCCTTAATTTTGTTTCCTAAGAAGCTGACCCTGAAGTAGAAGTTTTGAGTATGAGTAGTTTATTTGGGAGGCGAGGAAACCAGTAGAGTAGTGTGGGGAAACAGGTAGGGGTCAGAAGGCTGTGAAATCTGGGCATTATTTCTCTCTATATAGTGTCTAGCTGCCACTAGAGTGCTCCTATGGAACTCTGGAAAATGGTGCAGAAAACATGCCTCAGAATATCCTACTGATGATGTTAACAAACAACATTGGTGGATCCATTGCCTGTGCACAGAGAAGCCAAAGTCTGAGGCCATAGGTTTTTCACAAAGTAAAGGATTTATTTGTCAGGCAGCCAGACAAGGAGACCAGAGATGAAGCTCAAATCAGTCTCCCTGAATAAAGACTTAAAAAAAATTTAAAGAATTAAGGTAAGGAAAGATTATACATATTTATTAATTCTAATTCAGGGGGTCTGATTGGACAATCTGGGAACTAAGCCATCTAAGGTAAAGGGAACACAGAAGTTTTGATCTGGCAGAGTTTAATTAGCCAGTCCTGCATGTGTCCATATCTGGTCTGGGTACCTGATATTCCTTATTGACAGACCTCTAGCTTATTAAAGGGTTCCAGGTGGCAACAGTAGCACTGCTATCACTTGAGTTCTGTGAATCTTGGTTCTGATGTGCTCTTGAGTTCAGTTTAGGGTCATTTGGCTGTTAACTGCACCTACTCAAGCTCTGGGACCATTTTGATCAGGCTTGGTCTTGGAAGCAGCCAGTGGGCACTGACGTGGTAAATCTTGGAGGGTGCACACAGCATCATTTGAAAGAGCATCATTTGAAAGCATCATTTGCAGAAAAGCGAATGACAGAGAATGCTTTATTCTGTAGATATTTTGAAGAGAAAGAATAAAGCTACCTCGATGAAGACTGGATTCCGGACACACTTCCTCAAAATATGATATCTTGGTATATTAAAATTTTAAACTGAAAGAATTTAAGAAAATTCTTTTTCCATTTTCCAGAGTTTCCCCGCCCTTCTTTTAGGAAGTACAGCATAAAATACTTATGTGAGGGGTGACCTCCCTACATCCAGAGGATAGAAGCATTCTTATCTCTGAAGATAAAGGGATGCCAAGAAGAATTAGAAAACCAGGCCCTGCTAATTATCCCCAGTTTACATCACTTACCCCATACTCTGTGCTCTATCACATTTCTCTACAAATGTCCACTTTTCATTAAACCTAGCATAAAAATACTCAGATTTAACTGTTTCTTCGGGTCTTAATTTTTTTTTGTTGAAGGCTCTCATGTTAATGTAAAACTTAGGTTAAGTAATTTGTATGCTTTTCTCCTGTTAACCTGTCTTTGTCCCTGTAATTTTCAGATTCAGCCAGGAACCCTCAGAGGGTTGAGGGAGAAGCTGATAAGCTAATAGAACAAATAATTTGAAATTCTATTTCCTTATAGATCTCCAAGTCAAGCTTATAACTTATTTTATATTATATGTTTTTTATGCTATACCCGGGGTTATATTAGACATTAGGATGACAGTCAGATGATATAAAAAAATGATACAAAAAGTGGTCAGGACTTGTATTTCACCACTAAGTGTGATATTAGTTGTGGGTTTTATCAGGTTGAAGAGGTTTCCTTCCATTTCTTGTTTGCTGCACATTTTTATTATGACAGGGTGTTGGATTTTGTAAAATGCCTTTTCTGTATCTAGTATGATAATCATGTGGTTTTGTTTTTTATTTTATTGGTTAAGTATATTATATTGATTCTTGGATGTTAAAACAACCTTACATTGTTGGGATAAAGCCCACTTGGTCATGGTTAATCATTATCATCATTTTTTTTTATGGTATTGGATTCAGTTTGCTAGTATTTTGTTGAAGATTTTGTGTCTATATTCATAAAAGATATTAGTCTATAGTTTTCTTGTGATGTATTTGTCTGGACTTAGTGTCAGGGTTGTACAGGCCTTATAGGATGATTTGGAAAGTATCCCCTCCTCTTCAATTCTTAGGAAGAGTTTATGAAGAATTATTATTAATTCTTTTTTAGAAGAATTATTTTTTAAATGTTTAGAAGAATTTACCAATAAATCCATCTTAGCCTGAGCTAAGTTTAAAAATTACTAATTCAACTTCTTGTTATAGATCTACTCAAATTTTTCATTTCTTTTTGAGGGAGTCAGTTTTAGTAGTTCGTCTTCCTAGGAATTTGCCCATTTCATTTAAGTCATCTGATTATTTGGCAGATGGTTTTTGATAATTTTCCTTTGCAATCCTTTTTTTTTATGTTAGATGTGTAGTAATGTCTCCTCTTTTGTATCTGATTTTCATGATTTTAATCTTTTTTCCTTAGTAAATTTCAAGAATTTTGATTAGAAAGAGTAAGATCTTTGGCACTAAGTTGATCTAGGTCCAAATCATACCTCTTTCACTATGTGGCTGCCATCCCTAAACCTAGGTTTTTAGTCTAGAAAATAGATTAATCTATCTATTTTCTTACCTCATATCTATGGAGTACCTACAATGTGCTGGGCACTGTTTATGGCTATGGGGAAGGAACAGTGAAAGAGATAAAGTCCTTTTCCTCATGGAGTTCACATTTTATTTTTTCGTGAAGTTTAAATATGATAATATAATAGAGTTACTGGCATATAGTAAATGTCCAGTGAATGATGGCTATTGTAACTATACTTTTCTTCTCATGTGCTGTTAGATGCCAATTCAGGCTCTCTAGAGAAAGGCATTGAATGGCTTGTGATACTTTCTTGCAGCCTTGTCTTTCTCATACCTCATCATAATCAGTTCTGCTCAAAAACAAACATCATAGCAGCAATTTCCTTTTATAGCTAACTTCTAATTATCTATAAACACACACTTTCTCAGATAGTGCTCATCCTTTCATATATGATATCAAACATTTAGCTAGTCAAAACTCTGACTATCTTGCTTGCTGCATTGAAACTCAAGTATCAGAGAGCTCTAATAGAATAATTTATGCACATATTAATTTGCATGTTTTTCCCATGTTTTTTTTTTTTTTTCCCCTCTTCCCTCACTCAAGAAGGTAGCAAGCCTTACTCCCTTAACTCAGACAGGTTAACAGCAAACAAGAAAGAGAGGAGACAGCTTTCTTTTAGGCTTTTGATTTCAAAAGTCTAAGTCCATTGAATAGATCATGCTAGACTTCTGGAAGGGCGACAAGAGAGTAGGGGAAAACAAGTGTAGAAAGAGAGAGATATGTTAATTTAGATTACAAGGGATTTTTGGAGTCACGAACGCGCGCGCGTGCGCACACGCCCTAAGTAGCAGAGATTTTGGTTGTTCTCCCTGGAAGTGCCTTTTAAGAGATGTCTAGACTGCCAAAGAGATGAGCACTTGGGGTCTCTGGAGACACCAGGGCCCCAGTCTTCCCAAAGTTCACAGGCCCTGAGTATAGCCCTGAGGTAGTCGTCCCATTAGAACTGGAGGAATGTGAGGGCTGAAGGCTGTAGGAACTTTCCGTGATAACCAGGGTGGGTTAAAGTTAATAACTAGAGAGGCTTCCCAGAGGTTGTGTTGCTACAGAGCCTCCAAGATGTTGAAGGAGAATCTTTAATAGCTCATTTTCCATCTGTCAGCTAGGAGGTATGGATGCTAAATTGGCACCAAGTGGCTTTAAAAAAAAAAAAAAACAACAAAGAAATATAGTTGGGTTTGTTTGTTTTTCAGTTTTTGTTTTTGTTTTTGTTGATATGCCAAATAAAAAAAATGCTCATGAACTGAGAGTCATACTTGCTGTCTAAGTTAGGTATAGGACAGAAACTAGTTAAAACTCAGGATTTTTGGCTCTTTCACTTAGTTCATATTCCTCTTCTGAGAGTCCATAGAAGGTTAGGAATTTGGACCATTTTCTCTCCTTCTGTTTCTGGTGTCCTAGTACTTTCCTGAGTCAGTTGTCTCTTTCTCCAAAATGGGAAAATGACAGAGAAACCTGGCACAGACCATGATTCACATACAACCTTAAAGCAGTGTCTAAGTGATTTTGTAGTCACTTAGCTCTGTCATCTTGGACACATTATTCAACCTTTGGGAACTTCAGTTTCCTCAACTGCAAAATAGAATAACACAATTACTACTTCATGAACATATTATAAGGATTAAATAAAATATTGTATGTTAGGTGCTTATCTCCATTATCTGCATAAGGTAAGAGCTCTACAAATTTCATTGGGTTGGCCATACCTCTTTTCCCCAAAAACTGAACTTAGAAAATAAAGTGAAGTGTGTTCTATCACATGGCAGATCATTCTAAGACAAGTCAAACTTTTAGGCATGGCTTGATCTAGAGATTTCCAATAAACTTTAGCTCTGGTTCTTTTAATTCTCTTTGCTATAGTCTTCAGGTGAATCTATATTTGCATCTGACTGGCTTCCCATATCGTGACAAAGATGACTCTATCTACCATAGTCCTTATTCTGCACATCCCAGCAGGTATTTCAGGCCTCATATCCATACTCCATTCTAGCTACAGAAAGAAAGCATATGCAAGAACATTTCTTGTTGAAGTTCTGAGAGTCAGTCTGATTGGACTGGCTTAGGTCATATGCCTACCCTGTACCAATCACTGCAAGCAGAGGGTGAAATGCACTGATTGGCTTAAATTAGGTCATATATTCCTGCAGTTGGGAATGGAATCAGATTTTTAAAGACTCCATAAATTTCCAGTGAAGACTGAGAGCTAATGGGGAAGCAGAAGGGGAACCAATGCTGAGGATACAGCAAAATGTATCCAGGGATGTTATCTTTCATTATTATCATTCTAATTAGATAATAGGACATTAAGTTAGGGTAAATTAAGAGACCCATGTTATAATGTTGATCCTCTCACAGCTCTAAGACTTGCAAACTCTATTGACCTTTAGAACATCAATTTCCTCATCTAAAATTTATTTGCTCAACAAATTTTTTAAACTTATATTATGGCCATGGCATTGACACACTAGAAATAAGCAGGACCATTCTTATCCTCATCAAGCTAATGTTTTAGTCTAGTGGGATTTAAATATGAATTTTATCTCCTCATCAAGCAGATGTTCTTATCATCAAGGTAAAATAAAATATGGTATGATCTGTTTATTTTGCCCTGGTGTCATGATTCTTTGCTTTTACTTTGCATAAAAACAGACACTAAAATATGATAAAACTATTAAAAAGTTCATTTGAAGCTTCATTTTTCTTTTAAACATCTTAATCCAAGGGAATTCGGATCCTCTTAGAAACTTTTTTCATGATTTTATTTTAATCTGTTTTATTAACTACTGGTTTCTACAAACATTTGTTACAAAAACTGTTCAGCATAAAAGTAGAAACAATACTAGAAGGAAATATAATTTATTTGTAAAAAAAAATAAAAAGGTACAGTAAAGATTTACAGCACCCCTTGGGGAAAGTGTTTGATTTAATATGAATCATTCTAATTAACTAGCAAAATCAATCATAGAAAATAAAACATATAATTCATAGCTTGAAACTTAAACTTTAATTTCTGTTTTCCTTATAGAGCTAACTTCCCTAGTTGGAGATGTTTGCTGGTTTTGTTTTACAGAAATAATAATTTTTTTCCTGTTGAAATTTATTGCTCCTTATAAGAACTGAGAATGGTAGTGAGTTTCCTATACAGAGATAGTTACTATCACTATAAAAAAAATGGCAGACCAATTATGATGATAGAACATGATTAAATGCCTCCTTTGGCTATGGCTACAATTTTGGGGAAAGAGTGATGAATTTCTTCTTCTGACTAGTATAAATGACAAACCACATGCAGTCTATTCTCCCTGTCTTGTACCACCTGTGCCCTCTCTCTGCTTAGATTGGACCATTGATTTCCCAACCATTGTATCATGCAGGACACTTACTAATTTAAAATTTAAAAAAAAAAAAAATTAAGTCAGCTTTATGGAGGTATAATTGACCTATGAAATTATAAGATATTTAAAGTGTACTTCACGCTTATTTAATATATGTATACATTGTGAAAGGATTTCTCTAATCTAGTTAATTAACACATCCATTCCCTCATATATTTTATCTTTTTTTTAGAATGTAAATGTTGTCACACACACAAAAAAAAGATAAAAATTTTTCTCATTTTTTGGGGGGCAGCAAAGGACTGGGTTTTTATTTTTCATTTTTAACAACTTCTTCGTATTTTCCATATTAAAGGTAAAATATTAACAAAATTTTAGAAAGTTTGACTTAGATGGAGAAGCAAAAAATGAGAGTATGAAAATTACCCTTAACCTGTAGATGGATAACTCTTCTTTTAATTCACATCAAAACTCGACCATGGCATTAGACATCTAGAGGTAAAGCCACACCTCTTGACTGGTGTCGTCAGGGGCATATAGTGGCCAACTTCTTTAGGTTTCTTTCAGGACAAAAATGGCTCATTAGGCCAGGATCCTGAATTTCCTCTGAGAATCCTATTCCAATTGCAGCAGAGTGCTTCGTGGTGAAGTTGACTCTACCCTAGTTCCAGGCGTAGATCTTGCGACCCAGGGCTATGCCAATAGAAGGACTATTCCCCTTGCCTATGTGAAAAGTTTAGAAATGAGTACATCACCAAATATATTAACTAAAGAAGCAATTTTCTGAGACACCGGGTGATCAGCGCGATAAGTTAAATGCTTTATGAGTGATACCAACATTTCCAGACCTCCTCCCCGACAAGTTAGAATTTTTACACTGAAATGATCAGAATATAAAGTTGCGGACTAATTAAACATGCTGTTAGATTGAAAGGGGAGAGGTGATCCAGTGGCTCCCTTAACCCCAGAGGGAATCATTGCTTCTCTTTAATCTAAAAAGTTCTGCTCTTCTCTTCAGAATTTCCACACATTAGTGTCTTTGTAGAATGATTCATTTCAATTGTGCATATTCTTTGTTCCTACTGAGACTCTATTCTTAATGGCTTCACTAGATTCTTAAGTTAGGCACTTTCCAAATGAGTTCTGATGAGCTTCATGGACCTCAGTTAATTCAGCTGAGGAGGGCTCGAGATGCATGGAGCGACCCTGGATGAACAATAATATAGAATACAATTCATATTTTCCTAGACTCTATAGATGTGCCATACAGCATTCAGATGATGTTAGTGTAGAAGAAAACAGCAGAGTGGACTAGTGGATAAAGCATGGACTCAGGAGGTGTGCTATTCAATACTCTAGCTGCAAGTCACGTGCATTAACTGAATACTTGAAATCTGGCTCCAGGGATGCTAGAACTGGATTTTTAAATGTTATTTAAGATTAAATTAAGTAATGGATACCCAGTTTGGTTATTAGAAACTTTTAAGTATGCATGGAACAATATGGGTATGTGAATCTTCTTTTTCAACTATATGAAATCGAAATACAGATTAAGTATTTCTTCTGAAAATTTAGCTTTCAAATGAAGATGTGTTCTAAGTGTAAAATGCACACTAGATTTCAAGACTTAATATGATTTAAAAGAATGTTAAATATCTCAATAATCATTACATTGATTATGTATTGAAATGATAATATTTTGGATATATTAGGTTAAGTAGAAATTATTGTTAAAATTATGTTTACTTTTTAAGTATAGTTACTAGAAAACTTTTAATTGTATTATAAAATTTGCATTATATGTCTATTAGACAGCACTGCTTTAGAGTACACTCATCTAGTTAAAATCTTAGTTTTAACAAGTTGTGTGACCTTGGACAGATCATTTTACTTCTCTAGGCTGAGTAATACTTATAATAGTAATGTTCGTCTTTTGGTCCCTATTTTTTAAGGATAACTTAGTATGTACCTTGTGCTTTACACAATGACATAGCATAATATTCAATAAATATTAGCTTAATACATTCAATGTGTATAAATTATTGTTTCTTTACATATATATTATCTATGCTATAATTTTTATTTGGGAAAATACTTAGAAGCAACTACCATATTTTCCATTCCATTGTAGCCAAGTTCTTCTGGCTTGTTCTAAAACTAAAGATTGATACAATATTTACCAAAGCAAGTAGGAAATTGTGTAGTATGTTAGAAAAAACACTGTTTTTCGAGTCAAGGGTGTGTGCTTGTTTGTCTCTGATCTGCTGGAGTCTCACAGTGTGACCTGATTCCACTTGCTTTTTCTCTCTGGGCCTCACTTTCTTCATATAGAGTCATTGATGCTGGAGTACATAATGTCTCAGCACCTTTTCAGGCATAAAATCCTGGAATTCCTTTGAAATTCAAGACGACGAGGCCCTGTGTAAGTTGGAAAGGACGCTGACTGGTAAAGTGAGAAGAGAGAAAGAGCCAAGTGTTTAAGTACAAGTTCTTTCAGCCGAGCCCTCCATTTAGGTCTTTTCCAGATGGGTTCGCTCAGGTTTATGCGCCTACCCCAGTGCTCAGTTTCCTCAGCTGAGGAGGGCCCAAGATGCATGCCCTGACCCTGGGTGAACCATGCTGTAGGATTCAAGTTTCATTTTCTTGGATTCTAACACTATGTTTGTGTAGTGTTAAAGGAGGTAGAATGGAACAGTAATAGTTACTAAATCCCTAATAATAATAAGTTAATGCATAAATCACTACTGTGAGCCAGGCACTGTTTCCTTCCCAGTTATAGAAAGTTACAACACTTTAAGGTAAATTTTATCATATGGTCAAGTTTCAGATGGGACATGTAGGCAGTAGAACTTAAACAAATTTCCCAAGGGCACACTGCTAACATGGAATTCTAACCTAGACAGTCCGACCCAGTGCCTTCACTCTTAACACTGTGCTGTGCTGCATAGTTAGTGCCCAGTACCATGTCAAGTTCTGGGGTTTCTGGCGGAAACTGTGACATTTGGTTTCTGCCCTCATAAAACTTAGTGTTTCTGGAGAGATCATATGTTAAATACATTAAAAGCTAATGTTTGTTGCCTATTTATGGTGTGCAAGGCATTGTGTGAAGCACATGGTATATATTATTCCATGTTATTCTTTACAATAAAGGTGGAAAATCTATTACAAATGCTATGTACAAAGAAGATGTGAGGAGTAACGACAGTATAAAACCGGGGAGCTTGACCTACTTTAGGTGCATGGAGAACATCCAGGGGCTTCTTCCTTAAGAGAAATTTCAGCTGACACCTGAGATTATGTAAGAGCTACAAAGTGTGTGTGGGGGAATTGGGTGGAGGGAGGGGGGTAGATACCAGTGGAATGATGGAGAATGTTATAGGCAAACAGAACCCTGAGACGTTGCATTGTTTCTATCTATATATCTAGTTTGCAAACTTTTAAGCCTGATTTAAGTTCCAGAACCATTATTTTGCTATCCAGCTTTTAATTATCAGCTCCACCGTCACTTCTTTGGAGAAATTGTCTTTGACTTTACCAGTCAAGTCAGTTCCGCCTTCTTTCATAGGGCTTTGCCTCCTTCCACTCAGCCTTTAGCATTGTTTAAATTTATTTACATAATTCTTTTTTTTTATGGTGACATTGGTTAACAAAATCCAATAAGTTTCAGCTATACACTTCAACATTAAGCATATATATATTTATAATGTGTGTTCACCTCCCATAGTTAGATTTCTTTCTGTCACCAGATATATGACCTCCTTTACCCCACCTACCTCTCTGCTTCCCCCTCTCCCCTACCCTCTGGTAACTACTAGTCTATTGTTCATGCCCATGAGTCTCTGTTTGTTTGTTGCTTTTAGGTTTATCTCCCACATAAAAGTGATATCATGTGATTTTCAACCTTTTCTGTCTGATTTATTTTTACTTAGCATGTTTATCTCAAGGTCCATCCATGTTGCTGCAAATGGCTGAGTAATATTCCATTGTATGTATGTACCACAGCTTTTTTAGCCAATCATCTATCGTAGGACACTTCGGTTGCTTCCACGTCCTGGCCACTGTGAATAATGCTGCTCTGAACATAGGTATGCAAATATCTTTTAGAATATGGGTTTTCAAGTCTTTGGAGTAAATACCTAGTGGAAGGATTACATAATTCTTTTATTAGCATCTGTCTTTCACCAGACTGTAAGATCCGTAAGGGCAGGGACCATGTTTGTTTTTGCTCAATAAAAACAATTTTTGGCTTAACAATATAAATTCCTAGCACTCAAAATTTGTTGAATAAATTAATCTAAAGGTATTTCAGACTAAGACTGTTATTATCTTAAAATTATCACCATGAATTCACATTTATCCTTTAAAAAATACATCCTCGGATGAAATAAAAATGAATTTTAGATGAGAGATTATTGTAATCTACTAAAAGGGAACACATAGACTTGGATTCACCTGTCTTTCTAGCAACACTTTTTAAATAATCTGTATTCACATCGTTTTCTAAGTAATATGCATTATATATAATTAGTGCATTTTAGGTTTTTTTTCTGTGTAGTTTTTTATTTTAGAATTCTTTTTAAAAAATGTAATACATTTTGTATTATGTTGAATAAAAGAACCAGATGAAAGAACATCTTTTATTATTTATTTATTTATTTAAATTTTATTTTATTAGTTTCAATTATATAGTATGTTGGTTAGATATTTATATAGTTCATAAAATGATTCCCCTAATTGCTCTTTATGCCTTCTGGCTCTCCACTTAGCCATTACATTATTGCTAACTATATTCCCTATGCTGTGCTTCCCATACCCGTGACCATCTATCGACTACTAATTTGTACTTCTTAAACTCTTCACCCCATTCTCACAGCCCCCCAACCCCTTCCCCTTTGTCTATCATCAGATTGTCCTCTATATTTGTGAGTCTGTTTTTGATTAGTTTGTTTATGTGAAGTTCAAAAATAGGCAAAATCAATCCATTATTAGATGTTAAGTGAGTAGTTACCATTGAGAGGATAGAGCCTGGAGGAGACCTGAGAGGGGATCTGGGGGCTAAGGATGTTCTATTTCTTGATCATGATGCTCATTGTGGGGATGTGTTTAGTTTGTGAAAATCCATCTGGCTGTAGAATTGTGATTTGTGCATTCCTCCTTATACATGTTGTGCTTCAATCAGTTCTGTAAATTCAGAAGTTCTAAAAATCAGTATTGATGAGTATTTTGAAGCAAGGAATTGACCACTTTTTTTTTTTTTTTTTGGAGATTGCCAATGACTTAGATGAAAGGGCATATAAAAATGACCAAGAGTTGAATATTGCAGAAAAATGGCTGAGAGGTTAGGTGAAGGGATAGCATTGGATCATGGTAAATATATCTGAAAAGAAATTCTGTGTGCTACTCCACCCTGGGGTGGCTGGCTCCTGAGCCTCCCTTTTGTCCCCTATACTTGATTGTATACCACTGGTCCTCCACCTTGGCTGCCATTGGAAACACCTGAGGGCTTTAAAGAAACAATGCCAGCTTCCCACTCTTGGTATTTTAAGATAAAATTCATATGGGACCTGAGAATTAAGACTTTTTAAAACTCCCCTGGTGAATCTGAGATGCATTAATGTTTGAGAACTGTTGTCCTTTTCTTTATAATTATAGTATATTGTGTTACACTTTACTATAGCACTAATACTATGCCATGCTGTGTTATGCTATGCAATAGTAAAGTATACATCTACTTAGTGTTGTGTATGGCTTCAGAATATCTATATATGTAAGATAAAGAAATGTATCAAAATGATAAGCACCAAATTCAAAATATTGATTACTTCAGAAGAGATGAAGGCATCTGAAACCAGGAAGGATACTGGATTATTTCAACACACACACAAACACACAGGTAGATATATAATTTAAAAATTTTATTTGTGTCATGTACATGTTTATATTTATACCTTTCTTAAGCTGAATGGTGGGCATAGATAAAGTGGAAATTATTCATGACAGTTATTTGTTTAGTCTGTACCATGTCTCAGACTCTTTTCTAGGTTCTGGTAATATAGCAGAAAGAAAACATGCAAAATCCTTGACTTCCTGGAACTAGTGTTTTAGTTAGAGCTACTAGACAATAAATAAATATACAACTAAACACACTTTATAAAGTTGTGATTAGCGTTGTGGAGAAAAGCAAAGTGAGAAAGGGGATATAGAATTCTGACTGAGGAGGAGAGAGAGAGCTATTTCACTTAGGGTGGTCAAGAAAAGGCCTTTCTAGTAAGAAGACATTTCAGAGAGACCTGAAGAAACTGAGAATAGGAGTCAAATAGGTATTTAGAAGAATGTTGAAGGCAAAGGGAACATGGAGTGCTAGTGCTTCTGGAGCCAACACAGGGAAACAGGAGTGGCTGGGCAAAGGGGAAGAGGAGAATGGTCGGGTGGTGGGAAAGCATCTCATGTAGGGCTGGGAGGCCAGTGTTAGAAAATCTGCTGTTCATTCTCTATGAAACAAAAAGTCTCTGGAGTGTGAAGCATAGAAAAGTGCTATTCTTTGTGCCTTTTGTATATGCCTTCTACACTTCATAATAAGTTTAAAAAAAAATAGGAACATTATTCGATGTAGATATTGCGATGTGATTATTTTATTAGATTCATCATCTCTATAATAAGAGGGACTCAGAGTAACTTGAGGGCTCATGAAGGTAAATTTGTTTAAAATGGGGTGAAAGAACCCAAGAAAGGGTGGTGTGTGTGTGTGTGTGTGTGTGTGTTGGGAAGGTGTTTGCTGAAAACAAACTGTGCTTTCTCAATCTGATGGTCAGATGATAGTATACAATGTATAGGGATGATCAGAGAGACTTCCTGATCACCTTGCAGCAGGCTTGTGCACATGTTAGGAGACCAGAAAGTATTCTCATGGAAGACAGAGAGAAATAACAACTCAGATCAGTGTGCAATAAGGAGGGCAAGCTTCTGATTCTGCCTCTTTTAAAGCTTCCATTATAAGTGCCTCCTTTTCCTTCTGTTTTAGTTCAGCTACATTGTGGAAGAAGAGCAAAAATTCCACCTCATTAGAATTTAAAATGACTTGACTGTTTTCAAAAAAGACTCCAATATATTAACTTTCTAAAGCCTGACACCATATACAGGCCATATGATTTGAGACCAGCATGCAGCTCTGAAAAAATTTGGATGGTTTGTGCTTTCAATTCGAAGCTCATAAGCAATGCATTGTCTTTGCTATGCTCTCAGCACCTTCTCAGGGGAAAAAGAGAATTCTCAAAGCCAAACACTGAACTACTTATTTCTCTTAGAGGTTTTCAGACAACACAAACAAGTGTATTGATGCAGAGAGGAAAAAATCCACAAGGGATGCTCTGTTGCCCCCTACCCAACACACACCATCTCCAATCTTTGTTAAAATAGTCTCAAGGAAACTGGAAATGATCACCTCTTTAATTTTTACCCCTGTTTTACTATGTTTCATATTTTGCTGTCAATTATGGTTGTGGAAAACAGTGAACAAGCTTCCAGAGTGTGAAGAATCCATTTAAAACCAATATATCTGTTCATGGCTATGGAGAGAAAAAAAAGGTCAGTTAATAATTTTATTTTAACTTCAGCCTGCTAATTCTGATAAAAGCTGTAAATTTGCAGTCCACAAAGAAATCTGGACTGCTTTTTACGTGATGAATGTCTACTATTGCATCCCGGTTTTGCAGATGTTCATCCAACGAAAAAAGTCAGTATTTATATTGAATGCTATACATTAAAGAACAGTTGATCTTTGAAATGGTGAAAGAATTCTAAGAAGATGAAAGATATATATGATATGGTAAAATAAATATATCTGACTATCCCTTGGGAGAAACTGGAACTAAATATTTTATTTAGATTTCCAAAATTTTCCATAGAATAATAGTAGCAAATATTTATCAAGTATTTACTATGTGCCTAGCATATGTAATATGCTTAGGATCTGCATTTCTCAAATTTTAATGCACATGCAAGTCACCTGAGGAGCTTACTAAAATGGAATTTCTGATTTAATAGGGCTGGAGTGGAGCTTAAGATTATGCATTTCTAATAAGCTCTCAGATAATGCTGATGTGCTGGGCTCCCATCCACAAATTGTCTAGCAAGGCATTTTATAATGCATTATTTAATTCAGTCAGAGCACAGATTGTTAGAATTATCACCTCATTATAGGTGAAGGAACCAAAAGTCAGAGAGGTTGGGTGGATTTCTCAAGTTCTCAGATAGGACATGGCAGACCTAATTTTGATTCCAGAGCCTGAATGATCAACAGCTATCTTCCAACTGCCACCTGTCAAAATGGAATCACTTTTGATGTCTCTATCTCATAATTAATGACTAAATTTCAATAGGCAATAATACATCTAAGCCTCTTAGTTTAGTCAAGTCAGTCTCCCTTTATTTTAATGTTTCCATGGCCTGTGTAAACTCAGTTGATTAAGGGGAGCTTGTTTCCTTCATTTAGACCAGCTCATAATGGCAAACCACACTGACATTTCCCAGACTGCTTCTGGCACACTAACTGTTTTAAATGTTAATCTAGTTTCACGGGAGACATTTAGGAGAACATCATTCTCAGGTCAGAAATGTGTGCTGCATTAAAATGCCTGCTGGGTAAGAGTTTCTTTTAACACTTTCCAAACTAATTATCATAAGCACATTGTAATCATTCATATTTAGTATTAAAGCAATTTGTCTACAATTTCAATTCCAGAAATGTTTATTGATCATCTACTCAATTCTAGATGCTATGACTTGGGCTATAAAGGAGGCAGAGATGAATAAAGGTAAGCCAGGTTTTTCTAGGATCTTACAGTAGTACCCTTACCTTTAACGAATTTGAATTTTGTGTAGTTAATTAACATCACTGTTAAAGCGTAAGAACCAACTGTGAACATGTTTATTAATAGAGCAATATCTGCATAAATTAGACACATTTGATTTTAAAGAATCTTGAGAATAAACATATTCAATGCTGTTAATGTGATTTCTTGTCCTGATCCCAAATGAATCTTTCGCTTTAAGTGAAAATAATAGCTCTTGTCTTTTGTTGGATCAAATTAACATCTACTTTAAATTAAAAAACAAAACAAAACAAAAAATCTCTTGTATATCATGGGTAGGGACATTGGAAAGAGAAGAAAAGATATCCATGAGCATCAAAATTCATCCAATTGTGGGCCAAGTTTTGGAAAGTACAATAAATATATTAAGCATTGTTCCTGTTCTAAAGGAACCAACCAACAGTCTAATTCAGTGATTCTTACACTTTCATGTACACGAAATTCACCAAGGGTATATTCATGCACCCCAATTCTACTTAGTCATAATAAGAAACACACTCAACAACATGGGTACATCTCAAATATATCATACTGAGAGAAAGAAGTCAGATATTAAAAAGTATATACTGGGCATATTCATTGTTAGGAAATTAACTTCTATGAATACAGCAGATAACCATCAAATAGATTCATGATTTTGAAGCTGTTTCATGGAAACTATCCTTGACCATCTATCTAAAGGAGACCCTCTCTGTTTCTTTTCTTCATAACATTTATCATAACTTATAATTACATATGTATTTACTGATTTACTTATTAACCTCTTGTCTCTATACTAAACTATAATTTCCAAGAGGACAGGAATTGTATGTTCATTGTTTGTCACTGTACCCAATGGCTTTTACAATGCCCAGTATCAATATAATGCGTTACAGATATTTGTTGCAATAATGATCTGAAGCTCCTTGAGAAGAACATTGGCTTATTTTTATTTATACTTTTCATAACTATTAATGATACAAGGACGGCTTTCAAAAATATTTGTTGAATGAAAAAAAATTGACAGAAACCATGGTATGGCTAATAATCTAAATTAAACAGAATAAGTGATGTGGAATTCTTTATCCGAATGGATGAACTTCTAAGAAAGGAGATAGGAATTATTTAAAATTATGCAAATGAGTCTTTATTTAAGCTACTTTAAATGAAATAATGAACTAGATGCTCCGAAAGCTGCTCCTTTAAGTTAATCTTTATTTTATATTTCAGACAAGTAGCAGAGTCTAGATAAATAGTTCTAAGTCATCATTGCACATAAGAATCACCTGGAAAGCTTTATAAATCACACGTGCCTGTATTTTCCCCTCCAACCCTGAGGCTGTGATTCAATTGTTTTGGATGGGTATTGGCAGTTTCAGAGGCTCCCCAGGTGGTTCTAAAGTGTTTTCGGGGGCTGGGAAATGCTAAGGAAGGAGTGTGTTTTTGCATATAAATATATAGCATTTTGTGTGCTTTGATCAGCAAAAGCAGGATTCAAAACCCATCATAGTCACTTTCTAGCTATATGACCTGGTAGAGATTACTTAACCTCTCAGAGCCACAGGGTTGACATTTATAGAATAGAATTATACTGTCTACATTTCAAGGTGGTAAGGATTAAAATCTATATAATATTCCCATACACAGTAGGTCATCATAATAGATCACTTTCATTATTTCTCTATTTAGATAACATCCTTTTTGTTTTCTTTCTTAGTTTAGTCCCAAATAACTCAGGTACATTTATATTGAGTGATTTATAGTGATAGCGCCTTAGCTGGGCTGTAGAAATAGAACTTGCATCTCTAAGAGATCCAATTGGGAAATAAGGTGAAAGCTTTATTATTAATTCTAACTTTTGAATGGTAGACCCTTCTCGACCCACATTATTTTAAATGATATCTAAAGAAATAAGGTAAATTAAAAACGACAGAAAATCAATAACGGCATTTAACCTTTCTTGTGTATTCACTTGGGCCAGGCGCTCTTTTATAAGATACATGAATTATTTCATTCAATCTTTAATGCAACCTTATGGGATTGGGACTCTTATTATTATCTTTACTTACAATTAGAGGAAATGGAGCACAAAGATATTAAGTAACTTGCCCATGTCCCATTGTTGGTAAGTGGCAGGACAAAGTTTTAAGCTCAGGCAGTCTGATTTCAGTTGCTCTGTTCTTAACTGCCCCACCCCCATTATTTTCTTTCAGGAAATAGCTCTATATAAATATATCTACAAATCTGGGTAAGGACAACAACACCTAATCAGCCTAATATGATCTGTGTTTGGGGATTGAATGGCTATGGTTTAGAAAAGAAACAAAATGGACTGAGCACATGAAATTAATGAGAACTCTTACAAACTATGGAATTCTTTTTGAAAGCTATATATTGAATAATTAACTTTGCATCTTAAGCATTTTTTGCATGTAGTTTTCCTCAAGCAATAAGAAACTTGTTTGGAATGTGTTCTCTTGTTATTTTAGTATTTTCAGTTGTGGCTTTCTCCTTTACCTCTCAGCAGAATTAATGTCCGAGACAAAGGCCAGGAATCTGTCACTAGCAGAGCCCAATCTCACTTAAATTCAAGTATCTTGTTTAAGATACCCTATAACTACCCCGAGCTCCTTTTGTCCACTTGCTGCCTAATGTACGTATTAGGGAGGGTAGAACATTGATGATAGTTTAGAATGACTCTTGAAGTGGATGCATGGATATTTTTGGAAGCCAAATTGTATCTGAGGCTTTTATCTCTAGAAATTGGTTCCATTGTGTTGTTTACTTGAAACTTGAAAACTGTCAAAGGGAACATGAATTTTAGTTAAACTTATTCATTTCCTCATTCAATGAACATTAATTGATTAATAACCAGAGGCCTGACTGTAGCAGGTGTTGGGTATACAATTAGAAGGATCATAGTATCTTCCCCAGAAACTCATAATCTGGGATAGGCTGAAAGTAAAGGATTTATATTCTTATTCTGTGACTCTGTTAGTCAACCTTGTCTGGAGGAGAACTAAATGAAGTTGGAAGGGCTGGGTCCTCATTCTGGCCCTACCACTTATTGTGGTCCAGTGCTATCACCCATTGTGGTCCAGCCCTGTGGCTGTAGGGCAGAAGTCTTTATGTCAGTGGAAATGGGCTTGAATATCTGTTCCTCTCCTTCTCAGCAGTGTCATCCTGGACAGCGTAGCCTCACTGGATTTCTTATATATAAAATTGGGTGGGTTGTGGGGAGGCAATAAAATGCCTTCTCTTATAAGGTTGTCAAGAGAACTCAAAAGTTGCCAGATAAATCTTTCCTCAGAGTATCTCACATATAATAAATACTTGGTAAATGCTCAGGATGATGATTTATCTTCGGAATGTTGTGTGTGTTTCCTCTGAAAAAGATATCTCTAAGGTCTCTTCTGCTTATAGCGTCCTCTAATTCTGAAACATCAAATAAGTAAACAGTTGCAGCAAACTGTAAGAAGATCGAAGGCCCGTTAGCCCATAGGGTGGTCATGTGAATGAAAAAACCCCAAACCTTAAATAATGTCTAACTGGAAACCCTGCTAACCTAATATCAGGAAATATGAATAATTATTTTAACATTTTCAGAAAATAAACAAATATCTCTGCTAATAGGTGAATAGTGAAGGAGCAACTGCTTGCTAATCCGGACTTTATTTATTTGAGACATTTCCCAGTTTTTCCTCTCACATAGTAGAATATGATGAGCAAGTTGGTGCGGCTTCATTTTACCCAACTGAAAACAGATTATCCTATGGTTTTGGCCAATAGTCGAACTTGGTGTTTTTATTTATGGCATTCTCTGCTGCATGCCTGACTGATGCCAAACATGGGAGCCCCAATTAGTTTTGCACTTGACTTGCAGAGCTATTTAGAATAATTGAGGTTCTTCAGAATCTCAAGAGTCATTTCATTTGGAAATGTGTACAGTTTGAGTCTGGACAGACGAAAGCAATTTGAAAATAACAGAGTGACAAGTTTTTTACAAGGGCAACATTTTGCAAACTTTTGGAATTTGGGGCCTGGTGAACATCAGTGAGTGCCAAGATCTGGACCACTGCAAAAGTATGATTTCTGTGCTTAATAGCTGCCATTTTGAGACTATTACCCCTGCCTTCCAGCCTCGTTTTCCAATATTTTGGGTCGGGCCCATAATAGTTTGCCAAGGAATAAAATGCAATAACAGTAGAGTGTAAATCTCCTACTAAAAATTCAACTCACCAACTCAGTTTTCTCTCCTTGGTATTGTTTCAAGCGGTTTTTAAAGGGCCAGACACACACAAACTACCTTGCTTTCTCCTACTCGCCTACTCTCCAAACCTTTGAGTGTGGGTCTGAACTCTGAAAAGGAGGGGAGATCGGCCCCCATACCTGCAAACTTGCAGTCCCAAGGGATGATTTATCTCCTGAGACTGACAGACAACTCTGCTATTCCGCTCTACTCTTGCAATTTACTGACTAGGTAAAGCGACTGGTGGAGAAAATACAAACTAAGGTAAAATGCGAAACCACGGAAACACTGTCAAGTTTCTAAAAACAAACTCTATGTAACCTTTATTACACTTGCAGAGAAATAATGTTCTTCTATCTAAACTCTCTAACTTGAACTTTAAGTAACTGCTAATCCTTCAAAATCCAATGCAAATTCCACCTGTACTGGCAGCTTCCCTGAGAGCAGCGTGGGGCTTTAATATGCTCAATGCCAGTTATCTCATATACTTTGGGGCAGGGGCATGTCTTGCTAAACCTTCTATTTCCGAACCTTTTTTTCTTCCTCAGCTTTATTGAAGTATAATAGACAATTAGTTGCTCATATTTACATTGTGCAATTCAATGAGTTCTTTTCTATTGTAGTTGGCATATGATGATATATTCATTTTAGTTGTACAGCACAGTAATTAGAGATCTATATAACTCACAAAGTGATCACCCACAGGTCACAAAATCACGTTACTCCTCTTCCCCATACATGTTTTTTACAACATTGTTAACTATTTTCCTTATCCTACACTTCATAACTCCATGACTATTTTGTATCTATCCATTTGTATTTCTTAATCCTTTTGCCCTTTTTCACCGCCACCATCCCCCCTTACCCCCCACCCATCTAGTAGCCCTCAAAAGATTCTTTGTATCTAGGCATTTGTTTCCATTTTTGTTGTTTATTTTGTTCTTTAGATTCCACATGTATGTGAAATCATGTAGTATCTGTCTTTCTCTATCTGACTTATTTCACTGAGTGCAATATTCTCTAGGTCCATCAAGAAAACATCTTTTCCTATCTTCTTCCTTTTAGTCTGTGTGTGTCTTTTAATCTGAAGTGAGTCTCTTGTAGGCAGCATATGTAGGGATCTTGTTTTCTCACCCATTCGGCTTCCATATCTTTTGGTTGGAGCACTTAACTCTTTTCCGTTTGAAGTAATTATTGATAAATATGTAGTTATTACCATTCTTTATTCATGTTTTTGATACATATTTCTTTTCTTAAAGAAGTCCCTTCAACAATTCCTGTAATGGTGGCTTGTGGTTGATGAATTCCTTTAGCTTATTTTTGTTTGGGAAGATCTTTATCTGTCCTTTGACAATAAATGATAGCTTTGCTAGATAAAGTATTCATGGTTTTAGATCCTAGGTTTTCAACACTTTGAATATTTTGGGCCAAGCCCTTCTGTCCTGCATTGTTTCTTTTGAGAAATCAGCTGCCAGTCTTAAAGGAGCTCCCTTGTAGGTAACTAATTGTTTTTCTCTTGCTGTTTATAAGATTCTCTCTCTGTATTTAACTTTTGACATTTTAATTTACAATGCTTTTTGGTTAGGCCTCTTTGGGTTCATCAGGTTAGGGACATTTACCATCATTATTTCTTCAATTATATATTCGACTTCTTGTTCTCCCTCTTCAGGTACCCCTGTGATACAGATGTTGTTACACTTCATTTTGTCCCATAGACTCCTTAAATTATTATTATATTCTTGGTTACTTTTTTCTTACCATTCTGGTTGGGTGTCCTTGGCTTCCTCGACCTTTGTATTGGTGTTTCAATCCTCTTCTTCCTCCACTCTGTTGATTACCTGTAATATACTCTTCATCTCAGATAACGTATTCTTCATTTCTGACTGAGTCCCTTTTATAATTTCCATATCCATTTTTATGATTTTTTTTATCTCTTTGCTAAAGCTCTCACTGAGTTAATCTACACTTCTCCCAAGTTCAGTGAGCATTTTTATAATCAGTGTTTTGAACTCTGTATCTGTGAGATTGCTTGACTCCATTTTTCCTTGATCTGTTCTGTTCTTTCACATGGTTTCCTCTTCTTTCCATTTTGGCTGTCTTTCTGTGTCTGTTTCTATGTATTAAGCAAAGCTCCTAAGTTTCCCAGTCTTATTTGCATGGCTTTGTGTAGTAGGTGTCCAGCAGCACAGTCCTGAGAAGAGTTCAGCTGCAGGCCAAGTTAAGTCACAGCTTGTGCCCCTCCAGGATCACCTGGCAAGATTCGGCAAGCAATCCACAGATGCTGTGCTCACAGTTGCTTCAAGAAGCCATGCCAGAAACCAAGATCAGATGCCACTAGCATAAGTCTAGGCACTACTCAGCAAGTGACACAGGACTTCCCAAGGACACAACTGGATGTGGCTTCGGTATGGCCATGAGTTGGGGGGGGGGCAGAGTTTTATGGAATCCTTTGGGTGGAGTGACTTCTGTAATCTAGTCTAATGAGGTCTCTGCTATGGTGGTGGTGCTGTGTCTGCACACTGGGAGGGAGGAGGGCTTAACAGAGGAACAATGGATACCACTGGCACTTCTGTCCGAGAGAGAGCATCACCTTCAGCCCTCGTTCCAACAACTCAGTGACCCCCTGTAAGTCCCTGGTGACCCCTGAGGAGCCGACCAGATGCTGGTGATCAGAGCATGCAGGTCTGTAACCTTGAAAGTCCAGTGCCAGACTCAGCCTCTTTAAGAGGAAAGTCCTTGGCTGCCATAGCTTCTGTTTCACTCAGTCACTGGGGACTGGGCAGCCTCACATCTTTGACCCCTCCTACCTCCAACCATTGCAGGGTGATTTCTTATTTCTTTCCTAGTTGTAGTGCTTCTGTTCATCTATACCCCAGACAACTCTGCTTGCTGTTTGCTCTGTTTCTGTCTCAACTTTGATGTGGTCCCAAGAGAGGATGAACAAAGTTTCTATCATCTATATCATTTTGCATGGTTCTTCCTGTTTCCGAACTTTTTACTGAAGAGAGAATATGAACTGACACAAAGAGCATCACTGCTTTATGCTTGGTATGGAGGTGCAGGCTCTTTATTCTTTTAATAGGTCAGGAAGCTTAGGCAGTTCAGGGGATACTAAGAAGCTCTTAATGCATTGTTTGCCTTGGCTATTTTCCTTGTTACTGATAAGTATCCTCTGGATTGGCTTTTTTCATATTATGGTACTCAGATCTGACTTATGTGTGGACCTGGGAAGGAAATCTGAGAGATGAACAAACTCACATTTGTCATCTTTTATTTGATTCCAAGCATTTAAGTGTTTTAAAACAGCTAGCATTTCTTTTAATCAAATAGGATAAGACATGCAGACATGGAAATGACAGTCATGAAGGAAGAAGTTTTAATAATCACAGATACCTAGAAACAGGAAACATATTCCATGAAGGGCTGTGTAGGGAAGTATGGTCAGTCAGGAGGCAGATGGAGTAAGTGGAGAAACTCACCAAGAGCCTTTATTGTGGTTTCTACAGGAAGGAATCTATGAGGTAGGATTTGCTAGTTTGAATTTCAGATAACCCTAGGGCAAGAGGCTGTCCTAATCTTCTGGTACCTGGCCCTGGAGTGATTAGGGCAAGTGGATATTGGCCTAGAAAATAAGAGCTAGATAAAGAAGCTAATTGAGGAGTAGAGCTTTGGGTTGGTTTGTTTGCATATGAAAGATGCACTCCTAGGAGAGTTTGCTTTCTCAATAAAGTCGCTAACTCTGGGAGGGGCAATCCCTTCAAGTGTCAGCAAAGCCCTAAAATGTCAAATCTTCAGAATAAATGCAAATCAAAACCAGGATGAGTTACCACCTTATGACTTTTAGAATGCCTGTTATCCACAGGACAAATAATAGTATTGAAGAGGTGGTGAAGAAAAAAGAACCCTTGTACTTCTGTTAGGAATATAAATTGGTATAGTCACTATGGAAAACAGTATAGAAGTTCTCAAAAATTAAGACTAGAATCACTATATGACCCAGCAAACCTTCCTTTAGGTATCCACCCCCAAATTTGAAAACATTTATTTATAAAGATATATGCACCCTTATGTTCATTGCAGCATTATCTATGGTAGTCAAGACGTGAAAACAACAAAAGTGTCCTTCGATAGATGATTAAATAAAGACATGGTACATATATAATGGCATATTACCCCGCCATTAGAGGAGATGACATATTGTTATTTATGGTGACAATATGAATAGATCTTGAGAATATGCTAAGTGAAATAAATCAGAAAGAAACAGTGGAGAACCAAATGATTTACTCATATGTGGGACATAAAACTGAAAGCAACAAACAAAAATCTCATAGACACAGAAAACAGTATAGTGGCTATGAGAGGGAAAGGGAGGAGGGAACAGATAAGAGTAAAGGAGGTAAAATATATGGTGATGGAAGGAGATTTGGCTTTGGGTGGTGAACATACAATGTGACATGCAGATGAAGTATTTTAGAATTGTATATTTGAAACCTATATAATTTTGTTAATCAAGGTCATCCCAGTAAATTTAATTAAAAAAAAAAAAAAGACCCACTTAGTACATTTAGCCTAACTGGCTCATTGGATGGCACATTCACTTGGTCCTTCCCAATCGATGAGAGTTCTGCACTGAGGTTTGGAGGTCACATCATAATAACACTTCAAATTGAAAAGAAAAAAAATGAAAGAGAAGAAGAAAGAAGGAAAGGCAGCAAGAAAGGAAAAAAATTTTCTAAAGTCGAAAAGGTAGAGGGAAAAAAGAAAGCACACAGGTGCTCAGAATACATTGACTTAAGTAAATAAGTAAGTAGATAAATAAACAAACAAACAAATAAGTAAATGAAGGAATATAAATCTATCTAATGTATCTATCATCTTCTTAGCTAATCATAGTATGTCATTAATAGGAACACAGGTCCCTGTGTTAGAGCCAACAGGAATATTTGCAATTTAAGCCTTAATTTTAATTTGTAATTGGAGACTGTGTGTGCTGTATTTCAGCCATCAATGAGTGATAGATGGATGTATTTTCTATATCCCTAAAATTACAGCTTATAAGGATACTGTGTAGTTAGTCTACTTGGAGGGTGGTTTCTGAACACTCACTCCCTTAAGAAACTGTTCTATCAATCATTTAATCACTGAGCAGTAGTTCATTGATTTAAGGATGACATATTTGATTCTAGGTAAAACCTCACTGGAATTCAGTGTTATTCTGTTTTTTACATCTACCAATGAGTATGTCCAGGGATGCCTCCTTTAAAAAGAAAAATCTCATTTTCCAAAGCAGACAAAAATGACTTAAGCAAGGATTTGTCTCTGAGTAACTAACTGTACAAAAAAACACTTCTAATAAAAACACATTATGAATCAGCTTGTCAGAGAAGCTGGGATCAGAGAAAACTGAGAGCTAAGGGTTAGAGGATAGCGGAGACTGACAGGTCCTGCCAAGATCAATCAGAAATGATGAGAACAAAAATAGCAGGTCTTTGGGGAAATAGAATCCATTTACAACAATGTGATCTGTGTACAACTTTTCAAGATTGCCTCTGAAAAGTGGAGTTCTCTAATATGGTGGTGAAGGTTAGACAGGGAATCTGCATTCAGTAGCTTAAAACTCAAATTTTCAGTCATTAGAAAGGATACAAAACACTCTTAAGATCAACAGTCAATCTGTCATATGTGTATAGCAGGGTAACCCAGCTGAGCGCAACAGGAGATAGAGGTTAATGGCTGACATTTTCTCCTTTCTATGCATGTGTTGACTTGCATAAGTTGATGTGTGTGGTAAATTTACTGCAAAAATGTACTCAATTCTTTATAACCCATAACCTCACCCACTGCACGGCCGACGGTTGTATATGACTGGTTGTGGCAAATAGATGTAGTAGAGGAGACATTGTGCCAGCTCCAAGTGTTGGCTTCAAGAGGCCTAGAACGCTCCTGCACTTGTGTGAACAAGCCCAATGAGTCTGTTAGATGATGAGATGGCCCTGTCATTTTAGTTACCTAGTCAACAACCAGTCATCCTCAACCAGCTAGGTCCCAGAAGACCCTGTGTTTAGCATATATTGAATTCTCAATCAATATTGTTATTATATATAATTTAAAATAAGTATTCAAATTCTTCTTTTGCTTTCTTTGGAGGTACAGTGATTTCAGAAGAAAAATAAGGTATGAGGGTAAGATACTAGCATTCAATGAACACCTCAGCTCATTTAACCTACAAAACCATTCTAGGAGTTTGTGTTGTTTTTGGTATTCAAAAAATGAGGCCACGGTATCTTAGTGAGGTCACATAAGAGGTAGAGCTAAGATTCAAATTCAGATTTGTTGTATCCTATTGGCCTTACTTTTGCCACTGCAACAGTGCCCTTCTCTCTATTCCAGCAGTCATAACTTCCAGATGTTCACATTCCCTGAATGCTTCTGCCCTTTCCCAGCTCTTAGAGTTTGTCTATGTTCTCTCTGCCTAGACTCTCCTTTCATTTCATTTGTGCCCCCCTTAAAATCCTACTTATCTTTCCAGATCCTGCTCAAATGTCATCTCCTCCCTTTAGCTTTTTTGACAGTTCCCAGATGTACCCTCTTCCTCTGCTTTGCTAACTACCTTCTTCCTTGTTCTTTACTTAATCTGTGCCATCTTCTTTCTACTTAAGGCTGGGATCTTCTTGAGTTCAGACACTGCATAAGGCTCATCTTTGTGTCACCATGGTGCCTGGCACAATGCAGTAGAGTCATAACAAGCAATTCCAATGTTAGGATCTCAACCATGCCAGCTTGCAATGCCACCATTACGTTAGCTATTCGAAACAGTCAGTGAACATAAGCGGGCCTGCCTCAGTCAATATATATTGGAGAAACATAAGGAAAAAATGTGCAGATAACTCTAAAGTGTGCCAACCAATGACCAAGAGGAAAAACACATTGATTAAGTGATAAGACAAATAGTTAGTGATGCTATATCAATATACTCAAGGAAAGAAATTTAAATATTAAGTGTGAGTCATAGAGCAAAATTGAATAAAAAGAATATAGATAAACTGGTACAGGGTTATAAACACAAAATCACACATATAGTATGGTACACATTGGGTGAGTTAGGAGCATTTCGAAGGTAATTTTAGTCTATACAATTTTTGTCTGAACTGTATAGGAATTCAATAAATGCTTGCTAATTTGTAAAGTTGATCTGAATTGGAATAAACCACAAATATAGTACTTTAAATTAAGAGGATATGAAATACATCAGGAAAAGAAAATTCCTTTCTAAACCCTAAATAGCTTCTCATAATTTGGTATATAAATAGAAATATATCTTGAATGCTGAAGATAGCACAAATAATTGAATGTGGACTGAATGGTGACAAGTGATTTGACTAGAAAAGAAATTCATCTTGTCACCTGTTACCTGCAA
Source organism: Rousettus aegyptiacus (assembly GCF_014176215.1). Lineage (NCBI taxonomy): Eukaryota > Metazoa > Chordata > Mammalia > Chiroptera > Pteropodidae > Rousettus > Rousettus aegyptiacus. The sequence continues at coordinate 107,452,922 of NW_023416307.1, read as the reverse complement.
TCCAAATTTATCCAAGACCGGCCATGAGGCAATTTCCATTTTACTCACGATAAACCAGAGTTTAATCTAACAAAGCTTGTCATCTTGAATATCTCAAACAGTCATTCAAATAGTTGGTTCCTTCTTGTTTAAAATGTTTGTTGTTATAATTGCCAAGATGCTTTGATTTTTCTAAAATATCGCACAGTACAATTTCATTATAATAGGGTTTGCTGTAGATTGACACTTAATGGGAAAGATTTTAGCTACTGAATTACAAAGACTACTGTATCTTGTAAGGCAAACAGTCTTGGTGGTCTTACACCATGAAACGTCTTTTTGCCCAGGACAGTTTTATGGTGAGGCATTAGTTGTACACTCCTTTCTCTCATTCTTTTTCCTTTTACATTATTATTATTATTATTATTTATGCCTACAACACCTGGTCTTCCTAGGTGGTCTCCCATCCAAGAACTAACCAGCCCTGACCCTGCTTAGCTTCTGAAATCAGATATCAGGCTTGTTCAGGGTGGAATGGCAGTAGACCATGGACCGTGGGTCCACTGGAGTGTGAACCCAGGACCTTCTGTGTGTAAAGCAGATGTGCTAACCGCTACACTATGGAACCACATCCTCTCTCATTTTTCAGTTGGATATTTTCTATCATCAGTGTTTCAACAATGGTAGATCACAATCTAGCAATGTTACAACCTGGCTCATCCTATCTTATGATTGTTATTTTCCATTGGCTTGGCAGTCCATATATATTTCCACTCTTCTTGACTTGGCTCTGTGCTTCTGGCTGGGTTTCACTAATTATGAATGTACTGGGGAAGGCTAAAAAACAGGAGAAGAGTGAGTTTAGGGTTTTTATCACCATGACATGACACAGCTGTTATTCGTTTTGTTTTATGTTAGCCATTGCTTCTATTGAGCATCTCTCTTACAACTATAGCAACCTATACCAAGCTCCAGAAACTCGTCCCTGTCCTTGCAAGCCCAGATGAGATGGGGGATAGCACTAACCCAGTTAGTTTCTCTTAATCCTACTCATAATTTTATAGTCCTTCATTAAGCTCTCCTCAATACTTTCACTTAAGTGTGTCATTTTTTCTAGTAACTCTGCTTGATGCATGTCCCGGGATCAGACTATGTTAATAAAATACCTATTTGTACAATGTCTGCCTTCACATTTGCTCTTCAAAATAACCCATGATCTCTGACTACTTTAACTATAGTAGGGAAAATGCTATTATCTTCTATCAGGTCATTTGTTTATTTTCCTTATAGCACTTATCATAATCCAGAAGTATATTATTGATTTATTATTTATCAATTTATAGTCTTTCTCTTCCACCAGAATGTAAATTCCACAGGGGCAAGTATTATATTTATTTTCTAAGTTGCTCAATAGTAATTGCTACATGGTAGAAATAAAACAAAGGATGGATTTTCTATCTGGGGAATCATTGGGTATAACAGAACCAGTTACCAATTCATGTCTGGCCAGAGAATCTAGAGTCAAGTACATGGTCATGAGTTAGTCTTCAGAAGCCATGTAGGTCCTGGTCTTGAGTTCAGCAGGACAGCAATATTGTGGAGACCTCTAAATTCTAGGTTCGGTTTCAAGTTTGCACCAGCCTATCCATTGTAAAATGTTACAGATAAGAAGGAAATAGGAGATTTTCTAGCCTGGAAAAGCTGCAGCTTGTTTTGGCATTTGGAGATGTAGGTCAGGCTAGTGACCTTTCAACTACATTTGGCATAGATAAGAGGTTTAAGGGATGGTCTAGTTTTAGTTACTGGAAATATTATAGGTACATGAAGTTTCAAAGAGAGAATCAATTATAGCATCTGTGATCAACATAGGAGCCCAGACAACTCACCATCATGTAATTCCTCAATGAGAGTATTAAAAATGATCAATTATATGATTTAAAATGATTGTTATGGTTATAAGATGTTGTGACCCAGTGGTACTTAATGGCTTTACACAGTTAGAAATGACATTTGTATTCTTGTCTGATATGGGATATGGTAACATTTGGGGAATTTTCTTTCCTACCAAACAAATAAAAAACAACGTGGAGGTGATAGTCCAAAAGCAGAACAGAGAAGTGAGTGCAGAGAGATCCTGAAAACTGCAAAGCCATGCAAATTGAAGGGAAACCATTACTAGCTAATTGGCAAAGGCAATTTGCCAAATGCATGAGAAGAAAGCAACCTCTATTTTTAATTTAGTTGATCAAGCTTTTATTGTACTTCAAGTGAATTTACAACACAGAGATTCATATCAATAGAAAAGCATATTGTGAGGGTCAGAATAAAGCAATTGAGGACTTGGGTCCACACAGAGTTTCTCAGAAACAAGATAATTCCAGTTCCTCCCTTAGTGTTCCCTTGAGAATCAGCCTAATCACTGTAAAGGCTTTAGAAATGCTGCTGTTGCTTAGGCTACTTTCATTCGGACTCCTACAGCTGAACCATGTCTCTCTTAATAAAAATGATGAGCACTTAGCAATATCTAACAGGAGGTCTTTGCTCTCTTTTGTTGAGACTTTATAACCATCATAGATGGGAATGCTTTCAGAGAAATGCCAGGTAAACTCTGAATCTAGTACATTAGCCATAACTGGAAACTTAATGGTTCCCTAAGGAAAGGTAGGGTGCAGGGATGAAGCCAAAAATTATAGATGAAATAGAAATTGGGATAGTGTTTATTAATGGAATTTTCTTCTCTGATGTATTTTTATTTAAGAGTCCCCCCACCCACCCACCCCACTCTTGGATCCCAGATCCCAGGTATTCCAATTTCTACTTCAGAATATATTTTTTTGCAAATATTACCTTCCATTTTTAACTCGAAATACCTTGCCTTTACAGTTTCTTATTTAACTATATTGGGTGACATTGGTTAAATTGTGGCTGGATACATAAGTAGGTTTCTAAATTGTTAGGAAGAATGGAGTCTGTATGTCAACAGGCCTGTTTTGAAAATGACTCATTTATCATTCTATTTTTATTTCTGGAAAAGAGAATAGAATACCTTAGGAACTGTCCATAACTGAAGATGAATTGATATTCTACTCATCACCTAACATTGCCTTGTGCTTTCCCAAGAATGGAAACCATTTAAATTCTTACCATTCCCTTTGGTTTGTTGATCTTAAAAGCTTATCAATTTCCTTGCTTAGCATAAAATGTCATCACTTCTAACTCCTGAAAAAGTTGATACAAAAATAATATTCAAAGACTGAGAATTCAGTAAAGTATCCCCCAATCCCAAAACTCCTTTACATTAAATGGTTTTACTTTTATACTGTTAAGTAATTTGACTGTGAGCAACATCAGCAGCATGATGGCACTCCATTCATTTTAAGTGTTGCTACTTAATTAGATTCAATAAGTGGGTTGAATAAATGAAATACAAGTCTCTATTTTATACAGTTAGTCTAAACTGAAATCTCTTTTAATCACAGTGTATTTATACATTCAATTCTTCCATTCTTTTTCTTCCTATTGAGATTGATTTCAAACAGCGTGAAATGAGATAAAATTGTACAATTATCTGGTTAACTTAGTTAGAAGACGTGGCTCAAATAGATGGATACATCCAGAAGATTCATATTTATGTGGAAGGTTGTCTATATGATCAAATCAAAGCCAGTTATGTTCATACAAAGATTGTACAAGAATGTTCATAGTAACTTTTAATAATAGCTCCAAAATGGAAATAGTACAAATGTACATCAAAGAAGAATTAATAAACAACTTGTGTAGATCCATAAAATAGACTACTACTTACTAATAAAAAAGACCTAACTACTGATATATATGACTACCTACTTGAATAAATCTCAAAAATGTCTTGTTATACCAAAAAAGACAGATATAAGAGAATATACACTCTATGGTCCCATTTAAATGAAGCTCAAGGACTGTCAGAATAGTCCATGGTGATGAGTCATCAGAACCAAGCTCTCTGCATTGTGTGATAACAGGGAAATTTGAGAGCCGCCTGCTTTCACCAGGTCAGTCAAGGGATGGAAATTTGGCTTCCTACTTGTCCTCACTGACACCACTTGGGTGAGGGAATCAGTATTGCTTGCTCATTTGGATGGAAGATCAGCTCCTGAGATAGAGCAGCTCCCTGTTTGACTCTAGGAGGGGTTAATTTTGGTAAGGGTGCATTTGTACTGTTGGAGTATTGTTGACGCAGGGCATTACCAAAAAGATTTTCTACTGTTAGTCTGCTCTTTTTTTTTTTTTTTTTTTTTTTGGTCCCTTGGTTAGGGAGAACAGGCTTTACTTGGAGATTTTTTGACTTTACTATTTGGTGGTTCAGAACTGAAGTCTTCTGGAGTGCCTGGCCTGCTCTAGATGTAGAGTAGGGAATAAGGAAGTCTAGGCAACTCACTGACACGTCATTCCTTAATTCCCAAGATTCTTAGGCAGTCCATCCTTTTCTTTACACTTTTCATAGTCTTCCTATGCTGTTTATTATATTAAGTCTAGAGATTTTTAGTTCTAAGAGGAGAGACCTGGATGAAGTGGGGCTATTCTTTGAGGTGTATGAGTTAGAGCTCCTATGAAACTGTAAATTATCATGGTTGCCATTATGATTTTGCTGATAACCCGTGAAAGAAACGGTCTGAGTCTCCAAAGAATCGCTGTCTTTGTGATTTTTTTCTTTGTGAGAAAAATTATATTTTCAATGGATTTCTCACAATTTTCCAAAGCCTTCTAATTTCAACCTTAATAACACACTTTTACCCTTTGTATCTGGGACAACCCATAAAAGGAAACACATTCTGCCTCGTTTTAATAAGTATAGTGAGAATAATAATAAAACTTCTTCAGGGAAACTCCAAATTGGAGCTCTTGAGAGACTAATATACCCACACTTCATGTTGAAATAGCAGTGTATTCACATTTAAGGAAAAACACTAACCAATGTCTTCAAAGGATTCCTTTTGGATTTCATATTTTCTTTTTTGTTGTATTTCATTTGAAAAAGGCTTTTTCAAAATTATAAAAATTCATACCTATTACTGAATTCCAACCTACAAGCATTTTATTAAGCAGAAGAGATTCAATAAAAAGTTTTGAAATATTTAAGTGCGTAAAGGGTGCCCACATACTCCAGTGACTGCCCCCTCCAGTGGCTTTGATATCTTTATGAATGTCACCAAAGAGGTGACACATGCCACTCACGGGCCCCTTGTTAATCCTCACCTCACTGGTCCACTATCATAATCTAAGTTACAGTCCACCAAGACTAACTTGATGTACATATACATATATAATCAGTTTATAAGTTAACTATATATCAACAACTCCTAAATTATATCCCCAGAATTCCATGTTCACATATTCACTGTTTCCTTGGCATTTCCACTTGGATACGAATCTGAAACTTAACACATCTAAATCAGGACTCTTGATTTCCTCTCATGCTACTTCTCATCTCAGTAAATAGTATTTCATTCTTTCAATTACTCAGGACAAAAACCTGAGTCATTTGTGACTCCTTATTTTCTCTCATGTTTCAATCTCTAATTCATTAGCAAATCCTACTATACCTTCACAATATATGAGAATCCAACCATTTATCATTTCTCGTGCTATCACCTGGTCTGAGTCCTGATCATCTTTCATGGGATTTTTTGCAATGGTGTTCTATTGCCAATGTCTCCTTGTTTCCAACTTTGGCTCCTCTGCAGTCTTTGCTAAAACAGAAGTCAGAGTAATTGTGATAGACCATAAGTCAGATAAAATCACTCCTCTGTTTAAAGCCATCGAATGGCTTTCTATTTTTCTCAGTAAAACCTAAAGTCATTACACTGGCCTTGAAGACTCTGCACAATCCAGCTTCCTGTTATATCTCCCTCTGTCTTTGCCTCCAACCTTGTTCCTCCTCACTCACTTGGGTTGAGTCACGCTGAACCCTTGGCCATTTTTTGAACATACCTCTTCCCTAGAATATCTGCACCTTCTCCCTAGAGTGCTTGCCCCACCCATGGGTATCCTAATGGCTTCCTCCCAAATATTACCTTCTCAGGAATGCTTGCTCTGACAATATAATCTGAAATAACTTTTCAAAATATTTTTTTCCCTCTTATCTTGTTTTATTTTTTTCCCCATGTATTTTCATGTGATATTCTTATTTGTCTTTATCTCCTCCTCACTAGAATGTATGCTATAATTAGAGCAGAACTTCTATGGTATACAACCTAGGGGGTGCACATCATTGTCTATGTAAATGTGCCCCTGAGAATTGTGCAGTGCACAACCTGACCAGCTGCATGCAGTAACCCTGCATTAAAGAAAAGGGCTTGGTTTAATTCTTTTCTACATAGCCAGGGCCTTAAACAGTGTTTGATACAAATAAACCCTTAATAATGTTTGTTAGGTGAACTGTTGAACATATATAACTTATAATTTTGCCTGGATTGATATTCATGAAAATGATGCTTTGAAGTACTTTTCTATACATTTTATAGTATTCTTCTTCTTCTTCATCTTGATATTTCCATATAATTGAGAAAAAGATTTTCTTTAATTATTTTATTTTTTTTCTGATATCAGTTCCTATTTTCCTTTTGCTTTTTTTCATGAACAAGATAAATTCTTCCATAACTTATTTGACTAGTCACCCTTATCATTCTTTATCATCAACTCTATTTTTTTAGATCACACTTTTTACATGGCATCATACACTTATTTATTTTATGCCTCTCTATTGGACAGTAATCTCTATGGATATATGGATTTTGTTTTGTTCAAGTCCTAATTCATTATAGGTTCTCAATAAATATTGCTTTAAAAAAAGGAAGAAAGCAAGGAAGGAAGGAGGGGAAGTGGAAGGAGGGGAAGTGGAAAGAAGGAAAGAAGGAAAGAAGATAGATATAGTACCACTAAGGTATCAGAAAATTTGGTACTAAAGAAACTATAGTCTTGCTTATTAGTGCATCTGATTCACACAGACAGCCAGAATGGAGTATGTTCTCAGTTATATGGGTTGGTCATCTTTATTAATTAAATTCCAAAGATTGTTTCTAAATATTCATTTCTGGGCAAATATATACACATATAAATAATATGCACTCACTAAAATCATAATATTTGCAAATGAATAAATAAAGAAGATGTGTGTGTGTGTGTGTGTGTGTGTGTGTGTGTGTGTGTAATTCATGCAATGCTATTCAGCCATAAGAAAGAAGGAAATTCTGTCATTTGTGAGAACATGGATGGACCTTAAAGGTATTATGCTAAGTGAAATAAAACAGATCAGAGAAAGACAAATACTTTGTGGTATCACTTATATATGGAATCTAAAAAACAAAAATTTTTTTAAGTCAAATTGCATAAGCAGAGTAGAAAAGTGCTTGTCAGGGGCTGGAGTGAGGGAGATAGAAAGAGGTTGGTCAAAGAGTACAAATTTTCATCTATAAGGTGAATAGAGTTTGAGGATCTAATGTAAAACACAGTAACTATAGTTGATAACACTGTATTGTATAATAAAAATTAACTAAGAAAGTAGAACTTAAATGTTCTCACTAGACAAACAAACTAACAAAAAATATGTGAGGTGATGGAGGTATTGATTAACTAGATGGGAGAATCTGTTCACAATGTATATCAAGTCACCATTTTAAATATTTTACAATTTTATGTGTCAATTATACTTCAATAAAGCTGAAACTTAAAAACAGTTTTTTAAAAGATTTGACAAGATAGCTCGAAAGTCATAAAAGTAAGTGATTAAGAGAATGCATTTCATAGTCATACTGATCTTTCCATAAATATCAGAACTGTCAGTTTAAAAAAATCATAAACATTTGATTGTCTGGACAGTAGAATTAATAGAGATAGTCAGAATTTAATTTTAAAATGTAATTTTTCTAAGTATTCACTTATACAGTCTAACTTGATGAATGATACAGTGGGAAAAAGCTAATACCATTAAATAATTACAAACAATATCATGTAAAAATTAGACCCGAACATAGGTTCTTTGTGTCAAATAGAACTCTAGATATTTGGTATGTTAAAAATCACATTCATTTTGTTTATTTGTTTATATTTTTATGCACTGTATTTATATCAATTACCTTGATGAACTTTTTAAAAAATTTGTTTTGATAATTTGCCTTTTCTTTTCATTTCTGCTTTGAAAGGAAACATTTCTTAAATTTAAAAACCAGAATAGACATAAATGGATACTATCCAAAAGTGTGAAAACACATTTTTTTCCATTGCCAAGGGATCTACATCTGCTTCAGGAAAAAAAAAAAAAGGATTTATTGTTATGATGATGAAAGGAAAATTAACAAATTGATATATTGGCAAGAAAAAATTGTTTGACAAAGGTCAAAAAGAAATAGCCATACTTTCTAAAATTCTTTCCAATGTCCTTATATTGCTTGAATTATACTTCACGTACATTTTTATGAAATGTCACCAAAGTATTTTCTCCAGTCAACTTGTAACTGCTATGTCAGTGAAATTACTTGTCTAGAGCCACGTAATTACATATGGTGGGCAACTCATCTTTCATTTGGTAGAGGAAAGAAATGCAATCTCAGAATAGTACCTTTCTAATCTATGGAAAAGGCAAAAAAAACTCTTATACTGTCACTTTTCTTCAGAAAAACTGCCATCTCTTTTTAAAAAAAAACATTGTTTGAAAGCAGTAAATGATGCAGAACAATAAGCTGCCAGAAGAAAAACCATGGATATTTTAAGACCTTGCATAACGTTTGTGGAAATTCTCTGCATCAGAGTAGACATTATAATCTTAAGAAAGATTGTATTAAATTCAGATGACTGATCTTCACACAGAGAGCAGTATTTTTGCCTTTCTTAGATTCTTTGCTTCAGACAGGTTGTTACAACAACAAAAGTCTGTTAACTGATATTTTAATCTTTTTATCTTAATTCCTTAAGTCAGCTCAGGGATAGGAAAAACTAATCATCATTGGATATTGGGAGTGGTGGTAGAGACTGAGAAATATATCTAAGAAGAGGCCAAAAAATATAAAAGAATACCATGCAACCAATGATTCCTTTTTTAATTTGAACAATAAAGAAAAACGTCCAGAGGGGAGCAAATCAAATGAGAAGAAAGTAATTTCTTCTCATAAACATTTTTTATTTTTAATATAAACATTTAATTAATTACTTTATCTTCCAGGGAGAAAAAGAAAAGCAGAAGACTAAAAGAAAATAAATACTTAATCATTCTGAAATAATACAAGAGTGAAATACTAAATAAAACTATAAAGAAAATGGCTTTCACTTAAAAATAAAAGAATTATGTAACTAAAATAGGATGAGAACATTTTTCTTAATCTGTTCTTTAATTAACTAATTTGAGCTGGTAGCAAGATAATCTACATCCGAAGTATTTAAGGAGATTGAAAGTGATACTCTTTAGCTGTGTGATCTTTTTCACTTATGTAGGCATTAAAGAAAACAAGCTCAAACAATGAGAAATCTATCATTTCTCATGAACAAGCTTTCTATTCCCATAATGTGAGTTTTATCTGAAAGTCTCTATATACATATTCTGCTTATTGGATTGGACAAAATAAAGGAAAAATATCTACAAAGCTAATGTTGGTAAGTAATAACCAAGATCTGAATGACATTGTCAGCACTGAGCTCTTCAAGAAGGGAAGGTTTTGATGGTGAGACACCCAGTTGAAAGAAGGCACAAGGAGCCAAAATGAGAATGAAACCACTGGAATCTACTCTATTACAGAGAACATGCTTCTACACTACAGGGCTGCACGGGCTTTATATATGTCAGAGAACAATAGTGGGATTCTGCCATACGTGCATGATACAATAAGCTGAATCATGCTTACATGAGCTGGATGTAGGCACCCTACTACATTAATATAACATTCTAAATCCAGGATCCTAATTCTAGCCACGAGCCTGGATCACAGCCAGACCTGAGACCAAACAGGCCTGGGGCCCACAGGCATTTTTATTTCTGTTCTGCTGATTCAGTGAGGTAAGTAAATAAGTCCAGAACTTTAATTAGTTGTTACTTGAGGCTAAACCCAATCAACAATTTCTGTCAGTTCTTTTTTTATATATTAGATATAATTATAAGTCCTATATGAAAATAAACTCTCTTCCTCTCCACTCATACACTCATGTGTACACTCAAACTCACATATCCTCTTATGGTTTAGTGTAAGATTTACAAATTCATTGCCATGTCAACATAAGAAAACCGAAACCTATAGAAAATTTTATGAGTCTATTAGAGTTTATGTGAGCCAAACTGAGTACATGCTGAGAAGTATGATCTCAATAGACTGGGGAAATGTTCTGGAGAATGGCAGTTTTGCTGTTCTTTATATGCATTTGGAATCAAAAGAGGGAATATAGGAAGATTACATGAAATCCATTGATGGTAGATTAAGGAGGCAGGAGAACTCTCTGTGACTGGATAAGAAGTAAAATAGAGAGATACATACTTCTTTTACATTAATGAGTGCTCCCTTGAGGGTGGTTATGCCTCTTAAGGATCTGAAAAAGAAGATTATTCTGGCATTTCAGAGGTGTGTTAACCTTGAAGCACAAGAACAATGGACAGGGCTTGCTTAAGGCAAAGAAAAACCCTTTACTAAGGAAATTATAGGCATGAGACTGACTACTCATCATGTACTGCCCAGTTAGGAATTTACAATCAGATCACCCTATTAGGTTCCTTTAAGCAACTGAGCTTGTCAAATTTACTACATAGCCCTTTCTCCATTCAGTCATAAAAGACAAGGCAAGTAATATAAAGGAGGGGAGAAAGCTCTGTGTAAACAATAGGGAGCAGTGAAAACTATAGCAAACTTAACAGATTGCCTGAGGAGGTAGCTGCTAGTTATCTCAATGACTGACACATGAGAATGTAATTCAATATTGCTAGATCCTCTTATTTGCCAGAGAAGCCTTGAATCCATGTTTTATGAAATCTCCCAATGTTTAAATTTAATTAAGTCAAATAAACATACAAACAAGCAAACAGAACAAATGCTTCACAAAAAAACTTATGTCTGTGGGTTGTATTTAACCAGTTTCCTACCAAGAAGTTGTTTGGCAGAGAAAGTCAGGAGGCTTACATTTCAATACCTTCTTTTCATTCCTCTGCTGGGAAGGCTTGGACAAGTTCTATAGAACAGATATGCACTGGAAATGATTTGAAATTCTAGATTGTAAGAGAATTTAGAGAAGACTTCTTTCCATCTACTTATTTTAGATGAGGATGTTGAAGTCTAGAAAGGCTCCTTGATTTACTTAAGTTTCTAAGGAAGGGTAATATCAGCGCCAACACTAGAAACGTGGCTGCAAACCGTCGGTCTGTAGACCACTCAGTGACCAAATCGATGAGAATGTTCAGGTCAAGGGAAATGAAATCATGACAATAGCTTTTGATTTAAAAATTCACTTTTTAAAAACTACTGAAGAGCAGACTCTTTTCTGCACTTATCCAACATATGGCATAGACCTTATCATAAACTTATCCTCAAATATGTATTTAATGAATGAAAAAAAAAAAGAAAAAACTTTATTGTACTCAGTACAAAAGGTCATCATTCAGAAACTAGTGACCAAAATAGCAGAGAAAAAATGTAACTCAAGGATAAATAAACTAAATTCAGCAAAAATTGTTACTAGAAACCACATTAAAACAAACAAAACAACAAAATTAAATCTCCTTCCTGCTGAATCTATGACTTAGAGCTGAATAGGAATATAGTCTTTCCAAGATCTGATTTCTGATTTCTCCTAACTAATGCTGGAAATTCAATTTACTGACTCCATTAAAGTGCCCTGCAGAGACGAGTGTAAGTCCAGGCTGAATGTAGGTGATAAAAAGAAACTCGACATTAAATATGGTTTGCATGACAGTTCATACAAAATAGAGCTAAGTCAAGCATGCCCCCTTGCTCATGGCTTATTAAATCCCCTCCATTTTTATTCAGGAAAATGTATATATTTTATGTAGCTGTGGACTAAAATTTAATGCATGTTGTTTTTATACTTCCCATGAATGCCTGCTGCTCCCAAGCTCAAAAAGCTTGTCTACTGCTTTCCTTTCCAGTTGGTCTACTAATTTTTCTTTTTTATAAGAAATTGAAATTAAGATGAATAAGACAACTTTTATAAAGTTAGGACTTATTTAAAATATTTTATACAGTATCAAGCAGAATATATAAACAATATACATGACAGTAAATAAATCTGATAAATTATGACATCAGTATTCTGGTTTAGATGTAACAGGGTACAGTTTCCCTCTATAAACTATTCCCTTGTTGCATAAAATTTTAACTATCACTTTTCTACCATGTCCTCTAACGTTCTCATAAAATTAGGTGTTAGTAGAACGTGGAAAGGAAAATTATGGATTTTATTTATGGTTACTGTAGTTCTGGATTTCTAGGTAGCTATCTGAAAATGTCAGGTATGACTCTGGGTGGAAATAGGGTGTGACCCAGAGCCATGGTCAGTACCACTGTACAGCACCCACTTCAATTGTACCTACAACCAGTTTGAATGTTTGTGGAGCTTCTACTAATTGTGGTAGAATTACAGAAACAGGGATTTTGAGTAGTACTCTGTCAGTGCAAAGACTTACTTCTGCTGATATGAGAAATGAATTACAATGGGTCATTCAGGTTCTTTCCTTTGTATATGTGTTTGTTTTCAAGTCTGCTTTTCTTTCCCTAGGTAATTCTGAGCAGATATTTTAGCTCAATAAGTATCTATTAATTGGCCTATGTGTGTCTAATTCTGAGACACAATTGGCTACATTTAGAAGCTATGAAACAATTTTTAGTGAAAGCAATAACTGACATTTATTGAACACCACCTGTTAGGCACTAAACATTAATTTCCATGTATTATCTCATTTAAGTTTTTACAATGACTATATCTTTTTGGGTCAATTATCATCTTTCACACTAAGGTTTAGGTTAAATCACTTGCTTAATCCAGGTCTGTCTTACTACAGGGCCTAAATTATAACTTCCTTGTAAATTATCAACTTCATAATTTCAGAAAGAGCTGGGACTCAGTGACAGTCAGACCAGCAAATATTATTCATTTCAGTCATAAAAAATAAACTCTGGAAAAATACCTGGGTTTACTGTGAGCTGGGCAAAGAGCCTCAAGTATGTTTTTAGTCCGAGGTTCTTAATCTCTTTTGGTTTTGTTTCCATGGGGATTTATGATGTTTTGTCAGCCACAGCTCACTGTTGGCTCAGATTATGCTTACCAGCCATGAAAATTCCCCTGTTCCTTTTTTTTTGTTTGTTTGATACATATTATTGAGAAGTTTTATTTTCTTCCTTCTCACATAGGTGGAATTTTGAGACATTAAGTGCTGACATTTAGTTTTATTAAGAATATCTAATTGTTCTGATCTTTTTTCTTTAATCAATTATAGACAGTTCCAAGACTTCTGATGCTTGGTTATTTTTCTGATCTTGAATAGCGAACATCCATGTAGTGGATATTGGCCATTTTTTTTTTTTGAACTATTGAGTTTGAACATGATTCCTACTTGGAGTGAGTCATTTATCTGAACCATGATGGGAAGCAGAGCCCCGAACTCCTGCTACAGAACCCAAAAGAGATAGAATCCCTCCCCCTGCCCCTGGGAGCCCAGGCATAGGCCTGTTACTGGGACTGGCCATTCAGATGAGCCTACCAGGGATCTTGAGAGAATTATGTAGAAATGTAGGGAAGGTGCGTACATATTCACAAGAAGGTGGCAACTTGGGGAATGCAGCTTTGAGGGCTGAGGAGTGGTACTGGTACCCATGCTGTTTTCATGGCATGGCCTTGGCTGATTTTTGTTGCCTATGTTTTTTTTGTTTGTTTGTTTTGTTTTGTTTTGTTTTGTCCCTGAGTATCTGCAGTTTGTTTCTTCAGCTTTCACATATACTTCCTCCCCTAAGGAAAACTCCCTTTGGAGCTAAAGATAGCCAGAGTCAGTTTCTAGTGCTTGCACCTAAAATCCTTGAAAGATATGTCACTTTTCTTCTGCTTCACTGCTATCATCTGAGAGTGAGGACCCATCATCTCACAACTGGATCGGTGCAATGGCTTCCAGCCTGGCTTCCTCCCTCGACGATCAACCCACCATGATCTAGCCTCCTGGGCCATCACTTAAAACTGAAAGTCAGATAAGGCCATTCGCACTATAATACCCTTCAATGCTTTTCCATTACATTAACACAAAGATCCCAGCCTCCTACCTCAATTGCCTCCATTTTTAACCTCATACCCTGTCACTTTCCTCTCACCAACAAACTCCAGCTGTAACAACCCAGCTGATTCTAGATTACCCCAAGCTTAGTCCTACTAACAAGCTCATGTACTTTTAGAGTTGCTTGATTTAAAAGGTCTTTTGATACCAGGTGTATAAACATTTTTTGTTTACCCGAGTAGCCTGTATTTTTGTTTGCTACATCTGGAAACTTATACTTACTGTTCCTTGGGCTGGTCCCCTACTGTCTCACTTACTCAGTGAGGTCTCACTAAATCTAAAGATGCCATTCCCCACCGGTCACTCTATCTTTACGCTATTTATATTTATTAAAGCACTTAGTCTCTCTGAAGTTACCTTATACCTTCATTCACACTTATTTGTACGCTTATCTGTTTCTGACATGTCTCTACCTTGACCACACTGGCTTCTGTTATATTCCTTTACCTGGAGCCATGCTTGGCATGCAGAAGATGCTCAGTAAACATATATTAAATTAGCAAATGAAATTAATTAATATTTGAGAGTAACCCAAAGTGGGAAAACAAAATTCAATGATTTTACAAGTAAAACCTCTCTCTTTTCCTTTTTTAGTTTTTAGTCATGTGTCGATCACCCAAGAATTTAAAAAATAAACTACAGAAAATAAGTAACAGTATTGGGCTTCTATAAAAGTCACAATAAGGCACATTACTCAGCAGCTTTGGTTATTTTATTAGGAATTCCCAGTGAGACACTGACTACCAGGAAGCTAGATGTAGTTTCTTCTCAAGTCAATGAGGATAAAATAATAGAACATTTTTCAAATCTAATTTGGTTTGTATTCTCTGTCTGAAAGGCAAGATGAACACAATGAGGACTTGGTTTATTGTTTTTCTATTTCTGCTTGAACAGCAAACTGATTCACAAAAGATCTCTGATTGCTCCCCTCGCTTCTCTGACACTCTCAATGTTCATTGTGTTACTTCTAATATGATGAATAGGACCCAAGGTCCTCATGAACTTATCACATAGGGAGGTATCTGCTTTTCCCCTTTTCAGCATAGCTTTATAAAAGCCGTCAGCATTTTAATAGAGCCGGGTATCTATCTGGAGGTTTATAAACTTGGGAAAATGAGTCTGTGCTCCACAAAGTAGACATGGATATTTTTATTAATTTGAAGAACTGATTCCCCCAGGAAAATTAGATTGTGCTTGAGCTGTCAGCTAGTCTTTAGAATGTTCTGAAGTCTTATGGTTGAATTTTTTGAATAGGGCTGCAGAGCCTACACAGACATGCAGTCTTTCAAATGCACATCACTCTGACAAAAATCCCAAACAGAAGCAAGAGAGAGAGAGAAATGGAGGGAGTGAAGGAGAGTAAAAAGGGAGAGAAGGAGGGAGGGAGGGAGGAATGAAAGGGAGAAGAGACAGAGAGAAGGAGAAGGTATTTACTGATCCTGTAGGTCTGATTCAGGTATAGTTTGATACAGGGGTTTGAATGATGCCATATCACCTTTTCTGTCTCTAAGTTCCATTTCCTTCTTGCTTGGCTCCAATTTCATTGAGTTTCTCTCTAAAATGGTGGCACAATCGCTGCTAATCACTCCAACTTTTTTTTCATCCAGCTAGTGACCACAGCAGAAATAAGAACCTCTTTTTGCCAACTCCACCCAAGAATGTCCCTGGCTTGATTGTTATTGGCCTAACTTGGTTTAAGTGCCTATCCCTGAACCAATCTGTTGCCAGCCCTGGGTCAATTCCTTTCCCTTTATTAGGGATAAAGTGGTGAGTAATGCCAACTCTACTCAAACCATACTTACTGGGAGTGGAGAAGAGGTGGTTTGTTGAAAAAAAAAAAATCAAGTGCTGTTTCTAAACAAAGAAGGAAAAATTATATAGCCTTCTTTTCTCTTTTCTTCCCCCATCTTTTCCCTCACGATATCCACTGCTCTTATACTACAAATGACTTCCTAATAACTCAGTGCTTTTGGGGAAGCCAGAGGCTGCCATCACTTCATTGTACCAAGAGGGACACTGCAAATATTTTAATATAAGCAGAGAAAGCTGTAGAGACTTGGCTTTCAAAACAGTAAACATCAACCAGCATAACACCAGTTTGAAGCTATTTTCTTTCAGGCAACAAAGCAGAGAGCAGATGAAAGACTCACCTCAGCAGTACTTTTCAATTCTCTCAGCTTCTGGTGCTTATGGAAGGAGCAACATAGCTTGAAGTAGCAGTAGGGATTGCCTACATTGTTGACCTAAATTTGACTTGTATATGAAATAATAATAGTCCTCCATGCCTAAATGTATAAATCCTTCACAGTGCACAATTATGTTGTCCATATTACTTTGTTCTCTGTGTGTATAATACTATCAGCCATTCTATGAGGTATATACTATTACATCCCCATTTCACAGATGAAGAAATTGAAGCATAGAGAGATTAAGTTTTGCAAAGTTACACAGCTATTCAATTGTAGAACCAGCATTCAAACCCAGGCAGTCTGATTTGGGCACTTGTGCTTTAACCTGTATTTCCTACTAAGTTTTTGTACTCATGATCATCCTCCTTGAAGTGGTGGAGTTGAACATTGTCAGCCATATGTTGCCAATAAAGTAATTAAGGTTTAGAGAATGGAAGATGGCAAGTCTCAAATTTTCTGATTTCTGTGTATCATCCTCAGTATGTCCTGGCTCATCTTCTAAGCTTTGCTACCTATGTGTACTCTCCCATCTCCTTACCAGTCCCTGAAGGTAAACATAGCATGGGAAAAACAAACATTAGACCAACCTGTACAGCTGTTCAGAACATAGTCATTGTAGCCAGATTGCTTTTGTTCCAATACCAACTCCATCTCTTACTCACAGGTTATATTAACTTCTCTGGGCTTTAGTCACTGCCCCCCAAGAGCTATGAAAAAGATGAAATGAACTACTATCTGTAAGAGTACTTAAAACAGTGCCTGGAACATAATACCTATTCAAGAACTCCATATTTGTGGTGTTATTTACTACTATTTATCAGGGCTTCATATTGTTTAAAACAGAGACACACGCCTTTACCACTCCAATGGCACCTGGTAGTGAATCCATTTTGTATTACACTGAGCTCTCTTAACACTTACACTCAACTCTTTTTACTAGTGTTCTTTCCTGGTAAACAGTTTGCCCCTGATGGTTCTGGACACCTTCTGTAGAGTTAATCAGCTGGCTTATAGCAATGAGTGTGACAGTGGTGTAGTAGGAAAAGCCTATATGTGCTGCAATCAGTAGAAGTGAGACTGAACCCAGGCATAGGCACTTATGACCTGTGTGGCCTTAGGGATCTTACTCAACTTTTCTAAATTCTATTTCCTCATCTGAGAATGAGAATGGGAACACTTCCACAACTGAGCAACGTGAGGATGGCCACTGTATATACTAAATGCCTGGCACATAGCTGGAAGTGTCAGCTCCATTAGTAATGATTTAACAGGCCTCAGGATTTTGTTGCACCAGTTTTCTGATTATGTGCTTTTTGTCTGTGAGG
This sequence comes from Rousettus aegyptiacus, assembly GCF_014176215.1. NCBI lineage: Eukaryota > Metazoa > Chordata > Mammalia > Chiroptera > Pteropodidae > Rousettus > Rousettus aegyptiacus. The sequence continues at coordinate 107,435,142 of NW_023416307.1, read as the reverse complement.
GCAGAGTCTTTTGAATGCCTTTTAGAAAATTGTTCCTTCTTTGTGGGCAGATGTTCTGGACAACACAACTATTTATTGGCCAACTCTTTCATCTCCAGAGATAAACATTTATATAGTTACTTTTCATAAATGCAGCAGATATGTGATGTTTAAAACAGAGTGCTAAATATAGCCCGGTGATAAGTGCCCAGCAGGTAAAGCTTCAATTTGCTGAATCACTACATGCCAGACACTGAGCTGAGAAAACTGAGAATCAAAGAAGAACTGTAATGTGCCCCAGGGTTATAGAGCTCTGAAGATGTAGAACCAGCCCCAGAACTCCTGCTCTTACATTTCTAATGCCTTTTCTTACTACTTCCACACTCCCTTTTTTTTTTTTACTTCTGTCTTTCCTTCCTTTCTTCCTCAGTTTCTCTCCTTGCTCCTTCCTTCCTCCCTTCTATCCTTCCCATCCCCCCTCTCTTTTTTTATATGTCAAACGTTTTCTGAGAATCTACAATAATGCCAGTATCTTGTAGATGTCTGGAAAAAAAAAGATGAAAAAACATTTCCAGACACAGATGACTTACTAATCTTGAAAACAATTTCAAGACTAACCTTGAGGTTCTCATGAGTGCATACTTACCAGACCTCAGATCCTGGACAATCCGCTGGGTGTCATACCAATTAACTTCAATTAAAGTTCTTCTGTTTTGTTTTTCTTTTGAAACGTTTCCTTTATATAAAGGAATTTTAATTTATAGTATGGGTTATATAAAGGAAAGAAATAAATACAAAAATTAAAAAAAGGATACCATCTGAGAGCCAAAATTAAGCCATGAAACTATTGTTGCTTAAAAAGAAATTATAGTGGTGTCACATTGCATACCTATTTAACTTACTTAAATTTATCTGTATAGGCTTGGCAAAAAGAGAGAAAGATGGAGTTGGAAGAAGGAAGATAATAGAGAGAGTGAACAATTTAAATAATCCAAGAAATTCAAGCCATATTTCAATAGGGTGCTTACCTTAGGATAAGCTTGAGATGCTATGTAATCTACTGTTCCCATGCTTACCTCACAGTGTGGACACCAAGCCAATCTTAATGTGATTCTAGAGTTTAAAAGTAATTATTTTTCATGCAACATGTCCTCCTAAATGCCAATGATCTAGTGCTCAAAAAGAAGAGGTGATGCATGTGGGTGTGTAAGACTGATGAACAGTGATATGTTGCCCTATAACACAATGCCATTTAAGGGTTTGTCAAGAGAGTTATTTTGACTGCATACATTTTTCATCTTACATTGTGACTTTAGAAGCTTACCTTCTTATGGTAAGAGAAACCTCTGCATTAAGTTTAAAATTAGTGTCTGCTAAGCACCTTATATAATAAATAATGGATTTCCATCTGCAAATTATAATAATCTCTAGAAGGAGATAATTTGCAAGGACATTAACTTGATAGGCAAACCACCATTAATTAGAATCTTAGCATGTTGTCTTGAAAATGACTAATTAAGCTTCTGTTGAGATCAATTGCAGGTAAGAGGCATTAAAGAACAACCTAGGAATACGAAAATAGTGTTCACCATTGAATTTGACTATGCTCAAAAAAAGAGAAAAGTCCAGGAGGAATTCTAGATAAGAAAAAACATACCCACCAGCAAATTAAAAAGGAAACCACAGAAAAATATTAGAGCTGTCAAAATTAAAATTAGAATTCCTTACCTTTTGAAACACTTGTATCACTGCAACATGCAAAAATACTCTCAGAATCGCTTTTTTAAAACAAGTGTGTAAAATGCCTTTAAATTCCCCAGAGGCACACCAACCATTTAACTAAAGTTAAATATTTATAATATAATTTGACATTATATTTTTCCCTTCACACATTATAACAGTGCAAAGTGACACTATTTTAACTGCCAAGAAATACAGAAGCATCACATTTATATTTGAGTTCTGCCATTTTGTCATGTCTCTCTTGCTCTCTCTCCTTTTAATTTAATGGGCAAAATCAGGAAGCTCCATTCCTTCATTTTCAATCTATATATCATAACTTGGATTTGGATGTTTCTAAGTAAATTCCTTTGAGACATAGTAAGTTTTGATTTCTTGACTTCTGGGAGCAGTTTGGGCTGAAAAAGGCAAGTTTGCCAGGAATCACCTACAAGGAGGATGGCTGGTTGGGTGAAAGACACCAAAAGATTTTTTTACCCACTTCACTGACCATTCTCCAGAATAACACTTATCAGGAAATAAAGAAGGCTTTTTTCTTCTGACTCACAGAACTCAAGGTAAAAAATAAATGTCCCCAAAAAACATGATAGGGAACCCCACAAAATACAATTATTGCCTCTTTTAATTATCATGCTTCCTCCCTACATTTGTTCCACTTTTCATTCTTAGGAAACGTTGGTCTAACATCAATTAAACATTCTCTACAGGGCTTGAAGCTCTTTGAAAAAAAAAAGACTAGCTATACCCTCAGTTCCATTGAATTGTCTAATGCTGATGAAGTTAGCCATTTTCTAGGATTTGAATAAGTACATTACTGAAATGGAGATTATAAAACAGAGTAAACTTCATTTAAATGAGAGGCTACTTTAGGATAATTTCAACCACAGTAAGGGTCAAATCTTATGTTCTGTGCTTTTTTTTTTTCTGCTAAAGTATATGTATCCAACTATAATTCTAATATTGTTATTCATAAGACATCAAAATGCATTTTATAAATCTTTAGTCTTTTTGCATTGCACTTAAGATCTATTTCCTGTTGGCATAACACATGCATAATTAGAAAGCCTTTGTGTTTGTGTAATTATATTTGGGTTTCTGGTGAAATCCTCTATGGACACTTGATTGATTTAAAATAAAATATCATTTGTAAGCTTAAGGGAGTCTTGGAGAGTAGGATGTAGTAGTGTACTGAGCATAGACTCTGCTATCATTACAAGAGGACCATAATCATTGCATTGCTTCAACTTTGTTTATCACTTAATTGTCACAAATTCTCCACTTAATCACGTATCTCAACACTTAAAAATTAAAAAGAAATTCCTTTTTTTTCTATTTTGACCTAACACATTAAGCCTTTTTATTATCCAAGCAAAAGATAGTGATATCTTTGAAAATGATAATTTATTTCATGTCTGCTTCTCTCCACTAGTTCTAATAGCTGGAGAAACAAGAAAAAAAGTGTAAATTCCACTCTGTGAAATAATAAAACAAATATAGGTCTCTTCAAATGAGATTGAACCTATTTATACTTGGAAATATTTCCTCTATGGGTGCCTTCATTTTATAAAAATAATTCACTGACATAGAAATAATGTAGAATGGAGAGGAGAGGATCAGAGAAGTGTTTTATAGGCACCCCCATTGGTATGGTTGTTTTGGAATGAGTCAGAGTTAATCTCTTAAGCTATATATTGATGCATTTTATTGGTTCCACCATCATTCTAATAAGATGATTTGGTCTCAGATATATCTTTAAAATACAAACAAACATACATTAGCCAATATGGAAATGAGCTACTGTTGCTAAAAAATTAGTATGCCATTGAATGAACTCATTATGGAAGCTTTGCAAAGCTTATAAAGTTAATATCCTGTAAAGTGCTTAATAAATGTAACCATAGCTGATCGGCCTAAAGATAAGCATCTGACATAAAGTTAGTCAAACCAATAATGATGAATGTCCCATGAGGTGGTAAGGTTCAACAATAGAAGAGAGAAAATGAGCCAACATGATTCTCTATTTCTTGGGAGTTTGAACTGAGGAACAGAGAAAGAAGTAGGCAATTAGTAGGAGTCAAATCTATAAGGTTGAGTAGAGAGGCCCTAATAGTCTTAGTCCATGGTAAACTAAAGCTAAGAGGGATCCAAAAGCATGAGAAAGTGGGAGCTTTATGATAAAGATAATATTAACAGGGCAGAGAGTCAAGAAGTTACAGATGAATAAGAAATATAGCTCAGTCACAAGTGTTTGATACATAATAATCCTTTCCTTCCTTCCTTCCTTCTTTCCTTCCTTCCTTCCTTCCTTCCTTCCTTCCTTCCTTCCTTCCTTCCTTCCTTCCTTCTTTCCTTCCTTTCTCTTCTTTCTTTCCTCCCTCCCTCCCTTCCTTTCCTCCTTCTTTTCTCTCTTCCTTTCACAAATACTTGCTGAACATTTACTGTACCCCAGAGGTAGGCATGAAAATAAACAAAACATAGTTGCTGCCATCATCATGGGGGTTTAAGGAAAATTAAGGTGATGGAAAAGTACCTGGCACTTGCCCTAACCTTCGTCTTCAGAGTCATGGTGTAATATAAGTTAAGGCATTTGCTCGAATGGCGTGATCTTAGGGTATACAACATGGACAGTGACACAGACCAAACTTGAGACACCAGGGAAAAGAAATAATAAGCTCCAGAGCAGCAGTTTCCTCTGGTCCAATTTTAGCAATCCCACCCTCCTTGGCCTCCTCTCAATGCAATATTGTAAACATGTAATTTTCCAGAAGAGACAGAACATTTCTGTCAGATTTTCCTTGTATCCTGAGACATTATAATTTGTCCTATAATTCAAAGATGTCCTGAGTGGACTCCTTGGATCCAGTGCCAGAACTCAAAAATCCTAGAACAATCTGTATTTGATAAACTTGATGAGTTACTGGAGATGTGCTCAGTGCCTAAAAGAGTGCATGGCCCAGTATCATGCTAAGTAAAATAAGTCAGACAGAGAAAGACAAATACCATCTTATAAGTGGAACATAAAAATACAAAGCAAATGAATAAACAAAACAAAATAGAAACTGATTTGTAGATACAGAGAACAAGTTCATGGTTGCCAAAGGGAAGAAGGGTGAGAAGATGAAAATAATAAATAAAAATAAAACCAGCATGCCCAACATGATCCCAGTTTTGCTAAACAAATATGTACAGTTTTATTCAATCATTAGTAAGTAGACATAAAAGAGTGCATGGCTCATAGTCGAGATCCTTGTTGCTCCAGAATATCTACTGAATGAAGGGATGAATGATGAGGCAGGAGGAACAAGCAGAGACCAGGAGATCACAGCTACTTAAGCATGGAGAGCAGAAAGTATCAGGCCATGGCAATAGGTGTATGCATTCTTTGAAGTATGTAAACCATGGAAACTCAAGGACAAAAAAAATCTCTGCAAATTGGACTCTTGTTCTTATTGTCAAGGAATAAAAATGATTGTTTGTTTTAAGTATAATAGGCTTATTATATCAAGAAATCTACTATATTAACTACATCTTTCCAAGAATGCTGGGCAAATCTCAAATTGCCGATTAGAAAGTAAAAAGATATTGAATGAACCTTAAATCTAGCCTTTGTCTATTTGGATGTCACTATGTTGGCAACTGAACATTTATCTGGATAAAGCAATCAATACAGACAGTCAGTCTGAGTATTTCAGGCCCATGTTTCCTATTGGAAATTTTTTTTGGAGGATTTAATTTCTCAGTTATATATCCCATTCTCTTTTGTAGTGGTTTGATGTGGACATAAATTTGTTTCGTAGATATAAAGACAACCCCATCATTGGAAACGCTTTACCAAAGAGGATGGCAGTTTCAAAGAAGTATTTATTGAACACTGGCTAAGTGCCAGCAATATGCCAAAGTACAAAATATATGTATATAATCATATTTACTCCTCTGGACAATCCTAGATGTTTACATTCAGTACCATGTTCAAGGTCACACACTGAGGAAGTGGTAGAAGTGGGTTTTAAGCCAGGGAAGAACACAGTGAAACACACAGAGAAGAAGGCCATGTGGAGAAGGAGGCAGAGATTAGAGTTCTGCTTGCAAACCAAAGAATATATGGGGTCATCAGAATTTGAACAAGGCAAGGAAGGATTCTTCCTTAGAGCCATCGGAGGCACTGTAACCCTAACATCACCTTGGTTTAGGGCTTCTTGTTTACAAAAATGTAAGAGAATATGTTCATATTGTTTTAAGACATCCAGTTTGTGATACTGTGTTAAGCCTGCTTTAAGAAACTAATACACTCCCCATAAAAAAGACAACCAATAACTACTGTGTGAGCGAGCAAATAAGTCAATAACTTGAGTCTTCAGTAAGTGGTAACCGATTCTACACATTAGTCCACAGACTTAGTAATTTAATGTGCAACTAGATCTCACCAGGTGAGTAAACTGAGATATAAAGAAGTAAAAAGACCTCCTCGAGGTCTCAATGGAAGTTAAAAACCCATATCTCTTACTCCCACTCCTTCCCACCACCAAGCTTTGCTGGAACTACTGTCAGAGTCTAAAGCAACCTAATGGTAATTAAGTCTGAGCTGCATGAGAGCTTTATAATGGAGGCAGAATAGAAGCAGTCTAGGCATTGCAATAGATGAGCTTAGAAAAAAAGTAGAAAGATACAATTAAAACTCTCTTAACTCTAGTGTCAGTTGCAAAAACTCTTCCACAAGCTTGAAGGCTGCAGAGTGGGAGGCCAATGTGTCAATCTTTTTCTCTTTGCTTATCTCTGCCAATTTGATATTTTGTTCTTGTAAGGGAACATGCTCGCTCTGAACTTCTCCACCTCTCTGCCTTAGCCCACGCTGTACCCTCTGTTTAAGTTGTCTTCACTTCTATGTCTGCATGTCAAAATCCTACTCTCTAAGATTTAACTCAAATAGCAATTCTACTCTGACCACTTGAGTTCTGTGTTTCCTAGGACTTAGAGTATCTGCAAGCTCTAGGTATTAGCTTGCTGGTCCTGGCTTCACCTTGTACTAGTCAAGGAACCATGGATTAAATCCCATTTAATTTCTCTGAGCCTTACTTTCTCCATTCATTTATTCATTTAGTTATATAATCTTCAGTATTTTTCAAGCAATTAATATGTTTCAGGTAGTGTTCTTTATGCTGAAAAATGAAGGAAGAAAAAACAGATCAGGACTCTACACTTGTAGAAATTATATTTGATGTTGGGAGTTGATAATAATGAATATGTAATGAATGGCATACTATCAGGTAGTAATAAGAGCTATAAGAAGAAACAGAAACAGGGTGCCTAAGAGGATGAGGCAATGAAACTGAGGGTTGAAAGAAGGATTCATGGAGGAAATGATGTTTTAACTGGAACCTAAGTGACAAATAAGAGCCCATTTGGAGAAAATGTGGAGGAAAAGGACTCCCAGCAGAGGGAGAAGCAGTTGTACCTATCTTGTTATGGTCAAGGAACAGACTAATATAAATGGATCAAAGTGTAATGGAATAAGAGTTATTGGAGATAAATATGAAGAAGTAGACAGAGCAGACATTGAAGACCTGGTAAACTATAGAAAGGATTCTATAAGTAATGGGAAATCATTGAAGAATTCTAAACAAGGTACTGTCATTTACTTTTAAAAAACTGTCACTCTGGCTGCTAAGTGCAGAATGAGTATGAAGTTGAGAATGGAAACAAGGAGACCATTTAGAGAACATCATAGTAGTCTAAGTAAGCGATGACAGCTTTTGAGATTTAGGACAATAAGGTGAAGCTGAAGAATGGTGGCCAGATTTGGGATACATTTTGAAACTAGGACTGACGAGATAGACTGGAGATTAGAAGTAAAAAATAGAACAGGGTTATTCAAGGATCACTCCTAGGTTTTTGATTTGGGCCAGTTAAGGTGTCATTTACTGAGTGGAGACTAACTCTATACCCCTGTACTGTCATGATCCAAGCAGTGCCAACCCTTGGATTTGTGAAATCTGTATTTGTGAGGGGCTAAAATATAGTGATTAAGAATTCAAATTCTGGAGGCAGACCTAAGTTTGAATCCTGGCTCTGCCACTTCCTAGCTGTGTCCTTGGGCAAGTTTATCAACCTCTCTATGCCTCAGTTTTCTCAACTCAAAGCTGATTAATGAAAAATGGTTGTTATTTTGAGGATTTAATAAGATAATGCATGTAAAGTGCTTCGTACAATTACTGAGCCATCATGCATTCAAAAATGCTGGTAGTACTATTCATTGCTCTCACCATTTCTTTTTCAGTGTACTTCCCTTAAAGGAATATCCCATCTCTTTAGAATTCCAGTGCTCCTGTTGCTTCTCTCTGGTTCTCCTGTCTCCTCTCCCATGTTGTTCACCTAGGCGCTTCTTCCTCTCAGAAAATCTCATTACCCTTAATCAAAGCTCTCTTGCCTCATGTCTAGCTCTGTCATAGTGTTGGCCTTCATTATCAGTTCCATTGTACAGCTTTAGAAATAAGGCTATCTTGTATAAGAGAAAACCCACTGAACTTGGAGTCAAATATCTCATTTGTAACATACAAACTGGAACTTTGGAATTTGATAAGGTAAAATACATTTTTAATAAATCCTTCTGAATTTAGAAAGCTGAAGTATCAAGAATTTAGCAATTTTTGAGCAATTTTGTTGGGGTAAGGTAAGAGCTGTTATTTACCACTCTTACCATTCTAAGAAATGAACTGGCAGCACAACCTTGAATTGCAATGAGACCAAAATGACCCTATGAACTAGAGCTTATTGCAAGGTTTCGTGCACAGTAGATACTAAATAAATACCAAATCAATTGATTTGAAGTAATTGTTTTTTTAATTTTTTGTATCCCTTCACACTGCAAAATTGAACAATGATTTAAGAGTAGATAAGACTAGAGATATTTGAACAAGAAAGGAGACTTCACTTGTACTAAGTATTAGGCTTAATTTTATCTTACTCTACAATCTGAATTTTCACAAAGCCTTGAGTCAACATTATTTAATATCACAGCCCTAGATTTCTTTTTGGCACATTCCCCATGATGAATTACTTATCTGCATAATTTATAATAAGTTTTACTGTCATGAAAGAACAAATGGTAATTAAATGAGGTTCTATCATTTATCGTGCTTTTGAGATTTGGTCAGCATGAGGGACAGTTAAGTCTTGTCATTGTAGCTAAAGCTTTGCTTACCAAAATTCTAGCTCAATTCTTACCGTGATTTAGTGATTGTATCACATCAAAAACAATTAGACACATTTCTTGGAAATCAAATGGAGCTTGAAACAAAATCGGAAACTCTGAGTTTCAATTTAAATGTTGAGTTCAAAATGTAAATGACTTTCTTATGATAACTACCAAGAGTAGGGAATGACAGGTAAATTCCTTACCTAATTAGGAAATACTTTTTAGTGCTCTAAAGTCTCTAGATTCAAAATTAGACTGGTTGTCAACCTATAGGAATTGGTTGAGTCATGTGAAATTCTAATACAATAGAATCTAAATCTTGCCTTCTATATTTAGCCTCACTCAAATTCATTCTTCTTTATTTTTACATGCATACAACCCAACTTAGCAAGTGGTAATTATTGTGTAGGATAAGAGACATCCAGGGTTTTTCTTAGATTGCGAGAAGAGCCTTGTCTACAGAATTAATGTTTCTCAGCTAATAAATTCTAGTGAAGTCATATGGAAAAAGACTTGAGTCTCTGTGGCCATTCACTGCCCCTTTAACCTCCATCTGCCATCTTGAAAGCAAGTTGTTTGTCAGGGCAGTTCAAATCCTTTTTAGAGTGATTAAAGGACCTAAACAATTTAAAAATATTATTGTGACTTATAACTACTAGTGGGAGGAAATTCAGTGTACATGCCTTGGTTACACTAATGGGTCTTTAGCTTTATCTTTGAATAAGAAGGATCATGTATTTTAAGTGAAACTGTTGTAGAGACAAAAAGGGGGTCCATTTGCCTGCACACATCTAAGAGATACATACAAGTTTTTCAGCAAAGAAAGTAAGGTTTATTAGGGAGTTGCAAGTCCTGGAGACACAGGCAAACTACTGCTCAAAGGCCTGCCTCCCTGGGTATCTTGGGAGTACAGATTATATAGGGAAAAATCAGTAGTCATGGAAACTAAGGAAGTTGCAGTTGTGAATGCTATTGATTGGAGAATTAGAGGAAGACGAGGTAATTGATCATTTTGTCCAATTTTGGAATCAGCCATGTCACAATCTCTTCTGGTGGTCTGGTCTCGTAGCCAGTGGGGTTGTTGTTCTGCCTCCACGGGTCTGGGGCTGAAACATATCTAGAGCAAAGATGTTATCTTTAGTCTAAAAGTCCAGCCAAAACCTATTGTCCTCATGATTACAAATCTGAGGCTCAGTAAAGCTGTGTTCTGAGACTTAACGATTAAAGGAGCAGGCACACGGAGGACAAGGGTAGAAAGAGGCAAGTGAGTCACAAGGCCATTATCTAGGTAAAGCCAGCTTGAATCAGAGAAAAATCTGCATTAGAGCAATGAAGTTTGTGTAAAGTTACAAAACCGAGATGGTCTTACGTTCTATCTGTTACAGAATGGATGGTACATATACTTAGATATAGACATGTATAAGATCTATAAAAGAGCCAAGCATATACTGCTACATTAATAACATGATTTAGAATTATTTAGGGTGTTTTATGAAATGTCTCTTTATTCATTATATTCCTTATCTATACTTCACAGTAAATCTAGTTAACATTTAAAGGCAACGATATGATTATAATTATCAAAAGAAGGAAATGTACAGGCCATGATAATATTGCCAGTAGATGGTATAGTCTTTATGAAACTTCCAACAGGAAAATATACAACATTTATTTGTATTCCAATTCCAACATATTTTAAAAATAAATCAATCTTGACCACATGGGAAACCTATGTTAAAAATTAATAGATTCCTTTTCTCAACAGGGCCAGTAGTTCTCCTTTTGACTCTAATCTGTTTTATTCAGTATAGACAGTGATCATTGTGACAATATCTTAAAGTTGGTGACATCATTCAGAGAAAAATGGAAATAAAACTAAAATTGAGAGACTCAGAGAGGAATTTCGCAATACAATTTCAGATTCAAATTTCCAAGAAGATAAGTCTCAGTTTGAGAGATCAGCTTTTCGTTTTTTGAGTCAAATGAATATGCTGTTTGTTCTTGAGATTTTGCATTACCCATCCATTTAAAAGGTTGGGACTAGCATTCTTGGACGCAGACATTAGAATAAAACTATCTCACTGAACAAGTAATAGTAATTAAACTTTCTTAACCTGAGGCAAGAAAGTATGTTAAGAAGGAAAGACAAAAAAAAAAAAAAGTGCATTGAAAACAGACACAATCAATTCTTTATTAAATCTTTGAATAATCTCAATTGGAAATAATTCTGTTTTGTTTTTCTTGGCTGGACCTTTGTTTCTAAGTTTCACCTTGTGGTTCATGTCATCTAAAAATGCCTAACCTCTCACTGACAGAGACTTTTTATGCCTTCATTAACTTACTCTTCTTCCTCCACAGATATGTATGTCCTTAAAATTCTCAGCCTTTAAAAACTTTGTCAGGCTACTCGACTAGCCAGAAAGAAAATTCATTTCTAACAAGTTACTGTTCCCCCAGTTCTCAGTTCCTGGTGCTTCCTGCTGCCTTTGTCACCTGGTCTTCACATTTTAGTGGTCCTCTCAAGAAATCCTAGTGCTTTCAGGGAGACCTGCAAGGTTCCAGGCCTGCTGCCTTGGAAGTCAGATTAACCTGGCCCTAAATACTGGCCTTGCAGCATTTTAGCTTAGAGGCTCTGAATAAATAACTTCAACCTCTGTGCTATAATTTCTTCATCAGTAAAAAATGGATAATAATAATGCCTAACGCAGTGTAAAACACTTCGAACACTAAAATATTTGCCTGATAAATTGTAGCTGTTTTTAAAAATAACCTTTATTATTTTTTAGGCATTTCCCTGCCCCACCCGAAATAACACAGTATAGTGGAACATAGAATGATAACGGTAATAATAATACCTAACATTCCTTGAGCCTTCACCATATATTGAGCTGTTTTAATTGTATTGTGTGTATTTTATTTTTATAACTTTTTAAAGTTGATCTATTGTTATCCACATTTGTAGATTAGGAAACTAAACCTCAGAAAAGTTAAAGCTTGTCCGAGTTCATATGATTAGTAAATGGTAAAAGCAAGAATTAAGTTCAAGTAGTTCATAAATGCTAAAATATCCAGTCATGAAGTTTCAGACTAGCAGTCAGCAGATTTGGGGCCAAGCCTCAGGTTAGTCACTTGTATGTTGTCTTCAATTAATTTATTGTATCTCTCTGTTCTTCAGATTCCTCATCTCTAAAATGAGCATCATTCTTTCCTACCTACCTACCTACAAGATATGGTAAGGATCATATTAAGGCAGTTTTGAGTACTCAATTAGCTCTCACAAATGTTCATTATTATTACTATTAATTTCAAGTACTGTTTGTGAAAGTGTTTTATAAACTCTAGAAGAGCTGTTTAAACATAGAGATGCTACTTCTACTCATCATGATGATTCCCAAAGGGCCTTGATTACTGCAAGAAATTGAAAAACAAATCCAGGCTAAGGTCTGCTTAGCTCTTGGGAACTTAAGATGCTATGTCTTCTGTGTTAATAATATAATATTTCAGGGTATTCTTTCACTGATCAACTCAATAGGAGGGATTTTTGAGGACTAAGGTTCCTGAGATCAGTCTACTTAAGCCAAGATCTCTGCCCACCAAGGGGAAAAATTGTCTGAGAATTGCTTCATTGTACCAAAAGTCAAGATGATGAGCTAGGTCTTTCTATGGAAAAGTGTTTTATAAAGCACCATAACTAGGTGATCTTTTCATAATCCAAATCCCCTTGATTATTATCCCTCAACGTGTTCATTATCTGGAGATAAAATCCAAAATCCACACCCTGATTTGTATTAAGGAGCAGTGTGTCTGCTTCTTTAGCCATAGCACACTCCTCATTTTCTGCTGTAGCCATGCCGGTCTCTTACATCTTTCTCCTCACAGGCTCTTTCATGGACTATTCTCTCTGCCCAGCATAGTCTTGCCCCTAGTTAACTTCTAGTTAACTTAGCTTAAATTTTTCTCCCTCAGAAAAGCTATCCTTGCCTTTCTGATGTGGTAAACTCCCTGTTACAAGTTTTTATTGGACCTTGTAGCTCTCCTCCACAGCTCTCACTGCAATCGTACATTTATCTAACTCATGTCTCTATCTTCCAGTACACTGAATGTTTCAATAAACCTATCAAAATCTAGGCTCATTGTGCTCAATAAATAGGTCTTATATGCATGAAGAAGTGGGAATTTTCTGCCACCTTTAGTGATGTTTCCATTCTCATTTGGAAAATAAGTAATTGGAGCCAAGCTCCTCTGCTTTTCATATCCTCTTGAATAAATTACTTTCTTCCTGGAAATGGTAGGATTTGAAAAGTAAAACAAACAAAGAAACAACAACAACGACAACAAATACAAGGTCTTCCAAGATTTTCCAAAAAGAATAATACAGAAAAAGCAAAAGAAGAGCAGTATTTTTCTCCCTTTGTATAGAAACGGTTGAGAGTGGAAACTAAGTATAGCAATTAAAGAGAAATTAAGTAGATTAAATTATAATGGCTTCCAAGAAGCTGTCAATCAAAAATTCTTTTTAAAAAGAAATTGGAACAAAGGGAGCAATAAACATAATGGTACTGTGAGTTATGATGACAAAATGCAAAGGGAAGGAACCAACATTTCATTTTTCTTTGCATGATTTTTAATTTGATTTAACATTCTATCATAATTTCTGTGTTTTAGAAAAATGTCTTTCAGGAATTTGCTTTATGTTGATGACAGTATCATCAAGAAGTTGTATGGCACACCATTGTGGAGTGTAGGATTTTGAGTCAGATCTATGTGTACCCCACCTGGCTCTTCCACTTATTAGCTATGTTACTCCAGATAATTTACTTCTGCCTTTGGAACTTCTTCATCCATTAAATGGGGGTAATAAAAACACTCAACTCATGCAGTTTTTGAGAGGAGCCAGTGAGATGATACAACAAAGTCGTGGCAAACTGCTTGGCATATAGTAGACACTTAATAAGTGTTAGTTGTCATTATTATTATTAGAAGTTCAGGATTATCTTTAAATATTTTAATCTTTTTAAGGTAACTTTCTATCTCAAATACTAGGTCATTGTTAGGAAGCTCATGTGTGGTTTTCTTGACAATACTATGTGAACTCTTTCTGAGCAGGAGCCATGGTTATTCCTCCAGAGGATAAATGCCTCTAGTTAAATCACCTTTCCCTGAATCTGGGAGTCACCCTTTCTCCTTCCTCTGAATGCCTAAGAGGGCCTTCTCCTATTGGCTTATTGGATACTGAAAGAATATTAGAGGAGAACACTGGTTTGTTCCAAGTAGTTGTAGGTGGTTCATTTGAAGATTCATATGTATCCTTCTGTGGGATAGGAAACATTGTTATTATCTAGTCAAATCTAAGACTAAGGAAAATGCTTTGCTAAGAATTATCAAAGGATAGGATTGGAGAACACCTATGAAATAATTTGGTCTACTGCTCCAAAACCTGTGTCATTATAAGAATCACCTGGAAAGCTTTACATTCCCAGGCTGACCCAAACCTACTGAATGTGATTTCAATAAAGTAGAACCAGACCATCTGATGGTCTATACTATTTCCTGAGTGATTTTGTGATTGATCAGGGCTAGGAATTACTGGTTTGGAACACCGCTGGCAAATGGGTATCATCCCACTGTGGACACTTTGGATTGAATGAGAGGCATTCTATTACTGTTTCTGAGTCTGATGGGAAAGTGTGCTATAGTCAGTTAACAATGTTTCGTATGGTCTTATGTTAGGATGGTAGTTCCTGTGCCTTGTATTTACCACTAATCTAATACCCTTGTTTTCAAGATGTGGAAAGAGAACCAGAGTAAGAAACAGATGTACTGTATCCATTGACTTTAGATACTTACAAACCAAACCAATCTCATTGGCTTAAAACAGCCATCATATATTTTCTCATGATTTTGTAGGTTTGCCGTGTGGGTTTTCTGGTCTGGGTTAGCTTAACTGAGGCTGGATAATTTATAATAGTCTCATTCACATTTCTTGTAGGAAGCTGGTTAGTCTAGTGGGACATCATTCACAGTTGGCTATAGGCTTAAATGTAGCATTATTCAGCAGGCTAATCTGAACTTATTCACATGCGGTAGAATGGGTTTCAGCAGCAAGGGAGAGGAAGGCTCAATGTATAAGCACTTTCGAACCTCTGTTTACATTGTATTTGCTAATGTTCCATTGACTGAAGCATGCCACTTAGCCACGCCTGGCTTCAAGGAGTGGAAAAAGATTACACCTCCTGATGGGATGGGATGCAAAGTTACATAGCAAATGAGTGTGCACATAGACCTGAGAGGACTTTGTGATGATTTTGCAATTTATAACACTTGTCTGAAACCACACATTTGATTTGTAGAAGAGCTAGCACTAGAACTCAAGGTGCATACTTCCCAGTTCAAAGTTTTTGCCTAAATTGAGACCAAAGGAAGTGTTGGTTATGCATGGATAACCTCTGATGCATATTTGGACCTGAAAAGTAAGACAGTCTTGCCCGAACTTAGACTAGAGATAACCAATCAGATGTAGGAGGTGGGACTTGCCTCCACCACAGATAGCTTCAAAGAAGATATCCAGTGGATCATAACAAACTCAGGTTGGTTTCAACCAAGGTCATATGCAAGGAAACCTAGTTTGGTGAGTAGGATGTGGTAACAGGAGATTCCTGGATAATAACTACTTGGAACCTATGGTGTTTCCAGGAGGTCCCAAACCCTGCCAGCAGGACAGAGTCAGTCTGGAAGATAAGAGGAATTACTGAGATTTGCATAGGTGTTTCAGGTTGTTGAATTCCAAAGATTTCGTCCAGGTTTTGCAATGCTTAACTCTAAAGGAGACCATTCATATGGACTAAAATGTAAATGGCACACCCTGGAGTGGTGTTGGGCAATATGGTGGCCCTGGTTTCTTATTCTAACAAGGGAATTGTACGGCAATCAGAGACAAGGTATTGTCCCAGTCAGATGAACTGAGTGAAATATATAATTGCTAAGACTCACAGAAGGTATTTTTCAAAAACTCGTTTTCTTGATGAGAAGAGTAAGGCTCAGGAAAGTTGTTATTTATTTGCCTAAGGTAACACAACTAACTAGTTAGTGAAGGCATTTGATTGCTAACTCAGATCCATCTGATGCCAAATACTGAGCTCGTTCTTGTGCACCATCTTTCCTCTCATCAAATGCACGTTAATGTGGTTCTCTATACCTAGGCTGGATCACCATGAGATCATCAGTAACCCCATCTCTGAGGTAAAGTCAACCATTTTCCCTTCAAAGTACAGACACATGAGTAACTTGAAAATATATTACTTTGGCTTCCATTTAGGAATATAAAATAGCATAATATTTTATTAAAGTCATGAATCTAAAAAAAACTTAAAAAAAATCCCTAAATATCGTTTTTGCTCAGTTACTTGGAAATCATGCAATTATCACATGATTACTCAAGCTGGTAATGAAATTAAGAAAAGATTCATCAAAATAGCATATGCAATTTTACAGCAGCAACAGAATTGGTGTAAATATGAGCAGATGTGTCTGAATATCTTAGATTTATAAATACAGTAATATTGTTCCCATTTGGGATAAAAATCATTCTTCATTCTGGATTTGGGAACAGTGAGGCTCAGGGCCCTGGTGCTGAGAGAGTAGGTAGGGAGACATGGCCAAGAGGCCTCTTCCCACCTTACAGCTTTCAATGGCAGATGCTCTTACCTGGGAGAATCTCTGTATTTCCAACAGCAATTATGTACATTGGGGCATTGAGATAAAATGGTGAATTATGTATCAAGACAAACAGAAGGATTTTTTAGATAGCATATTGTTTTTTCTTTCCCAGGAAAAGAAGCAAAGTCATGCTAACAATGTTTAAAATTCAAAATACAAGCAGGTTTGGGGATCCAAGTCTGTTATAGATCAAAGATAGCTTTGTAAAGATGAAATGACTTGTCCAGACATATGCTTTGCCTTTATTCCCCTGGAAATTGTCTCCTTACAAAAGAGTGAGCGGCTGAGCCATTAGTAGGAAGCCTCTGTTATTCTCTAACAGGGTTTAAGGAGGAAATAAGGCACAAAGAGAGCTCTGAGTTTCTTATATGAAGTCCTCTGAGGGCACACACCAGGAGAAATTTGGTTCCACTCAGAAAGCCAAAGGTATAGTGGTCAAGAGCACAGGCTTAAAACAGCTTTGGGTGTGTTACCTAACTTCTCCATTCCTTCTTTACTCATCTCTAAGATGGCATTTTGTGTATCTGGCACCCAATGTGCATTAGAGAAACAGGAGCCATTAGTATACAGTTGACCCAAGTAGAGGAAGTGTCAAAGGTAAAAATCCTGAGCACAAAACATTCTTGCTGCAGGTGTTCTGTCCTTCTCCTGGAACTTCTTTCAACTCCCTCTTGAACAGGACTTTGGCACAATACCAGAGAAGCTGAGTCATCTTCAAGGAGGAGTTTTTAACACTACATCCATTCTTCTCCAGTGGAAAAATACTCAGTACTTCAAGTGGTTGTCCTGAGTGCAGGGGTTGGTAAATGGGGCCTGAATGAGAGCTGTGGCTTCCGTCTTGTCCCCCAAGCCACCCAAAATATGTCTCTTTCCTTCTGCTATGCCTAAAGTTAAGGGAAGCTAAGTCAATGTCAGTGTGGACACAAGCTGCAGAAAACTAATAAAGGAGCCTATTAATTTGTCTCTATCTTACCTAAGAACCATTCTTCAATAGCCAGGCTGTCCACACAGGCCTTTTCTCACTCCTGTAGAAAAATGTGGTTCAGGAGAGAGCACACTTTGATGAAAGTACAAGCTCAGAGGGCCATAAATAAGATGTAGGTGAGGGTGTGAGTGCTAGTTATTTCTCATCTTCCTCATAAACATTGGAAATCCCAGAGATCAGGCCCTGTTCTGTAAACTGAAATCTCTTATCTAGCTCTCTCCTCTAAAATCCAGACTCCTAAACAACTGTCTCCTTGAAACCTCTCCTTATCATTTAATAGGCATCTCAAACTTATGTCCACAAACTCTTAAATCCTCATCCTCACATCATGCAAATCTCCCCTAATTGTTCTTATAAATGTTACTCCCTCATTCTAGTTGCTCCAGCATATATTTTGGAGTCACCTTCAACTCTTCTCTTTCTTATATTCCTCTCATCTCAGTATGTACATTGGTTTTACCTTTAAAATATTTCCAAAATCACATAACTTCTCACCAGCTTCTCTACTACCAGCATGGTTCGAGCCAACATTATTTCTCAATCTCTGTTGTCTCTCTCCTGCATCTCCCAACGTATTTCCAACACAACAACCAGAGTGATCCTTTAAAGCAGTGGTCCCTAACCTTTTTGGCACCAGGGACCAGTGTTTCTATGAGAATCTAACACCTGATAATCTGAGGTGGAGTTAAGGTGGTGATGCTAGTGGCATGGTTACTCTTAAATAAGAAACTGTGTGCTTAGTGAAAAAGCTCGGAATTTAGAGTCATACATACTAGGCAACAAATTCTGCCTCAAGTGTGTTAATTATGGATATTTTACTGTTTGTAACTTATCTCAATGAAAATAAAAAATATAAGTAAATATGTGAACATATACACAATCTCTGTGTCAGGTAATGTACTTTAGTCAAATCTTTCGAAAGAGGAACTGAGGTTCAGAAACTTCAAATCACATGCTCAGTGTGACACTTTTGGTGTTCAGGAGAGCTGGGATTCAAACTCAGATTAAACTTATTCCAATACTAAAAAAAAAAAAAAAAAAAAATGTGCTGGAGAGTAGAACCTATTTAAATCCACTAACCCACTGTTGGGTCTTCAAGCAAACTTTACTCCTCTAGGTCTCCGTTTCCTTGACTATATAATCAAGGTGTGTTTTACCTTAATTAAGGTTACCTCCTTTCTTGGTGCAAGATTATACCTGATACTTTGTTATGTTAGTAAAAAGAACCAAGAAGGGGCAGAGACTTGCCAAAAGGAATTTATTATGCCTTTTTTGCTATCAAATTCAGTGCTTAGCAATATCTAGAAATTTTCCAGAACTGCTTTTTCTAATTGTTCCTTTTCCTAATTGGTCTTGGACACCAGGACAGGCCAAGTGGTCTTACTGTTGGGGGCAGACAACAGAGGGGTTGCCTACAGCTCTATAGTTGTGACTGTGACAGTGACCTCCTTTGTTGTTACCCTCAGGGCAGAAGTCGTAGGCCTATGCTTTCTCATACGATAGTCTTTAATATCATCTGTGACCTTGAGGGATGACTTTGTGACTTCGAACTTTTTTTGTAAAATCATAAAAATCAAGCAAGCAAATTTTCTAAACCAAAAAGAGATTTGCTCAGAGAATTTGTCAAACAACAACAACAACAACAACAACAAACAACAAAAACATGTACACCTTTTTGTAGATATTTGGCCTATCCTCAAATAAAGTGCATGTTAATTTTATTACATCTTGCTTAAGTCTAATGGCTAATCCAGTCTATTTATCCTGACAACATGGCAAGAAGAATTGTGACCAGAGACTCCTTGGTCTCTTGTGGGGAAATATTCCAAGGGCATTATAATGTAAGATTTAAAATTAACGCTATGTGCTTCACTTCCTTTGGCTGGTAAAATAGAAGGGTCTCGAATGGAACTAACTGTAAGTCCCCTTCTTCAATTCACTCTATGGAAAAGGTCCCATAGACTTCTTATCAAATGAACCAAATGCATTTCCTTCTTCCCTTGTGTAGCAGGTTTAGTTCCTTCTCAGCCCATGGAAATATTCAAACAAGCCAAATACACCCTCCTATGGGAACCAGAGGTCATCCCACCCTCTTCATACTACATAGCCTGCTACCATGGTCCTGTGTGGCATGTGGAGTCTTCTTTCCCCAGACTATGAATATAGGTGACTAATAAACTGATGTCAAGCTCATATCTGTCCAGTGTCTGGGATTATGTGCTTGGGCATCCCCATAACCCTGGAGAAGGGGTGGGGCTTAACCAATGGAGTGAAAAGGAGGTGACCAAAACAGGTTTATTCTATAATAAAATACCTTGACTTAACTGGCTCTACCCTGTAGGGCAAGTAAGAATGTTCATGTTTGAAATGAGGGCAAAGTGTTATGTGATGGCTCTGTCTCACATTAAGAAACAAATCTCTATGCTCTCAAATTTATGACCTCCCAAACTGTATTACAATATTGTATAACCCAGGCTTCATGTCATTTAATGACTGTTTCCCTAGTTTTAGTTATTTCAAGAATAAGAGTAGCAGGGCTCAGGGTTTTACGTAATAGCTTTGACAAACATAATAAATGTAACAGTCAGTTGTGTAAAGTTAATTCATTCTTGTTTGGCTGTAACATATTTTAACTCAAATACATTTGTTCAGATTATAACTTCACTTACAGTGTTCAATAAGCACGTCATTGCTCTAGTTGGTAAGTTAGGCCCAATTAATTTAATTTAAAAAATATAAAAAGCTGGGCAATTACCCCACTGACCTGTTTAAATTCTTCCTATGAAAGTCTTTTGAAAGTTAAAGGCGATGCACCTGTTAGTAAAAACACATTAATACCTCTTCTGAAGCTTTTACTTTGCCTTTAGAAAATGGTGGAAAAGTTTTTGGTTTTTATAGTGCAGCTATATTAGTTATATATTGCCTTGTAAAAAATTATTCCAAAAACTGAGCAGCTTAAATGAACAAATATTTATTATCTCACAGTTTCTGTAGGATAGGAATCTGGCTGTGATTTACTGGGTGCCTCCGGCTCAGGGTCCCTCATGGATTATAATCAAGTTCTCAGCCTGGGTTCATGTCATCTGAAAAGTAGATCTACTTCGAAACTCACTCACATGGTGTTGGCAGGCTTCAGTATCTGTAGGCTGTTGGTGTGAGGGCCGCAATTTTTTGCCATTTCACATGGGCCTCTCCACAGGGCAGTTTATAATCAGGCTGCTAGCTGTTCTCTTGAGAGAAAGACTAAGTGTGAGTAAGACAGTCCTTTTGTAACCTAATCTCAAAAGTGATATCCTATCACTTTTACCATATTCTATTCCATAGAAGTGAGTCATTAGATTCAGCTTGCACTTAGGGGAAAAGGAAGAGTATAAATACCAGGAGGTGGGGACTATTGGGGATCATTTTGTAGGCTGTCTCCTATGGCATACATTGTAGGTATACATTACATACACCATTCTGATACATGTGCTGGCATCCTACCTCAAGAAACTGCAACCCTCCCAGGGCTTTCTCTGGCCACCAGAGCATGCCTTGCTCACAGGTGGGACAGACTGGAAGCGCTGGGTGTTAATGCTTACAGGAACAAGCCTCAGTCAATAAAGGATAGGAGCAGTTGAATAAATACCTACCCAAGGGCTCTGAGACCACACTGCTTCTCCTGTGTCCCTGGGGGGCACTGAGCTCTAAATGCCATAGTGGTCATCTGTTAATGAAAGCATCTTTTATTAGTTTTCTTCTCAATCATGTTTCACTTCCTCAATCCTTTATCGGTGCTTACTGAATCACCTCTCAATAAATTGCAAAGATGAAAACATAGGCACTAAACTCATGGACCTTGGATTTAAAGAGAATTTAAGAATTTGACCTCAAAAGTAAGGGAAGTGAAAGTAAAAATAAATGAATGAGACTATATCAAACTAAAAAGCTTCTGTACAGCAAAAGAAAACATCAACCAAACAAAGAGGCAACCAATTGAATGAAAGAAGATATTTATAAAAAACACCTTTGATTAGGGGCTAATATCCAAAAAAATATATAAAACTTATACAACTCAACAACAACAAAAAATAATTCAATTAAAAAATGGGCAGAGGACCTAAAAAGGCACTTCTCCCAAGAAGACATACAAATGGCCAACATACTTTTGAAAAGATGCTCATTATCACTAGCTATTAGGGAAATGCAAATCAAAATCACAATGAGATACCATCTCACACTTGTTAGAATAGCTGTTATCAACAGAACAAGTAATAACAAATTTTGGAGAGGATGTGGAGAAAACGAAACCCTCATACACTGTTAGTGGGATATAAACTAGTACAGCCCCTATGGAAAACAGTGTGGAACTTCCTCAAAAAATAAAATTACCATATGACCTAGTAATTCCTCTTCTGGGTATCTACCCCTAAAATTTGAAAACATTGATCTGTAAAGATGTATGTACCCCAGTGTTCACTGCAGCATTGTACATGGTGGCCAAGACATGGGGCAACTGAAGTGCCCTTTGATAAATGATTGATTACAGAAGGTGTGATGCATATACATGATAAAATACTACTCAGCCATAAGAAAAGATGAAATACTTCCATTTGCGATGATGTGGATGGATCTTGAGATTACCATGCTAAGCAAAATAAGTCAAACAGAGAATGCTGAGAACCATATGATTTCACTTAAATCTGAGATATGATTTCACTTATATCTAGGACATGAAACTAAAAGGAACAAATGAATAAGATAAATAAGCAAAAACTCATAGATACAGACAACAGATTAGTGGTTACCAGAAGGAAAGGAGGGGAGAGGGGAGATAAATAAAGATAAAGGGGGTCAAATAAATGGTGATGGAAGGAAATTTAACTTTGGGCGGTGAACACAAAATGCAATATATTTATGACATACTATTAAAAGTAAACTTGAAACCTATATAATTTTATTAACTAAGGTCACCTCAATAACTTTAACTTAAAAGACAGAAATGTAATTAAAATTTAGTTTCAGCACTTAAAAAAACTACTTAACTGTAGTCCTTATCTCATGGACTGCTTCTGAGAGAACTAAGAAAATATTAAACATTTCTTATACATTACAGCAATACCAGAAGACATTGTCATATGCCAAAAAATTACATAGTTGTGTAAATTGTTCTTTCTTTCATATAACAATTACTTACCGAAAACTGCCACATACATGCATACTGCTTTGCACCAGGCACCAAAAAATTTTCAAAGTCAATTTCTGCACTTTATGGACTACTTTAAAATGATGGAAGAATGGAAATTTTTATTTATCTTTAGTTCTCATATTAGTTACAGGCTTGGGAGAAAATCTACAGGCTGATAATGTTTTTATATTCACTATCAGTTCTAATTTTGTAGGCTATCTATCTGATGTGTGTGTGGGGGGGGGGGAGGCGCACACGTGTATCTTTGTGCCATCTAGCACATTTTGAAGGAAATACATGTATTTTTTTTTAACAGTTACTTGCTAATTTCAGTTTTTTATGTGCATACTCCTTAGGGTCCAGTTAATTCCAATCCCTGAAAAGTTATTGGAAGAGAAGCAATCAAGGCAACCATTGGGATTACCATGCCAGCAGTCTTTCTACAAAATTTGTCACTATATGGACAACTGGTCATGGGCAGTCATGTAGCTGGGAGCTTTAGGAATGAAGTGAGTAAAGGAATGGATGGATAAATGATCCCTGGCCTCAGCCTAAAAGAATGAGTGATGCAACCTAGAATATTCTTCAATTCTTCTGGAGGCAAGAAGTTCAGCTTTAAAGCTTCCTACATCTTAACTGAGGATGGTGACTTAAAAGAAAATAAACAAACGTAAAACCTCTCAACAACTATAAAACAATTCTAAACAGCATGACTTATTTTCTCTTAGAAAAATCTCTGCCTGTCTCAATCTAGCTGTTGTGAGAGTTGGAATTTCCACAATGACACAGTACAAGAAACATTAAACAAGCTCTTTGTAGAATAGAGAATGTCTGCTTTCTCATACTCGCTTGACTCAGAAAGGCTGAAAGGAATTTCCTCAGAGTATTTTAAAAACACCCGCTCTTGCGCTAAGACATTACAAATTGAAGAGGGTAGTTGTTAGAAGTGGCAGAGCCTTAGCTATTGTAAGATTGCTTTTTCACCAATATGTGGTATCATTACAAAAAAAAAAAATGGCATGTGTTTGGAGACTCGGATTCATTCAGGATTATTCTACCTGCTTTGCAAAACATTTCAAATATAAAATGAGGAGCCAGAAAGGGAAGGGAGACTATTCATGACTGTTGCTGAGAAGAGTGATGACCAATTATTATAGGAAAAGTATAAACTTTAGAGTCTGACAATTTTGGTTTAGAAACACAACTGGACCATTTTCACTTGTGCATTGCTTTAGCAATTCAATCAAATTTGCCAAGAATCAATTTTCTCAACTGTAAAATGATGAAAAAGACACCTACTTCTCAGGGTTGAGAATTAAATATAGAATGTGTGTAGAGATGCACCTATAACCTTTCCTTCCACAGAGGAAGTTGTATCTTCAGATTTTTGTATATTTGGCAGTGATTTTAACTAAATTTGGGAATGCCATCCTATATGTGGCTAGGCATGTTATAGCAGTCCTGAAAAGAATTTAAAATAATCTTAAGACTATTTACTTGCCCCAATGTATTAGGAGTGAATTCAGAATGAAGAATGGCTTTTAGAAAAATGAGACTTCTTATGTCATCCTCAAAATTTTCTGATTTCTACACGACAAATCACAAGAAACTTGGCCGATTTGGACTTTATTCTCAAGCCAGTTTTAACTCCTGGGGACTTGAGTGATCACCTGCTACCTTTGCCTTTCTGGCTCCATTCCTCCTTATTTTGGTAATGGAAGGCTCAGTTTTATTTGAGGGGGTCATTGTCCCCACCCCAACTCAAAAGAAGTTTGTTCCATTTCACTGCCTCTGGCTAGGATTGGTGACTCAGGGTTGGTTAGCATCAAGACTCAACTATTTATTAAAAGCAGGTTAGGTAAGAATTTTAGCCCAGTATGAGACAGAACTTTTGGTGGAATTAGTGTGAAAAGATTCTCTTTCCAATGGTAAAAAGTAAGCTGCTAATGAGTACTCAGATTCTTGGTGATGTAAATTGAACTTTTGAACCCAGCCATGGCTGAAACTCCTAGACTTACAAGTTATGTGAGGCTGAAATTTCTACTTTATTGATTTTATTTTTCTTTTATTTTTTTGCTTAAACTTGTTTAATTGGATTTCTCTCGTTTACAACAAAAAGATTATAGTCTACTACCCAGATTATACTATATACAATTTGTTGAGCAATTATTATGTGCCAGACATTGTTCTAAGCATGTAACAAACTTTATATTTTGTTTACTCTTTATAAAAATCCTACAAACTATGAACAAATATCAGTCCCATTTTACAGGTGAGAGAAATGAGCTGAGTTTTTTGAGAAAAGTACCTGTGTCTACATAGCCAATAAGTGCTATGAAGCCAGGTCTTTCTGATTTCAGAATCATGCTCTTAATCTCAACTTTCTGATTAGTTAAAAGGAGCAAATGTCTTAATATAATGGGTAATAAACATTTGGCATTCATGTCTTTATCCAGGATGCAAAGAATTATTCCAAAACACATCCTTTTTTTATTCTAAGGGTGATCTTAATAATCTCTGAGTTCTTCACCTATGGTGGTCTTATGGAAAGAATTATGCCTACCTGAATGGGAATGCTGGAAACTATAGACTTCAGTCTACATATGAGTTGGAAGAAAATGATTTTAGTCAAAGGCTGTCCTTGGACTTTAGCAATCTCTTGTGTTTGTGAAAAGGGAAAGGGAGGAGAGTGGAGGTGGAGTATTTATGGGAAGATGTGGGCAGCTTGTTGAATTTTAGTGGTTTAAAAGCATTTGCTTTACATTATTTGGACTAATTGAAATGAAAGGTTCGAGGCTCCTGAGAGTTGACTCATTCCTGTCATCCTAATATAGATGAATTGAGTTCCATTTGGTTGACGGTATGTACCAAATTTCTCTTCTCATTGTTGGCTGACAGCCTCAGAAAGATCTGTTCATTTTTACGTTTCAGTGAGTCATTCCACACACATTGCCAACATTGATTCCCTGAGGAGAGGTAGTAGGAAGCATAAAGGTCTTGCATTTGTGAGCAAAGGGCTTGCAAGTTCACTGGGGAAAGGAAACCATCAGCAGCACTTTTATCCAGAACAGATTTAGGGCTCAGGGTGCTAGCTTTCATTCCTGAGCTTCATGTTGACTAGCATGAATATAAAAGTCTTGGGACAATGATACAAATCACATGGTCTCCAGAAGTCAAAGAAAATAGGTTTCTTTTGTTATAAATACAGCTCTGATTGGTCTCAACAGTTTCCTATATTTTGTTTTAAGTCTAGCCGTTCGATCTCAACAGTGTGCCATTTTTTTGAGACCGATCAATTAGATTTATAACAAAAAAAAACTAGCTTCTTTGACATCTGAAGACCTTACAATTTGTATCATTATCCTAAAAGTACCTGTGTTTGTGTGTGAAAATGTACACATATGTGTGTATGTGTATGCATGCATATGTGTATGTATACATCCCCTCCACAAAAAAAAAAAAAAAAAAATTCTCCCATATATGAAAGGCAGTTTGGCATATTGAAAAAAAGTAAGTGCTATGGACTCAGACAGCTATGGATTTAAATTACAGCCATGCCATATATTATCTGGCTTTAGGCCACTTAACCACTTAGAGCCTCAGTTATCCTCTCTTTAAAATGGGAATGATCTTTGCCTTTCATGCACTTTTGTGAAAATTAGAAATTGTGTATTTTGTGTGCCTAACACATAGTAGACACTTAATAAAGCAGTAACTCAAGGCATTTAGAATCTGAGAGACCTGTCATTATTCCTGACTCTGCCATTTATTAGTAGTAGTCACAAATTGGCAAGTTACTAAGCCTCTCTCATTCTCATTTCCTGGTTTATAAAATGGGTTAGCAAAACTCTGCAAATTATTGTGGGATTAAGTGAGTGATTCATTATTAGCTATTACAATTACTGCCAGTAATTAGGAATCCCTTTAATTGTGCTAAGCCCTTTCACATAATGCACATAAACCATTTGACTCAGTTCCTAACACATAGTAAACAATGAATACAAATTAGATTTTACTAAGTTAAATAATAGAAGTTGCCATTATTTAAACATCTCAATTTACAAAAATGGCAATTTCATACAGTTTAACTGAATATTATTGTTCCTGTAATTGTAACCAAAATCCTGTCTGGTAACCCAGTGGACTGGATGCTCCTGTTTGGATAAGCAGTAAAACCTGAGATTAATTGTTAGCTTTGCTTTCAGGACTTCGGGCAGTGATGGATTGAACCTCACAGGAGTCTAATTAATTCAACAGGTTCTTGTGAACTTCTTACGAGTTTAAGAAGCCAGGTCTCCTTCCTAGCGTTACAGGGGTGAGAAAGCAACATTAGAAAGATTGGCTACTCTTGAAAGAATATATATGACTTGGTAATAGGTGATGTCAGCTCATCCTTCTTTGTCACGATACTCAGATTCCTGATTCTCAAGAATTCCTAGACTTTGTCCTGCACTGAGAGAACTCATGACACAGTTCTTTGACTTTTATAGCTTGCAATGAATTGTCCTTGGGTATGATCTTGAAAGTGTCCAAAGGAAAAGGAGTAAGGATGTTGGAGATCAGTTCTGTCTTTTCTGATAACATCCCATGGTAATCAGTTTAGGCCTACTCTAAACTCAGTAATAGACTTTTTGGGATTCTAGGAGACAAGGCAAGAGATGATGGTAGCTTGAACTTGAATGATAATCTTGGCAGTAAGGAAAGAATTTGAGGTATGTAATATATTCAGGAAGTAGGGCTAATAAGATCTGTGAATGACTTGGAGATGGAGGATGAATATAAAAACAAATTGTGTTGGGCACTGGGTGGGTGGTGATGCCATTTCCTCTGATGGGGAAGACTAAGAGAAGAACAGTCGTGGGAAAATGAGGAAATCAAGAGTTTTATTTTGCTATGATAAATTTGAGGCCCCTACTGGACATCTAAGTGGTAGCAGTTAAAGACACAATGTGCGTGCTCAAAGTGTAAGTCCAAGCGGGTGATTAAATACTACTTTATGTTCTCCATTATGCTACATTCTGGGGAGGAAACAAAAGAGGTAAGGTGAGAGAGCACTTTGATAAAGAGTAAAATCACAGGAAAAGAAAACCAAGAGATTGAGAGTCTGAGGGCAAAAAGACATAATGAAGAACAAAAGGACTGAATATCAAACACTTCTTAATTTGAATTTATACAACATGTGAGGCATTGTTCTTCTGTATTTTTCCACACAATAGTTTCTGTAATGCTCGCCAAAACCTATATTACTCAGGAGAATACTGAGACTCATGGAGTTTCAGTAACTTATGTAAGTATCATAGCTAGTTATGCACAGAGCTGAGACTCCAAACAAAATCTATCTGAACCTAAAGCCTGTGTTCAAAATGAATAAGACGTTTTCTTTCCCTGTCAGGGAAATAATATAATTTGTTAACAATGAGCAAGGAAAAGGCTTAAGAAAGACACAGATTTTTTCTGGCCTGCAAGATACCTGTCTGAGGAGCATCATCCACTGGATGTGATATCTTTTGCATCTGCAGAATACACACCTCATTTGGGGGCACTGGGGGAAAAAAGAAGGTGAAAAAAAAGACAACAGTTCAAGATAGGGTCTCCTGCTAAGAATAGGTAGCAGAGATTTTTTTTTATTATTGCATCTCTATCTACTCTATTATTTCTTGTTTCAGATCCTATTAATAATCCTGTACTTCCATTGAGAATTTCTGATAGGTATGTTAATTAAAATTGTCCTTTCATCCATCCTAGGGAGTCAAGCATGGTTTACATTTAGTTGCACCATATTCTCAGCACATTGGTACCTTTTGTTCTGACTCTTTAGCAATATTTCTCCAGTAATTCATTGGCTTACTTAATCGAAATGTCCAAGGTTCAAGCTTTTTTCAGGCACAGTTGGATCTCCAAATTTAAATACTATTGTCAGGGACTCTGTGCCTCTTCCCAGCTCTAGACTACAGGTAAATCACTTGGCTTCTTTTTCAGATAGGTTTTATGTATGCGATGCCTGGTATTGCACAGCATTCTTCTTTACAGTTTATGATGATGGAGGAGGGAAGATAGAATGCTTCTCCATATATTAACTCTCATTAAGGGACTCTGATTTTCTCTGCTTGTATCACATGCCCATCTCTCCAGCCAATCACATAGGAAGATGATTGGCCAGATCTGGGTCATGTACTTTCCACTGAATGTATAAGGTAGGCAAGGGGCCATGGGATTTACAATTAGTTCCACTGGTACCATATTGGACAGGAGAAGGCAGTTTCCCCATATAAAAACAATAGAGATCTATTTTAGTTTTTAGATTGGATGGAGGCCATTGCTGTTATGTTGCTGTTACTAGCATTGCTACTATTTTTATTCTAGCCTGGGGCAGTATCTAAAGCCACACAATACACCTGAGATTAGCAGCAGGTCCTTGGTTTGATTATTGATATATAAAGAGTTTTATTTTCTCCCTCTTTTGATGAGAGTTGCATGAACCCTGAGCTCCAAGTAGCTCTGTAATCAGTTTCTGAGATCTTATCAAAAGAATGACAAATCAGTTTGGAAAACAGACCCACTGAAATGTTTGAACAGATTCAGTCTTCTCTAAAACCTAGTAATTCACTTTTCTTTTTAAATCCAAGGCCAGTCGTATGGAGAAGTTACCCCTTTTCTTCTTATAGCTAGAAAGGTAAATCTGGCTTATTATATCTGAAGGATTCAGTGCTCTCATAATAATTGCTTTCTGGCTGTCTTTGTGTGGGTTTCCTTTAAACCAGCCAGCAAAAGAGTAGTTAATTTAGTAAAGAATTTATAAACTTGATGTCCACAGCTCTCAAGAACTGCAGAATTACAGCTCTCAGAATTAGTCTGAAGTTACATTTTATTTGGTATGCAAAATGTTTCATAAATTCAATTTAGTAGTCAGTATTTTAAAAACAGGTGATTTCTGGAATTGTCAGTGATCACTTCATAAAGTATAGAGATGTCAAATTACTATGTTGTATACTTGAAACTAATATAATATTGTATGTCAACTATACTCTAATGGAAAGAAAAAGGAAATAAAACAGAAAAGAAAAATGAGTGTTTTCTTTTTTAAAAAATATGCACATATGTATAATTTCTAGCTTATTGGAAGATGTGGCAACACTGGCCCTGCTTTCCCACAATTCAGTAGTCAGAGAGAGGTAAATATCAGCTACCTCTTTAGTTGGGACAGAGAGTAGTTATGAAGGCATTCTGCGGCAGCAATAGAGAATTACACTATAGGGACTTTTTTACTTGTTTAACAAGAAGTCTGGAGGTAGGTTTTTTGGGACTTCATTCAAGAGCTTAACAATAATATCTTCCCATCTTTTGCTGCCATCTTCAGTGTATTAGCTTTTTCTTCTTCTTCTTCCCTATCATAGTAAGACTGGAAAGAAGTTATTCAAATGAGTGCTCCTTGCCAATTTATTGCCTTTTTAAGGAAGGAAGCCACATAGAAGTCTTCTCCCTGGATTTCATTGGCCAGAGCTGGGTCAGATGGCCACCCCTGCCTGCTAGGGAAAGATAACTATATACCATGATTTGTACACCAATCCTGATTTATTAACAGGAATTGAGTACAATAAGTCGTGAGCAAGTAAGTTTCTGTTAGTGAGTAGAAAGGGTGTCAGGAATGACTTCTGGTAGACAACAGGGACTGCCACAGGATTCGTGCTCTCCATCTCACCAAAATCCTCTTCACTCCCCGTGGGCTTACGTCTGGCCATCTTTATTTACTTACTTTACCAGCAAGGCCTTATATGTGTTTGTATTTGTGACTCTAGGACCAGAGCAACCTTCACCACTTTTCTGGTTCTGATCAGTTCTGGCAAAACAAAATCCCCTTTTTGTTAGATCAGGGGAGCCTTTTTTCAAATCTCAATTGACTATACTCAACTGGGTGACCAGGGACATTGTATGTACTTTCCGTGATTTCCCTAAATGTAAAGTGAAGGAGTTTTATTAAATAGCATTAAGTGTCCTCAAACTAATAGTAATGTCAGATATCTAGTAGTTGTTCAAGAATTACTTTGTCCCTTTTAACTCTAAAAAGATGTATACCTTCTGTATACATGTTATAATATTGTTTTGGGTTATAGGCATTTTTTTCTACTGGAAATATTCTGGCTCCCATATAATTCTTTCTCATTTTAAGAGAGAGAGAGAGAGAGAGAGAGAGAGAGAGAGAGAGAGAGAGAGAGAAAGGCAGAGAGGGAAGGAGAGGAGAGAGAAAGGTGTTGTTTGGGGAGATGTTTTGTTTTCATTTTTAAGAAGCTTAAGGTCCAAGGAATAGTTTAGGATACAGAAGTTGTCAGTGAGGAAGGTGGGAAGGTGATAGAATTAGAATAGATTTTTTTTTAGGTTCTAAATAAATTTATTTGCTCTGATAATGAAATTAGATCTCTGAGATCTTATTTGGTGACCATCAATCATTTAATGTGAACAATTAGAAGTAATTTGTTTCTTTGATGACATCAAATATATTATTCACAGGACCACATTATTTTTCTCTCTTTATTGTCTTGAGATCTCATTGTTTGTTTAAATATTTTCACATATTCACATGATAAAAGTAATAATAGCTAACATACATTAAAGCAGTGAGCACTTGCTGTATGCAAGACTCAATGCAGAATATGTAGTAAGTACATAATAAACAGTTATTAATGTAAAACAAATGAATTTAAGACCATCAGAAGAATGGGACTTTGTCCTTTCAAGTGACATGAACGAACACTTTGAGAGGTGGTGCAGCACTGTGAAAAATAACTGGGCACTAGAAGTAGATTGCCCTGGATTTGAATTTTATTTCTGCCACTTGTTCATTGTGTGTCTTCAGGCCAACCACTTAGCTTTTTTTAATAGGAAAATATTCCCCCTCCTCCAGGTTATTTAAGAAGTAAAACAAATCACAAATGTTAAGTCTTAGTTCAGTGTCTGACACAATGTGAGGGCTCAATTGGTATTAGCTGTTGTTATTAATCTGTCAGCTATTGTTCAGTAATATTGCATAAAAAATCAAGTCAAAACTCAGTGGCTTATAATAAGAAGCATTTATTTTCCTTGCACACAGACCTCAGGGTCAGCTGAAATGTTGCTATGTTGTGCTGTGGGTTGACTGGAGTTGGTTCATGCAAGGCTATGAGTTGAGTTCAGTTCTCATCCTTCTCAGGTCAGTGCCTACCTAGGAATGTTCTTCTTATGATGATGGCAGGAGTGTAAGAGAGCAAGCCAAAGCATGACAACAAATGAGACAGTTTTATCATGTCCACATTCTGTTGGATGAAATGAGTCATGTGAACAAGTTCAAAGTCAGCGGGACAGAGGATGTTGCATTCAAAATGCTATAAGAGGAGGAAAGTAAATATTTGCTGAAAATAATCTCATCTAACACAACTTGAAAATTTGGCATCCAAGTAAAACAGTATTTTATTTAAGCATCCACCTATCACATCTCTCTTCACGTCACAGTAGCATCATCCCTTCAATACCATGAATATATTTCCTGTATCTTCTCTCCATGTGTTAATAGAATTTAGTTGCTTTTAATTAATTCACACTAAGGCAATAGTAATAATGTGTTACCTCCTCTCAGGAGTATTTGCATTTTAAATAAGGTCTGCTGCGAGGATAATGGGTAACATCAAGGACTGAAAGACTAATGCTGCTGTGTTTTGGTGCTGTGATGCCTGGGTGTAGGGGCAAAGAGATCTGTGGATGATCATGCTCATCAACGACACCAGTGTAAGTGTGGGAAGAGCTCGCAGTAGACCCCACAGCTCCACTGTTCTAAGGCTGTTCCTTTGCTGTGTCCTGTCACCAAGGAAGGAAAGTTTTTACTAGTGAATTTCCTTCTAGCTAAATCTCCTGGGCCTCTTGGTCTGAGAAGAGTCCTTGAGAGGAATATTTATTTGACATCTTTTGGTTCCTTATTTAATCGGAGTCACATATCTTCCCTGAGGCCATTTATAAACTGCACCACATTTCTATTGATTCAACTTCTATACATAGAAAGTCTTTGTGTTTGAGTTAGCATTTATAACTTTTCACTATGAACTTTGGAGGATATTTTCCATGAAAATGAGTGCTAAATTATTGCCACCAAATAGCTGTCATCAGTTAGTGGTTTTATTTTGGCATACTTT
The DNA here is from genome assembly GCF_014176215.1 of Rousettus aegyptiacus. NCBI lineage: Eukaryota > Metazoa > Chordata > Mammalia > Chiroptera > Pteropodidae > Rousettus > Rousettus aegyptiacus. The sequence continues at coordinate 107,402,206 of NW_023416307.1, read as the reverse complement.
CTTAGTACTTAGACTTTACCGTGAATGTGTTTCCTATGACGTTTTAAAGACAACTCTCTGATGAGGAGATAAAATTGTGGGACTTTTTTTATTAATTATGATCTGTCTCCATTTTAGCAACTCCAATGTGTTTCCTGGGAAACTCTAAGTTATCATTATGGGATAATTGCTTCACTGAGCTGAACTGTCTAATTGGTATTGTATTAACCCTGAAGTTCTAATAAGTCACTCAGTGAATTATATAATTTCATGCACAGCATTCTCTAACTCAGTTATTTTTTTTTAATTTAACTTTATTAATTTGCTTAGTTATGTTTTGAATTACTTTGCTACTTTAATGTGTTTTTGTTTTTGTCACAAAACCAGATGACATTTCATGAACATTTCTTCTAAAAGATTTTACTCCCCAATTATTTGTCAACACTGCAATAAATATTTGGTGCATGTGCATTTAGTAATTTCGTCATTTGTAAGTGACCCTGAAGGTTGAACCTATAAAGGAATTTTTGTTTTTTCTAGGACACAAATATGAATTACGTGAGGAATGAGTCATGTAGCTGGTGGATGAGCCTTGCTGAACACCCAGTATATAGATTTTAAGGTGCTTTGCTCTTCTCTACTCATCTTTGCAGAAGTGATTGCTTTCTTTAGGTAATTATTTTAAGAACTTAAGGAAAAAAAATAGTAGCTAATGTACATTGAGCATTTATGAAGTAACAGGCACTAAGTACTTCAAATGAATTGTCACATGAATATTGTCATTACACCATCCTACCAGTGAGGGAAACAAGACTTACTAAAGAGATATCTTATCAAGTTCATACAGTACTAACTGGTGGATCCAGGATTCGAACCTGGGAAGTCAAACTCCAGAGTACCACTTATTCCCTATCTACCTCTTCCAGCATTGGTGGTGGACATAAAGAGGTTTACAAAATCAGGAGTTCTTATCTAGAATTACATGCATCAAAGACATCAAAGAGGAGAATGTTAGATTCAGCAGTGAATGAGATCTCTACACTATTAGACAAATAAAAAAAAGTGATTTGTGAAATTGTTTTAGTGAGTGCTCCAGCCAGTATTTATTCTAATAGCTTTTAAAATGACTTTCATCCCATATTTATAGAATTGTTAGACAGAGGGGATTATTTATAGTTTCTCAGTTATGTTTTACTGCATTTTGTGGGAAATAATATAATTCAATATATATATATTCATACGTATATATTCATATATATATACACACATATATATATACACACACGCATATATATATGAATTTGGCAGTTTTCAAGAGCCTTGCAATAAATCCCACTGGGTTCTCAAGGGCTTTTGTATTACCATTATTATTTTTTTGTTTTATACTATAGAGTTTACCTGCTCCAAGGTGAATATAGATGTAAAATGCCTAACACAGGGAATATGTCAAATTACTAGCATATAGCAATTGGTTATGTATTAGAACTCAGAAAGTTACAACTGTTTTTCTCAAACTTGAGTGTTTAGAGCATCACATGAAGCAGTAAAGATAGAGCAGATTGACAGGGGTACACCTGTGTTTAAAGGTTGGAGGAGTAAATGGGAAAGGATAGTGGAGTTTCAGGGCTCAAGGGCAGAAGCCAGCTAGTGGTGAAAGTGATGCTTTTCCCAAAGTTGTTGGTGTGATAGTCACTAGGGCTATAAAGAAAGTATTTTGGACAAGGGAACAAAACAAGATCATGAGTTAGTGAGACAAGTAGCTTTAAGGCTTATACCTTTTTTACAAGCTTGTTATCTCATTAATCACTTATCAATACCTCTAACCCAGCCCTCAGGTTTCATAACCCCTTTTTCTGTACTTAATTTCCTTTTGGGGGAATGGTTTCTCCCCGCATTGTATGCCATCTTGGACAAATTGTCATTCCAAGTACACTGTTCTCTTCTTGACAAGAAGTGGGCCTGTAAGCTAAGCTGGACAAATTATACTTTCTTTCCCAGTATTCTGATTCATTAATGGACTAACACGAAAGCAGAAAAAACAGTTGGAGCTTGTTCATCCCAACCGTGGATGCTGATGAGTTTGTCAATTTGTTCTTGCCACCAAGACCCCCAGAGCATCACTGATCCTGGTAGTCTTTTCTCTCTCTGATTCTTCAGCCTCTTCCTTAAATTGAAAAGTTTTCCCCAGCACTTCCAATGAATTTCTTTATGCTCAAGTTAATAGACCCAACAATTTCTATTGCTTGCAAACAAAGAATTCTAACTAAAATAGTTAATTTTGTTACAATTAAATATAGAAGAAATTTAATATGATTTTAAAAAATATCTAATAAGTGTTTTCAGAAGAGTAGCATTATCTGAAATTCTCCAGGAAAAAAAAAAAAACACAGCAAAATTGATTTCAGGAGCTTCTCAACTATGTATTATCGTCTACAACCCAATGGAAGTCTGAACTGTGGAACTGAAAACAAGTTTTTAAACTGCTCTCTCTCTCTGGCAGTTTTTACTAAGAGAAAAAAAGAAATTCTCTATGTCTGAAAGAGCTCTCTTAGTCCATATTCAGCCTTCTCTGAATACTGATTTTTGTCTTCTTCCTTGTGTGTTCATTCAGCAACTATTTTTCTTTTCTTTTGCTCTTTATGTCAAGGAAGAAAGTATTGATGCTACTATTTATTCTAGGGTCTTTCTAAAAGCCCATGAATTGATTTGGGGGTAATAAATAGGACACAAAATGGATGATCTCCAGGTTGCCAAAAATAGACACATTCTGCAATTTTCATCAGAATGATTTGTTATCATTTGAAAGTAGATGAAAAAGGAAAATGCCAGTTATTTATCAATATTCAAATCCCAAGAAACAGTTTTCTGTTCATTCACTTTTTGGAGTAAATCTTTGAGTCTGGCTGGTTTTCGCTCGGCTTTTTCCACTCTTTCCGAGTTTCTATTCTGCCAAACATATAATCATGCTCGGATGCATTCTGCATAATAAACACACTCTTTGCACTTTCTATGACTATTTTAGTACAATGTAAGTTTAATATCTGTCTGTTCCTTCTCCACATCCTTCTTTGGAATAACTATTTAGCATGATTTGAGCTAAGTACTTCTTTCAGAGTTAATGGTAAAAATAGCAATAATAGTAATAAAGTCTCCATCTTCTCCTTGATAGCTAAGGGCATGTGTACTAGTTTGAGTACCAGATGTTGAAGAATCAATTCCAGTTTAAGCCCTGGCTTGATTCTTTCAGATACTTGACTGAAACCTCTTCTTTGAGGCCATTGTCAACACTTGATATTTTTAAGAACAATGTAAGCATAGCACATGACTTTTACAATTAGACATACATGGACTTCACAAGAAGATGATTCTGAGACAAGAGATGATCACAAGAAACAGTAGAGAACTGGGATGTGAGAAAGGGTAGGAAAGAAAACCAATGGAAGGGAACCTTCATAAGCCGGTTAGCACTATGAATGACTGGAGTGTAATACCTTTGGAGAACTCTGAGAGAAAGTGTAGAATGTGACTCCAATAGAGAGGAAGGAAGCAGGGGTATGTATTTACCTTGTCCCCATCTGACTGACATTTGCTGAGGGCTACCTTAGAGGCACTCACTCTCCAGTTTTCCACCTGGACATGTGTGGGTCAAGTGTGCTCGCAGGGCCAGACTCATAAGCCTCAGATGGCACCATTGTCCATGCTAAGCAGCCTTTATTGTAAGGAGATTGGTACCATAGACAGGGCACTGACAGCATCGTTCATCTGCCTTGCAAATCTCGATATACAGAAGGTGGAAGTGGGTGCTTCATGACGAGACCAGATAAGATGTGGCTTATGCAGTATATTTTGGAGGGAAAAGCACACTTGTCTGAAGATCTCTCTTTTTCAAGAGAGATTCCGAAATGTCCACATTCCAGACATGTACTCATCAGAAAATAATTCCTTCGGAGTAAGTCAGTGGGACTCAAAATTGCCTGGGAGTGCTTTATAAAAGTTCAGATTCCTGGATCTTACTCCAAACCTGCTGAATCAGATTTCTGGAGGCTGGGGAAAAAAGAAAGTACATCCACGCAATATTTATGAACTTCTCCAATTTGAAAATACCTGAGTATTTGCCCTTTACTAGATGACCTTAACATTTTAAAAATAAAAATATAGTCTATTATTCCATTACAATATTAATACATACTTGAACCAATGTAAGACATGCCTGTCTTATTTTATCTCTATATCTGCAGAGTTTACCTAGCACAGGTCTATCATGTAGTGAATACTCAATAGATATTCGTCAAATAAGTAAATATTTATTATAGAAACTAGAATGCAAGGATCCTTGGTGATTGAGTGACTCACACTTTAGTGTGAATAACTTTCTCAACTCTTTTCTTCTAAGGAAGGAAGAATAGATGCAATAATAGAACACTGGGAGCCAGAGGAAAGGAGCTGATAAAAATGGAATAAGGATCAGTCTTGCCAGCAACAAGAGGATCCATCTGCAAAATGAGGATGTGGTTGGCACCTGATATTTTTGCCTACTCTGTGTCCATTACTTTATCATTGATATTCTTTTGGGAAACCAGTCCTTTTCCATGCACAGTTCATATTGCTGTGAAGGCCCGACTTTGACATGGATAACCACCTTGTTTCATCTCCCTGCTCGCAAGTAATTGATTTGGAAACAGATTTGCTACCCAACCAAGATCAATTAGAGTTTAGTCTAGGTTAGAAATAAAACAGAAAAACTGGATATCAGTTACTTTTGCTCAGTGGTAGGTTAGAGGCTTATAGCTGGCGCAGGCCCTCTTTATCACCATATGGGGAGAGACTACTTAAGAATGAAAACAAAAGAGAAGTAAGGAGAACCTGAAGATGGAGAGGGAAAGAATCCCAGGACATTGTTAGAGCTCTTGGATCGAGCCATGTCTGAAGCTCCTGTAACTGGTATGACTTGCCGCTTATATGAGTTAAATTTGGTCATGATTTTGTCACCTGAAACAAAAGAGTCCTGACTTAAAAAGAGAGTTTTAAACTAACTGGTCCCCAAGGGAGATCACAATTATCATTCAATGACTATATTGTCTGAAGGAGTTTGGTCTGAATCCTTGCTCTACCAATTCCTATCTGAATGAAACTTCAACTGTTACCTAGTGTTTCCTCAATTTTTTTCTTACTACAGAGAACGTGGGATATTATTGATCTCAATGAGTAGTGAGGGTTACATGCATGTTAAGAGCAGATTGAACGTGTGAATAAAAGGTAGAGTTATTCATTAAAGTTTTTTTCAGATAAATTTTTCACACTTTAGGACTCCCTTGATTTTGTCTGAGAAAGACTTCTTGATAACTCTCAAAGCCTCCATCAAATACTATTGTTCATGAATTGAAGGCATGTGATATATGAAAGGGTAATTTTTTCTGAGGGTGTTCAAGATATTGGGTAAGTTCTTTTTCTCTTCAATGCCGCATCACTTAAGGATGGCAAAGAAGCAAAGTGTTTGATGTTCAATATGATGCTATAGGAAAGTGTGGAGTTGAAGGCTGTAGGGAGATTGTATTTTCCAAAGGTTGATGCAACAGTATCTTCTATACTGCATGCTATTTAGCATTGTGATTTTTCTTCCCATCAAGAGGTAGAATCTAATTCCTCTCCCCTTGAATCTGCTCATTTCTTAGTGATTCACTTATACCACAGAATACAAAGGAAATGACACATCTGACTTCTGAGGATGAATCTGAAGACTCAAGAAAATACTTGTTCTCCAGATGTTTCCATTTGGGATATCACCTTTCAGAACTGACCTGCTATCATAAGACTGCTATAAGACAGGTACCATTATTTTCCATGTAAGAGGAAAAAAACCGAAGCATTAAAAGTATAGGGACAGAGCTCCAGTTTAAGTGGTAGTTAGATTCCAGAAGATACCTCTTTATTTCTCTGCCACACTGTATTTCCCTGTAGGGTACATTCCCTTTCAGATTTGTGTTGGGGAGTCCTCTTTTAGATCAAGCCAGCACCAAATTATACTAGCATGAGGGCTCTCAGGGTTACTGCACTGAGGTGTAGAGCAGGCAACTACCCTAATGTATGCAATAGAACAGTTGGAAGAAATTGAGACATAATTGAAAAAGGAATGAAGACAGATTCATTCTGGTTCCCATGGATGATTCAGCATTTTCAAGGTGAATTTAATGTGAGAAATGTTGCAATTTCCCATTCTTTGATGACATGGTGGCTGAAGCCAAAACCACTTAAGTGACTCAGTAAAATCTGTCCTTACCATTTTGCATTAGAGATGGCTTTTAAAGATGGGATTGGTCTCTCACTTTGATCTTTAGCTCCGGCTGGCAAATATATCAAATGTTTTTTAAAGGATCCTCAGCCTACAGTCCACTTCCTGCCCTAGAAGTGAGACAGTCACTAGACTCTCTGCTCACAGTGTTGTCCATGGACCAGCAGCATAAGCACCTCCTGGGAGCTTGTTAGAAATGCAGAATTTCAGGTCTCACTCCAGACCTACCGTTTTAGAATTTGCATTTTAACAAGATCCTTAAGTGATTCATATATACATTAAAGTTTTAAAAGTGCTGTTCTAGACACATATCTCTTGAAAGCCTACTAAATGTCGCAGACTTTTCTAGGTTCGAAGGAGGCTGAGAAATGTTCTGGAGTCATGGGGGAGAATATACAAGAATCAAGTAAAAAAAAAAAAATAGTTCCACTTCTTAGTAAGTGTTATGAAATACGACAAGATTGGCTGAGTCTTCCGGTAAACTTGTGTAACATGATCAGGAAAGGCTACTCCAAAGATCTGAGACCTAAAAGAATGGAAGCAGCAGACAGATAAAGATGAAGGATGCTTCAGGCAGAGGACAAAGTCACGTGCAAAGGAAGCAAAAACGAGCCTGGAGTATCCTGAGAACTCAGGAAAGGTCAGATTAATGAGTGACAGCAAAAGTGGTAGACTATGAGGTTAGTCATTCAACAAATAGTCATTGAACGCATGTTATATACCAGGAAATTTTCTAGATGCTAGAGACATTGCTGTCAACAAAACTAAGGTCCTATCCTTATGGAGGTTATATTCTAGATAAGTAACAAACAAATGTGAAAACAAGTAACAAAAACTAAAGCAGGATATAGGAGTAGAAAGTTATGGAAGAGGTCTTATATTAGAGAAGTGACTGAGAAATTATGGCCCACCAGCCAAATCTGTAAGACCACCTGTTTCTGTAAATAAAATTTTTTGAGAATACAGCAAAATTTATATATTTTCTAAGGCTGCTTTTATACAACAGTGACTAAGTTGAATAGTTATCACGGAGATGGTATGGTTCCTAAGGCCTAGCACGTTTACTATTGGGTTCATCACAGAAAAAGTTTGCAGGCCTGTGTCTTAAGGGATAGAGTATCTGATAGTAGGGTGAAAGTTTGGCTCTCTGAGAAAATGATAATTGAATAAAAAGGTAGGCAGGACCCAGATGACGTAGAATCTTTTAAGCCATGGTAAGGAGTTTGAGTTTTAAGTGTCACAAATGTCATCGAATAATTTTAACCAGGGGAGTAAAATAATCAAATTTACCTTTTTAAAAGCTCACTAACAGTGGAGTTCTGAACTCGCTGATTTTCTGCCAATTTTCTGTCAACAAAGGTACCTGACCAATAGAGCCGAGTTGTTTGCCCTTTGATTTCAGCTCTGTTTTGATGATGCAGATTTCTATTCAGAGTAAGAACCAAAAGATGCCTAATGTAGAGAAGCCAGTCCCCTTTCCAACTCTTGTATTTTATAATAGCATTATGATTACCAGGGCTTTTATAATTCCTTATGAGTGACTGATCTGGAACAATTCTTTGAAGGGGATTTGGTAATTTAGCCTCATTGCATGTCTACAGAGGAACAAAGCTGCCTTATTTTTAGCTTAATGCCATGATTACTTTTGAATGTCTTGGCTGCATTTATTCATTCATCTATTCAGCAAATATTTATTGAGTGCCTATTATGGACAAGGCCTTGCATTTGGCAGGGTAGATGAAAGGCCTACCTTAGAAAAGTCTTATTTAGTGTTGCCAGAAAGACTGAAGAAGCATCTGTAGGAGAAATTGCCAAGCGGCCATAACATTCAAAAGGATGAAACAAACGTGGACTCTCTAAAAGGATTAGAGCTTTTATATTAAAAAGAGGAGGTCGAAAGGGGATATAATTGAAACCATTCTAATCCTGAAGGGCATGGTCTCCTTCAACAAATCCAGAGATATTAAAATGAGGGTCACACAACAGAATAAGACGCCGAGTTCACATACCTGACATTTATTTAGCACTTAGTATTTTTCAAGTGCTAGAAAATGCATGGACTGATTTAATCCTGAAAATAATTGTTAATAATATTATTATTTTAAGAATGATGAAACAGAGACATAGTTTAAGTAATTTTCTAAGATCATACAGCTTGAAGTGGTGGAGCCAGGACTAGAAACTAGAGGTGTAGGACCCGCAAGCTGATATGGATTGTTCCTCATTCAGTTGCTCATGTCCTACGGAACTTGGATAGATTCATGACAAGGTTAGATAGTTAGGGTAAAAGGAGTCAAATTTGTGGTGGCAGAAATAGATCTAACTATGGGTGATGAATACATAATGCAGTAGTGTATGACTACTGTTGAATTGTACGCTTGAAACTTATTGGATTTTATTAATCAATGTCACCATAATAAATTTAAAAAAGTTAAAAAAAGACAAGTTTGAAGGGCAGAGGGAGGAGAAATGGCAGTATTATATCTTTACCTTTAAAGGTGATTTTAAGAAAGTCCACTATCTTCTTCTCCAGCTCCTTCTTGGCACCTTTAACAAGAAATAAATCCTGGCCCAGTGTGCAAGTCTTTATATTGTATGGAGAAAGGAAATTAACTGTATGAACCACTTCATTCTTTGCCTTGGAATTGAAAATCTAAGCAGTGAAATTCCTCTTACAGATCCAGTCTAAAGGTAGTTGAAAGGTACGTGCTAACTCCAAGTTTATTATTTATAATGTATAACAACATTGATAGATGTGAGAAAGAATGTTTGAGAAGCTAATAAATAAAAACAATGATATTTAAAATGGGTTGAATAATTAATATGAGGTCAGTGTTGTGCTAAACATGCTATGAAAGTTACGTGCAAAAATCCTATGTGTTAGTTATTACTGTTATGTTTGTTTTATAGATAAAGGAATTGAGAGTTAGAGGTATTCATCATGTAAGTCTTAGGTGACAGAATCAGGACTTACACTCACCTCTGTCTGAATGAAAACAAAGCTTATGCATTTAAGTGCTTTCTATTAGTGTAATTTTCTATGCTGCTGACTGTGTAGTCCATTCATAGACATATGTCAATGTGAGTTTTTAACCTTTACTTCATCTGACCTGCTGGATTCTTGACAAGGTGGCCAAGGAAGAACCTAAATGAAGCTGGCTAATTTCTCTGGTGTTCAAGTCCTGATAAATATCTCCTGTAATACTTTCAACTGTGAACTGGAGCCATGCTGACCTTTCTATCAGGGGACTTGGAAATGAGTCAGCCTGAATTACACTCCAGAGGAGCAAGACATAAATAGGAAAAATCAGCATGATTAATTCCAGCTATACCATTTTTGTTAGTGATGAGTCATGTTAGGGACCATAGAGAGAGAAAGGGAAGAATCTTTCACAGCTTTGCAATAAATAAACCACTGCAAAATTCAGTGGGGTTTTATATGATTGATGTAGTGATGCATTTTCACTGATGGGCTTATTGATCTATTTATTAATTTATTTACCTAACAAATATTTTTAAAGTCTAACTCTGTTATAACTTAATATTTCATTTCATCCAGGTCAGTGGTCCTAAAAGTCTGGTCCTCAGATCAGTAGCATCAGCATCACCCTGGAATGCAGAATCTGAGGACCACACCAGATAATCAGAAAGTGGGGATGGGGTCCACCAATTTTTCTTTTAAAAAGACCTGCAATTGATTATAATAGATGCTAAATCACTGATCTAGGCAACTTTTATGCCAGAAAGATTTCCCTAACCACCCTCTTATTCCCAATCCTAATGGGATTCCTTGAAAGCAAGACCCCCTTTCTCTAGATGACTGCTGGGTCACTAATGCCTATCACAAGAATAAGCACATTCTATGCTCTTAAAAATATTTTTAAAATAGAACCAAAGTATAGTATTTTATCTGATCTGTTCTCATAATTTGTGAAGAGACTTACAAGCAAAGAGTTGTAATTACTTGGTCAAGATCTCAAGAAAAGTCTCAGTCACACCAGGGCCCCAAGTATAATACCAATGAACAGAGGGTATAGATGACATTAATTCTTGCCACTTCTTTCTTTTGGATTTTGACACCATGGCCTAGGTTTCCTTCACAGAAAATCACCAAGATATAAAATCTCAGAATAAGTACCTTTGTTACGGTCTATAATTATCTGAAGGAATCTGACATGGGAGCTGCTAGCCAACTGTTGTCATCCATATCTACTGAGGCAAAGCAAAAGATGATGTACCTTACAGAGCAAGAGAAAATAATCTCAGGGAAGAAAAAAACAATCTTTCGACAGTGAAAAAAGTAAAATATGTTCTTTAGGAGACTCACATTCATTCATTCATTCATTCATTCGCTTATTCACTTATTCACTCAATATTTACTAAGTACCTACTATGAGCTAGGCATTGTGTAAGGTGCCGGCAATACACCAATGAATGAGACAAATAATCACAAAAAGTGATTAGTTGCAATTGAACTAAATGCTATAAAGGAAAATTATATGATTTTGTGAAAGTTATGTCCTAAACTATACTGGAAGGGTTAAGGAGACAGGCTCTGGAAAGTAACATATAATCTGAGACCTGAAGGGTAAACAGGAATCAGTGAAATAATAAACATCCCTTTCTTGGAAACTTTATAAGTGTTCTTATCAGGATGGTTTATCTAGCTTAGAGGGAAGGTATAGTTGAAAGGAAATTTGGCTCAAGGTGAAGTCATTAGTAACTTCTCAGGGTCCTTTGTCACCTGAGTATTTTGATTTTCTGGTTGTAACAGTCAGAGGAAATGTGAACTAAAGGAAAGATTCAGGCCAAGGTTAAGCTCATCTTTTGTTTGTTTATGAAGGCAAACCTTGGCATAATGACCATGGTCAAATAATCAATGACCATGTTCTTAAAAGACAGAGTGTGCTGTGAAAGATAAAGATGATTTGCTTTGACTTCTCATGTCAGCCAGTGCCTTGGTTATCAGAAGTGCCTTAGGACAAAGATATAATGATAGAGACGTGTTCTGGAAATGCAAAGTCTGGATTCTGCGGAGACATTGCTTATTTATTTATTTCAGAGAGAGATAGCATTGAGAGAGGTGGAAAAAATAATAAAGAAGGGAAAAAAGTCTAATTGTCACCACTGCTTACGAAAGACAGACTAAGAACATAAGGATGATAATAATTTATGCTCAAGAAAGCATGTCATGTTGACTGGAAATAGGACCATCCCCCTGGGCATAGAATGATCCTCATGCCAGATATGACTGAAACATCATGTGGATTCTAGAACTCCTGGGCCAGTAAGCAGCTAATTTTACATACTTTGTAACAGTTGGGGTCAAATGTTACCGAATACACTCCAAGGTACTTGATACCTGTTGCAATAAAGGCTGCCAAAAATGTGATCATGTTCTTTGCATTAGTGCTAAAATTATTCAGGAAGGTCACAGCAGTATTGTTTTGTAGCTATAATTAGTGAAAACTTCACCTTGTAACCACTGCAGTGTACACAGGGAATCTTATTGTCATGTGTCAGGCTGATGTAAATAGATGAGAAAACACTTAGCTTCCTGAAGGCAAGGATGATAACTTTTTCCTCTGTATCCCTTTTAGCCACAACAGTGCTTGACTCTTTGGAGCCCACAGAGTTAGGAAAAGGAAAGCTTCATGGTGGGTCTGTGGAAGAAACAAAGGAAGAAAGGGATGAAGTCTGATCTGAGACAGGTGGTTAAACCTCTGCTACATATTAAATAAATCACCTAGAAAGTTTTCTGTTTGTTTTAAATTTTGCTAAGTATAGCACACATGAAGAGAAGTGTTTACATCATTAGTGTACAGTTTGATGGGCATACCTCAAGAAACAGATTCAGTGATTCATAAGTTCCTCCTGTGTTCCTTTCCTGTTATTACCTCCGGCAAATGATAATCACTTTCTAGACTTCCAAAACCATAGATAAGCTTTGGTTGTTTTTGAAGTTCATAGAATTGGAATAATCAGAAATGTACTCTTTCTTTGGTGTCTGACTTCTTTTATGCAACATTATGTGTGAGATTTCTCCATATTGTGTATAATATTAGTAAACTCATTCTCATTTTTATAGTGTTCCTTTGCATGAATATAAAATTTATCCATTCTACTCTTGATGGGCAATTGGTTTCTTTTCTGTTTGGGGCTATTTTAAATAGTGCTACTGTGAACATTTTGGACATGTCTTTTGGTATGCATAGGGACATTTCTATTAGGATATACTTTTTTTTAGTGGGGGGAGGAGTGGAATTTTGAGGTCATAGGGCATATGTATATTCAGCTTTAGTAGGTATTGCCAAGCAGTTTCTTAAGTGGTTGTACCATTGTATATGCTCACCTGTCACATATCTTTTGCTATGCCTGCTGATCATTTGTATAACTACTTCTCAAAGTTACTGCTCTAGTCTTTTGCCCAATTTTCTGTTTGTTTTTCTGTCTTTTTATTCTTTGTTTGTGAGAGTTCTTAATACATTCTAGATATGTGTCTTTATTGAATTTATATGTTGTGAATATCTTCTTCAACTCTAGGGTTTGCTTTTAAAGTTTCTTAATGCTGTGTTTTGATAAACAGAAGCTCTTAATTTTAATATAGTCTCATTTATGAGATATTTTCTTTAGGTTAGTGCTTTTAGTGTCAATTCATAAAATTTTTACCTATAGTCATAAATATATTTTATCTTTCCTTCTAAAGGTTTTATTTTTTATTCTTCATTTGGATATGCACTTCATTTGGATTAGCACTTGTATATAGTGTGAAATAGGGTTCAAGATACATTTTTTTTTCATTTGGATATCCAGTTGACTCAGTTTTACCTACCTTTCCCAACTCAGTACAGTATTCCTCTGTCATACATCAAGTGACCATATATGTGTGGGTCTGTTTATGGACTTTTTCTTCTGTTCCATGTTTCTATGTGTGTACTCTTGCACTAATATCATACTGGCTTAATTATTATAGGTTCATAATATATCCTGTTACCTGAATATGAGCCCTACTTCTTTAATATAGTCTTGGTTACGTTTGGCTTTTTGTATTTTGTGATAATTGTAGCAATAGCTTATCAATTTCTATCTAAACGACCTGCTGAAATTTTGACTGGAATTGCATTGAATATATAAATCAGTTTGGGAGAATAAAAAACTTTAGAATGCTAAATAGTCTTCATACTTACATACATGGTATATTTACTCAAGTTTTGTTTTGCATAATTTTTATAGTTTTTAGTAGAAAATAGTTTCACACATCTTTTGTTAGAGTTATTCTTTGGTATTTGATATATTTTGATGCTATTGAATGGTTCCCAAGAAGCTTTTCAAAAATGTTGAGACATAGACCACACTGTATAGAAATTCTGATGTAATTCATCTAGGATGAGTTTTCAGCTTTAGTTTTCTAATATACAGCCCAGGTTGAGCACCGATGCTTTAGATCTAACACTTAGCCTGCTTTAGGCAAATCAGTTACCCTTTGAGTCATCATTTCATTATTTGAAAACATGAAATAAGAATATCTGCCTCACCAGTTCAAGAGTGTTCTGTATTTGTAATTTGATGTCAAATGTAGACTCAGAAGCATAATAACTTGACCTTGATGTTGTATTTGTTTTAAGGGTACAGGAAACCCATAATAATCTGAAGTTGATTTGATCTTATTATCCTGGGGCCTAAGAACTCTAAAGAATGATTATGCAATTATTTTCCTTGTTCATAAGTGAGCCTTCCACTATTTTATTTAGAACCTGTTTACTTTTGTATTCAAAACAGTTCTAACAAGCTTTGTTATATGAATATCAAGACTTCAACAGAAGAGTCAAGAAGAATGAATAAAAAGCAAGACCACCAGAAATAAAACCCTAGGCATCAGAGGAAGTGACTGTGGCAGAAACAGCAAAGAGATGAGCATGAAGAACAGCAGGCTGGAGCCCTTAGTGTAAGTGTAGGAAAAATGAGTCAATAACACGGGAGAATATCATTTTATAATACACAGTCCTATAACTCATATTTATTATTTAAGTCCAAAATCAGCACCAAAAAAATCCCATTTTTTAAATGGTAGGAAAATGGGTAAGATTTTAAAGAATTTTCCAAATGTGGTTAAGGTAAAATTTTAGCATTTCTGCCATCAGAAAATACACTTAAATGGTGCTGCTCACCTCTTTGAAATATTAATCAAATGATCTAATACACTAAGGTGAAGAGGTAAGCTCTTTCAAACCTCTCTTAGTATATTTTGCCTTATAGGAAAATGCTGTTAATTACCATTCACACAACTCTGTGTGTAGAGAGCATATTTGAAGTCTTCCTTTGAAGCGTCCCAGATTTAACCCTTTTCTTTATAACCTTATTTGTCATTTAGATGGTTTACAATCTTGCCTGACTCAAACATTTGATTTCCCTATTTTGTCTTCAAGAGCAAATTTAGAAGCAGAATATTTCCATAGGAAACTGAATTATTTCTCCCTTGAGCTGCACTTTGCCAGTTCCTGCTTCAATACCTCTGTACCAAATCCTAAAATAGAATGATCGATTCTGCTTTTTATCTGTGAAATTAGACCGTATGAAACCATTATTTAGCACAAAAGAAGCCAGAGCACATGTTTACTCACACTGAGGCAAACCAACTCCAGATAAGGGTCCCCCAAGCATCTTGAAAAATCCGGGAATCTAGGTGGCGGATGTTGCCTTTTTCCACAAACAAGCAAACACATCAATTGAAGCCTATCCTTTGAGCATTTCTCTAAACTCAAAAACATGAATTCAATCAACAAACATTTATTCAGATGCCTACTCTGTGTCTGCTGCTAGAGATGTCTGGTCATCTAGATCATGGCTCTGACCTATAGACATATGACACTGGGGTCCCAGCAACTTACCATACTGTAAATTTTCCTAATGTTAGTATTACAGAGAAATTTACCCAACATTGGAGCTGCTCTAATTTCTGATGGAAAGAAACTTAATGCCTTAGGAGAATTGAAAGGTTTACTTCGCTGTAATCTAGGATAGCCAGTGGCAAATTATGGAAGGCCATGTGGTTTTGGAACTAAGAGCATAGGCTCTGGAGCATGATTCCTGGGTTCAGGTCTCAGCTTTCTATCATTTTCTAGTTGTGCAATTGTGGGCACATTAACAACCCTCTTTGGTTCTCAGCTTTCTCGCATTTGAAATGAAAACAAAATTAATATCTTTCCCACAACAAACTTTAATTTGTTGCTAAAATTATTAAATGAGCAAATATGTAAAACACTTAGGCAAGTACCTGGTTCTTGATAATCTGTTTCATCCAGTGGCAGGGGTGGGGGTTTGTGATGGAAACATGTCCTTGGGGAAGGAGAAGTGTTCGATCCATAACATTTGTAGAATTTCTGATGTTTGATAATAATAAAAAACTGACTGCTTTTAGTTCAATTTGTAATTGTTTTTAAATTGCCCATAGGCAATTTGCCCACTCTCTTAATGCTTGCACCTGGGCAAACTGTTCCTAATCGCCCTCCCATCAATTGGATACAGTAGTTCCAATTCCTACACTTACGGAAGCTTATCAAAATACTTGGCATTTAAAGTATAGGCTGGCACCAGTGCATAAAAGGGATTTGTTTCAATAACTAACAGTCACTAGGTACAGTGTCAATTTCTTTACATGCCATATTTCATTTAATAATCACACTGATTTTATGAGGCACGTATTTCATAATTGCGATTTTGTAGATGAATAAACTAAAGTTATATAGAGCAGTGTTTCTCAACCTTGGAACTATTGACATTTGGAGCTGGGTAACTCTTTTTTGTGTGTAGATATCCTGTTCATTGTAGGATATTTAGCAGCATACCTGGCATGACCCATTAGATGCCAGATTGTGATAAGCTGTCAGATATGGAAACCGAAAATGTTTCCAGATATTACCAATGTCCCCAGGTATGTGTCAGAGGGAGTAAACCACACTCCCTACTCTAGTTGAGAACCACTGCTATGAAGGATAAGTAACTTCCCCATCTTCTACCAGCTAGTAAGTAGTATAACTGAGCTATTAATTCAGAATCTTAACCATTATATACGATTACTGTCTAGTAGACTACTATGCACTGGTTACCAATCCTGGATACACTTCCACCTATTGCATTTTGCATTGAAGTTGCCAAGGAAAACACAATGCATTCAAGCATGTTGTTCCTTCCAGTGCTAAGACAGAGCAAGAGCAGTTTCCATAGTAGGTGTTGGTCCTCCAAGATCAGCAGAGGTCTCATCACGTAGCTGACACAGGGCAATTTACCTATGTGCACCCTTCTCCTGCCCAGTGGAAGGAACCTTGCCTCTCTGCCTAGGACAAATGTAGCAATGGGATGGGCTGGGTGCCATATGACACATGCAATTTAAGCAGAGACAAGAGTGTTCGTTGAGCCCAAAACAAGGAAAAATATCCCACACAGGGTGATAAGCCAGCATAAACTACATGGGCTCTTTATCTCTTGGTAAGGAAGTGGCCCAGGCTAAGACCCATTCTATGCCACCCATGGCAATTGAAAGACTGCATCCCTGAGTCTGCCTTTCCCAACAAGTACATTCTCAGCCAATTACATTCTTACATTGTGGTCCCAAAGACTAGCAGCAGCAACGTCACTTGGTAACTTGTTGGAAACACAAATTCTTGGCTCCACTCCAAATGTATTGAATTAGAAACTCTGAGGGTAGGACCCAGCTCTGAGTGATTCTGAAATACGATAAGGTTCGAGAACCACAAGTGAAATCCAATGGTTCTCAACCAAGACTTTACATTAGAATCACCCAGGTAGCTTTTGAAAACACTAATACCTCACTCTACATCAGCTGATCAGAATGGTGCTGGGTCCTGAGAATCAATGTCTTTATGCTTTTTTATGTGTTAGTTTTGATTTTAAGCTCCTCCTGGTAATTTTAATGTGTAGCCAGGGTTGACCATCATTAGATGCTTCTTCATTTTCTGGCTCAAATTTCTCAGTACTAAACTTCTTATGTTGAGTCATTGGTAGTTGTGATGATCTATCATTTCCATATATGGTGACCCTGGTTAAATTTATTACCCTTTTTGTGCCTCTACTTTTTCATTTTTAAACCAGAAGAAATATGGTGTTGGTAAAATGTATGATTTGGAGAGAGAATTCTGACCAAGAAAGTTCAAATAAGGTAAGTTTTCTTGCTCTTTGTTTTGTATTCTGCAACCAACTGAATTATGAAGCAGGTGGTCCTGTCAATTTTTCTCTGCCTGCATCAGCTTAATGCAAGCACCATTATGACTGGAGCTGTGCCACCCAGAGAGGTGCAGAGGTGATCTAAAAAAAAACAAAATGCAAACCTCTTCAGTGGATGATTTGTTTAGATTTAGACTGTTCTTGAACAATCAAGATGTTCCAGGCAGGGCAATGGCTAGAACTCTGGATAAGCACTCCTAAAGGAATTTGAGAAGGGTGCAATTGGCAGAGGTGTTATGCCTTGCTCTCTAAAAGCTGAGAAGGTCTTGCCCTAAGCAACATGGGAAAAGTTTCCTCTTTTTATCATTGGTCTTCTGCTTCTGTTCCTCTTTCTTGGAATGTCCATGGAGTAAAAAGTCAAGCTGCACTGTTGCCATGTCAATAAAAGGAATAAAAGGAAGTAAATTTTATTTGTATTCTTAAGAGAGACTAAAGAAAGAAAAATGAAAAACCACAGAGGGTACAAAGGCCTGTAGGGGTTCACATTGGCTTGTTCATTTCTTCCTTTAAATACAAGCATAACCTGAGCTAATTTCCCTACTCACTGTTAAAGAAAATTGATTTCCAACAATGAAATAGTCAATAGAAACTCTGCAGAAACAGTGCCCAAACTTATGTGCATGATAATCTCCTGGGAAGCTTGCTAAAATAGGGACATCTCAGCCTTCCCCAGACATTCCATTTCAACAACTGCCTAAAGGTTCCTGATTCCTGGGTCTGACAATCACATCTCTAAAACTACTTCTCTATGTAAATTTTATCATTGTCGCATAGTGATGTTTCTGTCAATTACCGGCTGCATATAAGACAGAAGTCCTGCAAGATTTTAATGAAACTGAAATGCTGCTATTGCCTAGGGACATCATCACATGCTATATCATCTTAGCATAAGGCATTACTTCAGTGTTTGTGGTGATGCTGGTGTAAACAGACCTACTGTGTTGCCATTCATATAAAAGTATAGCACATATAATTATGTACAGTATGTAATACTAGATAATGATAATAAATGGCTGTGTTACTGGTTTATGTATTTACTATATTAGAATTTTATCATGATTTTAGAGTGTACTCTTTCTACTTATAAAAAGTAAAAATGAGGTTTGGAGGAACATGGTAGTGAGAGATGTGCCCAGATCTCTCCCCTTGAAACAACAATAAGCTGAACATCTAAAACTCAAAAAAACACCCATACCACACCAGCACATCTGAGCGTGGGATCTGCACATAAGAGCTACCACAGGTCAGAACCCCAGGTGTTGGGTGGTGGTCTGAGAGAAATAAAGAAGCTGCCTCTTGCAGCTGCTGCAGCTCTCTGTAGGAGGAAGGGAAAGGGAGAAGGTGTGGCAGTTCCCTGACCAGCTATACCTGGGAGTGCTGTGAGCTACATGTAGCCAGTGGCAGGGCCTAGTCATCAGGGCAGAAAGCAGAGAAGCAGGATGTCAGAGAAACAACAGCTGATTTTTATAGGCTGTGGTTGCAGAACTGAGGCTGAGCTGCAGCGCTGAACCCACAACCCAGAGGGCTCCTCTCCCCATATCATCTGAGACCCAACAGCACAGATCCCCAAGGGAATCTGAGCGAACGCTACTGAAATTGTTGCTAACACTGACAGAGACTAAGACTGAGAGTAGCGAGCATGATTAAATATCTACGAGAAAATAAAAAGGCATTATTATAGCTTTTTTATAAAGTAGGGATCCAAGAGGCTTTGATACCACCTACTGGAAACCAAAATAAAAGCACCTTTTTTTGCAGCAGGCTTAAGAGAGACTTTTATATAATAAATCTTTCTGGAAAAAAAAAAAAAAAAGCAGAATACATTTCTATTAATGCCCAGGTAGAGAAATAGTACATTAAACACCATAAGCAACCAAGGTGACAAGGCATCTCAGAAAGAAAGAGAAAACTCTCCAGAAAATAAACTTACAGACATACAAATATGTGATTTACATAACAGAGAATTCAGGATGGTACTTCTGAAAAAACTCAGTGAATTCCGAAATGAGTCATATTAACAATTACAGAAATTGAAAAAACAACTAGATGAGCAGAACAAAGAGATCAAAACCCTCAAAAAGAACAAAATAGATCTTCTGGAGATAAGCAAGAGCTGAAAAATAAAATGCAAGCTTGGTAAATAAAGTTGACTAAATGAAGAAAAAGATTAGGAATATCAAAGACAGAAATCTAGAAATAAATCAGAAGGAAGAAGAGAGAAACCAAAGAATGAAAAATAATGAAAGAGAAATTTAAGAACTAGCCGATACCATTAGTAGAGGAAACATAAGACTAATGGACATTATTGAAGGTGAAGAAAAGGTGCAGGGACTAGAAAGCATTTTCAGACAAATCATTGATGAGAATTCCCCAAATCTAAGGAATGAGCTGGAGTTTAGATTTCAAGAAGTCAAAAAAACACCAATTATCTCAACCCAAAAAGGCCTTCACCAAGACATATTGTATTAAAATTATCAAAAATTAATGGCAAAGACAGGATTCTCAGGACAGCTAGGGAAAAGAAGATGATAACCTATAAAGGAAAACCCATTAGATTATTGTCAGACTTCTCAGCACAAACCTTACAAGCCGGAAAGGAATGGAATCAAATATTTAAACTATTAAGTGAAAGAAACTACCAGCCTAGAATAATGTATCCAGCTAAGCTATCCTTTATATATGAAGAAAAAATTAAGACCTTTCCAGACATACACAAATTGAGGGAATTCTCCACTATGAGGCCTGCACTACAGAAAATACCTAAACAAAATGACAAAAAATAATAAACATAATTAGGAATAAAGTGACTATCAGACAAATAGAAGCAGAGGAGTGCAGTCCTTACTAAGAACAGGGCATTATAAGCTTAAATAATAATAAGAGAATTGCTATAGCAAGATAGTAATGAATATTCAGCATACATAGGGATAAATTGAGATAACAATGGCTGTAAGGGGAGAATTCAAAGATCCAAATTCGCAAAGGGGAAAGGAGATAAAGTACGTGCAGAAAAGAAATGTATGACTATATATATATTATATACATATGTATGTATATATATATAAAACTACCCTTTACATATTCGTAATACTTATCATACAACAAAGCATCAGAACCAAAATATGTAACATAAAACAAGAAGAACTAGAGGCAAACCCACAAAAGCCAACCAGTATTAAGAAGAGAGGCACATGAGGACAAGGAAGTAATGGAAACACCAAGCTACCATGAAAGCAAAACATAAAATGACAATAAGAAGACCTTATATTTTAATAATCACCATAAATGTAAATGGACTGAACTCACCAATAAAAAGGCACAGAGTTGCAGAATGGATCAAAAAATAAAATCCAACCATATGCTGCCTCCAGGAGACACATCTCAACTCCAAAAACAAATATAGACTCAAAGTGAAAGGGTGGAAAAGTATATTGCAAGCAAATGACATTCAGAGAAAAGTGGGAGTGGCAGTACTAATATCAGACAAAATAGACTTCAAAATCAAAAAGGTAAAGAAAGATACTGAGGAACACTTCATAATGATAAAGAGAATCATGCATCAAGAAAACATAACACTTACTAATATCTATGATCCCAATAGGGGAGCCCTGACATATGTAAAGCAATTACTGACAGAACTAAAGGGAGAAACAGACCAAAATGCTAACATAGTAGAGGACCTAAATACCCCACTGTCGGATATGGACAGATCATCCAAACAGAAAATCAATCAGGAAATAACATCCTTAAATGACACATTAGACAAACTGGACATAATTGACATTTACAGAGCCTTCCATCCTAAAAAAGCTCATTACATATTCTTCTCTAGTATACTTGGAACATTCTCAAGGATTGACCAAATACTGGAACACAGAGTTAGCCTCAACGAATATAAGATGCTTGAAGTCATAACAACCATATTCTCTGATCATAATGCTTTGAAACTAGAGATCAACTGCAAAGAGAAAGCGAAAGAACCACAAATACATGAAGATTAAACAACATGCTACTGAAGAATAACTGGGTCAGAGAAGAAATAAAAAGAGAGATCAAGAAATGCATAGAATTGAATGATAATGATAGTACAACATATCAAAACATTTGGGACACAGCAAAAGCAGTCATAAGAGGAAAGTTCATATCATTATAGGCCTAACTCCAAAAATAAAAACAATCCCAAATAAACAAACTAGCGCTTCATCTTAAAAAAATAGAAAAGGAAGATGAAATGAAGACAAATGAAGCCTAAAGTAAGCAGAAGGAAAGAAATCATCAAAATTAGAGCAGATAAATGAAATGGAAAACAACAACAACAAAACAACAATAGAAAAAATAAATGCAACAAAGAGCTGGGTCTTTGAGAAGGTTAATAAAATTGACAAGCCCCTGGCTAGACTCACTAAAGAAAAAAGACAAAGGACACAAATAAATAATATCGGAGATGAAAGAGGGGAAATTATGACTGACATCACAGAAATACAATGGATTATACAAGAATACTATGAAAAAGTATATAACACCAACTTTAATAACCTAGAAGAAACGAGCCAGTACTTAGAAAAATACAACCTTCCTAGACTGAATCAAGAAGAACTGGAAAATCTAAATAGACTGATCAGCAGTATAGAAATTTAAACAATCATCAAAAACCTACCAAAAAGTAAAAGACCAGGACCAGATGGCTTCACCAGTGAATTCCACCAAATGTTCAAAGAAGATTTAATAATTATTTTCCTCAAACTCTTTTGAAACATAGAAGAGGAGGCAATACTTCCCAACTAATTTTATGAGGCCTATATTATTCTGATACCAAAACCTGGTAAAGATAACACACAAAAAAAGAAAACCACAGACCACTATCTCTCATGAACACATATGCAGAAATCCTAAATAAGACACTAGTGAACTGAATACAGCAACATATTAAGAAGATTATACACCACAATCAAGTGGGTTTCATCCCAAAGGCACAGGGGCGGTTCAACATATGTAAATCAATTAATGTGATTCACCAAATAAACAAATTAAAAAATAAGAATCATATGATCATATCAATAGATGAAGAAAAGCCTTTGAATAGATGCAGCAAACATTTATGATCAAAACACTTAACAAAATGAGTGCAGAAGGAAAGTAGCTTAAAATAATAAAGGGCAACTATGACAAATCATCAGTCAACATTATACTTAATGGTGAAAATCTAAAAATCTTTCCTCCAAGATTAGAGACAAGGAAAGGCTGTCCACTATTCCCACTCTTATTTGATATAACATTGGAGGTCTGAGCAAGTGCAATCAGGCAAGAGAAAGACATAAAAGGCAACCAAATAGAAAATGAAGTCAAACTCTCGCTATTCCTGGATGACATGATTCTCTATATAGAAAACCCTAAAGACTCCACAAGAACACTACTAGAAACGATCAGCAAATACAGTAAAGTTTCTGGGTACGAAATCAACGTTCAAAAATCCATAGCATTCCTTTACTCTAATAAGGAAGTGTCAGAAAAAGAAGTGAGAAAAATAACTCCTTTTGCAATTGCAACAACAAGAATAAAATACCTAGGAATAAATTTAATGAAACATGTGAAGGACCTACATAATGAAAACTACAAGATCTTATTAAAAGAAATCAAAGAAGATACAAAGAAATGGAAAGATATTCCATGTTCTTGGGTTGGAATAATCAAATAGTTAAAATGACCATATTACCTAAAGTATTATACAGATTTAATGCAATCTCCATCAAAATCCCATCGGCATTTTTTAAGGAAATAGAACAAAAAATCATCAGATATGTATGGAAGCACAAACGACTCCAAATTGCCAAAGCCATCCTGAGAGAAAAGAATGAGCTGGAGGCATCACTCTGCCTGACTTCAAATTATACTACAAAGCAGTAGTAATCAAAATGGCACGGTATTTGCAGCAAAACAGACACATGAACCAGTGGAACAGAATCAAGAGTCCAGAAGTAAACACATATTTGTATTGGCAAATAATTTTTGACAAAAAAGCCAAAATCATACAGTGGGGAAAGAAATTCCCTTCAATAAATCGTGCTGGGAAAACTGGAAAGCCACCTGCAAAAGAATGAAACTAGAATGTTGTCTATCACCACACACCAAAATTAACTCAAAATGGATTAACGATCTAAATTTAAGACCTGAAACAATAAAATGCATAAGAGAAAAGAGAGGAACTAAACTCAAGAACCTTCGACTTAAAGAGGAGTTTATAAATTTGACATCGAAAGCAAGGGAAGTAAAAGCAAAAATAAACGAATGGGACTACATCAAAATAAAAAGCTTCTACTCAGCGAAAGAAACCATCTAAAAGGTATAAAGACAATCATCTGAATGGGAAAATATATTTGCAAGTAATATCTCCAATAAGGGCCTAATATCTAAAATATACAAAGAACTCATATGACTCAATAACAACAAAAAGTAAATGATCCAATCAAAAATGGGCTGAGGACCTGAACAGACATTTCTCCCTAGAGGACATACTAATGGCTAACAAATATATGAAAAGATGTTCCACATCGCTAGCTATTAGGAAAATGCAAATCAAAACCACAATGAGATACCATCTTACACCTGTTAGAATAGTTCTAATCAACAGGACAAGTAATAACAAATGTTGGAAAGGATGTGGAGAAAAAGGAACCTTCATACAGTGCTGGGGCACTGCAAACTGGTACAACCGCAATGGAAAACAGTATGTAGGGTCCTCAAAACACTAAGAATTGATCTACTATATGATCCAGCAATCCTTCTACTGGGTATTTACCCCAAAGACTTAAAAACCCATATCCGAAAAGATATGTGCACACCAATGTTCATAGCATCATTTTTAACAGTGGCCAGGACATGGGAGCAACTGAAATGTCCTACAATATATAACTGGCTAAAGAAGCTGTGGTACATATATACAATGGAATATGACTCAGCCATAAGAACAGATGAAATAACTGCCATTTGCGACAACATGTATATACCTCAAAATAATCATGCTAAGCAAAATGAGGTAGACAGAAAAAATTGAAAATCACATTATATCACTTATATGTGGGATATAAACCCTAACCCTAACCCTAACCCTAACCCTAAACTCTAACTTAACTCTAACTAACCCTAACCCGAACCCTAACCCCTGAAAGAGCATACGACTTGGTGAGAGAGAATCCCAACTCTTTTGGCCTTTCTCTTTTATTAAATTATTTGATGGCTTGTGGCAGGAACTAGATCCTAGCATCAGCATACAGTTGGCACGTAAGACATATTTGATGAATGAATAAATGGATAAATTCTCACACAGTTGAATGAACAAAGATGATTTGATGACAGAAGCCTCAGAGAACTTTTGTCCCCTTGACTTAAACATCTTATTAAGATCTACAAATTATGTTAGAATTACAAGCACATGTATTTTACCAGCACACCATCCTAGATTATTCCCAGGTTGTGAACTGAGTCAGATCAACATCATCTATTAATTTCTTTGAAAATTTTTTTTTTCCTGATCATGGTGGATGAAAAATTTTAGTAGTATTAACATGATAATATATTAACAGAAATCAAAATCTCAAAGTTGGACTCCAGAGATCACATAAAGTTCCTAGTCCACACATCTCAGGCAGCCAATTATGCATTTTTTTCTTTATGGGTGCTTTAAGCAGCAGAGATATATCTCTCTTGTTCTTTTATCTCAACCTTTTAACTCTACCATCTAATGCTCCCATTACATTTTCCTTTTTTATGATGATATGTTAGGGGCGCCACAACCTAAACGGGCCCTTAAGGGTTAAGGATAAAACATGCTGGGCTTGGGCTTCACAAGAACAGAAGACAAATAGCAGCTCAGCAGCCCGTGACACCAACATGTTTGTACAGAGAACTCTGAGAACTTCCTTTGTTTTACACCACCTGTGCTTGACCGATCAGTACATGACCAGTACCCCCTTTCCTCTTCTTTCCTTCCACTGCCCCTTGTCCCCATAGCACCAGCTGAAGACCAATTATATTGTGACAAGTCCCTTTTGCTTGCCCCCCTTTGTTTTTGCTGTATAAATATAGCTGCTTTGCAAAATAAAATTTGAGGCTTGATCAGAATACTGTCTTGCCTCCACTCTTTTCTCTCGTCCGTGTTACCCCTCTTTTCTTTAGGTTGGGTTCTCCTCGGTTCTCCCACCAAATAACCGGTCCCGCGGGCGGGACAGGTGGCGCCCAACGTGGGGCCCGAGTGCAGAACCCTTACCCAGGCGGACTACGAAATAACAGAGGCCGCGGCTCGTTAAGGAGAAGTTTTTCAGAGAAGAAGTTTTTCAGAGAAGACTGCCTTTCACCGCTCATGGAAGGTCCTCGTCTTCGGCTCACCGGAGATCGCCGTCTTCGGTGAGTGTTCATCCGCCTTAGTTTAGTTTCAGCACGGACTGCTAGGATCATAAGTAACAAATTTTAAACGGAGAAAAGAGTTGAGCATAAACTCCCTCTGTCTTCTCTAGGTCCTCTTGTCTTTTCCTTTTTTTCAAAGGATTAGGGACTTTTCTCTCTAGCCCGCTTCTTGGCACAAGCCGTCCACCCCTGAGGTTAGAGGCTGCTTTTTCTGAGTTGGGAGAATACAGTGTGTCAGTCGACTTTAAGGCAGAAGTCGTCCACTCAGAGGGCATCCCGGTCGTAGACCTCTCCCTCCGCCCTGGAGAGAGCGGTAGGTCTGCGATTCGCCTCTTGAGAGCCGTGTTGGCGGATTATACCAACCGACTGCCCACGTCGAGACCTCTGATATAATCCCTCCTCTGCCGCCTCTGTAAAAGAGCCTTGTCTATGCCCAAAGGCACAGCCGGCGGGACGTCCGTAGGCATCGCACCCCCGGGGGGTCCGTGTTAGCGGATTGTACTAACCGGCTGCCCACGCGGGAGAGAAGTTAAGTTCCCTTCTCCTCCTTTTTGCCTTGATACCTATGTTCACTTCCTCAGTTCCTATCCCTCTTTCTTTTTAGATAAATAAAACAAAAAGATGGGACAAACCTTGTCCAGAGAAGCACAATTCATAAAAGACTTAAAATGCTCATTCAAGGAGCGAGGAATCCGAGTAAAAAAGAAGGATTTAGTCAAATTTTTTCTCTTTATTGATGAAGTCTGTCCCTGGTTCATAGTAAATGGCCCTGAAATCCATCCAAAAAAATGGCAAAAGGTAGGCAGAGATTTAAACGATAAGTTACAAAAGGAAGGTCCTGATGCCGTCCCCGTCTCTGCTTTCTCTTATTGGGGACTAATTCGAGACATTGTAGAAACCGCCTCCGATGACCCCGAAAAACGACAACTCTTGTCAGTAGCGGAGTACTGCCTTAAACCGCTGTCTCGCTCAGCATCCGTTGCTTCTCTTCCCACTGAAAAGCCCCCCTCTAGATGTCCCTCAGTCGTTATAGACATGAGCGATCCCTCTCCAACTAAAGGCATATACCCCTCTTTGCCCACAGGACATTCCCCTTCTCCTAAAGGTCCTCTTACCAATCCCTTATTGACTAAAAGACCACTCAATGACCCCTTAGATCCTGGTGATGCCGCCACCTTAGAAGATGAGGCCGTACGATATCGTAACCCAGATTGGCCTTCTACTTGGCCCCCACCCTACAATCCACAGTTCCGTGCGCCTGTTCTGCCATTCCCCGCCTCCAACGGCAATAACGCTTCACAAACCAAAGATAAGCTTGCTGCACAGATGGCCGAGATAGAGAGCAAACTGGCCTCCCTTCAGGCTGCTTTACAAGAGACTGTTCTTACCGCCCAACGCTTGCCTATAAAACCTTCCAAAAACCCCAAACCAAAAACCCTCACTTTCCCTGTCATCACCCGATCCCAGCGACCTGAATCTCCCACCTCTAACACCGCTGATCCCCCTGATGTCCCTGAAGGTGGAGAGGATACTGCTAACAATAATGATGAGGAAGAAAGCAGTGACGACGAACTCCCTTCCCCCGCCCCGGAGCGTAAAGAGTTCCATAAATTACAGTTCAAAAACTTAAAAGAACTAAATACAGCTGTCAGGACTTATGGACCTAATGCTCCTTACACCTTATCTGTCCTCGAAACACTGTCTCGAGGGGGACACCTTCTCCCTTGTGAATGGCTCCGCATAGTCCAGGCTGTCCTCACCCGTGGCCAATATCTAACTTGGCGGGCTGATTTCTGTGACCGCTGCCAGACTATAGCCGCTAATAATCTTAAAAATCCCCGCTCTCATTCTTGGACCTTTGAAAAACTTACTGGTCAGGGGACATATGCCACTGAGGAGCGGCAACAAAATCTCCCTATTGGACTCCTCTCTCAGACACATAATGCCGCTCTCGGGGCCTGGAGGACTCTTCCTAGTTCTGGCACACCCACCACGCCACTCACCAAGGTTATCCAAGGTCCCCAGGAAGATTACAGTGAATTTGTCAGTCGCCTCCTAGAGGCTGCTGAGCGCGCTCTAGGAAGCGACGCCGCTAATGATAGATTGGTCAAACAATTGGCTTTTGAAAATGCTAACGCCTCCTGCCGAGCCGTCCTCAGGGGTAAGACCCGAGACAAGACAAGACGCTCGATGAAATGCTTCGCTTGTGCCGAGACGTTGATCCATTTACTTCCAAGGTATCTCAGGCCATTCATCTAGCGGTTGGTGCTGCAGTCCAGGCCAACCCTGGCCAACAGAAAAATTGTTTCAAATGCGGTCAGCCAGGACACTTTGCCCGTCAATGCCACGGTTCCCATGACAAACCCAGGGTTCAGGGCCCTTATAATAAAGGATCTTCTCCTCCCTCGACACCTTGCCCCATTTGCAAAAAGGGCCGACACTGGGCTAGAGACTGCCGCTCCACCACCGACATACTCGGTAACCCCATCACTCGCCAGCAGGGAAACGGACAGAGGGGCCAGCCCCGGGCCCCTCAGCCAATCCCTTTTCTCAGGGCCTCGGGGAACAGCCAGATAGAACAAACTCAGCCCCTACCCACCTTTCCCCAAAATCAGTCCATTCCCTTTACAGGGCCACCCCAGGAAGCGCAGGACTGGACCTCTGTGCCTCCTCCGACATCATATTAGAGCCCGATAGCGGGACTCAGGTGATCCCCACAGGCGTTTTTGGGCCCCCTCCTCCTAAAACATTTTTTCTTATCCTTGGAAGGGCCTCCTCTACCTTGCAGGGCATCACCATTTTTCCCTCTATTGTTGACAGTGATTATTCCGGGGAGATAAAGATATTAGCCAGTAGCTCCAGAGGCCCACTTTATATACACCAAGGTCAACGCCTTGCTCAGGCTCTGCCCCTACCCCTCGACACATCTAATCCTTCCCTAGGGCCTTCCCGAGGGGCGTCTACGCCTGGTTCCTCTGATATTTTCTGGATCCAGCAACTTTCTCGGGAACGCCCATACCACACACTCAAAATCAATGGCAAAGAATTCAAGGGCATCCTTGACACGGGCGCTGATTCTACAGTGCTTGCGAAGGCCTCCTGGCCTTCTTCCTGGCCTTGCCAGCCCTCTCTTACTCATCTTCAAGGCATAGGACACTCTCAAAACACCTTTCAAAGCTCTCAACTCCTCACCTGGGAAGACCCTGATGGAAACACTGGTCAGGTCCGCCCCTTTATTGTCCCCGGGCTTCCCGTAAATCTGTGGGGTCGCGACATATTGACCCAGATGGGAGTTTTAATGTTCAGTCCCTCAGCTACCGTTACTCATCAAATGCTAAACCAAGGGTTCATCCCGGGCAAGGGCCTTGGAAAAAATAATCAGGGTATTACCGTTCCCATAGAGGCCGAACACAGGGCCCCACGGACAGGCTTAGGGTACGACATCAAAAATTTTTCGTGAGGGCCGTTGCTCCCCCTGCACTCCAGGCAGATAAAATCACGTGGAAGAGCAACCACCCTGTCTGGATCGATCAATGGCCCTTGCCCCGTCATAAACTTTCAGCGGCCACACAGTTAGTGCAGGAACAGTTAGATGCTGGCCACATTGAACCATCTACCTCCCCTTGGAACACTCCCATCTTTGTTATACAAAAGAAAGGGGGTAAATGGAGACTTCTTCAAGATCTCAGAGAAATCAATAAGACCATGGTTCCCATGGGGGCGCTCCAACCAGGGCTGCCGTCCCCCGTTGCAATACCTACAGGATATCACAAGATAGTCATAGATCTAAAAGACTGTTTTTTCTGTATCCCTTTACATCCGGAGGACAGAAAGCGTTTCGCCTTTAGCCTCCCGGTTGTTAACTGCATAGGACCCTCCCCAAGATTTCAATGGAAGGTTTTGCCTCAGGGCATGGCAAACAGTCCTACCCTTTGTCAAAAATTTGTTGCCCAGGCCATTGATCCGTTTCGCCTTACACATCCCGACCTATACATTGTTCATTATATGGATGATATTCTCCTGGCAGGCTCTGATATTGCCATCTTGCGTGATACCAGCCATAAATTAGTTGATGCCCTTCAAGATCTAGGACTACAGATCTCCCCAGAAAAGATTCAATTACAGCCCCCTTTCCTCTTCCTAGGCTTCGAGTTACACCCCACTAAGGTCCTTTCACAAAAGGTTGAATTAAGGAAAGACTCTTTACAGACCCTCAATGATTTCCAACGCCTGTTAGGTGATATCAACTGGCTTCGCCCATATCTAAAGTTGACCACCGGAGATTTAAAGCCCCTCTTTGACATTCTTCGAGGAGATCCTGATCCCTCTTCTCCACGCACCCTGACGCCTGAGGCAGCCTCGGCCTTAAACTTAGTTGAAAAAGCCATTTTAAATCAAAACATCTCATACTATTCCCCTGCCTGTGCCCTGTGGCTACTAATTCTTCCCACAACATTCACGCCTACGGGTGTCCTGTGGCAAAACAAACCCCTATATTGGCTTCATTTGCCAGCTACTCCTTCTAAGATACTCCCTGTCTACCCTTCTCTTATCGCACAAATACTTAAAATGGGGCGCGAAAGCTCCCTAAAGCTTTTTAACAAAGACCCTGACATCATTGTTGTGCCCTATGAAGCAGCTCAGGTCAAATGGCTACTACAAACATCAGATGAATGGGCTGTCAATTGTATTTCATTTCAAGGAAAGATAGATAATCATTACCCTGCTGACAAACTCATACAATTCCTTAAAAACCAAGCTGTAGTTTTCCCTTCCCTGACCAAGAGCCGTCCTATTCCACAAGCCCCTTCTGTTTTCACAGATGGCTCCTCTTCAGGAATTGCTGCCTTTAGTATTAATGGACAGCTTACTAAGATCAGGACCGATTACTTGTCCGCACAGCTTGTAGAACTTTTTGCAGTTGTTCAAGTCTTTAAGACTCTCCCTAATAGTCCTTTTAATTTGTTCACCGATAGTGCTTATATAAGTCAATCAGTTCCCCTTCTGGAGACCGTCCCTTTTATTCGACCCTCCACTAATGCCTCCCCCTTATTCTCAGAACTCCAAAACCTCATCCTCGCCAGATCTCATCCCTTTTTTATAGGGCACATCCGTGCTCACTCAGGTCTCCCTGGCCCCCTAAGTACTGGCAATGATCTTGTTGATAGAGCCTCTCGAGAAGTTTCCAACCTTGTTATGGCTATATCTTCTACTGACCCCATTCAACAAGCTCAACAGGCTCATCAGATACACCACCTAAATGCCCGGACTCTTCGCCTTTTATTCTCCATTACTAGGGAACAGGCACGCCAAATAGTGCGCCAATGTCAGGGGTGTCTTACTCTACTACCTGAACCCCATCTTGGCGTCAATCCTCGCGGCCTTACTCCTGGAGAACTGTGGCAAATGGATGTTACTCATTTCAGCCCTTTTGGTAAACTGAAATATATACATGTTTCTATAGATACCTTCAGTGGCTTTCTCTGTGCAACCCTACAGTCTGGAGAAGCCACCAAACATGTTATCAGTCACATGATTTCATGCCTTGCCTTTCTACCATTACCTAAAACTCTCAAGACTGATAACGGCCCAGGCTACACCAGTACTTCCTTTAAACAATTTTGTGCTCAACTAAATATCAAACATATTACAGGTATTCCATACAACCCCCAGGGCCAGGGCATTGTTGAAAGAGCACACCAGACTCTGAAGAATATGCTTACAAAACTTCAACACTCCAAAGGTATCCTATACCCCCCACACAACAATAATAAGACCTTGCTAAATCATGCCCTTTTTGTCCTTAATTTTCTGACACTCGACAATGATGGAAAGTCTGCAGCCGACCGATTTTGGCACCCTACTACTGCAGACTCTTATGCACAAGCCCTGTGGAAAGATCCTCTGACATCAAAATGGAATGGTCCTGACCCCGTCCTTATCTGGGGAAAGGGACACGCTTGCATCTATGACAATCAGGCTCAAAACGCCCGGTGGTTACCTGACCGACTACTGAAACTCTATAACCCGCCCAGGGATCCTCAACCCTGAGACCGCCCTTCTCCTTTGCTCTCTTCTAGGTAGCTGCATAAACTCCAGAAATGCATTGTCGAGGATGGTCGCCGGCCACCATCCTCCTCGCGGCGGTCCTACTCCTCCTTTTGGTCCTCGCCACCCTCTGCACCAGCTCTGACATCCCCCTCACTCATAGGCTAGGCTTATTGTTCTTCTTACTTTTCTTCCTTGGGGCATGTATACTTTGTACCTGTTATTGACCTAGTTTTATCTGTCCATTTGACAACATGATTTTGCTCCTCTCTTTCATCCTCCTGCCCTTGGGCATGTCCCATCAGATCTTCAATTATACCTGGCAGATTATTAATGAGGCGGGGGATGTTGCCTTTTCAGCCTCCTCACTAGCAGCCACTACCCCCTGGCCCAACCTCACGGTTGACCTTTGTAGGCTGGCTGCCGGAGCATCCTCAGACTGGGGGCTCCCAGACACATACCTTCCTCTCTCTGAAGCGCCTCAAGACCCTAAAGCTGACAATCGAGCCTACTCAGGGATGGGATGTGACTCGGGCCAAGCACGAACCGCCCTTAGAGACATCGACTTCTATGTTTGTCCAGGTGGACACCGAGACAGGAGCCTTAATTATAAATGTGGTTACAGGGAATCCTTTTTCTGTGCCTCTTGGGGCTGTGAGACCACGGGTGATGCATATTGGCACCCTAGCTCCTCTTGGGACTTTCTTGTTGTAAAGAAGGGCGAGAAAGACAAAGGCCCCAAATGGTGGGGAACCTCAGTCCACCCAGCGTGCAACAAAGGAAATCAGACGACCAAAGGTTGGTGCACCCCTCTTCTTATAACATTTACTAACAAAGGTAAACAAGCTCCCCTCGAAGGGTGGCTCAGGGGCCATGAATGGGGTCTCCAACTCAACTTAAGATCATGGTATCCAGGCCT
This sequence comes from Rousettus aegyptiacus, assembly GCF_014176215.1. Taxonomy (NCBI): domain Eukaryota; kingdom Metazoa; phylum Chordata; class Mammalia; order Chiroptera; family Pteropodidae; genus Rousettus; species Rousettus aegyptiacus. Next base: position 107,369,330 of record NW_023416307.1, on the reverse strand, counting down.
TACGTTCAAAATTAGGCTTACCAAAGAAGTGCCCAATACAGAGAAAAAAATTATTTTGGGACAAAATCTGGCCCTATATCCCGCGCCTCCCCAGCCTAGTCATAAAAACAGGAAGACCTTAACACCCACACCTTCCGCCCCCTCCTATACAGCTCTCAGTCCTACTGTGTCCTTCCAAGCCACCTTGCCCCCTGCTGGGCCCTCTATGGGTAGCACCCTTGTGTCCCTCGCCAATGCTACCGCCCAGTCCCTTGCCAACTCCTCCTACGAGACATGTTGGATTTGCTTTTCCCCCGTCCCGCCTTTTTATGAAGGAATTGCTGTAAACACAACAGACATTATTTCTACCAACCAGTCTGGACTTACACGCTGGATAAACTTCCCTCAGTCTTCAGCCTCCCCCGGTCAAACACTGTCCCAATTATCAGGAATTGGAACCTGCATTCATGGAGCCAACTTGCTCCTCCCCCCTGAACTTACGCCCATTTGTAACTCGTCCCTAATTCCTGATACCTCCCACCAGTTTATGGTTGCTCCTAATGGTACTTATTTTGCTTGCTCGTTTGGGATAACGCCCACTGTCGTCCCTCTGCTATTAACAAAAAATCATGAATATTGCGTTGTAGTTATGCTAGTACCTCGAATTTCTATTCGTCCCCCCACAGATTTACTTCCTTTTTCTGGCTCCCCGCGCACAAAGAGAGAACCTGTGACGGCGATCACCCTTGCTGTCCTTCTTGGCCTAGGGGTCACTGGCGCAGGAACCGGCATTGCCTCTATAGTCAACACTAGGCAACAGTTGTTCACCCTTAGCCTCGCTATAGATAAAGATATTCAAGCATTACAAGAGGGCCTCAACAATCTTAAAGAATCCCTTGTATCTCTCTCTGAAGTAGTATTACAAAACCGACGTGGCCTCGATCTCCTCTTTCTCAAAGACGGGGGATTATGTGCTGCATTAAAAGAAGAATGTTGCTTTTATAAAGATAGAACGGGCCTTGTCCAGGACAGCATAGATAAAGTCAGAAAAAGCCTAGAGGCCAGGCAGAAACAGAGAGAAAAAGATGAAGCCTGGTATAAAAATTGGTTTTCCACCTCCCCACTCTTTTCAACACTGCTCCCTAGTCTATTAGGACCTTTCATAGGCTTGCTCTTATTACTCACTTTTGGCCCCTGGGCATTCAGGAGAATAACAGATCTAATTAAAAGACAGGTTGACTCGGCGCTATCCAAAGGACCTACGGTATACTACCAACAAATCACAATGACAGAGCCCTCGGAAGAAGTCGGCGCAGCCCTAAATTTCTCCACCTTGGCCCAAGAGGGACCTCGACCTTGGTATAGCAGGTTTGGTTGGTGGTAAATACCCCTCTCCCTACGGGGACGACATAAGGGACAGAGAAATGTCTACCTTCACCTTTGATAGACCAAGGGAAGGTATGGGCATCGAGATGGGTGCAGATGCAAAGCTACTGCAAGGGAAGACCCACTAGAGGGTCCCCTCTGTCCTTCCCTGAGAACATACCTGGTTTGCATAGAGGTTGGTATCCAAATCACAATTTAAAACCGGCTCTGCCTCTCCTCCCCAAAAGATACCAAGAGCCAACAATAGATGGGCGTATATAGCCCACGGGAGGAACCAGGTCAATGTTCCCCCACTTGGTTAAGGCCCGCCTTTCTAAAAACAGAAAGGGAGGAGATGTTAGGGGCGCCACAACCTAAACGGGCCCTTAAGGGTTAAGGATAAAACATGCTGGGCTTGGGCTTCACAAGAACAGAAGACAAATAGCAGCTCAGCAGCCCGTGACACCAACATGTTTGTACAGAGAACTCTGAGAACTTCCTTTGTTTTACACCACCTGTGCTTGACCGATCAGTACATGACCAGTACCCCCTTTCCTCTTCTTTCCTTCCATTGCCCCTTGTCCCCATAGCACCAGCTGAAGACCAATTATATTGTGACAAGTCCCTTTTGCTTGCCCCCCTTTGTTTTTGCTGTATAAATATAGCTGCTTTGCAAAATAAAATTTGAGGCTTGATCAGAATACTGTCTTGCCTCCACTCTTTTCTCTCGTCCGTGTTACCCCTCTTTTCTTTAGGTTGGGTTCTCCTCGGTTCTCCCACCAAATAACCGGTCCCGCGGGCGGGACAATGATACAATTTAAAAATATGTGTATGGGCTACTATTCAGTAATAAAAAAGAATTGACTTGTTGCAATGACTTAGCTGCGTCTTTAAATTTACTGAGTTTAAAAAGTGAGTGTCAAAAGTTGACATACTGTATTGCTGCGACCTGCAGGACTAGAGGGTTAATATACCTAAGAGGGGGTGATGGAAGAATGGAGAAAAACACAGAGACAGTGCATACAAAAGCTGGGGCCAGGTGGGACCCTGGACTCTGCTCAGATACAGTGACCCCAAGCCAAACTCAGCATGTTTATTATACACTTTTGAAGGGTGAGGAGGGAGTGAGAGTCTTCTCAGGACTTGAACCTTGTTTGCAGCAATAATTTCCCAAGGCCTGTCTGTACTTGGTTATCTACACTAAACTATAAGCAGCTGTCTGTTAACTGTTTCGCTTCTCTCTCCTTGGGAGATGGCTACACAGCCGAGTATGGCTTTGCCAATGCTTCAGCCACAGGATCTGCAACACAGTCAAGCATGGCTTTGGCCAATGTTTCAACCAGGTCCAGCTCAGATCTGGGTCTCTACACTGTATGATTATATATATGTGTATATATATATATATAAATGACAAAATTATAGACATGGAGAACATAATTAGTGGATACTAGGGATTAAAAAGGCAGGGGGCAGGGAGGGAAGAAGATAGCTTTGGCTATAAAAGTATAATGTAAGGGAATTTTATGATGGAACTATTTTGTATCTTGACTGTGGTAATAGTTATATGAATCTACACTTATGGCAGAATTGCTTAGCAGTAAATACACATATACGCATAAATGCATTTATGCAAAATTGTTAAAATCTGAATCAGGTCTATAGATTGTACCAGATTCAATTTCATGATTGCAATATTCTACCTACAGTTATATAAGTTGTAACTTTTCCATCAGGGGAAACATGAAAGATGTATGGAATCTCTGTATTTATTTCTTATAATTCTATGTGAATTATCTCAAAATAAAAACTTTTAAAAAGTATATATAATGTGTGTATTTTTCTATGTGTGTGTGTGTGTATGTGTGTGTGTATACACACACACACATAAATATACACACACACATATACAGGCATTATACATATATAAAAATACACACACAATAAATCTCTATTTACATACCCATCCAAAGAAAGTGGAGCATTATCATACTTCTGATGGTCCTGCAGCCCTCTTTCTGGTGCCAATTTCCCTTCTCCACCTCTAAGAAGAAGCACGATACCAAATCTTGTATTTATCATGCCCTTGGTTTTTTTACAATTTCTCTTTGTACACTGGATTGTAAAAAAACCCACCTGATTCCCCCTTTAGGGGGAATATTAGAGGATTTAATCAATTGTCTCCAGGATTATCACAGCTGTGCCATATGAATGACCTTTAGAATTTTTTTCCTGGTGACCCAAGTTTCTTTTTAAAATCTACTTCACCCTGCTGGTGAATGACTTGATGTGAAAAATGGTGTAATTTTCCTCATTTTAGAGAATTCACTTGAAAGATGGTGCTGGCTGGCACTCAAAATTTTCTTTACTGGTTTCAGAATAATGAAAGATCAACCCAAGTCATCTCACTGGAAGACCTGAAAAGTATCTTATTATTTTGGAGAGTTGCTGAGAACCTAGACAATACATCATGTGATTTATGTAAATGCAAAATTACAATTTTTATTAAGCTAACATGGGCTAGCTAGTATAGATGCTGATGTGGATTGGTGCAATTTTTAAAAATCATCAGTTTTATTTTGCTTTGTTTCGTTTTCAATATTGGTCTTTTTTTTCTCCCTCGAGGATATGCATTTCTGGATCTAAGGGTATCCTCATAGTTAATGATACAACAGCAACACCAACAGAGCACTCATCACTTTCTGAGTACCATTCTAAGGATTTCATATGAATCAAGTCTCTTAATCCTCACAATAATTCTATGGGAAAACTGAGACATGAAGGATTAGAGAATTTGTTTAAGGTCACACTGCTGGCTAGGGGCAGAGCTGAGATTCAACCCAAGCCTGACTATGCTCACAATACCACAGTTAACTGTCTTTGCAAAGCTGAAGATTTTAGTATTTGTGTGTTTAAAGTGTAGACATATCTCAAAAGAGACAGTGGAAAATGCCAGTCTAAGTGGTGAAAGATCTGAAATGTATTTTTTAAGACACACAGCTTTATAATTCTCTAGTTCAATTAGCTCAATCTTTAGTATTTATACTTAGGAGATAAAACATGAAGTGTTGCTAACTAAGGCTGTTTTCTTATATGTTAGACTCTGGCTATATGCTTATGCTCAGCCAAGGTTAAGGACACTGCGTCGGTTAACTGCATTTCTCAAAGAGAGATGCTTGAATTACCAGAATTAGAATTACCTAAGGTTATTGTTTTAAAAAATGTCATGAGTCATGAGCCTCCTGAATCAGAATCTCTTATGGACACAAACATTTGAGGACTACTCTTTTAAAATAAACTCTATCTTCAAATGAGTAGGTGTAGTGAGAAGGAGTCGTAGCTATGGGCTGGATAGGGGCAGGGTGTATAGCAGCGGCCCCCAGCCCCTAGGCCACAGACGGGTACAGGTCTGTAGCCTGTTAGGAACCAGGTGGCACAACAGGAGGTGAGTGGCCAGTGAGTGAAGGAGAGAGCAACGCTTCATTCGGATTTGCAGCCACTCCCCAGCACTAGCATCACCACTTCAGCTCCACTTCAGATCATCAGGTATTAGATTCTCATAGGAGACCAGTCTCTGGTGCCAGTACCGCTGGTAGAGTACTTGAAATAAAGACATTTTCTTAATTTCTGCTCAGATTGATTATCATCTATGTTTATTGGCCTAATGAATTTCCTTAGACTAGGTTCTATTAGTTTGCCTTTTTCACACTAATTGAAAGGGATTGCATAGTCTGTATTCATTCAGGCTTTGGTAGTTATTAATTGAGTGTGTACTATGGTGCCAGGGCTGTTCCAGGTGCTAGGAATACAATATAGTGAACAACAACAAGGTTGCTGTTCTCATGAGTGTCTGTTCAATAGATGTGTGAGAAACTGACAATAATCTACACAATAAACACTATACTATTAGGTTTTAATCAGTACTGTAAGGAAAATTATCTCAACATAATGAGATAGAAAATGATGTAGGAGGGAAAAGTTGGTGTGCTGAAGTGGCTTATACTAACTTGCAAGAACTAATTGTTAAATTTTGGAAATTTTTCAAGCTGGTTGTTGAACACAGCTTTTATTAAAATTTAAATGATAAAAACTTAATGTTAAAAAAAAAGTATTAAAAACAAAGATAAGTACTCAAAACCTAGTTTCCTAATTATTTACTGCATTATGTCTATTGTCCCAATGGGTTACGGTGTCTCTCTTCCCAGCTCAGTGGTGTCAACTTGATAGCATGAAGTAGGTCATGGTGGGAGTATGTACTCCATAGAAACAGGCAAATGTACAAGTCAGGGCTTGATCGACTGTTTCCTTGATTGCTTAAACTAGAGGAAGTTATGGAGATGATATTAATAATGCAAATTAACCTTAAAAGTGTCATATCAATAGCTTTTATATTGTGATGAGCACAAAAATATCAAGAAAATATTCTTTTAGTATTTGAAAACTTTTCCGAATTCAGGATTTTCTATGGATCAGGCTGTCAATATTTTCTCCACACCCCAAAATACGAACTCTTCAGGGTTCAGAATCCTTTGGGTTCCTTCAAAATGAAAACAAAACACCTGGTGAGAAATGTTAATTGGCTTCAAATGGGACTCTGCTTCATTTCACTCTGCTGTACCTCCTTGGCTAAGGCTTCGGTCCCCATTATAACTAATCAGGCTGTATCTGACAGTTCAGCAATGATATCAACAGCGGCTTGGATTGTTTACCATTCCTGCTGTCAGTCAAGTTTTGTCCAGATTGGAGATTCCAGCAGTCATAGCAAATGCCTCCTAGAGATGGCTTTGATTGAACAAGCCTAAGACTATCCCATTAAATGTTATATCTTAGCCAACTATATTGAACTGCCTCATGGCTTCTACTTACATTACACTACCAATTTTTTTTCAACTGTTCTCAATCGTTTCTTTCAATATGATTAAAAAAAATCTCTATGCCTTGATGTTCCCTAAAACAGAAAATAAAGATGTATGAAACTAAGGTCTCTATTTTCTGTTTTATTCAGAGTAAGTTGAGACAAACTATATTCTGGGCTTTGTGACTTTTGGGGTGCTTTTTTAGCCTCTTTGAATCCCATTTAATTCATCCATAAGCAGGGATTTACAATATTTTCCTTGTAGAGTTGGAAGGATTGAATGAATTCATGTGACACCTGTTTCTGAGAGTGGCCACTAATGTTAATTTTCTGCAGCGACTTGTCATGTGAGATTTATTTATCTATGAATTTGTTGTTGGAGGTCATTTTATTCCTGCAACCTCTGTTCAACTTTGTTCTTCCAAGTCTTATTTATCTTTGTTTCATTGGCAGAGAATCTGTTACATATGTGATAGATGGTCAATTGATGAATAAGTGAATGAATGGGTGAATGAAGCAAGGACCATCCTCAACTCCTGTGTTCATAAAGAAGATCTGAGAGAAGGTTGTGTGTCATTGTGCTTCCTTTTTGGTCCCAGTTACCCCTTTTTCTTTTTCTTTTTTTTAAACTATAAGATCACAGCAGGCCTTGATCACTCTTCCTGCTCTAATGTGGTAAGAATGGCTTTCAGGACATTGGCCGGGAGAAAATAACAGGACATGGCTTTGAGTTTCATGAACAAAGGATCTCTGAACACTATTCTAACAGTACTTTATGACATTATTTCTCCCATTGTATGCTGTTTCCTGTATCCTTGCTGCTAGATATTGATTGAAAGTATCTAAAAAGAATACTGAAAAGGGAAAAATAAAATCATCCTAGGATGTGTCTCCAATAGAGCATGAGATAGAGCAGTGGGAGGGGAGGAAGGGAAGCAGATGTGGAATAAGGCCATTTGGACAAAGGAGAATAAAGGAAAATTTAAAAAAAAAAGAAAAAGCATTATAGTAGCTGGGATAAAGGAGAAACATGTGAAAAATGTTCCTTTTTCAGTCTTAAACTCTTAGGCCCCTAAAGGAGGTTCTGAACTCTTTGAACGTTGGGAGGAGACCTAATTTTATCTTTGGCAAAAAGGCTAGATGGCAGAATTCTCTGGGTTGTCAGGGACTGTATTTTCAAATGGTGCAACCACCAGCAGTGATATAGTCTCCTTTGAATCTCTACCTAATAAAAATCTAAGCTGTACTTGATTGCTTCCAAAGATGTGGTAGTCACTACATATAGCAGAGGCTCATTTCATACTTATTTTTCTCTATTCTTAACTGAAAATTGTTTCTCTATAATTTCTACATGCTCACCTTATAGAGCTCCAACTGCATCTTATTGAGTGACCTTTGGAAAGTTACATAATCTGAGCTTCAGTTTCCTCACCTATAAGGTTGGTATAATAGTATCTAGTTCATCCATTTGTGGTAAGAATTAAATAAAAATAATCCATTTAAAACAGTGAGGATCTTTAGGTCCTTCTGTGTTTTATCTGCTGCAGTTTCCAGTTTTCTCTATAATCTTAGAGTCTTTCGGTACATCTATCATGCTTCAAAATCTTTTTCAGTTCTCAGATTTCATCAAAATTATTTGTGACCATTTCTCCCTTCATCTAATCTTTGCATCACCTACACAGAGAACTCAGAGTAGTAAGAATGTAAAAGCATATTGTTGACGAGATCTACAGATTCAGATTTCCTGCTAAATTAAAGTTCTGAGAGCTGCTTTCCCCTCTGTGATAAAGATCTAAAAATCAACTGAAGCCCTAAGATCATTTAAATAAGCTACCAATGATCCCAGGGAAACATATAGCTGCTTAAAAGCATAAGTTCATTTTTATATTATTGTTGTATTTATATTTTAAATCTTACTTTTGTTGTACTTATAAAAATATGTGACTATGTTACAAAAAGAAGTAAATAAAGTTGAACAAAATATCCAACTTATACAAAATATTCACATACATTTGTTTTAGAAATTTATTTGTATCCTTCCAGACCTTTTCTTTTTAATATACAAAAAGAAAATACAAGTGTTTCACAAATGGGGATTATGCTCTACAGACTGATCAACAGATCTTCTGTTCACTCTCTATATATTTTGAAAGTTCTTTGAAGTTCTGTGCATATATTTTATAATTTTTAATGCCTGGGTAATATTCCAATACTTATTTACTTAATTGCCCATAATTAGGCAATTATAATTCTAAATCTTTGATTTTGTAAACAGTGCTTCATTGAACATTCTTATATGTATATATCTCTATACTTATATTACTATTTCCTTAGAGTAAATTTTTTCATGTGGAACTGGTGGATCTAAATGTATGTGCTCAGGTTTTTTTGCTTGTTTGTTTGTTTAGGTATGTTGGAAGAGGTCATCAAGAGGGCATGACTGCTGGTTGACCCGAGAGTCAGACCCAGGCAACTGAAGGCTTTTCGCCCCTTCACTTGTCCTTGGAATGTACACTCTGCCCACTCTTCCGGCAGTGGGAGCTGTTTTTAAGGACAAGCCTTCACAGAATAAGATGTTGTTTGAGACCTTCTGGATGGTGTATGTGACCAAACTCAGTTAAAGTCTCCATACAAACTTTTAGAATTCTAATGGATAGATGCAGAGATCTACCCTTCTTGCAGATAGATACCCAAGACAAGCCTTATAAGTTCTGTTCCCTTTCTTGTTAAAACTGTCACCTACCAGTCTGGAGTGGTCTGCCATTTTCTTCAGTTTCTCCTTGCTTTTCATGTCTGGGAGCCAGTTTGTGAACCCAGGTCTGTTGATCCATATTAACAAATTGACACCAAAGAAAATGCATCTATATGGTGTATAAATAGGCTTATTTCCTTACAATTCTATGATTATTAAATAGAAAGAACTTTAAAAAATGCCAAGCTCAGTAGACGTTAGATATGATAATACTGTCATTATTAAATTACTATTATTTTCTTTCTCTTATTTAACCCTATATTTTTATTTTTTTTTAATTTAATTTTTTTATTTTTCCCACTCTCCCCTCCCCCCTACACCCTCCTCTCTGGTAACCACTAGTCAATTGTCCATGTCTATGCGTCTCTGTTTGTTTGTCCTGTTAATTTGTTGCTTTTAGGTTTATATATCACATATAAGTGATATCATGTGATTTTCAAACTTCTCTGTCTGGCTTATTTCGCTTAGTATGATTATTTCAAGGTCCAACAATGTTGTTGCAAATGGTAGTTATAGCTGAGTAATATTCAATTGTATATATGTACCACAGCTTCTTTAGCCAGTCATCTATCATAGGACACTTCAGTTGCTTCCATGTCATGGCCATCATGAATAGCACTGCTATGAACGTCGGTGTGCAAATATCTTTTCAGTTATGAGTTTTCAAGTCTTTGGGGTAAATACCCAGTAGAGGGATTGCTGGATCATATGGTAGATCAATTCTTAGTTTTTTGAGGAACCTCCATACTGTTTTCAATAGTGGCTGTACCAATTTGTAGTCCCACCAGCAGTGTATGAGGGTTCCTCTCCACATCCTTTCCAACATTTATTATTACTTGTCCTGTTGATTATAGCTATTATAACAGGTGTGAGATAGTGTCTCATTGTGGTTTTGATTTGCGTTTTCCTAATAGCTAGCGATGTTGAACATTGTTTCAAGTATTTCTTGGTCATTCGTATGTCCTTTAGAGAGAAATGTCTGTTCAGAACCTCAGCCCATTTCTTGATTGCATCATTTTATTATTGTTGTTGTTCTTGAGTTGTATGAGTTCTTTGTATATTTTGGATATTAAGCCCTTATCAGAGGCATTGCTTGCAAATATATTTTCCCATTCGGATGGTTGTCACTTTACCTTGTTGATGATTTCTTTTGTTGAGCAAAAGCTTTGTAGTTTGATGTAGTCCCATTCGTTTATTTTTGCTTTTACTTCCCTTGCTTTTGATGTCAAATTTATAAACTCCTCTTTAAGTCGAAGTTTCTTGAGTTTAGTTCCTCTCTTTTCTCTTATGCATTTTATTGTTTCAGGTCTTATATTCAGATCGTTAATCCATTTTGAGTTAATTTTGGTGTGTGGTGATAGACAACATTCTAGTTTCATTCTTTTGCAGGTGACTTTCCAGTTTTCCCAGAACGAATTATTGAAGGGCCTTTCTTTCCCCACTGTATGATTTTGGCTTTTTTGTCAAAAATTATTTACCCATACATACTTACTTCTGGACTCTTGATTCTGTTCCACTGGTTCATGTGTCTGTTTTGCTGCAAATACCGTGCCGTTTTGATTACTATTGCTTTGTAATATAATTTGAAGTCAGGCAGAGTGATGCCTCCAGCTCATTCTTTTCTCTCAGGATGGCTTTGGCAATTCGGAATCTTTTGTGCATTCATACAAATCTGATGATTTTTTTGTTCTATTTCTTTAAAAAATGTCGATGGGATTTTGATGGAGATTGCATTAAATCTGTATAATACTTTAGGTAATATGGTCATTTTAACTATTTGATCATTCCAACACAAGAACATGGAATATCTTTCCAATTCTTTGTATCTTCTTTGATTTCTTTTAATAAGATCTTGTAGTTTTCATTATGTAGGTCTTTCACATGTTTCATTAAATTTATTCCTAGGTATTTTATTCTTGTTGTTGCAATTGCAAAAGGAGTTATTTTTCTCACTTCTTTTTCTGACACTTCCTTATTAGAGTAAAGGAATGCTATGGATTTTTGAACGTTGATTTTGTATCCAGAAACTTTACTGTATTTGCTGATTGTTTCTAATAGTGTTCTTATGGAATCTTTAGGGTTTTCTACATAGAGAATCATGTCATCTGGGGAATAGCGACGGTTTGACTTCATTTTCTATTTGGTTGCCTTTTATGTCTTTCTCTTGCCTGATTGCACTTGCTAAGACCTCCAATGTTATATTGAATAAAAGGGGTGATAATGGACAGCTTTGCCTTGTTCCTGATCTTAGAGGGAAGATTTTGAATTTTCACCAGTATAATGTTGGCTGAGGGTTGTCATATATGACCTTTATTATATTAAGGTATTTTCCTTCCATATCGATTTTAAGTGTTTTAATCATAAATAGATGCTGTATCTTGTCGAAAGCTTTTTCTGTATCTATTGATATGATCATATGATTCTTATTTTTTAATTTGTTTATTTGGTATATCACATTAATCAATTTGCATAAATAGAACCATCCCTGTGCCCCTGGGATGAAGCTCACTTGATTGTGGAATATAATCTTTTTAATATGTTGCTGTATTGGTTCATTAGTATCTTATTTAGGATTTTTGCATCTGTTTTCTGAGAGATAATGGTCTGTGTTTTTCTTTTTTTGTGTGTTATCTTTACAAGGTTTTGGTATCAGAGTAATATTGGCCTCATAAAATGAGTTGGTAAGTATTGCCTCCTCTTCAATTTTTTGGAAGAGTTTGAAAAGAATAGGTATTAAATCTGACTGTGTGGTAGAGTATACTGGTAAAGGCATCTGGTCCTGGACTTTTACCTTTTGGTAGGTTTTTGATGATTGTTTCAATTTCCATACTGCTAATTGGTCTATTTAGATTTTCCAGTTCTTCTTGATTTGGTCTAGGAAGGTTGCATTTTTCTAAGTACTGGTCCATTTCTTCTAGGTTATTAAAGTTGGTGTTGTATACATTTACATATTATTCTTGTATAATCCTTTGTATTTCTGCAATGTCCATAATAATTTCCCCTCTTTCATCCCTGATTTTGTTTATTTGTGTCCTTTGTCTTTTTTCTTTAGTGAGTCTAGCCAGGGGCTTGTCAATTTTATTAACCTTCTCAAAGACCCAGCTCTTTGTTGCATTTATTTTTTCTATTGTTGTTGTTGTTGTTGTTGTTGTTGTTGTTGTTTTCAATTTCATTTATCTGCTCTAATTTTGATGATTTCTTTCCCTTTGCTGACTTTAGGCTTTGTTTTTTTTCCTTTTCTAGTTTTTTAAGATGAATCATCAGGTTGTTTATTTGGGATTGTTTTTGTTTTTGGAGGTAGGCCTATAATGATATGAACTTTCCTCTTAGGACCGCTTTTGCTGTGTCCCAAAAGTTTTGATATGTTGTACTATCATTATCATTCATTTCCTTGTATCTCTTGATCTCTCCTTTTATTTCTTCTCTGACCCAGTTATTCTTCAATAGCATGTTGTGTAATCTTCATGTATTTGTGGTTCTTTCGCTTTCTTTTTGCAGTTGATCTCTAGTTTCAAAGCATTATGATCAGAGAATATGGTTATTATGACTTCACCTCTCTTACATTTGTTGAGGCTATCTCTGTGTTCCAGTATTTGGTCAATCCTTGAGAATGTTCCCCAAGTACACTGGAGAAGAATGTATAGCAGCTGTTTTGGGATGGAAGGCTCTGCAAATGTCAATTATGGCCAGTTTGTCTAATGTGTCATTTAAGGATGTTATTTCCTGATTGATTTTCTGTTTGGATGATCTGTCCATATCCGACAGTGGGGTATTTAGGTCCCCTACTATGTTAGCATTTTGGTCTGTTTCTCCCTTTAGTTCTGTCAGTAATTGCTTTACATATGTCAGGGCTCCCCTATTGGGATCATAGATATTAATAAGTGTTATGTTTTCTTGTTGCATGATTTATTATTGTGAAGTGTTCCTCAGTATCTTTTATTTTGAAGTTTATTTCGTCCGATATTAGTACCACTACTCCCGCTTTTTTATGCATGCCATTTGCTTGAAGTATCCTTTTCCACTATATTAGTCTATATATTTCAGTTTCAAAGACTATATTAGTCTTTGAAACTGAAATGTGTCCCCTGAGGCAGCATATGGTTGGGTTTTGTTTTTTGATCCATTCTGCAACTCTGTGACTTTTTATTGGTGAGTTCAGTCCACTTATATTTATGGAGATTATTGAAATATGAGGTCTTCTTATCACCATTTTATGTTTTGCTTTCATGGTAGCTCGGTGTTTCCATCGTTTCCTTGTCCTTGTGTTCCTCTCTTCTTTTTTTTCGTTGGCTTTTGTGAGTTTTCCCCTGGTTCTTCTTGTGTTATGTTATATACTTTGATTCTGAATCTTTAGTGTATGGTTACCATTATGAATATGCAAAGAGTAGTTATAAAGAGAGTCGTCCATTTTATTCTGCACATGCCTCATCTCCATTCTCCTTTGCAAATTTGGATCTCTGAATCCTCCCGTTTGTGGTCATTGTTGTCTCAATTTGTCCCTATGTATGCTGAATGTTTTTTACTATCTTGCTATAGCAAATCTCTTCTTATTTTAAGCTTATAATGTCCTGTTCCTAGTAAGGATTGCACTCTTCTGTTTTTATCATTCTGTTAGTCACCTTACTCTTAATTATGTTGTTGTTGTTGTTGTTGTTGTTGTTGTTGTCGTCGTCATTTTGTTTTAGATGAGCTGACCCTTTTCAGTATTTCCTGTAGTGCAGGCCTTGTAGTGGAGAATTTCTTCAATTTTTGTATGTCTGGAGAGGTCTTTATTTCTCTTTCATATCTAAAGGAGAGCTTAGCTGGATACATTATTCTTGGCTGGTAGTTACTTTCATTTAATAGTTTGAATATTTGATTCAATTCCTTTCTGGCTTGTAAGATTTGTGCTAAGAAGTCCGACAATAATCTAATGGGTTTTCCTTTATAGGTTATCTTCTTTTCCCTGACTATGCTGAAAATTCTGTCTTTGTCACTGATTTTTGATAATTCTAATACAATGTATCTAAGTGAAGGCCTTTTGGGTTGAGATAATTGGGTCTTTTATTGACTTCTTGAATTCAAAGCTCTAGCTCATTCCTTAGATTTCGGAAATTCTTGTTGACTATTTGTCTGAAAATGCTTTCTAATCCCTGCTCCTTTTCTTCCCCTTTGAGAATTCTCATTATTTTTATGTTTCCTCTCCTGATGTTATCAGTTGTTCTTGTATTTCTTTTTCATTATTTTTCATTCTTCGATTTCTTTCTTGTTCCTTCTGACCTATTTCTAGATTTCTGTCTTCGATATCACTGATCCTTTCCTCTATTTAGTCGACTCTATTTCCCAAGCTTGCTGTTTCGTTTTTCATCTCTTGCATTTTGTTCTTTATCTCTGAAAGGCCTATTTGGTTCTTTTTGAGGGTTTCAATCCCCTTGCTGAAGAACTCATTCTGCTCATCTAGTTGTTTTTTCAATTCCTGAAATTGTTGATGTGATTTGTTTTGGATATTATTGAGTTTTTTTCAGAATCATCTGTCATTTAAATCATATATTTCTATGTCTGTAGGCTTATTTTCTGGAGATTTTTTTTGAGATACCTTTTCACCTTGATTGTTCATGGTATTTAATAGACCAATTCTCCACATTAATGGAAGTGTGTCCTGCTTTTTTCTTTTGTCAGAAGAATTTATTATATATTAGTCCCTAGCCTGTGGCAAAGAAGGTGTTTTTCTTTTTGTTTTCAGTAGGTGGCATCTAACCCTCTTGGATCTCTGTTCTATACAGTCTTAATAATGTCTTTTTTTTTCTTTCTAGATGTTTAATCATGCTTGCTACCCTCAGTCTCAGTTCTTCTCAATATTAGTAACTGTTTTGGTAGCGTTTGCTCAGATTCCTCTGGGGCTCCGCGGTGTTCGATCTTGGAGGGTATAGCGTGAGGAGCTCTCTGGGTTGGGAGGTGGAGGCTGCAGCTCAGCCTTGGTTTTGCAACTGTGGCTGTTAAAAATCAACTGTTGTTTCTCTGTTGTCTCTGCTTTTCTACCATCCCCATTTCTCTACCTTCCGCCCTGGGCACTGCCGCCAGCCAAAGGAAGCTCACAGTTTCTCCAGGCAGGGCTATTCAGGGAAGTCACTGATCCTTCTCTCCTCCCCCTCCTCCTGCAGGGAGCTCCAGCTGTGAGAGACAGCTTCTTTATTTCTCCCAGTCCACTACCTGACACCTGGGGTTTGACCTATGGTAGTTCTTATGAGCAGATCCCACACTCAGATGTGCTGGTGAGCAGCTTGGGTGTTTTTTGTTGAGTTTTAGATGTTTAGTTTATTATTGTTTCAAGGAGAGAGATCTGGGAATGTCTCCCACTCTGCCATGTTTAATCCAATCTCTACCATTGTTTTCTTAATGTTGTCATTTTTCATTTCTTCCCAGTGGATATCCTGTGATGTAATTAAAATGGATTACTTGCTCTTTCTAAAAGTATCCTGAACCTTAAAGCTCTGTATCTTGCTCATGTTGTTCATTCTTTTTTTTTTTTTTTCCAAATTTTACTTTTATTTTTATTTATTTGATTTTTTATTGAGGTAATATTGGCTTGCAACATTGTATAAGTTTCAAGTATACAACATTATAAATCAGCATCTGTATGTACTACCTCATGCTCACCACCAAAAGTCTAGAGTCTGTCTGTCTCCATACAATTGAGCCCTTTACCCTTTTTGACCTCCCTTTACCTCCTCCCCCTCTAGAAACCACCAATTTCTTGTCAGGATCTATACATTTGTTTTGTTTTGTTTTTTAGGGTTTTTTTGGTTTTTGTTTTTATATTCCTCATATGAGTGAAACCATTTGTCTTTCTCTGTCTGACTTATTTAATTTAACATAATAGCCTAAAGGTCCATCCCTGTTGTTGCAAATGGCAGGACTTCACCTTTTATATGATTGAGTAGTATTTCATTATATACATATACACTGCATCTTCTTATCCATTCACCCATCAAAGAACTTTTAGGTTGTTTCCATTTCTTGGCTATTGTAAACAATGCTACAATGAACATGTGATGCATATACTTTTTTGAATTAGTATTTTTGTATTCTCCAGGTAAATACCCATAAGTGAAATAGCTAAATCCTATGATAATTCTACTCTTAATTTTTTAAGGAGCCACCACACTGTTTTCCATAATGCCACTCCTAATTTACATTCTCACCAGCAGTGTACAAAGGTACCTTTTTCTCCACATCCTCTTCTGCAGTTGTTGTTTCTTATCTTTTTGATAATAGCCATTCTAATGGGTGTGAGGTTCTACATCACTGTGGTTTTGATTTACATTTCCTTAACAGTTAGTGATGTCGAGCATCTTTTTTGTGTGTCTGTTGGTTATTTGATGTCTTCTTTGTAAAATGTCTATTCAGATCCTCTGCCCATTTTTTAATCCATTTTGTTGTTGTTGTTGTTGTTGAGATATATTTATATATTTTGAATATTAACCCCTTGTGAGATGGATGATTTGCCAATATCTTTTCCCATTCATCAGGTTGCCTTTTTGTTTTGTTGATAATTTGCTGTGAAGAAACTTTGTAGTTTGTTGTAGTTCCATTTGTTTATTTTTGTTTTTGTTTTCTGCTTGCAGTTGTACTCAAATCCACAAAAACATCATCACTAAAGCCTATGTTAAGGAGCTTACTGCCTTATGTTTTCTTCTATGTATTTCATGGTTTCAAGTCTTATGTTTAAGTCTTTCATCCATTTTGAGCTAGTTTTTGTGTATGGTGTAATATAGTGGTCTAGTTTCATTCTTTTGCAAGTGGCTGTCCAGTTTCCCCAACACCATTTAAGAAACTTTCTATATTCTGAATGTAATGTTTTTCTCTTTCATCCTCATCTGTCAATAGTTTACCCATCCTTCAAGGTCTATGCCAAAATAACAAACTTAATTTTTTCCCCTGAAAGCCTCAGCCATGTGAGCTATCACTTCGTCCTTTGAATCCCTAACAGCATTCGGAACACCTCTTTTTGAATTATAGTCATTTACATTCTTGGATTATGATGTAACTATTAGAATATAACTTATTTGACTTTGAGAACATGTCTTTTTCATAGCTGTATCTCCCGTAGTACCTAGCACTCCCGATAAGGACATAGTAGGTGTTAAATAAATGAGTGTCAAACTGAAGAGGTGGGGTGCTAATGAGGTACAATCATCTTAAAGAACTTTACAAAAAACAGTTATTTACTAAAAAGAAACTAATTATTAGGAAAATCATCAAAGAAGACTTTTTATGGTAACTTTTTGCAATGTATGTTGCCTTGAGGACGTCTAGCAATGGTGAAAGCACACTTTGTAATTGTATTTGAAGTCGACTTTATGGCTTTTATATCTCAGAAGATAGATCTAGGCTTCACTGACTTCTCTAGGGCTCACAAATCTGACCACCCTCCTATTTTCTGTTGATCATAGGACATTTGTATTGAATGATCCAAAGTGGTTTGCTACACAGAAGTCAATGAAAACTGCTTCTGATAACAATGAAAATCCCTTGCTTCAGCATGGAGATGATGAGTTCGTAAAGTGATATTGAACAATTTCAAAAGCCCAGTGGCAATTTCAAGCATTACCACAGTTTTACTAATTTAAACACTCACCCTGAACCCTAAATCTGTGTTCATTTCTCATCCTTCAGCTGAGATAAAAGCTGGAGTGTGACTAAGGAGTTGTCAGACAACTTCAATACTTAATGACTTATATCCATTCCTGAAAGCCAGAAATGGAGATCATTTCTAATCCAGCCCTAAAACATACCTTTTCAGGTTAGTCTCCTGAGCCAAAATTGTTTTATACCTAGTAGCTGACACACTGGGATTTTTGAACAGTCTGAAAGGGACTTAGAAGATTTATAGATAGAAGCTCAGATCAGGATAGAATCTAAATTCTATTTCAGTCCTATAGTTTGATGATTTGCCATTTTCAGCCAGGTCCCACTAGGCTCTACCCTGACTTAAAAAATTGCCATTGGATCAATACTTCACAGTGCAGCTGTTCAGAGGCTGTAGTTTCTACAGTGTAGAAGGAAGGTAGCTCAGAGTGTTTATTAAGCCCCAGGGAAGAGAGAGAGATCTGGAGATGAAAGTATAATTTGTGGAGCCAAGAAGACTTCTGGCCTCAGAAGTGGTAGACAAAACCTGTGTTGCCTTCGTATTAGGTGTTTTCTCTATGAATTATGTAATTATGAGAGAGTGAATAAAATGCCCACCATAATAGGCCTTTTGTATCTCTACAATTCAAGTAAATCAGCTTAAAAAAAAAGTATAATGAAAGAAGCTTTTAACTATATTGGTAATCTTTTATTTCTTATTCTGGAGAATGAGTAAATGTTTTTTTCTGCATTATATTTTATATCTGTGCTACATCTTAAATGTCATATAATATTTTAAAAGGGAAGTAAAAATTTGGTGTATGGCTTTATAGAGTTGGCTAATAAATGGTTGATTAGTCATGTTATGATATTTTTCCTTTATACATAAATTCCACTTATGATCATATGGACTTAGCATGGTATGGATAGAAGAAGTTACACTTGGGTGGTGGAAAGTTATTATACCTGGATTTTATATTAATAAAGGGCCTAAAATTTAGATCTTTAAGAGTATGTACAAATAAGATTATCATGTAGTTATGAAGGAAGAGTGACAAGATTGAAAGAGAGGCTCATCTTTTAGCTTTGTGATGTGCCTCATTACTAGGCCAGAATTTCCTGAAGCACACTACACATTGTTAATGTAAACAGTTATATATATTTATATGCAGACCACTATTATTTAGAATTACGTATTGGTGTTTTTTATAGTAAGAGCCTCTAAACATGGGAGGAGGCTGGGCTTTTTCTGACTGCAGAGAAGCCCTGCTGGTGAGCTGCTCCAGTGCAGAGGAACACAGTGAATTCTGAGTTCTTCAGAGAAAGAGTGTCTAATCTCAAATTCATAGCAAATAGGCCATGGAAGCAGGTTCATAAAGCCTTCCTATCTCTTCTTAAAAACCAGATGCAATGAAATGTGTGACTGGTGAATTGGGACTCTTCAAAGGCTTTAAGCATAATTTATATATTTTAATGATTGTCAAAGCTGACTGCGCCCTTTTGTTCCTAAGTTCTTTGTTTGTATTATTGCATTTAATCTTCTCAAACAGCCCTATGTAATAGGCACTAGGTTAAACCCATTTCACTGATGAGGGCATTGAAGCTTAGAGGCTTAAGAAATTTGTCTAAGGTTCCACCGTTATTAGTTTTTAGAGTTGGTATTTGAACAGAAGACTAACTTGAAAGCCTAAGTGTTTAAACAATAAGGCATACTATAGCCATTTTCAGCAATCAGAAGGCTCTGATTGATTGATTTCTTCACTGTGGTCTAGGGATAGAGGGCTCAAGCCAAGTGCAAGTATACTTGGACTTCTACAGTCTTCTGTATATTTCAACACTACCTGTCTTCATAAGACTTATTCACGTTAAACTAGAAGCTATTGGTGTTTTAATAAGATTACTAAACTGTCAGAAACCTGGCCTTTTAATAAATATTTAGCTAAAAGTAAGAGGGTAGAATGGAACTTCTGACAGTAGTATGATTTGCAAAACTATTTTATATTTCTCTTTTTAAGATTTTTCAGATTATTTTGATTTAGTGATAAATAGTAAGGAAAGAGGAAGGAAAAACATTTTAATCATCTGACAAATATTGTTAAAAGAATGCAGCCCTTTGTGATATGTAATTCTTAGCCAAGTGTCATCTTTTGAAATTCAAATGTCCTTGAGTGAGATGACCAACAAAGCTAATTGATAGGTAGTCAAGTCTAACAGAATGGTTCATATCTGGGTTGTGGATTCATACAGCTCTGGGTACAAATTCAGCTATCTCATAATTGATAATTGGTATAGCAAGAGGTTGGAGAAATTCAAATTGTCCTATAACCTAAAGCACTTGCTCCTAATAGTAACTAAATATGTACTCATCATAATTTTCTTGAATGCGAGTATAAAAAAATAAAATACGAACTTAAAAAAAAAAAAAAGATTGGTTCTGCTTTATGCATTGTGAGCTCCTAGCTGTTAATTATTTCATTGGGATTCAGAATATCTCTCTATTTCTCTTAGTTACTCTTTATTTTCAGTTGACTCTATTATAAGATGGACTTTCCTAATGGGGTGGCAAGATGGTTGCAAATAGGCCCAATTGTATTCAGTTTCAAGTTCACAGCAGGAATGCCTTATTTCTCAGTTTTTCAAAGTAAAGTACTGGGGTTAGCTTTGATTGAACATACTGGCTTGGCTTGTATTATGTCCTCATTTGTCAATCAATAATACTCAGGTAAAGAGGATGCTAGATCTGTGTTAAACTGCCCTACAAATCATGTTATATCAGCATAGGAAAGAGTGATTTCCTAGAGACAATTAGAATACTTTTACTAAAGATGGGGGTTAATGAGCTGTGGACCAACAAAACAAAATTCTACACATGTACCTTTTCTTTAGAAAGAACTACTGGATATTGGGAAAGAATATATATTCTTTCAGAAGGGAGGCTTGCCAGCCACCTGATGGATGGGTCTACTGCTTTCCAGGCTGTTCGAAGTTCTGCTTTAGCTGCAGATTTGAAAAGTCCCCTCTTGCATAACAATTACACTTGGCAAACTCACTTGGGAGCACAAGGGTGAATTTCTTTCATCTTTTCTTAAAGATACAATTGCTTCTGACAGCCAGTGTCATCTGCAGTGACAGATGTCACTTCTGACTCTCATTTACAGCAGACAGCTGAGCCCAAGGAGACTGCTAGTCTTTAATGATGGTTTTAATTCTTACCTATAAAAGCCAAAGAACTGAAACGTTTGGCACCTGGGATTCTCTTAGTAATGTACATAATAGGGCAAGAGCTCCTCATGCAACTTCCCCTTCATTAGCCAATCACATGGTCTTCTGTTTACTTGTTCAAATATTCTGCAACATAAACTCCAAGAGGGGCAAATATGCGGTCTTATCGTTTGCTTTGTCTTCTGTGGTTCTTTGTAGCTAGCATAGTGCTGGGCAGGTAGTAGAAGTTAAATAAATATTTGTTGAATGGTTGAGTAAATGACAACATACATGAATTTTAAATGAAATTTAACATATATGTTTCTATTTTTTGTGTGTATGTGTGTTTGCGTGTATGTAATGTGACTGGGGTCTGTCATTTTTATCTATTGCACATATGGGAAATTGAGGCACAGTGGTTAGGGGGTTCTTATAAAGCCCAACAGGAAATTAATACCATGGCTATAATAAAGATTATTTTCATGATATTTTTTAAGTCTATTATGGAAATTAGTCAGCTGTTTCAAATATATTCCTTTTTTTATGGTGTTTTCCAGTCCATTTATATATTAGTTCATTCAACATATGCTCAGTACAGAACTACTGAATTCCAGACATGTTTACATTCTCGTTTTCATGCTGAACTTCAAGCTAATGGGAATATCTCTCAACCTTCAAAGGAGAAAAAGAGACTTAGCACATAATATGACTTCTCCATAACCAAGAATAGCAAATGGTAGCGCCAAGAATCAAACTGAATTCTTCTGATCCCAGTTTTAATGCTCTTTACCAGCAAGAAATCGTACTTTAAAACTCTATGATCTACTGAGTATGGAGTATTGTCTGAGACCTTTGAGTCTCAGTAAATCTCCTCTATCTAGTGAACTGACATGCTCATTTACTGAGTTTTTGATGACACATAGTTATAAAACAAGAGCAGTCAAAGCATTATTTTCACAATTATGACTGCTGCCAGAACTTAGTCTAGACTTTGCTGTTGATTTCTCATTCATTCTTTTCAGACATAAGTTAATAAAATGGAATATAAGACTAACAGTCACCATAAGTATAATTTTCTTTGGATCTTGAGATCTCTGAATCACAATTTTTGTAATGTATGATTTTCTTGCAGAAAAGCAACTTTTGTCTTTGATCATCTTATCAAAAATAAGACTGGAGGAAAACAAATTTTGAGTACAAGAAGGATCAGATTTCTCTGTCCATATACTTCACTTTGGCTCTTTTTTCCTGGTATATCAACCCTTAAATGTCTGAGCTTTAAATCAAGGTTATTAATAAAAATAATATTTTTGGATTTTGAGCTCCCATTGTTATACTACATAAATTTCCTTAACTGTGTACGGCTTGGAATTTTAAATCATGAATGATAGAAATAACACTGATAGCATCACAGATGAATACCTATAATTCCTTGACTCTATGTAGTATTTTTTTTTCTAACGAGGTCAAACATTCCTTATGACCTATTTTATTTTTCATGTATTTTGTTTATTTTCTACTTTAGTAAATTAAGGTATGGTAAGTTTGAGAAATTTTTTGAAGGCATACATTTTAGACTCAGAGACATGTCTCTAGATTCCTAATCTTTTCCACTCTACCAGGCTGCTGATTTTGATTATACATTTTTGGATATAAGAAACAGAATCTTAATTAAGGCAAGTCAAATAAGGTGAGTAATGAACTATCATGAGACTATTTTAGGGCAGTTGTCTCCAACCTCTTTGGCACCAGGGATCGATGCTCCTATGAGAATCTAATGCCTGACGATCTGAGGTGGAGCTGAGGTAGTGATGCCAGCATTGGGCAGCAAATACAGATGAAGCTTTGCTTGTTTGCCCATCACTCACATCCTGCTGTGCCACCTAACAGGCCATGGCTGGTATCAGTCCATAGTCTTGGTGTTGGGGATCCCTGTTTTAGGGGATAGTAAATGAGACAGAAAACATAATATTTAGTAATATTTAACCTCCCTAGGTTAGATGCTTTGCTCCGCCTCCCGTCCCCAGAACTGTGGTATTATTTTCTTTCAATCACATCATCCCCAGTGTGTAGAAGACTGCCAATGTTACAATCTTAACATATATTTGAATGAATAATACTTTCATTTACTGAGTACTTATGTGCTAATTACTATGCTAAGATCCTTACATTGATTAGTTTATCTTTACAACAATCCAATGAAGCCAGTATTATTACTATCCCATTTACGGGTGAGAAAATGACATATTAGTGAATTAAATAACTAACTCAAGATTGCAAAACTAGTAGGCACAAAAGCTGAAATGGGAATATAGAACTACAGAAAATGAAGTTCCTTAGCTACTATCAGAATCCCAAAACAAGAACCACCGGAGATAAACTAGGTGAGAAATGGAATTCAAATGACACAGTATGATCTTAAAGTTTATTTCTCTCTCTGTCTTTCTCTTTTTCATGGACCACATGATCTTCTATCATTTTTTCCAATTTTATGCTTGTCTCTTATTTTTGACTTGCCTATTCCTTCCCTCTTCTCTGAATGTGTTTTCATATATCTGCTTCCTTACGGATTCTGCTGCTTCATAACTTTGGGTTACCATGATTCTTACATCCTAATTCTACCTCAGAGGACTAACTCTATCTTATACTCCATCTTTAAACAAATCTATTTAATGCTTTAAGCTTTAGTTCCTATAGCTAACGATCATAGTTCAGGCTGCTATAAAAAGAGACCAAAGACTGAGTAGTTTATAAACAAAAATTTATATCACAATTCTGGAGGCTACAAGTCTGAGATCGGAATGCCAACATGGTCAAGTCTTGGTGAGTGTCCTCTTCTGGTTTGCAGACAGCTCATAGCTGACTTCTTGTTGTAGCCTCATGTGATAGAAGGAAAGAAGTAAGCTGTTTTGTAACTCTTATAAGGGTACTAATCGCATTCATGAGAACTCTGTCCTTGTGACCTCATCTAATCCTAATTACTCCCCCCAACCTTTCTAATACCATCGCATCAGGGAAATAAGGCTAAATCTTACAAATTTTGAGGAGACATACTTGGTCCATAACATTAATCATCCAATTTCTTTTTAACTCTTTTCTCATTTTGGAAAAAAAAAAGTGCAGCTCACTGCCAGTGTTAATTTAACATCACATATAGGAATACTATGTTTTCTAGGTTTTAACATTTTTAGTGATCAAGAATTACTATATTTTGTTAATGGAAATACCACTGCTAAAAGCATAATGGTATAAATAGAATGATATCATTCGTTTCCAAAGACTATCGATATACTAGAGCAATGCGAAAATAATAATAAATCAACATATTTTGTGGCAAACTTTGAGGATAAGTTTAGGATTGTAATCTGTAAATTATCTTAGGGTAAGCACTGCAGCTACAAGCACAGCCAGTGAGTATTCTTGGGGCAAATGGGAAATGCGTTAAGTCCTCCAATTCAAATCCATGAGCAAAAATCCAATTCGTACTGCTCATTGGCTGCCTTTATATCCAGGGCCTTACGCAGGCCCACTCCACTGGAGTGTGGGCAGGGTACTTAAGGTACAGCTGGTTCAATGCCTCTTCTAGGGTTTGAGTACTGTTTAAAAATTTACGTGCCTCTAAGACATCAATTATCCTTTTGGGGCTCCTTGTCAGTTGGGACTCTTAGTCGAATGTGATTTTTAAAACTCCAGTATAAAAAATCAGTTGAAGATAAAAGGAAATATTTGTGCATGATTCAGAGTGTTATTAGTGTTATCAAGTGATGGTGTCTTTCTCTCCTTTCCTCTTGGTTCATCTTTCCTGTTAGTGTCACTTGCAAGTAAAATCTTCCCATATATAGCTCATAGAAGTGGAAAGCTTACATTTTTAAATTTCTAAGTTTAGCAAAAAGAGGAACTATGCCTCCATCTTTCAACAAAACATAAGTCCTAGACAAAAAAAAAAAAAGATGAATTGTGTCTTAGTAGCTTAAATTGGGTTATATGCTTATTTCTGATCTAATCACAGTGGTTGGGGCAAGTGTGAATGAAATGGAATGTTCAAATAGGTCAGATTGAGTAACTTGCTAGAGATAATTTAAAACCAATACAACACGAATATTATGGACTCTAAGTAGATCAGGGAAATTGTTCAGGTGAAAATCAGGGGGCTGCCCTAGAAGAGTGAGTGAGTGCTAGGCCCACAGATTTTTCATATATAGCTTAGGACACTGCTGGATTTTGAGCCTAAAACAGAAGTAAAGTTTCATGCTTCCCATTCTAGGTCACCAGTAGCCTCACCACGAGTGAAATCAGGTGATATAGAGGAAATGAAGCTTTTTCTATATGGATTCTGGTCTAAGGCCTGTAGTAAGACTTCCATTTTAGGATTTAGTAGGGGGACAGCTCCTCAGCAGAAATGAACCTGTGAGCTTAGTCACAACCCCACTGCTACAAGAATGTCAAATTTGCTCATCTCTGAAAAGTAGTTGGATGGGTTCTGTTACCTGTTAAAGAAGAAACAAAATGTTTTAGAAGAAAAATTCAAAATGTTATAGAAAGTAAAGCTAGGAGAACAGAAAAGTGAGGTGTGAAGTCAGATCATCTGAAGAATATGGATTTTTTTTAATGTCAATGTTTTAATTAAGAATTAAGAGGGTGAATGTATTCGAGCTATTACAGATGAACAAGATTCACCTGAGTCTATGTTCATTTGGTAATGAATGGGAAAGGCTGAATGACACCTGAAGATCTGTTTCATTCAATAAGCATATATTGATTACTTATTAGGTGCTGGCATACAGAAATGACAAAGACATGATCCCAAATATATGTTGCTTACATTGGTTCACTCCAATGTTTTGTATTACTTGTGGGTTAAACTACAAATGTTTGTGAACTTACAGTACTAATCAAGTGGTTAGCTAGGACTTTACAGTATAGAGTATAGTGGTTCAGTAGACATGTCTTCCTCTAACTTTACTCACGATCTCCATTGGGTATGTTTTTTAGTTTTCAGAGCCTCATCTGACAGTTGCACAAGTTTCTTCTGGCTTCTCTCTTTTACTTGAGGGGTTTTTTTGTTTGTTTGTTTGTTTCTTTTTGCAAGAGCCTTCATTCTCCATATCATGACTGATTGCCAGGGCCCAGCAAGACTGAATTTGGATGACCTCAGTTGCGGCAATGTAAAATATTTTTACTGCACTACAGCATTAATTAAATTTTTGGCTGCTTGTATTAGGGCGGTGACACTGTTCAAAGCTGACATGATGAGCTCTCCCCTCAGGCCCTGGATGTCAGCTAAACTTGACTGAGGTTTTCAGTTGGTGAGAGTAGAATTTAATCTGTTTTAGGTAGGCCGACAGTCCTCTTTGCATGATGGAACTGGACACTGGTTGGCAATTTGACAAGCATGGACTTCTATCCTTAATTCTGATTCTGATATAATTTTAGCATAGATCACATCAGTTGTATGCTTTAGTGGTCCTTTGCCCCTTGCGATGTCTGTCATCTTCAGCATGACCGTAGACATCTTCTTGGCCAGAAAAATAATATCATTGTTTGTATCATCCCATATTTCAATCTCAGCATCCAGCACACTCTTTTCTTTCTTGAAATCAGCAACTCACTCAGCAATCCTTTTCTTTTCTGCCTCAGGCTATTGAGTCATCTTAGCCAGGTCAGTTTTTGTTTCTATGTGAACGCTGGCATGACTATAGACCTCGTGATCCTTATCCACGTCAGAAACATCCTCCACTTCCTCTGGGGTCTGGATCATTATGGCTGAACATCTGATATCATGAATTGTATCATAGATCTTCTTTAAGATGTCCACAAATTGATTATCATTAAACATATCCAGAGGGTTTTTATTTAAGGCTTCCAAGGTGAGATTCATTTGTGTTACAAACTCAGAAATTGCCACATCTCCATGTGTTTACAACCTCAAAGCTCTCTGAGGTTGGTAAGCTCTCTCAAACCCTGTCCTGGTAATGAGTTTTTAAAGTTTTGGTTCCATTTCTAATTAGTTGTGTGACCTCAAGTGAATTACTTAATAACTTGTGTGTTAGTTTCTTCATCTGAAAGATGATGGAATTGGATTAGTTGATCCTTTCTTGTACTGATATTTGGCTTTAAATTGTGCTTTTTTACTAGCTTCTTAAGCAGGAAACATATAATTGATCTTAAAACTTTCTTGTTCACTAATACAGGCATTTAAAACTATATAGTCCACTATAAGCACTACTTTTGCTTCATCCCACAAATTTTGATTCGTAGTCTTTTCATTTTACTTCACTTCAAAATATGGTTTGAATTCCCTTCTAATTTCCTCTTTGATCTTTGGATTATTTATAAGCATCCTGCTTAATCTCTAAATGTGAATGTTTTCTAGACATCTTACTCTTAATAATTTCTAACAATATTGTTGTGGTCAGAGAATTTTCCTTCTGTTTAATATATCGAGATTTGTTTTATGATCCAGCATATGACTAAGTGCTGTGTGCATTTGAAAAAACATGTATATTCTGCAGTTGTTGAGTATAGTGTTTTATAAATGTTTATTAGGTAAAGGTGTTTGATAGACTGGTTCAAATATTCTTTATATATATTCTATTATCATGAAAGAGGAATTGTCTATTTCTTTCTTTAGTTCTGTCAGATTTTGCTTTGTATATTTTAAAGCTTGAAATTGGATGTATAAAACTTTAGGATGTTTATGTCTCTTTGATGAGTTGACCTTTTTTAAATAGATCATTTGCTGCCTTTATGTCTGGTAATATACTTTTTCTTGATCTCTGCTTTACCTGATATTAATGTAGTCCCTATAACTTTCTTACGCTAAGTATTGGTATAATATATCTTTTACCACCCTTGTGTTTTCAATCCATTTATGTTATATTTAAAGTGGTGGTTCTTCTGAACATTATTTTAAAATTCATTCTTACTTTTAATTAAAGAATATGATTTGTTTACATTTTATGCAATTATTGATATAGTAGGGGTTAAGCCTACTATCTTGGTATTTGTTTTCTATTTGACATATGTGTGGGTGTATGTGTTTTTATGTGTATTTCTCTTTTGCATCTTCTTTGGATAAATGGATATGTTTTAGAATTTTATCTCTTTAAAAATTTTTTTACTTTATATCTTTAAGGATTTTTTTCAGTCATATCTCTAGATAATGCAATGTTAATTTTTAACTTAGTGCTATCAACTTTTAAATAATATTGTACTACTTCATAATATAGTACTACCTTACGACAGTATACTTCCATTTCCCATCTCCATCCTTTGTATCTCGCTGTCATATTTTACTTCTACATATCTATAAACCCCACAGAATATAGTCGTTTTCATTCTTTTAAACAATTAAAATTGTTTTAAAAATGTATTATTGTAAATAAATAAATAGATAACAAAAGGTCTTTACATTTACCTACATACTTATCCTTTCTGGTGCCCTTCATTCCTTCCTGAAAATGTAGGCTTTTATATGCTTTTATTTCCTTTCAGCCTGAAGAATTTCTTTTAGCATTCTTATAGTGAAAGTATGACAAAAATAAATTATATCTACTTTTATATGTCTGAAAAATGTCTTTATTTTGCCTTCATTTTGAAAACTATTTTCACTAAACACAGAAGTCTAGCTTGACTATTTGATCTTTCAGTACTCTAAAGAGAATTTTATTGTCTTCTACCTGTATTGTTTCTGAGAAGTCACCTGTAATTCTTATCGTTGCTCCCCAATATGTAATATTTCTTTTTCTCTCTCTGCTTTCATTTAAAAATTTTCTTTATCTTTGTTTTTTAGCAGGGTACCTAAAATGGTTTTCTTTTGATTTATCCTCCTGACTAGGTCTATGGGTTAACATTGTTCATCAATCTTCATATATTTCTTCTGTCATATTCTCTCTCTTTCTTTTCTGGGATGCCAATTATATATATGGTGAACGACCTTTAATAGTGATTCACAGGTTACTGATGCTTTGTTATGTGTTTTGCATTATTTTTCTCTTAGAATTTTATTTTGGATAATTTCTTTTGGCCAATCTTGAAGCTCATTGATCCTTTTATCAATCATGTTCAGTCTATTGTTAAGGCCACCAAATAAATCTTTCATTGATGACTTTTGTTTTATTTTTAGCATTTCAACTTAGCTCTTTTTTATAGTTTCTGATGAAATTCTTCATATGTTTACACACATCATTCACCAGTTCTTCTAGATGTCTAACCAATTTTTATCATTTAAAAAAAAATTCCTTATCTTATTCTACTTACCTTTGAGTCATCTCTGGGTCTTTCTATATTGATTATTTCTTATTTGACAGCAGATCACATGTTCTTGCTTCTTTGGAAGTCTCAAATTCTTTATTGTGTCCACATAGTATGTGTAAAAGACCATGAGAGAGTTAAGCAAATATTATTTTCTTCTAGAAAAATGATAATAATGAGTCAATCTAATCTATATTTATCTTTGATGCAGCTTTTGCTAGATTCAGATTACCTGAAAGATTTTCCCATCAGAAGGACTTGATTTCAGTAATACTTCTGGGATTTCTCTCTTTTTTTGAATCTTTGGAAAATTCTCTTTGCTTTCCAGTAGTGAATTCCTTTGGGAATTTCTCTCTCAGCCTTCCTGCCTCACCCTCAGTCTTTGGAGGACCACTGAAGTGCAATTTGTTGAAAATCTTGGATCCTTTGAAAGAATTTCTCTCAGTTCTCTTGAACAACTCTTAGTCTTCAGCATAACACCCTCAGGCACTCGGTGAAAGCCTGCTGGAAAGGGTTGATGAATGGGTGCAGAATTTTCTTGTGATTGAGTCTTCTTAGGATTCCAACCTCTCATGCCAGCTCACATGCAGCCATTAAGTTTGTTAAAAGTTTGTCTGGTTTATCCTAATCCATATTTTGCAGATCATGCTTCTTCCCACTGTTCTATCAGAGGTGAAATAACTGTTATCTTCTCTCTTAGAAAGGTCTTATTACTTTCTGAAATTTAGTTCACTAAGTTTTCTTGCATCCTCAGCTCCCTGTAGCTTATCCAAGAAGTCCCTTTAGGGTCATTTTGAATGATAGCTTTTAAATTCTGAAGACACTGGAAACCTGAATAAGCTGTTGGAGATAAGACAGGCATCATACATTTGTATAATGAGAACCTGTCTCATAATTCCCCTTTTTGGCTCCATTTATGATAGCTGACTAATAGAGTCAATTAACAGCAGCCAATGGCAAGATATATGTAATGTAAGGTGGCATGCCAGTAATCACTTAAGGTGATCCCAACACTGCAGGACTCAACACTGCTGAAGCACATTATGTGTTTTTGCTGATTTATTTTTGTCGTTATTGTTTTCTGTGATAAGTATTATTTTACTTGAGTAGAAAAAAAAAAGTCTTCCTGTTATGAGAGATGTTGAAGTAGTTAGTTTTACTTTCAGCAAATGCATAGGAGGAAAATCTAAGCTATCTTCTATGGAGAGGATGTAATTGACTAAAATATTAAGTAGTTAGGTCATAAATGGGGACAGTGTCCCTGCTGAGTTTCTTCTCTAAGGGTCTAGTTATTTCGGATCTGCTGCAGCACTGATTTATAGGGAAGAGAAAGAGAAAATACTTTCTATTCCAAAGTAGTAAAGGACAGGGCCTTCACTGAAATCTCAGCCTTTTAGTGAGGCACTGCCTCTTACTTACTCACAATCCCATGCCCCTCAGTATTCTAGGTACAACTGAAGTCCCTGACACTCCTGTCCTATTAATTGTCTCCCAGTACACCCAGGACATAAAGAGATTTTACTTACTTATAAAAAAATCTAAGCTTTCTAGCACATTTGCACATCTCTCAATATTAGCCTTTTATAGTATGAACACTAAAGGCCCCAGGAAGTCTATTAAAATCATCTACAAGGACAAATAAATGACATTAAGTTCAAGGAGTTTGCCGTGGAATTGATTGTTTCCTCAGCTGATACCAGTGGAAATCTACTGAGCCTCTACTGCGTTAATGAAAAACAGATCATGTTTGACAAATGTGGATGGATATTTTTATATGCTTCCTCTATTGCCTGATAAGTCGGAGTGAGGAGGTAGAATTTATCTGAATATTTGTAAAGTGCATGACATTGAATCCATAGATGTAATGATTTATGAAATTAGCAATGCTTTCTTTCTTGGAAGAGTGGAAGTCATCTAGCACAGTGCTTAAGAATATAAGCTTTGGAGTAAGATTTATGTGGGTTTGAGTCTTGGCTGTACGATTTATCTGGGTAAATTTCTATGCCTCAATTTCCTCTGGATAAAAGAGCCATCTATTATCTACTTCTTGTTATTCTTTTAAACACAGTAGTATTTATATAGAATTTTGCACAGTGCTTGGTACACAGTTGGTGCTAACTAAGTGGTAATAACTATAATATATGGAAATTAGATCCACGATAGAAGGCTTTAATAAAACCTAGGAATAAGTATGATAATAATTCTTAACGACTTTCTTCAGTTGTACTTGTATACTCATTTTATTTGAGCCTGGTGGTCTGACTGAATATTTTTCCTGCCAGTACAATTGAGTAGCAGAGAATCAGTTGTTCAAAATCTTTTTGTTCTACTTTGTAATGCACGATAAGATTTAGTAGGAGTGTATTGTTTGATATTTTATTTAGTATTTTCACAGTTAGACATCAAATAAAGTTTGCTTCCTAGTGGGAAATGAGAAAAAGAGAAGTTTAGCTCCAAAATTCTTTGGGCATTGGGGTGGAACGATCTGGAATTCAAAATGTTGTTACTGTGAATAACTTAGAGCTGATGTCTGAAATTGCAGGAAATGGGAGACTAAGGCAGTTGCCTGTTATTTCTTGGGCTAGCCACATCAAGATCTTAGCTATACTCAGGTAAGTGTGTTGCCAGGGCTTGTTAGTAACAATTCCTACATAATGATGTCAAATAGAGCATAAAAGTACAGTTATTAATCTTGTATCTGATTATTTTGCTAATTCCTCACTCCTTCTTATTACCGAAGGAGGATGCAAAGGACAAAAGAGTATAGCGGTTAAGATATACCAAGAGGTTGGAATCAGGCTGGGTTCGAATTTTGCTTCGCCTCTTTGTAAATGTTAAGTCTCAGATCCCCCCCCCCCCCGAAAAACCAAGGTAACAGTGTTTATATCACTGTGTTCTTGTGAGTTGAAAAGAAATATGTATAATATGGTGTTCAACAAATGTTAACTCTTCCTAATAATCCAGAAAAGACAGCTTAAGCTTATATAGTCTCCCTCTTGAGTCCAAAGATACAGGAAGGCTCGAATGTGGGATGGGGTGATTATGGACTATAAACTACATTTTCAAAGGAAGCTCCATCTATTTTACTACTTTTGAACATATAGTCATAGTGACTATCACTTGGGATCTGCCAAGGAGAAATAAAATGGACCAATTTGAAGGCAAGTGATCAGGTGGCATTTCCTACTATCTTTCTTTCCTTAATTCAGGTTGAGTACACAGCTGTGTGTAAGAGCTTCAAAAGTGCAATATATCATCAGTGTCAATGCCATATCACTGACAGTTTCCCTGACTAAGCCAAGCATTGATCAGTGAAGGTTCAGAGCTTTGAGATGGGTGTTGTGTTCTAGGGTAAGAGAAGCATTGGCTATAGAGGCATTGAGCTAGCAGCAATGTGCTCATCCTTCCATCAGGAGTAACAGAAGTGTTTGTAGGGACCAAGGTGTTGCTGGCACCAAATATTCACACTCTAGGTATTTGCCTCTGTGAACCCTTTTATTGTTCCCCACTATTTCTATATAGTAAAATTACTGATTTCCATAGAGAAAGTTTAGGAATACTGGCTCTGCTGTGCTAACTACATAAAGTTAGGTGTCCAAAACAACAATGAGGAGTCTTGACCCTCTTCTGGGTCTAACACAAAGCTTAAAATACTAATAATTTTTAAAATTTGTTCACTCACTCACACTCCCTCATTTGACCCTTTATAGAGACATCCAATCCAATTTCTCATATTCTTTGTATGAATAAGAATATCGAGGCCTGGAGAGAGGAAGGAGTTTGCTCAGGATTACTTTCCTACTCAATAGCTGAACAAGATTAAAGTTCTTTGATTGTAAGCAATAGCTACTCGATGCAGTAACTTAAACAACAGATGGATAAGTTGACAGACAGACAAGTAATAAGGATACTGGACAACTCATGAATTGAAGTAAGAGCTGAAGACCTAGGCATTCGGAGAGATGTTAGCAAGTATCTCAATGGTCTGGATAGCAGGAACTCATTAGTGTCTCCCCAGGACTCTGCCATCAGATCTGGCAGCCTCAGCCACTTCCTCTATGTTGTTGTCCAATATTCAAATTCCTGGAGGGAGAGACTTGATTCGTTATCAAGCCAATTATTAGGTCTTCCTCCTAAGCTGTGGTCAGGGACTCTGGACCCATGATTGACATCCTGCTAGTATTACATGGGGTCAGAGTCAGAGGCAAATTCCCAAAGAATACTGAGAAAACAGAAATAGAAAAATAATATATATAAAACAAGTTTATACTGTATGTTTAAAACAAGACAAATCCTTTTCCGGGAGCAAAACTTAAGTTCAAAACATATAATTCTTAACTTTCTAGAAAGTTGAGAAATAGTCACTCTCTTGATATATATATATATATATATATATATATATATATATATATATATATAGTTTCTTTAGTGTAACTTTATTCTGATGGATGACAGTCAAGGCCCTCGGGGCTACCTCATCTTTTTTCCTGGAACATAGCTCTGTCTATGTTGGGAGTAAGGAAACTTGGAGAATGACTTAGACATGACAAAGAAGGTTCTAGCTTTCAATGAGTATTTCAATCACTTGGAAAAATCCTATTTTCAGGATTTTGAAATTTTATTAATCATGGACAGAGCAAGGGTCAGCCTGAAATAGAACTATGAGTCAGGGAGAAAGCACTGGATAAGGAAGACTGGGTGTGGGTTCTGACTCTGATATTTTCTGGTTTGGACAAGGCTGCTTTAACCTTCTTTAACTTCAGGTTTTATTTGTTTGTTTGTTTGTTCGTTTTGTGTTTTATTAAGTAGTAGAACAAATTAATGTGAAAATGAAGAAATGTTCTAAAACTTAATAAAACTAGACACTCCATGGATGAGTGTTACTTTGATTTTTTTAAAACACAATTTCAGTAAGTATAAAAATAGACAAGATAGATGATGATCAAATATATTTTAAAAATTATTTCAATTGGATCTTTGTTCTATCTGTAAGACAAATAAAAATCATCCCTCTGATGAAGGTGTGATTGCTTTGAATGCCTGAGCAGGTTTAGGTGCCCTTCTCCTCGCTACTCCTTCTCTGAGCCATAAATCATTTAGACAAACTGGTGGACACAGAGGGTTAGCAGGCCACCCAACCTCTGACCGTCAGTTTTATTACTTTCTCAAGAGCAGAAATTTGGAGTAATATTGGCATTCAATCACAACTCTCCAATTTTATTTGAGACACTTGGGCAAGTTCTCCTCTTAATGAAAACATAAAATAGCAAGTAAGCTTAACTTCTGAACAAAAAGAACATTGTTAGAGGGATCTTGCATATTATAACACACTTTATTTCCTTTTTTATGTCTAATTTAACTTCTTCGGTGGGGCCCATAGAGTTTAATAGTTGTATTTTCTTAATTTTATTCTTATTTTAAAGAGAAATTTAACTACATCAGATGTCAGCAGCTCTATGAACAATCTCCTTGAGTAATCCAGGCACTCTGCTGGCTCTAAGTATAGAGTCAGAATCTTTGTTCGGAAGGAGCCCCACAGATGGTGGGTAAGGAGAGGAGCTGCTTTCCATTATCCACTCAATGCATAACTATAGGTGTAATCAATACCTACCCATGAGGTTGACTAAAAACCAACTTCTACATAAGAAAGTTTAGCTAGGAGTCTAAGCCTTCTGTTTTGTCAGCTGTCAATCAGATTAGGGAGGAGGGGAAGCAGATATAGGAGATGGATTCATTGTGAATATTTGTTACATCATTAAATAATCTGCAACCTTAAGAAAAGGGTTTTTCTCTCCCTGGTACTAGAAAAATAAATTTACCAAAAGATAACCTAATGATAAGACTTATCTGCCACATTGATAAGATTAGATTTCAGGGGGTAAATGTCTCTCATTATTATAACAGGGAGTTGTAGGCTATTTCTCTTTGAACCACAGATAAACTTATCTCTATCTTCATTCTTCCAGGCAGTTATGTTGAACATGTAAATATTCCCCCTGCTGTGATTATTAGTGCTGCCGGCCAGAGATGCTTTATTTTCAAGATGTTGATGCAAGAAGATAGGAGCATCAGGAGCACTGCACCAGGTAAGACTGTCCCCACTACTAGGCACTGGTTCAGATGGTGGTGGTAGTGGGCCTTTTATTGGGACAAGGTTAAATCTGTGCTTTGTCTTAGTCAACGTTTGTTTTCTGTTACTATTAACATATGCTCCCTCAAATTAGGAGCATATGAAAGGGGTTATAGTATGAGAATGCAAGACCATTTTATGGAATACAGGGGCATTAATTATAGTCTGACCTCTAAAGAGACTTAGCTGAGAAATTGAACATCTATTCTTTGTCTCTCTGAGGCCATATGGTCTCTCATTTCCCCTTATTTCTGAACCTCAGCTTCATTTTTCTTTTTTCCAACACTGCTGCTGAATCTCCATCTCTGTACATACAGCAGAAGGCTGTCCCCTCCTTCCTCATTCACTTGCCCTTGACATTCACAAGTCAAGCATCAAGTGGAGCCTTAAATTCTCATATTTCTGACTCCAAATTCCCAGGAAAGAGTCTCTGCTTAGTTGAGTTTGGCACATTTTGTCCACCCGGTATCCAACTGGGAGTTTCATAGAAATCCTGACATCCATATATGGACCCTAAGGACACTTGGGCCTCCTGTTAAGAACCCTTTACTAAGCATTGTGGTGAGCCTTTCACATGCACTGTCTTTATTTGAAATTCATAGAACCCTAAGAGATAGATATTATCATCTCATTTTATACATAACAAAGTAGAGTCTCTAAGATATTATGTAATTTGCCCAGGGTCATCCTCTGGTAAATGGCAGAAATGGAATTTAAACCAGCTTTCTTCAATTTCAAAATCCGTGCTCTTTACCACTGCTCTCTCTCACTTTAAAATAGAGCTTATCAAATTTCATTCAACATCAGAATCACCTACTGGTCTCATTAAATCCCTGATTTTGAGACCCTATGCTCAGAGATTCTGATTCTTTAGGTCTAGGATGGGGCTCAAGAATATGCATTTCTAAAAAGCTCTACTGTGAAGCTGCTGCTGCCAGTGGAGGACTACACTTTGCTTAGCACTGCTGCTCTAAAGGATCAAGAAGTTAACCCTCTCGTGAATGAACAAATCCCTCTGAATTGTAAGTATACCCCAGAAACAACTAGAATTTAAAAAGTTCTTGTGGGTTCAGTTACTTGCTTTGTCTAATCCTAATGTTTTACACGTTTTGCTCTTAATACATCTTTCTAGGAAAGAAAACCCTTTCTGACATAGGATACTTAAATTCTGAGGGACTCTCAGGAGTCCTGGAGACATATGCAATACATAATCTTTGGAGGTTGTCATGGAACTCGCCTACTATACTTTTTCTTCTTAACCCTTTACTCAAATTTTAAAAAATAAATAAAAAAATAAAATAAAACACATGCTCATCAGAGAAATAATTCTGAATTACACTGCTTTACTGGGAGATGGCAGAGGTCAGTTTCCATGAACTTCACTCTTCTTACCCCACATACTTTTAGAAAGTAGTTTGTATTCAGCAATGAGAATAACTTAAATCTACTATGGAAAACATTATGGATGAATCTTACACATAAATATATACGTAAAGCTATAAAATAGGCCAAAGTCATCTTTGAGGATAGAAATAAAGATAGTGGTTACTCCTTGGGGCAGGGCAGCAAACATAGGGCATGGGATGAGGGTAGAGAGAGTGCGGGGATGAGAATGACCTGTTTCTTGGTCTGGATGCCGATCACATGAGGATGTTCAGTTTGTAAAAATCCATCAGCTTGTACAGTTATGAACTGAGCTCTTTTCCATGTCTATGTTATATTCCAATATAAGTGTTTAGAGGAGACAAAAAAACTTCATTTGCAGAAAAGCCGAATATAAAACTATATTTAGAACATTATCACAAATGTGCTAAACTTTCACATTTCATAAAGAATAACACTTCTAAATATTGACCATGGCTGCCTCTGGGTGGTAAAAACGTAGTTGGATTTATTTGTTATACTTTTCTGCTTTGTTTAAATTTTCTGCAGTATGCATGTGTTACATTTATAAAGATATTTTAACTAAGTTTTTTGAAGGTTTTATTTATTTATTTAGACCCAAATAAGAATGTAGGTGCCTGTAAGCTTCTATTTTCTCCTTTCTAGTATCCTCAAACCCAGAATGATTCCGCGGCTGGCTCGATGCCTGGGGAAAACAAATTGGGGATGGTCTCAGAATCCTCCTTTGCTCTTATCAACCTTCCCGTGTGTGGCTTGTTTATCTCTGTGACTTGTTGCAGACACCTTCCCAGTAAAAACCACAAAATATAAATTGTGCAATTGCAGTGATTTTGTTTATAAATTAAAAGGTCTGTTATTTACATTGAAAACTGGAGTCACACAGCATGAGTAGTAAATTCATGCTAATAATTTAAAATTTGTATATTTCTTTACTTAGAATGATACCAAATAGCAAATGAAAAGCACCATGAGAAGCCCAGAGAGAGAGAGAGACAGACCAGTACGTTTTTCCTACTCTTTGAACAAAGAGCTCTGAATTTTTATTTTGCACTAGCTCTACCCCAGCTCATGTTTGTTGAATGAAAGACCAAATAAATAAATATTTTTAATAGAAAGTGGAACATACTCAGTATCTTCTATTTCCTGACAACACGAGATTTAATCAGGATTGCCAGCATATTGTTAAGTATGAGAATATCTGAATAATACAATTACTCTTGAATCACATATGCCTATTGTTGGTTTTATTTGCCATATGTCTGCAAAGTCATCACAGTTTTCTCAGCATCGACATTTGAGTTTGCTACTTATGGGGCTACTCAGGTGGTGCTCTGTCATGGTCTGATGCCAGATTCTGGGTGTGTTGGTTCTGGAGCCTCTTGGGAGGGGTTCCCATGTAGGCCAAGGTCAGTTGCTGCCTTTGATTGTTCAGAGTTACCTGATAGGAGCTACAAAGTGATCCATAAATCATTGCTGCCTATGATGGATCTGGAGGCAAGTGGAAGAAACTACACTGTGAGACAAGGTCGGTTATTCCCAGTACCAGACCTGTGGCAGCTCAACAAAAGAATCATTGTACCTCAAGGCCTGAGGCTATCTGCCAGTTGCACATAAGTCTTCACAGCTGAAAGAGCCTTTGGTTGGTATGGGAGTTAGGTGGGGCAAGAACTGAGGGAGTCACTGGGGTAAAACGTGCAGATTTCACCTGACCATTGCAGAATCAGGTTTTGTTCCAGTGCTGAATCTGTGGCTTCCTGTAAAAGTCTCAGATTACAGCAAGGCCAGCTGGTGTTCACCTCAGGCCCACAGACACCAGAGATCTGTCCATGAAATATTATAACTTGGGGTGTCTCTTAGGGTCTGACGCTGAAAGTCTCTCCCAGTATACATGGGCTGCGCATGGGGCTTTTGTTTGCTGTAGAATTTGTGGCCCAAGGAAAGCACAAGGTGGGGCTGGCTGCCCAGCAACGGGTCTGCCACAGGCAATTTGTGGGTTGGGTAGTGTGGTGTCTCAGGAGACGGGGGTGGAGCGAGACAATTCTGTCAGGCCAATGCAGATTCAGGCAATGAGACCATGCAGGGGTAGGTCTCAAAACAAGCAAGATGACACCTGTCTGTGTACTGCCCTGGAGGGGGCCCAACAGAGGAGCAATGGCAGCTGTCCCTCCAGTCCTCACTTTGGCGCCACATGACTCGGTCTTTTCCTGTATGTCTCATGTACCTCTGAAGCTGCTGACCCTTCGGCTGGAGCCCAGGGTGAGTGTCTATGAGCAAGTGAGTCTGCGCACAAGTTCTTTAAGGGGGACATCTGGGTTTTCAGGTTCTGTCTGTCTCATCCAGACGGCTGGAATCCTTACTGATTTTTATAGTCATATTTTGTGGGAGCTCCTCTTCACAGAACTAGAACCTTGGGCTGGGGAGCCTGTGTGGGGTTGGGCCCCTCATTTGCCCAGGAGGACTTCTATAGCCGTGCTCTTCCTCCCAGTGCTCAACCACCAGGTGTGGGTGTGGGACTAGTACACTTTGTGTCACTGCCTCTCCTTCCAGCCTTGATATGGCTTTTTCTTTATATCTTCGGATATATGTATTATGATCAGCTAGAGTTCAGGTGGTTCTCCATGTTGTCTGTTTTATAGTTTGGTTGTAATTTTATGTGGTCATAGACGGTGGTGAACCCTGCTTTTACCTAGCCTGCCATCTTGACCAGAACCAACCAGCCAGTGAAGCTTGTATTTTAAAACAAATGGATTTTAATAAAGTAGAAGTAAATGAGAGGATCCGGTGCCAATAAATGCAGAAATAGAAACCCCAGGTCTATAAGTATCTATGTGATACAAATGTCAAAACAAAAAGTGGCCATGAAAACTTGAGACCTTGACATTGACTTTACCCCTTATATGATATTTCCCAAGGGGTACTTTCAACTTCCAATGATATTTGTAAAGCAAGATTCATGAGGGAGAGGCACTTAGCAAAGTAAGGAAACGATCACTTCATGAGGTTTGCAAAGCAAGATACAAGTGTTCAAGGACCAAGTGATAAATAGAGCGATAAATGAGATTTTAGACCAAAGCTCGAAGATGCTAAAAACTCCAGGAAACCTATCTCATGTTCTCTAGTGCTTTTAATATTTGTGACAGTGATAAAAGTGAATAAAAATAGAGATGTGTCTGTAACCAGAATTTTAAAAGCATTCTTTCATCATTTCCCCTTGAAGCTTTAGAATTTTTTCAAAAAGGTTATATGTTTTATGTTAAGCATCTCAATATTTTTGAGTAAAGGAACAATAAAAGTTGCCTAAGAGTCAAAGAGAAAAAGAAATGGTGATGAGATCTTTCATTCTTGTCTCTAAATATTTCCCAGAGTTTTACCACTCATGGCAATATCAAACACCCAAAGAAGGAAGAGGAGCCATTGGGAAAGAGATACCAATGCCAAGTTTGCTGGCCAGGTGCACATTAATTTGTTGCTTTCGGAAACAATTTTTAAGGCTTTCCTGATTACACACATCCCTGCCACCACCTCCCAATAAAAGGTAACTCTTCAATTGACAATGAGTTAACCAATGACACATATAATGCTGTGTAGACACACACACACACACACACACACACACATGAAGCAGTATGTATGCATATATATATGACCAGTGGCACACTGTATCAGTAAGAATACAGGCTCTAGAATCAATTTTCTTGGGTTTAAATCTTCCAATCACTGTGTACGCGACTTTGGGCAAATTATTTAACCTGTCTGATCAGCTTCCTCAGCTATAAAGTATGAATAATTTTTATTCCCCCCTTACTGGGTTATTACAAGGATTAAGAAAAATTGTACATGAGCCAGTTATCAGTTTATTTCCTTTCAGTTTCAAATTCATCCTTCAATGACTGCTCAGCAATAGTGAATAGCATTCCTTCAACTACTTCTCCTTTACGGCGAGCACAGTGTTAAACTTTCTCGGTGGTGGGCACTGGAGGGATGTTGCAGGGGCTTTCCTGCTGGTTCCAGAGGCTGCAGTGACAGTCATTGGTATGGAGGGGAGGATATCCAGTGAGGGCTCTGACCCCATCAAAAGCCCAGAATGTGAGTTCCTGGATGACCTTGCAGCCCTAGTTAATCTCATTATCTCATGGTCCTTTCGACGAGACACTGCACCTCTAGACTACCACCTTAAACTCCTCTGCAAGCTTGCATGCCCAGTTACCAGCTACATCCTGTCTGATTCCTAATGGTTGCCTTCTGTTTGCCCAGCAACTATGGGCCAGGGAACAAACCAGGGAACTTCTCTACCCTCTAGTGAACTGCAACTACACTTTGTCCAGTGAGGTCTGAACCAGCCTTAGGAGGGGAGTCCCAAGTTTGCCCTTTTCTGGGTACTCTTCCTTAGCTGACCTATTATATAGAGTTATCTTATATCTTAGAATTACTCTTTTATCATAGGAATCAGCAAACTTTTCCTATAAACAACATAGTAATTTAAAGAAGGGGAAATCGGGGCCAACAAAGTACAATCCCAGGGCCCAATCCAGGTAGGGGACTATTAATAGGCAGCCTGTGATCTGAGAATAGATTTTACATTTTTAAAGAGTTGGATAAAGGACAAGAAAGAGGCAAAAGAGGAGGAGGAGGAGGAAGAGACAGTGGCTTTGGTCAAAAATGAAAATAAAACAAGGAAAAGTAGAGAGTGTATGTGGCCTGCAAAGCCTAAAGTGTTGCTATCTGATCCTTTATAGAAAAAATAGTCCAGACCTACTGAGGTGTACCTCCAGAAATCTGTGCTTTAACAAAACTTCCTAAAGACTCTGATACAAGAACCACTGGATTGAGAGTAGCCAATCATCTGGCCACTGTGATTGATTCTTAATTTATTGTGCAAAAGACCAAAAGTAATTCTGAATTTATATGGGAGCTATTAGAAAAGATCTCTTTTCACTTTAGTCTGGTGTAAATATGGTAACTCTGCTGCCAGTCTGATACCGCAAGGTGAGTATCTGAAGCTTGCAGGTAGGAAGCAAGAGCCTGAGGATTAAACCAATGCTGCAGGAAGCAGGACAAATAGGCAGAGAAAACCAAGTCCTTGGTGACTTCCTTTGAGCTGCTGGATCAAGCTCATCTATCTGGACTTACAGGTATAAATGTCCCAAAAAGTTCATTTGAGAGCACTGTTTCTCAACTTTAAGTGTTACCAAACTCAGGTTCGGTTGCTTGTCTCCCATAAGCCAATAACTCATAAGCCAATAACTCTAGGAACAAGAGTTTAGTAGAAAGAAAGGTTTATTCAAGATTCTAGCACCCTGAGAAAACTGTGGACTGCTGTCAAAAAGGCTATCTTGCCCTTTCAGTGCAGTCAGGGGTTGTTACAGGGAGAGGGCTGAGCAAGGGATCAGGGAGAAATTCCAAACCCCCAGAGAGGGTGCTGCATCCTGGAGGGGCGGGCGTGGCCAAGAACATCTAGCTTGTCTTCCTGGCCTCGGCTTGTTTCTCAGGCCATCTGGAGAGGAAGCAAGAGCAACAAGGAATTAACAAGGAAGGGATGGGAGCTCCTCTTTTGAGGTACAAGTCGTCATGATGAATTCTTCCACCCCTTCGCAGCCTGCTCTGATAAGCAACCTGGAATTGGTCAAGCAGAGGTCTGGGAAGGGTTTTGCAGTCAATATTCTGGCACCAAGTGGTCTGGGAACTAAGCTAGCTCTCTCTGAAGTCTGTTCTTAGTGTTCTCAACCAAGCAAGTTGTTAATCTACAAGTTACACATTAGTTAACAAGACATTTTTATGCACATAAAGTATGAGAGTGAGATTGTAAGGATAAAAAGGAAAAAGAATAAAAATGATTACAGTCATAAGACTACAATAAAACCACAGCAATCACAGTTACAATCCACACTGTCATTTCCTCATTTCCATTTCTACGGAAGTTTTGTTGATTTACTTCTAGTGGACTTGTGGGACAGTCATTTATCATGAAATGCTTGAACTTGCAATGAGACATGGTGTTTAGCTCCTCTAGTT
Source organism: Rousettus aegyptiacus (assembly GCF_014176215.1). NCBI lineage: Eukaryota > Metazoa > Chordata > Mammalia > Chiroptera > Pteropodidae > Rousettus > Rousettus aegyptiacus. The sequence goes on along the minus strand of NW_023416307.1, from coordinate 107,326,775 downwards.
GGAGGAAGAGTTCCCAGGTGCATTTGCTTTCTAGTTGTCAAGGCCTGCCTACATAGTTTAGTTATACTTATTATGATTATTTTGAAATTCCACAGGAGACTAATTTTAACACTAATGCAGTTAGGCCTAGCTTTACAATTCCTCCTGGGACAGGTTTTATTTCCAAAGGTAATCAGAGAAAAAGGCTATATTAAAGAAATGAAGCCTGAGTGTGGTTAGTGTGTGGTCACAATTCTGGTTACATTAGTACCATTAAAATTTTAAGTCAGATGATTTTTTGTTATGGGTGCTGTCCCATAGCTTGTATGCTGTTTAACAGTATTCCTGACCGCTGCTCACTAGATACCTATCAACCTCCAGTTTTGACACCCAAAGATGTATTCAGATGTATTCAGATATTTCACTTGGTGGGGGGGGGGCGGATCACCCCCAGTTTGCAAATCACTGCTTTAGAATTTCAACCAGTTTGAGCTGTTTTAAAATATTTGCAACAGAAATATTTTAATAGATCGTATGTCTGCAAGTATTGGTATATATTACTTAAATTACTAGATTCAAAATGATTTTTCTTAGCAACTATATTCATTCTAAGAGGAGATTATTCTTGAAATATGGCTCCTTGTGCAAATAGACTTTTGAATTCTTGCTTTGGAGAATATTATGACAGAATTGTCGTCTAAAAACTGACATCTTATGTTATCCCAGAACTTCTGGGAATTGTTTCTTATGGCTCCATACTGAAATTCCTTGCTCACAATGGATGTTTCAGTTCTCCCTGTGTGTGTCTTTCTCACTGTTCTGTGTGACCCATGTACAAAACTCAGTTTCCTTTTCTGGATTTCCATGAAATCACTTTCAGGGGCTTAAATGGGCATGGACAAGTGTCGGATTCAGATTGTGAACCCAACAAAGACAGTCAATTAAAGGTAGCCCTAAAGATATGTGTGCTCACATCTATTCAGTCTATTCAGTATAAATCTTGGCTAGTTAATTTGGTTCAGGTAAGACTATTACATTAACCAATGTCCTCTGAGCTTCACGCACTGAAAGTTAGAGCAAAAATGGAGCCTGGTTAGATTGAATAATTGCTAGGTTCAGTTGAGGATATTCCAGTTTTGGTATACTGATAGATTCATTTTCATAGACTGTTAAGGGTCTCTGTTGGGTGGATACCTTTCCATGTTTTCTGGCTACATCTTTGCTCCATATACTTAACATTAAGTATATCATGTGTTTTCTTAAGCTTGACCTTTGAACATACTCCAATGGACTAACCAGATACATGTAAATTGAAAAAATACATATATATCAGAAGAATATTTTTTTAAATAAAGGAACAGAAAAACAGTCATGGGGGTGGGAAGTGATGCTACATGTTTTTATGCAGATAATTAAAAATTAAGTAACTGTTTTTCAGAGCCTAAAAAATCATTTAATTATTTCTGCTAATTCATACATCAGTCATCAGTCTTCACTCCAATTTCTGGCCCTCTCCGTTTTTATCCATTCTTAATACATTGATGTCTAGCAAATAATAATAATAAAAAAAGCCTCCTACTTTATTATAAAGAATAGTTTATCTCTCTATAGGTCAACCTCTAAATTTAGCTTGGGATCTCTCTTTGCACATCAAGAAATTCATCAATGTGTTCAGGCAACAAAGAACCTTATTCTCCAGAGACGAAAGTAACAGAAATTGGCATACATGAAGATGCCCCACATAGTTACCACTTCGAGGAAGAACTTGCTGTCCATTTGTGGTTGAATAGGGTCAGCAGACAGCCTCTAGAGTTCAGCTCTTTCGATGCTGCCCTCAGTTGTAGAAAACCTTCCTACCTGAGATTGTAGCCTTCGTGGGGAAGCCTGTATTGAATGTTTCGGCAAGCAGGTGATATAAAAGGCCAGTTATTTTGGTGATGCAAGACACTTCAATAGAAAATGGGCTCCAAAGATTCCCTGCCAAGTTGGCCAAGGCATGTTAGGCCTGTATCACAGTTTGACTTCCTCTTCTGCCCAATCTGGTCCTCTCCCTTACTTTGAGAGTTATCGATCCCTAATAAAAATCTTGCACCCCAACCTCCAAGTCAGCATCTACTTCCGGAGAATACAACCTGTGACAGAAACGTATGTTCCTATTAGCATAAATTCATTCATACTTATGGAATACATTCTTGAGTGCCTATAATATAATAGACACTGTACCAAGTAGTGGGATTACAATAGTAAAATGATACACATGGGATTTCTGGAGCTTGAAGCCTAGTAGAGGAGACAAATAAAACAGGCAAGTGAATGAATAAGGCAGGGCTGGGGGACGTATGAACTAGAAGTTCTTCAGTTTCAATTGTGGTTGACTTAATAATTAATAGTTCCCATGCCTTTAGTAAATTGATCCAAACCAATTTACTTTGGCTTTTTGGACAGAACTTACCTATTGAATAGTGGACAGCCAATTATCACTGGATTTTCAGTTCAATGAGTTTGTTCTCTGCCTCCTTCTTCTTTATGAACAAAATCATTCAGACTGCAGCTTACTTGTTTTAGACATCCCCATGGGCAATTGGATCATCTATTTTGGAGACATAATTGAAAAGACTGAAGAATGCACCGAGGACCTTCCAGCTGATAGACATTGAAAAAGAAGCCAAGGTAGTTTGGTCAAGATTTCTAGAATACCAGAGCTTCTAATTGCAAAATATGGTATTTATTTCCTACTGACCTGAACAGTTGCAAGGTTTTAGTCAAGGTGATTTAGAGGAGATTAGAGAGAAGATAAATGTTTCAAGCATACCGAAGTGAAAAAAATTGGTTATTCTGCCATTAGCTTTTATTCTGCAGTATTTAGCACTCAAAAACATTTTAATATTGAGTTGGACTTTTTGTCCCTTGGGGATTGGACAGGCTCTAGAAAAAAACATATGCTGATTGGTTGTACATTTTCTCATTAAGGGTTATCTTTCTAAGCTCCCTAACAGCAAATTAGCAAGGTATAAAGCATTATTATTGCATCCCAGCCATCATGACTGCTTTGGAATTATGATGTAAACCAGAAATATTAACCCCCTCATATGGGTACCTAGAGTCTTAACAAAAAATTTTTCTTAGCTACCTAGTGTTCAAAATAAATGCTTAAATAATAATAGTTACCAATTATTGAATGCTCACTACAGGCGAAGTACTGTGCCAAGTACATGATGTATACATTTTTCCATTCGGTCCTTACAAGTATCCTATGAGGTAGGTATTATCATTATCTCCATTTTATAGATGAGGAAAATGAAGTTTGGATGGGTTAAATAATTTTCCCAGAGACATACAGTTAGTACTTGGCAAAGTCAATATAAACCCTAGGGTATCTGACTCCAAGACCATTATTACATTTATAATTAAATAAGATCCTATTCATTTGGAAACCACTAAATCAAAGTGTATAATGTAATTGCTCATATTCGGAAACTCATGGCATCCAGTTTAGACATTATTTTTAATACTGCTCTAACCAGTCTCTGTGTCTGGAACAAAAAATTGCCTAATCCAGTCCATTTAATTCAATCCACTAGATTCATATGGTCCATGAAGTATTTTAGTTTTGGGGGAGGGAAAGGAAGGCAAAGATAAATAAGATACATTTCCTGTCCTCAGGGAATTCGAAGTCTATCAGGGATTTTACTCTTTATCTTCATGAAGTCTTTACTCTCATTTCTCATTCTTTCTCTATAGTTTATGGATGCTGAACCAGGAAAGATGAAGGGAGACTCTTAACTAAATCATTACTGAGACAACTATTCAGGATTCAGTGTGCTGTTTGGCAAAGAAACAAGCAAATCTTTCTGGGTCATATGGGAATGGAGCCTATGGCCCCTGCCTCAATAACACTATTAGTATTAAGTAGGAAAAGCCAGTCTGTTACATAATTGCAGTGTGATGGATACCATTTTGTTTGGGATATAGTCTCAATCACCAGTTGATAAACCTCATCTTTCAGGGGACAATACCATACACATAACCATAGAAATATGTCCCTAGCAGTCATATTTGAACTGTATAACCTTATCTCAAACCATAGCTGGTTAGTCAGTGGATTAACACTAACCCAAGGTAAGCCAATGAGGTTATTTTCTTTGGGATTTTTTTTTTATCTCTGTCCTTGTGAGTGGCTGAACCAGTAATACCTAAACTTGGCGGCTATGTGGTGGTGATAAATTTGTATGTGACAAGGAGCAAAGATAACCTTTTTGCATCTAGGAGACAATTAACACTGGCGTGCAAAGGGAAACAGACATAAAAATGGAGAGAAAGTCATAAAAATGAATTTCTGTTTCTAATCTGGTTTCATAAATTCTGGTTATAATCCCCAGGTCATTTATTTATTCTTCTAATAAGTTATCATTCTTGGAATATCCTAGCTTAAGGTGATTTCTGTCACTTGTTATCACTGGCACTTAACTAGTACAGAGACTAAACTTGATTTTTAGCAGAGCTACCATGCACAGTTGTACACTGCACAATACTAAGGGGTGCTAGACACATCATTGCTTACATTATATAACCACATGCAGTGACTCTGTTCTTCACTGATTTCTAGAGCAACGTATTTCCTGTGTTCAACTCAATTCATCAAATAAATATTATTAAAAATAAAAATAGGTCCACATGGCCACAATCTAGGAAAGCAGATGAAGAAAAAACAATCACGACATAATATGATATAGGTGACACAGAGAAATTTCAGAAGGGAAAGTCAATGACTCCCTCAGGGAGGATCAGGGGAGGCTTCACAGGGAAGGGATGTCCAGGCAAATTACAGGCAATGGGAACAGCAAGTGTGAATGTGAATAAGAGGAACAGCATAGTGCATTTGCAGAACTACAAATGGTTTGCAGTTGCTGAAGGTGGAAGAAGAGTAAGGTATGGAACAGAGCTAAAGAGGGAAGCAGGGGCCAAATCACATGGAGCTTTGCCTACCAGGCTCAATGGCTTGTACATTATGCCGTAGACTAAGGATTCTCACACTGTAATAACATACGAATCATCTGGGGATCATGCTAGAATGCAGATTCTGATTCAGTAGATCCCAGTTGGGACCTGAAAGTTTGCACTTCTAACAAGCTCTGTGGTAGTGCCAGTGCTTTGGGTAACAAGAATTTAAGCAAGGAAGCATTGAAGACTATGAAACAGAAAATAATATGGTATTCCAGAAAGATCAGCCTGCTGTACTTAGATGGTCATATTAGGCATAGGAGGCAGAGAAAATTCGAGGAGGAGACCAGTTAAGAAAAACGTTCAAATACATGTGAGAAGTGATGAAAACAGGAAGTAAATTTATTATGTCAACTTGTGTGTATCATGCTAGAGAGCAGTAAGAAGAGTTATTCCTCTACTTTCCTGATTCTGTCTGTATTTATGCTACAGAATAAAGAAGAATTTTAGACTTATGTTCTTAAATAGCAAAATATGTTTACTGAGTATGTGTTTTTGTGTCCATTGCATTCTTAATATCCATTTTTTAATTGTTTTCATTCTAATGTGCAAAATCTACACCTGATCAAATAATTTGCAATCAAGTAGTTGTTTTAAGTAGGTTGGATTTAGTGCTAACTTAGGTTTGTAAAGAAATTAATTCTTTACAAGGGAATGAAGGGCAATGTCCTTTTAATTAGGGACTAACCCTGGCTTTAAGCACACAAGAAATGAGGTGGCCCCCTGGTTTGCATAAGAATTACCTGGGGCTATTATTAAAAATTCAGACTGTTTTCCCATCCCTTACACTGCCCAGAAACATGCATTTTAACCAGCATCCCTAAGAGAATCTGCTGCAAGTGAAATACAAAAGAGAAATTAAGAAACACCAATCTACCTGACTTTGGCAAAAACTAATTGCCTTCCTATAATATGTTGTTACCTGTGACTATACCACCAAACATAGATAGGCTTGTCCCTGCCTCCTAAGAATTTATATTCTCAGAGTTAAGTGATCACGAAGGGAGAGAGAAAAAAGGAAGAATTGTGATTGGGAAAAAAAGGAAGGAGAAGCAAGTTTGGGTAGGAAGAGCCTCAGAACACAGTAAAGTTACTGACAGTGTTGGCCAGGCCAATGCACCCTACGTGAACAAGGTTATATGTTAGAGCAGCAGGGCACCAAGCAGAAATGCTATGGCTTTGGAACCTGTCTTGTGTTTAATCACTGGCCAGAATAACCAGAGGGAAGCAAGGCCATGGTATGGATGTCACAGAGGACTTAAAGGTGCTGCAGTTGGAGGCTGTCAGCCCACTAGGATCCCTGCAGCAGTTTCTCTAGAAGGGAAATCTGAGTGGTGTAACTCTATGGCCACTCATCTATATAAGCTATATAAGTTTCACACAACAAAACCTGGATCTGTCACTTTCTCTGGATTCATGACAGAGCTGAGGAAGGAGGGAATTAATCTGATAGCACCAGGTTTAACCTTGAGAATGCCCAGTAACAATTCATAGGCTGAATGCACAATATTGGTTTGGTTTTTTTTTTTTTTTTTTTTTTTTTTTTTTTTTTTTTTTTGATTCACAGAGAAAGCTTGGCTGTGATGTGTGTTTTCTCTCGAGTGAATAAGCATTGAGCGAATAAAAACCAGCAAGGTGGTGATCAATCTGCCAGCCTGTTGTCTTCAGAGACCTGCCATTTAGGAAAACAGGTGAAACTTGGATTTATTCATTCAGTTAGTCACACAATGATTTTCATGAAGTGTTTTTTTATATGCCAAACACTGCAGTGCCCAGTGTTCAGGATACAAGATCTGGTTCCTGTTCTCTTAAGCTGATATTTTCTGCGACGGTACATAGACCAAAAGCCAGTGAATGTATAAATAAATAAGATGATTACAGATTTTAACAAGTATTTAAGGACACAAGGGGCCTTGATAGTGAATAACAGGAGTTGGGAACTACTTTACGTAGACTTGACAGGGAAAACCCCATTGAAGTTGGGGACATTTAAATTAATACTTGAACCTTGGGAATCAGGGTAAGATGGGGATGGGGTAGGCAAGTGTTTCAGGTAGAAAGGAACTTTGGGGTTGTTTTTAACGTGTTGTTCTAAATCCAGTGTGCACTGAGCAGTGAGAATGCTGGCTCAGAATGATTTTGGAGGAGAAAGTCATCCAGACCTCGTGAACTATGGTGGAGACCCTGAATTTTACTTTACGCTGCAAGGTTAAGTCATAGCAGTATGTTAAGTGACATGTCAGTGTTAGTGGAAATAAAGGTAACAGGGGATTACTTTGGCTGTTGTGTGGGAATGGGTAAGGGAAAAAGAAGTGGAAAGACCAGTTAGCAGACTGAATCTTGAGATCTGGTGTTGGGTAGATGGCCCAGAGGGAGTGGGGACACATTAAATGTTTCCAACATCATTTCTCTATAGAATATCTCAGTATCTTCGAGAACAACAGCTAGGATTAAAATCTAATTTGACATTGATTCTAGAGTATGTTTGAGGTCAGCTTTAATAAATAATATCTGAGTTCATATTACAAATTAAAAGTTTCCCATCGTTATATTTTAAACACTTTTTAAAATCTTGATTATTTTACAGTATAACTTAAATTAGAGATTTTTAGTACATATCATTTTACATTTCACATTTATAATTGCTTGTGATCTTTCCTGGCTCTATGTCTCAAACATAAAAAAAAAGAACACTCTAATTTATTGAGCTCCTACTATATGCCAGGTACTATATGCCAGATAAATCAATATAAATATACATATATATAAACAGATAGACATAGAGATATGTAGATTACCTATCTATCATTCATCTATCTATCTATCTATCTATCTATCTATCTATCTACCTACCTTTTCAGATGAGGAAAATTAGGCTTAAATAATTGAGGACATGTCCAATATCAAACCACGTATATGATATGAAGCTAGAATTGGAATTCTTATCTACTCGATTCAAAAGTTTGTTTTGAACTACTAAATATATTGCCTGAAATTCATTTTCCATCCTTTTCTTTTCCTTGGAATATAAAAAGTATAGCTTTTTATGTCAATATGTAAGTACCACAACTCTTTAAAAAATTGTTCTGCCCAAATCTGATTCTGTGTGCATTAGGAAAAGCCACACCTCTAGGTGTGAGATGTCCGTCTCCACAGACTGCTTTCTTGCTGATTTTACCACAGACTGGCTATCTTCTGAAAGCAAATCACTAACTCCTGTTTCATGATAAGAAGTTGTACCTCGACATCCCTAAAAATATCCCTCAGTATCTCCCCTGTGAAATGTGACCTGCTTAGAGTTTACATTATACCCTTCCCAGAGATATACTTCATAGTTCACTTAAAACATGTTCCATTTTATTCCATAAGTAAAGTCAGTCATCTCCTTTATATTTCTATGGTGCTTTGCAACTTGCAAAGTGATTTTAGTTTATATTATTTGATTTTTTAGAAACAATTAACACAGTTGTTGTCATTCCTCTTTTAATAGGTGAGGAAATAGACTCTTGAGGAGATGAAATGACTCTTTTAAGAAAGATTCTTGTTTCTAAGAAGCATAGGGCCAAGAGGAGAACCTAGGTGTTACCATTTCAACACTTTTACAAATATTAAAAGTAAACAAGTTGGAAATGGCTCTAAGCCATCATTATGTAGAGTAAGTTAATCTTACATATAGACTCGTTTCGTATCAGGGAGAACACTGGGCCTCCTGGGAAAGGGCCGATTTCTAAAATGTCTGTATTTGCAAGACTTGTATAAACAACATAAATGTGAGTCTTTTCTACACTTAGCTGCTCATGGCAATATTACTACATTGATCTCCTGTCATTGTTTCCATTCATCATTTCTTTCATTCACAGCTAGGCTCTGTCAAGGATTCTTTTCCTCTCATGCATTAAATTCAATTTTATTCACAATCAACTTGAATCAACTGTAACCACGAGATGTGTCTAATAAACAATACAGAGGTCACATCCATGCTTTGGCATGCAATGGAAGACAGAGGAAACTGAGGATGTTTAGACTACAAAAGGGTCAGACAGATTGTAAACTCATTCTGCATATAATGGAAGGGATCTCATGAAGTGGAACCAAGGCCATGTAGTACAATCTAAAAGGTGGAATCAAAAGCAATGACTATTCTTTACCCATTCCTTTCACCCATCCATCCATTAAACTCTGAAAGAAAAGTAGAGAGTCATGAGAATCAGTATTTTAATCAAATTGTAGGATTCATTAAAAGCTTTTCTGAGGAAGTGACATTTAAGTTGAGACCTGAGGTATACCTTCTTCATAGCCAAATGAAAAGAAGGGGCAAACATTCTAAACAAAACAAATAGAAAAGGTGGAATTTAGTATATTCAAGAACCTGGAAAGAAGCCAGTAGCTTAAGTAACAAGGGGACCACTTAGAAGACAGTTTGGAATACAATAGGAGCCAGACTATGGAGGTAAGTCATGATAAAGCAAACTGATTTTAGCTGAGTGTAACTAGCACAATTCTGGAACTCAGCTCTGTTCAAAAATGAATTGGGTTCTTGATGAACACAGGACTTGAGTGGGTAAGAAGAAACTGGGTGACCCTCAAAGAGAGTATTGGTAAAACAGGAGGCATGAGAGAAGGTGAAGGAGGGAGGGAGGACTGGATTGCATGATGTGTCAGGGCTCTTCCAATGCTGAAAGTTTATAATTTCATTATTCCAGCAAATATCCAATGTAGCCATTTTAATTTATAAGATATTTCAAGTTTGGCTATCTTTCTACAGTGAATGTTATGTGTAAAAACCTTGGAGTTTTAGATGTTGTAAAAAACAAAAAATAAATAAAATGGTGAAAGGAGAGGGGATGTATGGTGGGAGGTAGAGGGATGTCGATGGCGTGGTGGGTGGTTAAGATTATAGACTTGAGATCAATGTCCTTAACCTGGGGTTCAAACCACAGTTGCCAGATGACCTGTAGTGTTAGAGTCGGTGTTTGAAAATATGGGCCCCTGTTTGTGTGTTGCTATACCCCAGGCTTGGAACAGCATCCAGCACTGTAATAAATGTTTGCTGAGTAAATGAGTGAACAAAAGTTCTTGCTATGGTGGCATGTCCAAAGCTGCCCTCAGTTGTCGCTTAATGATTTTTCCAATTCTATCCACAAATTGCTGGCAATGCCTGAGATAGGCAGAGAAAAAATGAGAATTAATGAGTTCCTATGTAATCAACCCATAAACCTGTATTCGCAGGGAAAGAAAATCAGCTGTCCTCCCTCCTTTCATGTTTCCCTGAGGCTCAGCTCTGGTCATTTCTCTTTTCTTTCAAGGGTGCCTGTGATTTTCATTTGACCTGATTTCTTCTGCAGTGTTGTAACTGATGATTAGCAGGCTTACCCTTGTCTGCGTTGGAAGAGCTGGCTAAGCCTTTCCGTATGGAAAGCCGTACCTCCAGTATGAACACTCACTCAGTTTACTGGCTCAGTGTATAGAGAGCTGCACCATCATTAGCGAAGTTAGACGCAGCCAGCAGAGAACTCTGTGCTAACCGTGGACACCAAGGAAGAAAAGCTGAGTAAGAAAGCATAGTGTCTGGCAGCACATCCTTCCTCTATTACTTCCTGTCCTGAGCCAGATCCCAAGCATTCCAGCAAAATCCCTGCATGATCTAGAGCTCCTGGAAATGGCTCAAAAGACAAAACTTCCTGCCCAGTAAACATTAGTACATTGAAAAGGCAGAGTCTCATCTGATTGGGTTTCTTGAGGGTCATTCTACATAACCAGTTTTAGTCTGGGATTTCTGCAGTTTGAGGATGCAGATTGTGAAGCTGTCTCATGGTTACAGGAAGAAAGACCATAGGAATGCTGTGGAATGAGGCCTCAAGCCAGAACCAGCTAGTGGCTAATATTTATTAATTGCCTATGAGGTGCCCAGCACATATATCATATGTGGTTGTGGTAAACACAGTGATGAGTCACCCAGATCCCCCCTCAAGCTGTTGCTGCAGCTGCTGGAAGTGCTATTGGCAGACAGCCTTGTCTTGTCAGCCCCACAGGATTTGCCTCATTGCAGAGAGCTCCTTCCCCAAGGTCACACCCTTCTTTCAGTTGGCTCACAACCAACTGATTTATCAAGGTGAATCTATAAAGGTGGGACTATTTCAACCCAATGTAGGACAGCTTGGATAGACCATTGTGACTCCAGAACTCCCCGTGAGGTCAGCTGAGCTTGTCATTGGACCTGCAAGGTATCTTGACTTCTTACTCTGCCCAATCCTGCTTTTATCCCTTCCTTTCATAAGTGTTTTTCCCAAGCACCCTCCTTAAAAACATCTTACATGTTAAACCCTGCCTCAGAGTCTACTTAAAGGAGAACCAAACCTGTGACAGTGATGATGGTTAAAAATAATTGATATGTGACTTTTCTCTGCCTTGCTTTTCCTGTGACCACTAAAAATGATTCTGGATTTGCCCACTAGTTTATTTTTCTTTACCCTCTGGGAAGAGTCCCACTCTTACCATAAATATATACAAGGAAGAAGCCGGCTGAGAAGATTTTCGGTACTGCAGGCCTAGTGCTAGGTTATTGGAAGATAGCTGAAGAGTGCAAAGGAAGAGGCTGTTTATAGTGGCTTAAAATATAAATAACTTTAAAATAAATTAAATATAAATATAAATAAAATGTAAGTAATAAAGTTGATATTTTGAAATTACTTTTCAGTTGCTGGAGTGTGTTCTTGGGCCATGATGTTACTCTTATTGTGGGCTACTTGAGTCACAGCTTCATTAGCATTACAATTGCACCCTTTAGAATTGTGTATTATTATACTCATTCTATAGATAAAGAAACAGGTCAAAATGGCTTCATTCTAGGATCTACTTTTGCTTCTATGAGACCTTGAGCTATTCATTTAACTTTCTTAGAACATAACGTGTGAATCAACATAAATTTTAAATGCCAAAAATGCAAGGAAATAAACTAAACATTTAAGTCTCTTACAATTTTAAGATCACAATTCTTTATACAATTAATAATTTTAAAGTATTTTTTCATGCTAATTGTGATATGATTATATGAAATAAGATTTTATGCAAAATTAGTTTTACTGCTTTAATCTATGCATACATTATTATATAGTTGAATTACCACAAGTACCTTTTGAAATATGCAGAGATGTACCATTTTCCCAGTTTACATTTGGAAAACTTAGGCTTAGAGAAAATAATGTATTAACTCAAAGATATTCTGCTTAATTTTAGATCTAGAACAGACTCAGTTTTTCTACTTCTTCTAATACTTATTCTATACTATTAGACTGATTCTCTGGTGTCCTTGTATTAATTATCTATTACTGCATAACAAATTATCTTAAACTTTAGTGACTTATGGTAACAAATATTTGTAGTTTCCCAGTTTCTGAGGGTCAGGAAGAGGCTAAGCTGGGCTGTTCTAGCTTGGAGTCTCTCATGAGATTTCCATCAGGATATCATCTGGGCCTGCTGTCATGAAGGCTTGACTGGAACTGGAGGATCCACTTCAAGATGGTATACTCTCTTGCCTGTTGATGGGACTTTTTCATTTTTCATTGACCATTGACCAGACTATGTGAGTCATAGCTTCATTTGACAGGAAGTCTCAACTCTTTGCCACATGGACCTTTTCATAGGACTACTCAAGTGGCTTCACAACATAGCAGCTCCTCATAAATGAGCATTTCAAAAGGAAGAGTATAGAGGAAGCTGCTTGCCTTTTTTGACCTAGCTCGGAAGTCACACACCTTCATTCCTGCCACATTCTATTCATTTGCAATGACTCATTAAGTCCAACCAATATTCAAGAAAAGTAAAATTAAGATCTAATTCATGAAAGGAGGTATGTCAAATAATTGATGAACATATGTCAAAACAATCACAGTCCTGCTCTTCAGTGGCTTAAAAATTCCCTCTTTAGGGGGTAGTGTTGTTTCCCAGGGAATTCAGGCTAGCAGAGTGAGCCAGGCTGCCAAATTTTATTGGACGAGAAGTCTATTCTCGTGCAGCGTCACTCTGACACTGACCCTACTGCTTTCCTCTTTCACAGTTAAGGACTCTTATTAATGTCGGCTAATTACCGACTTTAATTACATCTGCAAATTTAGTTTACTTTGCCATGTAACATAACAGAATCCCAAGTTATAGAGATTAGGACATGAACATCTTGGGAAAGGGGATGCATTTCTCTGCCTACCACATAGAACTCTCTGTAAATTTGTAAATTCTTATCTTTGGATTGAATCCTTCAGATATGCATAGTTAAAAAACAGAAATGAGAGCCGAAGCTAGAAGGATATTGATTTCAAAGAGATGTGATTTTTAAAAATCATCTGTTAGCAGTATCTGTTGTATTCAAGAACATTTTAGCATTTAAAGCTTTGTTGCATGTCAACTCATTAATCTGCACTGCAAAACTCTACCCACCACATATTAGGGATGAGGGAAGCTGAGGCCCAAAGATAACACAGGAGTTAGTGGCTAAGGTGAGTGCAGACCTAGAAGTTTTGACTCCGTGACTTGCTTTCAGCCTACTGATCACAACTACTCCAAAGAAATGTTCCTACCTTGCAGAGAGAGGAAGCAGCTGGTAGAGGCAAGAAAATAGGATTCTCCCCTAGAGGCTTCCGATGGCAATGTAGCTCTGGTAACACCTTTATTTTAGTCTAGTGAGACTCATTTCAGGCTTCTGACTACCGGAACTGTAAAATAATAAATTTGTAATGTTTCAACCCACCAACTTCGTAATATTTTTTTTTATAGCAGCTATAGAAAACAAATACATTCTATAACCAAAATAATCCAGCAAGAAATATACATGGGATTGTCGTGGGCGGTAAAGCAGTTAGCCATTGGGAAGTAAAACATTTATTCATGTTTATCTGGGCAGCCTGAGAGTGAGCCTTTTAAGAACTAAAGGCACAATGTATGATGGATGAATCTCCAGCATCTGCCCTGGGCTGTAGTAATCCACAGAAAAACACAGAGGTGGAGTCTTTGGAGGTAAAAGCTTGTAAAAATATTGCCAATTTCACTTCTAGTGTATGCTTCCAAAGTCATCTAAACTGCGCTAGGCCCCCATCTCTAGGTTTACTAGAATGAGTGTTTGAGGATAAATGACAAGGCAGTGGGTATTTCTTGTGAGTGGATTTCAATCTGATGGCTTTTTCCATTCTCTCTGAAGAAGAGGCTATCTAGTGAAATGGCAAAAGGGCTGTAATTTGCAATTAGGCTGACAAGGTTTAAATTGTGCCCCTACCACTTACATGCTGTGTCACCTTGTGCAAGTTAAACAGCATCCCCAAGTCTGTTTTTTCATTGAAAAAATTGGGCTAATAAAAATAGCTCCAAGAAGACTTAGGAATATTAAGCAAAATAATGAAAGTAAAGATTTTTGCATGGTGCTTGCCTCATGCATTCTCCAGAAATGTAAAATGTTTTGCCATTGCCCATTTCTGATCTGAGAGAAATGAAGGAAAGAATCAAGGAAATGTGTCCTGTGAGTGGGTGGGCACAGCAGGATAATCAGAGGCTGAGGGTGGAACCCAGAAAACTAAAATGGCTAGGCAAATACTGACTCGGCTGTTGGCAGATTGTTGCAGTGTGGCTGACTCAGTCCTGATGAAAGGCTTGTTCTCCCTGCCAGTCTTCTCAGACATCTCAAAACCCATGTTTAGAGAACAACAAACTAGGTGTTTGTGAACAGTAAGTATTCATTAAAACTCATTTACAGCCCCGGGTGCTAGTTTACTAGAGCACATCTTACTGAAGGCTTGATCCAAGGGTTCCAGCCAGAGTTCATGTAATTTAGTGGGCAGGGTGAGGTCTTCGGAGTCACTCAGCCTCAATTCCAACCCTGGCTCTGCCACTTTTCAGCTGCTCCTGTTTCTTTGCCTTTGGAAGGGAGATAATGTTACCTTCCTCCCAGAGATTTTTTTCAGGATTAAAAGTGGTATGACAGTAAGGGGCTTGAACAGTTTAAGGCGGTCCTTATCATAGAAGTAATGTATTATTGGTATGTATTATTTGGGTTCAGAAGACGTGCTCCTAGTTCTAGCTCTATTACATAATATGACCTTGGGGAAATCCTAAAACAATTCTAAAGTTGTTCCTCCTTCTGTACAAAGAGGATAATAAAAAGTGATATCGCTACTTTATAGGGCTGTTATGAACATTAAATGAAACAGTGCTTGTACATAAATGTCTTATGTTAGGAATCAACTGGAATATAAATTTTCCTTGTTGTGCAAAAAGGTCCTGATGTCCCCGTTCTCCTCCCTTTTGACCTGCCTCAGCAGATGGTACATCCACCATCGAACTGTGTTAAGGCTGTAAATTTTTAGCACTTTAGACCTCATGGATAATTCTCCATTGTTGAACTCAGTGAACACTGAGGGTAGAGAGATGATGGGAGGGTTCGGTCAACAGACCACTGATGTTGACCTGTGCCACAAGCAGGACTATGTTTTTGGATTCTAGCAGTGGAACAGCGGCCATCAGCATAAGTAACATAAAGGCCTGAATATAGAAGGAACCAAGCAGGAATGAACCTCATAGTTACTGACACTAAGCCACTCGCTTTCCACAAAGAAATTCCAGCTAATCTTCCCAACTATCTTGTGAACTAGAAATCACTTCCTTCATTTTTTAGTAGAGAAAATTGAGTCCCAGAGAGGCTAAGTAAGCTATCCAAGGTCACACACAGAGCAAAGAGTATGTAGACCCATTTGAAAATACCTTGAATACAGCTTTTTTCTTGTTACAGTAAAATGTAAAAATAGACTAAGACAGAGAAATAAAATCCAGAAAAGAGCTCCAACCCAGGCTAAGGTAATTCCCAGAAAGGTAGCTAAGAGAAAACCCGTGTTTCAACTTGTGGTGGAGAGGTGGCGGTTCAACCTGGAGGGAGACAGTGGGCTCAAAGAGAACTTTCTTCAAAAAAATATGAAAACCAAAGGATATAAGTTTGACATTAGGGAAAAAAAAATGTATTGACAAGTGTTTTGTAGCATTATCAGGAAGGATTCATTGATTTATATACAACTGAACAATAAAAATGAATTGACTTTAATTTCAGGTTAAACAAAAGAGTATTAAGACCTTAAATGAATTAATGGTACACCACTTCACTGAGCAGTGAGAAATATATACATAGTCATAATAATAAAAGCACTGACATGTAGTTAATCAAAAATTGTAATGTAATTATATTGAAAATGAAATATAATAGAACCAAAATCTTCACCTATCTAAAGAGGAAGTAAGGGGACAATGTCTAAATTTGAGAATTCAAGAAAAAGAAGGTTAGGCATATTTTTAAGAACTATTATGATATCCAAGGGACTTGAAATAGTTCCCCCCGGGTAGATCAAAAGATCGTAAGTGAATGTCCCTTGGGAGTGTTGAGCGTGTCCCAGTGATTTCAGATGTCTGTTTCAGTTCTTTGAGTCCAAGGTTTCACCGAGGTTTCTTTCAATTCTGTGAGCTGCCTCAGTGTGCTTCCCTACCACATGACCCACAACATATTCTCTTTCATTTAGTTCACTTTGAATTGAGATTTCATTCAGGCTGTTACAATGATAGATGTGGGTTCATTCATGTATGTTTCTAGATGATTCCTTTAAAAAAATTAGTTCTGATTCATGCCCAATGTACACTCTGTTTCATATATCAAATAGCCCAAGCTTTTTATTATGACATGAGGTGAAATATATTCTGGCATCTTTCCCAGGCTTATCTCCCATCATTTCCAGTTTCATGTAACAGTCTAGTCACACCAAATTTTTTTTAGTTCCTCTGCTATGTTCCTTACTTCTCTACCCCCACCCACTGGCACACTCTTCCCCAAAGCTTTTAACAACCTCTGTTGTTTTTTCATCTAGATAATTCTTATTTATTCTTCAAAACCCAGCTCACTTGTCCCCTCCCTCAGCCTTCTCTGTCTTGGTAGGCTGGCCTTAATATTCCTCAACTGTACAGCCCAGTGTTAGAACTAAAATATTACATTGTGATTCTACTTCTCTATCTTCCCTTAGTCAAGAAAATTCTTAAAGACTAGAATTGTGTATCAATCATCTTTGTACCTCCAGCACTCTTTGTAGTTGCTCAATAAATGTGTATTGAACTAACCAACTTAGCTTATGTCTACATGGAGCAAAAATAGATGTGATTACTTTAATGTTTCCATTATCTATTGCTGCATAAAAACCACACCTAAATATAGTGGCTTAAAATGTTAACCATTTCTTTTCTTCTGCTTTTGAAATTTGAGCATGGCAAGTGGGTACTTGCTTGTCACTACTTTATGTGGTGTTGGCTCAGGTCATATATATGGCATCACTGAGCTGAAAACTCAGTGAGAGCTGAAACATCTAAGTTTCACTTATGTGTCTGGTGCCTCACCTGGGGTGGCAGCAGTGGCTGCGGCTGGCTGGGTCTTCTCTCCATGTGCTTTGTCATCATTTAGTAGCATCACCTGAGCTCTTTTACATGGGAAGTAAATACTAACTAAGAGTACAAAACTAAAGCTGCTAATAATCTTAAGTCCTTGTTGTTCGGAATTCATAGGGCTATTTCTATTACATTCTACTAGTCAAAGCAACTAACAATGCCAGACCAGATTCAAAAGAGGGAGAATAGGTTCCATCGCTTAGTGAGAGTAGTGACATGTGCATACAAGAATAGGAGAAGTTGTTAGTGTCCATCTTTACAGATAATCCACACTTGATAATTCAATCATTACTGATCGCTAAACCAGATTATTCCATTCTGATATTTTTGATCTAAAATATTTATTTTTGTGTATTAGATTATACTTAAATGAGTCAAGCAGTATAAATGGAGAGGGCACCTTGCTTTACATAAGTTTCTAATTTCAAGGAAAAAAGGAATGGATTGAGCAATCATGATATTTGAACAACTATGTTCAGATCACAATGCGGATGTACTTTTCTACAAATTATAAAGGGATAAGTTGCCTTTGTAAAAAGCTAATGGATAAAGAAGGGGCTAATGCAGCTCTATGACAGTAGAAACTTTTTATGAAAAATTACCTAGATGACATTTCTGAAAATATTAACTGTCTTCAGACAAAATTTAAAATAATGTTCATGTATAAAATAATCCATTATATGCAGCCATTCTGTCTTGGGACATACTTTCACACACTAATGTTTCAGAGAATATGGAACACTAACAGAATAATGAATGGATATAGTACCTGAATTTTAGACATGTCCATTACACTAATTAAAATCTAGTACGGCCACAGCTTTTTAATTACTTTACATCAGTGCTGCAGTCAATGAAGCTAGCTTTATTACTCATTATAATGCTTCACTTATAATAAATCTTCATAAAACCTAGAAAGAGTTTCCAATTATGAAATTCCAGAGACAGACTTTTCTGTCTAGCTTTGTTTGGAGCAGAGTGCATAAATGAGCTTTATTTGCTATTCACCTGAAAGGACAAACAATGCAAATAAATAAGACTAGATAGGATTTGTGCTTTTTCTTATCTCTGTTTGACTGTTCTTTTCTTGTATTTCAGTGTATTTTTAATTATTTGTTGATAATAATTAATTACTTAGGACAGAATAGTCAAAACATTGAGTGAAGCTTTCTGAAATATTGGGTTCTAATTTGGGCTCTGCTACATATTAGCTGCTCTTAAGCCTTAAACAAGTCCCTTAAACAACCTGAATCTTGTTTCCTTCAGATGTATAAAAGGGATGAGCTCAGCTTCTCTGCTTTCTTCACAGATGAGGGAGAATAATGAAAGGGCTTTCCACACTGTAAATCTCTAAGCAAAGGAGGAAATAAAGTGATTAAATAGCAAATGAGACAATATAAACCATAAAGAATCAATGGTAGGTGTGGGCATTCATTATTTTTGTATTTAGTATTTATTGAATGTCTAGTATGTGCTATCACTGTATCCAGGGCTGGAGATTAGTGATGAATAGACAAATGAGGTTCCCTTACCTTTGTGGAGTGTGCAACCTGACAAGGGAAACATGTATTGAGCAAGTAATCAAACAGTTAATATCTGTAATTAGTGCTATAAAAGAGAGGAACAGGACACTGTGAAAGAAGCAAAGAGAGCTGACTTGATAAACTTTCCTGGTATGGGAAATTAAGCCTGGAGGATAGTATGCAGTAGGACCAGCAATTAGAAGGGTACACAGGGAGGTTCAAAGGAGAAAGCAACTCAGAAAAGGTGATAGTGCTTAGAGGGTCCTAAGAAGACAGAGAAGACAGGCAGGCAAGGTAAGAAATGTATAAGCCATGAAGGATTTGGCTTTGATTATAAGAGCCATGGAAAGTGACTGAAGGCTTTTAAGTAGAAGAGTGAGGAGATGTAATATGCTTTATAAAAGTCACTTTTTCTGTTGGTTTGGGAAGATGAAGAATGGAAAGAGGAAGCTACTGTAGAAGGCCAGGGGAGTGAAGACAATGGCTTAGGTTAGGGAATAGCAGCAGAAATAATGAGAATTAGATGGATTCAAGATATATTTTGGAGGTGGACCTGACAATTTATTGATAGAATAATTATAATTGGGAAGGGAAAAAGGAGACTCCTAGATTAATGGCTTGAACAACTAGAGGGATGGTTCTGTTGTTTATAGAAGCTAGGAAGTTAGAACATATTTGCAAGGAAAATAAAATTATACTATTATGACATGTTAAAATTGACATTCAGATGGAGAGATCAAGAAGGAAGTTAGTTGGCTAGAGAATTAAGATATAGACTAAAGAAATATGAAAGTCATAAGAGTGCAGATTCACGCTTCTAAATTCCCTCTGGCGTAGGTTGGGTGAAAAGCCACCAACCCCTGCTATTGCTCTGCTGCCAAGCTTATTCATGCCGCGCCTGTGACTGGGTGAGCGACTGGTTTCTTTCAGGCTAAGATCAGTCTTTTTCCACTTTCTCCTGAAGATCCCCATCAAAGTTGCCAATTCTAACTATACACCATTGACCTGAGAGTAGGACATAATTTTCAGACAGATGCAGTATGGCTCTGTTTGTGGAGAAGGCAACTTATATACCTTCTCTTTCCTTTTTGACACTCTTTCTCTCTCTTTCTCTCTCTCTTTCTCTCTGTCTTTTTCAGAACCCAAGACACTGTGTTAAGAAGTGGTAAAATAGTGGCTAATTGTTTGTACAGAACTAGAGTAAGTTCTACTGAACACTTAGCTTAAAACAGAAATATACAATACAGATTTCAAAAATGTTTCATCCATTTGGCTGTCTGAGTCTACATGTTGGCATGGTAAGTAATTACAATTTTTGTAGGTCTCTGTCTACAGTTGTTGCCACATGGTAATGGTCTGTGTTCCTCTTTTTAATTTTATTTTATGAGTGAGTTAAAGGAAGTTGGTTTGCATTAGAACATGCAAACAACAAAATTTTTTCTATATTTAATTTTTCTTACTCTATATAAATTAGTGCTCTCCTTTCATTTGATACATCTGATGACTTAAATGATAAAACGTTGTCCCCAAGAAGACTCCTATATGAGCCAATCTGGATTTGAATCTAAGTGCCAACACTTGCAAGCTCTGTGACCTTGAGGTAATTTTTCCTGTCCTTAGTTTTCCCATTTGTGAAATGGTGCTCAGTGCCGTGTACCAAGTCAAGGAAATATGTATATACTGTCTTAATATGATGCTTGGCACACTGTTAGGTGTTTGTGGTTGTTTATCATCACTAGTTGGAGCCTAAAGCACCAATTAGTCTTAAGGCCGCATATCCCAGGGTCTTAGGATTTCTGGTGAGGAATACAATATCATCATATTAACAGCCATCACTGAATAATGTGAAAGTGGGTTGCCATGGTAATGAGAGTGATGCTGACCTGGGAGGGCATGGTGAAGGAGGTGGTGATATGCAGAGGAAGAAGTCTAGCCTGTATAGAGTTTTATGAAAGCTTCCTCCAATAAACTGAGCTTCAGGTGCTGTCTACTCCCTAGAAAGCACTAAGGACCGTGAAGTCAGTATTATTTTCTAGGGCCCTACAACTTGGATTGGTGTCTAAGTTTACCATGTCACCCCTGTGACTGTAAAGAAGCCATATCCAGCAAAGTTGATGATAGGGTTGAGAGAAGGGAGAAAGAGGAGAGTCTTAATACTTGTAAGCTGTGGAAAGAAATAATTGACAAGCAAAGAATTTCTTGTAAACTGTAGCATATTGCATTTAGAGGCAGCCAAACCCTGCCATAAATGAGTTCCTTTGAATTTTTAATCATGCCTTACTTTTGTCTAATGATTTTCCGTACATGGTATCCTTTTATTCATATGAGATCCTCAACCATTTTGCATATATTTAAGGAGCACTTATTCTGTTCTTGACTTGGAACTTTACCATAGATCTATTAGGTAGGCTGGAAAGTTGGAGATACTGAGTCTAAAGGAGGTGAGATGATTTGCTTATCAATGCCAAGCCTGTTTAGTGCTGTTGTTTTAGTTTTAACTTCATTACTATTTTTAATGACTCTGGGACCAGGAGAAATAAAATGTAGTAGACCCTTGGAGTTCAAAGTTATCATTTATGTTTTTGATTTTTTGTGAACAACCCGAAGCTCCATGACTAGTAGCATGTGTGTATATATTTTAATTTTGCTGAAGCACGAGTCTGAATGCCACAAGGCTGCTGTGTGGGAGTGTGTGTACTGCGCATCTGTTGTTTTTGCCTGCCTGGCACCTAGTCTCCGTTCTTCAGTAACAGCTTCTTGGGTTACTTTGGGGCACATTGCCTCACCCATTGGATACTTTCTTGGTGAGAATGTGAGTTAAGGAATCCAGCCCTCCCCTGAGAAGAGTCTGGGCACGTGACCCAAGTTAAGTCATTCAGACTTTCTATCCAAGGAATGTGAGTCTTGAAATAGGTGATATAAGGATTGAAAGTGATTGGAAAAATGTAACCCAACCATTAAATCCTAAAAATACTGTCCATTCATTCCATTATTTCAAGTAGAGATTGCCAAACTTTTTCTGTAAAGAGCTAGCTACTAAATATTTTAGGATTTGTGGGCTATTAGGTCTCTCTCTCAACTCCTTGACTCATACCTTATCCTTTTTATTGTGTGATCTCCCCACCTATTCTAAGTAAATTCCTTTTCCTATTTAATATTGTCACAGTTCATTTACATCAGCTGCCACCAAAGAATTCTATGAATATTGAGTGAGTCTTTTGGCTAATGGGTGAATCTAGTTGACTGCCCAACATCCACAGACCAATGAGATTTTCACTTTATACTATGCTTCCTACTAGCATATGGAATGACAATTGAGAAGCAACTGACAAAACAGTGTCTTAATGGAAAAAGGGCTAGGCCTGATAAACAAAGAGGAGGTAAAGAGGCTACAAAAAAGATGGTGCTTAGTCAAATGTTTAGGATAAACTAAAAAATAGAATATTGACTTTGACAGTGGCTTAATTCTATGAATTAACTCTATATAATGAAATAAGAAATGATGGATTTATTACATTGTTTTAAAGTTTCAAAGAGTTTTTTTAATGATCAAAATTTAAAATGTTTTTAGAAAGTAAAAATGTTTTTTTAAAAAAAATACTAAAATGAGGTTAACTGGTGATACAGGTTAATCTTAATTATCTTGAGATTTCCATGTTGAGGACCCTAAATCTATACAAACCCTTCCAAATTGTAACCTTGTGTTATGTGAGTATCTCAGAGTGTATTCTTCTAAAGTGATAAATTGCATTTCTGGCAATACTTCCTCTTATTTCTGTCTTCCACCATTCTAACAGAAAAATAAATATTGTTGGGTATCCTATTTAGATCAAGCAGATAAAATCATCAAGTCTTTTCACAGACTGGCACTAGAAGGAACACAAAAGAAACACTGTTCCTGTCCTTAAATAATTGTCTATCTAACTGATATTGTGGACATTACCCATGCAGGAAATTCTGAGTAATATAAAATAGTCGGGTCGATTTAACAAAGAATGAATGGGTCACTCGAGGGTTCTATAATGGTGCTAAAAGAGGGGTACAATAAATCTAGCTTCATCTCAGGCAGAATCAGAATTCTTGCATTCCAGAGACAACAGAAATCTTAGAGGCTAGTTCCTTCATTTAACGTAGGAGATGCTGAGGTGCAGGGAAACTGACCTTGCCTAAGGTCCTGTTTCTGACTAGTGGGGCCATTGGGACTACGAGCTGGTGTTACTGATTTTTGTTGTTAGCAACTTGAATGTATTAACTCAACCTTACAATAATATTATGAAATAGGTACTATGACCTTTTCTATCATATAGATGAGGAGACAAGCATTGCAAGGTTACATAATCTGTCCAAGGTCACGTAACCAGAAGAGGTAAAGCTAGGTTTCAAACTTGGGCTCTGTGGTCCCACATTGGGTTCTTGAAAACAAATTTCTGCTTTGATGCCAAGAATGTGGGTGAATTATACCATGCTCTGTGGCTAGACACAGGCAGTTTTGAGATGTAATCTAGACAGAGAAATGATCTAGACAGTCTTTAAATTTAGATTTCCTTTCAGCAATATAGACCACTTTGATCACAGTCTAGTAATAATTTTATTTTGTAGGTGCATACTATGTGTGAATTAGTCTGTTAAGTATTTTGCAGACAATTACATTTGATTGTTGCAGCAACACTGCAAAGTAGGTATTATTTTCCTCAATTTCAGAGAGAAAAACTCTGGGATAATCTTGTTTAAGAACATCTTAATATTAAGTTTCAGAATAGAAATTCAAATCAATCTCTAGCTAGTTCCTGTGTTCCTACTTACTGAATATTTTCTATACCTCCATCTTCATGCCTACAACAGAAATGAGTTAAATATTCTTGCTCAGAAAAATTTCTGCCTAGTAATTCAGCCCAGTGATCCAGCTCCTCAAGGTTCCCTATAGCTAAGTTAACTACTAGATGGAAAAGTATAACTTAGCTGGGTTGGTGGCTGAAAAAATAATATGAGACATACAGAAAATAAACAGCAGATTTTGGACAGAAAACATGGCAAATAATTGAAGCCAGTGAAAGTAGAATGTAGGGTGAAGTCTACACTTTTTTTTTTTTATGAAACTGAGAAATGAAATATTGATGTTTGGAAGCAGTACTGAAAGCTTTCTGGTTAATTACATTCCTAGGTGAAGTCAGAGAAAAATATACTTAGATTTTTTCAGGGAACAAAATAATTTTCAGTCATTCACTGGAAAATTGGTTAACTCTCTAGCTTTCCTGCTGTCTGTAAAACCTAGAAGAGTATTTTGTGACTGTGAAACACTGTATTTGTGGTCCTAATTATTACCAATGTATCAAGCACTTGTTATGAGCCAGGCAAGATCTTACTCAGAGCTCATAGTTGGCTGAATAGATCTAACATATGAACGAGATCTAACATATGAAAACTACTGGAATAAAATCTCATTTCCTTCCTCATCAATCAAAGCTTTACAATTTATTTTTTTCACAGCATTCATCAGTATTGAAAATTATTATTATCATTATTTTTTTCTACTTATTTGCCTACTGTATGTCTCACAAAGTAGAATGTAAGCAACACTGAAGCAAGGGGTTTGCTTATTGCTCTTTCCCCAATATCTAATATCTTTTCCCGGCATATAATAGACATCATGCCAAATGCAATGAGGACAACAGAGGAATAGATGATCAGATTTATTCAAGATTGGCTGGGAAAGGCACCAGAGTGGGCAATATTTCAAGGAAGGTCTCAGAAGGTACATATGGGTTTGTCTGTGGAGAAGTTAGGTGAGATCATTGCAGAAAAAGGAAAGGTAGATAGAGAGTTGCATGAGAATGCATGCTGTGTTTAAGCAGGGATAATGATAAGTCTGAGTGACTAGACAATATATAGCATGGCTAGGTAATGCCATATACAATGCATAGCTATGATGCAATGTATTAATCTCCATTTATCTACTCTAACCTGACTGGGCCACACACACTTGCCCCACTCCTACTTTCTCAAGGAAGCCTTCAGCACCTTTAGCTGGGCTCTAGCGTGTTAACTAAGCACGAAGTTCCCTTAAGCAATCTTCATTCCATTTCTTTCAAATGTGGATATGTTAACTTGCTCTAAACATGATGTGATTACATCAAAAGAATTTTTTTGTTGATGTTCTCAGTCACAGAGCTAAATTAAATTGCATTAGATGGTGGAGCTTTTACTAACCTCAGATAATTAGGCAGTGTTTGAATGGACGTTGGGAAGCATAAAGAGTCTCTAAATATGTCAAAATCCATAATGTGTTTGTTACTTTTTGGCTTCTACTCTTTTTCTTTTTTTTTTTTTTTCACTAGCACTACTCTTTTGAATGAGTGCCAAGCTGTTCATAGAGTTAAAACTCTTACTGGCAATTAACAGAAAACAACAAAAACTCAAATTATAAAAGGGAGAATTATTGAGAGAACACTGTGTTATCCATTGAACCCCAAAGCAGCTGAGCCTCTCAAATGACTGGACAAAGAATTTGAAGCTCAGGCAGTTTTTAATCTCTTAGTCTCTCTCCGTCTCTGTCTCTCTCCCTGCCTCTCGGCTTGTGTGTCTTTGCCTCTGCCTCTGCCTCTGTCTCCTGTTTCTCTCCGTTTCTTTCTTTGTTGTTCTCTTTCTTCCCCTCTCTGTCAGTTTCTCCCTCCTTTGGCCTCTCTTTAACTCTATCATTCTCTCCCTCTCTTATTCTCTCTTTAATAGGTTTTCTTTGCTTTTCTGAATTCATAGCAAAGCCTTCTCCAAATTATAGTTTTTCTATTTAAGAGACCAACTCAGAAAACACTAATTCCCTAAATCTCTCTAATTTCAAAATCCATAGAAAAGGGATCTAATTGGTACAGCTTGAGCTAGGTATCATCTTGGTTCCAATCAACTGTGAGCAAGGAAATAATCACGTGATACAACTATGCCTAGAGAGTGGGGGTGCTGCAGTCCTATGGGATATGGAGAAAATTATTTCTCAGAGAAAGGGTATTTCTGTAAATTAAACATATAAGTTAAAATGTGTCTGCTACTTCCAAGCACAGAGTTTGAACGAATATTGGTGGAGGAATTAATATTCTTTTTAAACTAATGGTAGCTGGTCAAGAAAGCTTTACAAGAGATACTATAAGGTATTCAGCTCTTCATGTAGAATGATTCTTCCTTGGGAAAGCTGATCATACTTTTTGAACATCAGGTCATTTCATAGATTCGTAATATTCAAATTCCCACGTCAACAGCCTCTTGACATTGCCAAAGACCAGAGAAGCGAAATCATTCAACCTGATGTTGTTTTAGAGGGAACAAAGATAACCAGCAGCTATTAGGCAAATTTGCATGCCTAACAATTTATCTTTGTTTTGTCTTCTTTGAATGTGGTTTCTTTCCTGTCTTTGGCTCACTCATCTGTGAAATGAGAGAGTTAGATGTGCACATGTGAGCTCCCTCTGGTTCTGACTTGTTGTTGTTCACGATAGAGTCAAGAGAGGCCCCTCAAGGTCTGGGATGCTTTGGGAAGGAGCTGCCTGCCTACTTACAGCTCATGAAAACCCTGTGCTTGCCGGGCACTCTGAGTTCTCCTCAAAGCTATCGCAGCTGAATTTGGGATCCTATGTTTATTTTCTAAGTACAGTTGTCCCCTTTATCCATGATTTTGCTTTCTGAAGTATCAGTTACCTACAGGCAACTGAAGTCAGAAAATACTAAATGGAAAATTCCAGAAATAAACAATTCAATAAACACTTTATAAGTTTTAAATCACACGCCATTTTAAGTAGTGTGATGAAATCTCACACCATTTTGATGTGGACGTGAATCATCCCTTGGTTGAGCATCTCCACATCATATAGGTTCTCTGCCCATTCGTCAGTCACTTAGTAGCCATCTAGGTTATGAGATAGACTGTTGCAGTTTCTTCAGTGCTTGTGTTCAAATAACCCTTATTTTACTTAATAATGGTCCCAAAGCCATTCACATAACTTTTATTACAGTATATTGTTATAATTGTTCAGTTTTATTATTAGGTATTGTTGTTAATCTCTCACTGTGCCTAATTCATAAATCGAACTTTATCATACATATGTCTGTATTGGAAAAAATCATAGTATTAGTAAGGTTTGGTACTGTGCAGCTTCAGATATCCACTGGAGATCTTGAAATGTATCTTCCACAGATAAGGGAAGATTATTGCAGTCTGAAATTAGATTTGCCAACTTTGCGGCTCCTGTCAGATGTCTGCTTCTTAAAGGAAAGATCTTTCCGACTTTGGGCAAAGATCTTTCACTTCCCAAGAACTGTGGTTACTTGTATTGTCTCTCTAGGCAGAACTCTAAATAGTTCTTGGGCCTCTGGGCAGGGACCTCCAGGGCCTCTTTCCCAGCAGTTTCTCAAGCAAGGGTTGCGCTGAAGCATTCAGCTCTCTCCTATAGGAGCTGTTAGCGTGAGAGCTCTAGAGCTGTGGACAAAGTTCAATGCAACGAGGCTGAGAGTGGGTATAAACAGTTTTTCCTGGAAATAACCAAATAATTTAAGAAGGGTTGTGATTCTACTCAGATTCATCTGGACATTTAGTAGAGGGTATAAAATAAATATAGGAAATAGAGATATGTAAGTGAGAAGATATCTTTAATTCTTGTCTCTCCATTGGAATAGTTTCTTCATTCATTCAACCAACACTCATTGAGTACTTGTATGTTCTAGTTCTTTTATGTTTATCTAGCACTCTGCTAGATGCTTGGAAGGCAGGTGTGTAGATACATGGTTCATCCCAGAAAGAGAAGATAGGCTGGCAAACACAGGAACATTAGTCTTGGGCTGTGGGGTGAGGATTATCTGTATTCTCTCATCATCTCCTTCCTTGATTATTTACTTCCATTTACCTCTGCTCTCTGAGCTCAAATGAGACCTGTATGGGAGGATAAAAGTGGTGGTGGTAACAGAGATTTGATGAGCATTTCCAAATTTGGAGTTCATGGAATATTTAGGATTGACTATGAAGGCAGTAGGATTTTCATAGATGGAAAGAAGGGAAAGTGTTCTATATGGAGGAACTAGTTTAAGCAAAGCATAGAGTATGTTTGAGGGAGTAGATGGATAAGGTAAGAAAGAGAGTAAAAACCATTCATTACTATGTTATACTTCATATTCTTTCTATTTCTTACCCTTTATTGAACACCAAATGGTCAAGCATTTGTCTGTTCATTTAGCATAAATTAATGTTAAGATATAAGTGCTGCAGATGCATAAAAATATGCCACCCAATCCCACTGTATAAGTCAGGATTCCTTATTGTAAGTAACATAAAGAAATTCTGGTTATTTAAAGGAGAATTAAAATGTATTAAGTGATATCACAAAGCTCAAATAACCACTGAGAGAGCCAGGCTTGGATTCCAGCACTCAGGAGCAATGCTCAAAATCAGGTTGTAGAGCCGACCCCATGGTGCTTCGGTTGTCCCTACTGGGCACACATCCTACAGCTTGTCTCATGGGTATCACAGAGCTTCACTGAACACTGCCTTTAATGCTGTCTCTGAGTCCTCCAGAAATTATCAGTAGCTGCCTTATCTGCACCACCTTCCTGGGAAGGAGTCAGAGCAGTTCTACTTCTTGATATCAATATTTTCAAATTTAAGTCTAGGGTTAACCCATCTAATTAGTGGGATCAACATCAGTGCCTGGGTCCCAAATGCAAGACAGGCTGGGAAAACCAGGAGCTGGTGGTTTCAGATACCTTTGGGAAAAAACTCTGTTACAAGGTGGGTGATTCCGCTGGTCACAAGAATGGATTTTAGATGCTGTGCAACCCCCCAAATTTAAAAAGACAAACATTCACTACATTCACGTTTTAGGGGTAATGGCTGTTATCTGTTTATTCCTCTAGATTTTCTTTTCTATGGAAATATATACCTATATTTAATAATACAAATTGAATCACATTCCAGCAGTCACCACTTGTCATGTGTGTAGCCCACAAATTGACTTACTCTCACAAACATGTTTTGCCTAGCTTACATAGTTCTTTTTTTCTGTTTGTTCATTTAAATGGATTTGATGCAAATGTTTTTTTAATGTGGTATTTTTACATAAATGACCAAATTTTCTTGTGGCAACATGATTTTCATTTTGAACTGGCAGCAGTTAACTGGAAATGAGTAATGGCTGTCTCTTGAGTTTTCCATACTCCTTACCCCACCCTATGGTGATCTATTCAGGCCACTTTCATTCATTCACATTAACTACCTGCTCTGTAGACATATGAGTGAAATTACTATATTTTTCATACAGTTGTGATACTTGACATTTTGGTGTTTTTACTTAACAATGCATTTTTGTTCTTTTGAATCAGAACATGTTAAGCTACTAAATTGTATTTTGTGGCTATATACTGTTCTATAATTTATTAAACTAATTGTCAACCTTTTCGGAGAGACCAAGGCTCTAAGCTAAGCTTTTCATTAATTGCTTCTCTGACCTTAAACAGAGTACTTTGCCTCTCTGGGCCTTAATATTCCCTTGTATAAAATAGTGTATTAGAATTAGGTGATTAGTAGGACTTTTCTGGTTTTATCAATTCAGTGTCTGCAATGAGCAGTTTTTCTGGACCCTGAGACCTTATACAAAGGGAATTTACTAGAGAACTGGTTAAATTAATCATGATACATCCATATAATGGAAAAGTAGGCAGCCTTTTAAATTTTATTGTGCTTACCATTATTGTGTACAGAGTACTTCCACTGCCCTAATATGATGGTAAATACAGGACACTATACATTTTCCAAATCCATAGAGTGCACCACACCAAGAGTGAACCCTAATGTAAACTGTGGACTTTGAGTGGTAATGTGTTAGTGTGGATTCATCAACTGTAACAACTGTACCATTCTAATGACAGATGTTAATAATGGGGAAGGCTAGGCATATGTGGGGCAGAAATTATATGGTAAGTCTCTACCTTCTACTCAATTATGCTGCGAACCTAAAAGCGCTCAAAAAAATAAAGGCTACTTTAAAAATTATATGGTACTATAAAAATGCAAAAAAAGGAAAAAAGATATTGGATAACAATGTTTGTTGATGAGAAAGATATTATAATGTTATCAGTTTTTTTTTTAATTTTAACTTTGAGCTAATTTTAGTTTCACCTGTAATTATAAGACATAATACAGAGAAGTCCAGTATATACCCATTTCCGTTTTCCTCAATGATAACATCTTGTATAGCCATAGTATGATATCCTGGCCAGGAAACTGACATTGATACAATCCACTGAACTTACTCAGATTTCTTCATTTTTACATGCATTCATGTGTGTGTGTGTGTGCGTGTGTGTGTGTGTGTGTGTTAAGTTCTATGCAATTTAACCACATGTGTAGATTTCTGTGACTATCATCATAGTCGAGATATAGAATAGTTTTATCACAAATATTTATAACATTTTAAGTAAAAACTCAGTTAAGAAAACAATATAATATGTCTTTTAAAAAACAGCCTGGACATATAAACACCAAGAAATTAACCATGGTTAATTCTGAGTGATGGGATTGGTAGCTGATTAAAACTTTTCTGTTTGTGTTTGTCTGTAAATTCTGTGTTCTCCAGTGGGTGTGCATATGTATAACATGTTCAATGAGAACACTGCAACAACTATTTTCAAAAGATGGAGATATTAAATTTCAAAATGCACACATCAACATATGCTTTGTGTTCTCACTATTAGTTTATTTGAATTTTCTAAATAAATAAATAAATAAACAGAATTTTTTTATGTTTAAATCTTTAATACATTTTGAGTTGATTTCATTCTTTTGCATGTGAATATCTAATTTTTCTAACACCATCTATTGAAGACATTATCCTTTCTCCACAGTGTTTCTGGCATCCTTGTTGAAGTTTAAGTTTGACTGCATATGCCTGGGTTTATTTCTGGGCTCTCTATTCTGTGTCATTGGTCTATAGGTCTGCCTTTATGCCAGCACCATACTGTTTTAACTACTATAGTTTTGTAATATATATTTAATAGCAGGAAGTGTGATACCTCCAGCTTTGTTTTTCTTTCTTAAGATTGCTTTGGCTATTTAGGGTCTTTCGTAGTTCCATATGAATTTAGGATTTTTTCCTACTTCTGTAAAAAATGTCATTGGGATTTTGATAGGAATTGCATTGAATCCATATATCACTTTGGGTAGAATAAACATTTTAACAATGTTAAGTCTTATAATCCATGAACATAAATATCTTTCCATTTGTTTATATCTGAATTAAGTTCTTTCATTCATGTTATATAGTCTTCAGAGTACAAGTCTTTCACTTTTGTGTTTAAACTTATTCATAAGTATTTGATTGTTTTGATGTTGTTATAAATTAGACCATTTTCTTTATATATTTTTCTGATAGTTTTTTATTAGTGTATAATGTAATGGATTTTTGTATGTTAACTATACCTTGTAGCTTTACAGAATTCACTTTTAGTTCTAACAGTTATTGGGTGGAGTCTTTAGTGTTTTCTACATATAAAATTATATCATTTGTGAACAGAGAAAATTTCACTTCTTTCTTTTTAATTTGGATGCCTTTTATTTCTTTTGTGTGTATGTAGTTACTCTGGAAAGGACTTCCAGAACTATGTTGACTAGATGTGATGATGGTGAGCATCCTTGCCTTGTTCCTGATCTTAGAGGAAAAGCTTTCAGTTTTTTACCATTGAGTATGGTGCTACTTTGGATTTTTCACATATGGTCTTTATTTCATAGAGGTAGAGTCCTTCTTTACCTAGTATGTTGAGAGTTTTTATCATGAAAGGGTTTTGAATTTTGTCAAATGCCCTTCTGCATCTATTAAGATAATTATGTGATTTTTATCCTTCATTCTGTTAATATGGCATATCATATTAATTAATTTTCATAAGTTGAATTATCCTGTACTAAGAGATAAATCCCACTGAGTTATGGTGTATGAGCCAATTATTGAATTTGGCTTTCTAGTATTCTGTTGAGAATTTTTGCATCTATCTTCACTAGAGATATTGGCCTTAGTTTTCTTTACTTGTTGTGTTTTTGTTTAACTTGTAAAATGATTATGCTGGCCATGTAAAATGAGTGTGAAAGTGTTCCTTCTTTTCAATTTTTTGGAAGAGTTTGAGGAGAACTGGTATTAATTATTTTTAAACTGGTAGAAGTCACCAGTGAAGCCATAGGGTCCTAAGCTTTTTTCACTGTTGGGAGGTTTTTGATTACTGATTCAAAATCCTTATTCATCATTGGTTTGTTCAGCTATTCTGTTTCTTCACGATTCAGTCTTGGTAAGGTGTTATGTTTCTAGGAATTTACCTGCTTCTTCTAGGTTAACCAGTTTGTTGGTGTGTAATTGTCCATGACAGTCTCTTACGATCCTTCTTATTTCCACAGCATCAGTTGTAATGTCTCCTCTTAAATTTTTATTTTATTTACTTGAATGTTAATTATTTTTAGTTAACTAAGCATTTATCAATTTTATCTTTCAAAAAACCAACTCTTAGTTTTGTTGATGTTTTCTATTGTTTTTCAATCTTCTATTTCATTTATTTCTGTTCTAATCTTCATTATTTCCTTCCTTCTGCTAACTATGAGCTTAGTTTGCTCTTCTTTCTCTAGTTTCTTTGGGTTTTAAGTTGTTTAATTCAGATATTTCTTCTTTCTTAATGTAGACATTTATCACTATAAATTCTCTCAGTACTGCTTTTGCCATAGCCCATAGTTTTAATATGATGTTTTCATTTTTAATAAAATTTCTAGAAGAAAACATGTGAGAAAATCTTCATGATAATAGTTTAGACAATGATTTCTTGGATATGATACTAAAAGCACAAGCAAGGAAAGCAAAAATAGCCAAGTGGGACTACATCAAACTAAAAAGCTCTGAACAGCAATGGAAACAATAAATGGAGTGAAAATACAACCTATGAAAAGGGAGAATATATTTGCTAAACACATAGCTAACATGGGCTAATATCCAAAATATAAGAAAAATTAGAAACTCCTATAATTCAGTAGCATAAAAACAAATAACTCAATTAAAATGAGCAAGGAACTGGAATAGACATTTCTCTAAAGAAGACATCCAAGTGGCCAACAGGTTTATGAAAAAAATTTCAGTATCACTAATCATTAGAAAAATGTAAGTCACAACAGTAATGAGATATTGTTTTGCACCTTTTAGGAAGGCAAATATCAAAAAACAAAACATAACAGGTATTGGTGAGGATGCGAAGAAATTAGAACTCCAGTACACTGTTGATGAGAATGTAATATGTTGTGCTTCTATAGAAAACAATATCTAGGTTCCTCAAAAAATTAAAACTAGTACTACCATATGATCCCATAATTCCATTCTTAGGTACACATCCAAAAAAATGAAATTAAGATCTTGAAGAGAGAGCACTCCCATGTTTACTCATAATAGCCAAGATGTAGAAACAACCTAAATGTTTATTAACAAATGAATGGATAAAGAAAAAGAAGTTTATACATACAATGGAATATTGTTTAGCCTTGAGAAAGAAGGAAACCTTGCCACATGTGATAACATAGATGAACCTAGAATACATTACATTAAATGAAATTAGCCAGTCACAGAAGCACAAAAACTGCATGATTCCACTAATACAAAGTATCTAAAATAGTCAAACTCATAAAAACACAGAGTAAAATGTTGGTTGCCAGGTGCTGCTTTTCAACAGTATAAAATTTCGGTTATAAAGATGAATAAATCCTAAAGATCTGCTGTGTTACAACATTGTGCCTATAGTTAATGATACTGTGTTATGAACTTAAAGTTTCTTAAGAGTAGAGCTCATGTTAAGCATTCTTACCACAATAAAAAAAAAATTAAAATTAAAATAAATCCATTTTCCCCAAGGAAATAAAAGAAAGCATTTATCGTGACTTTCTACCATTCTTAAGAAGAATTCTCAAAAGCCAAGTTCTCACAGTATTATGAATGCTATTCTTCCAAGAATTAAAGGTAGTCTCCTAGGAGGCACAGACAGGTTCTGCTGTCTTTGACATGAAACGTATCTTTCTGTATATTCCAGGTTTTTCAAAGGCCCAGGAAGAAGCAAAGGAGAGCTGAGCTGAGATTCCCAAGAGGTCTGCTAAGTTGTTTTTGAAGGCAGGCCAGTGGTCCTTCCTCTTTGGCCTGGCAGTCATGGAGGGCAGTCATGCCCTGTGGCATCTTTACAGTCTGAGTTCCACGCAGGATGATCCTTGAGTCTGTTTCGGGATAGTCTCCCAAAAAGACTGTCTTAAGGAAATGCAAAGGCCACTCAGAAGCTCCCAAACCTCCTTTAAGGTGGTCCTGAATGCAAACTGTATATTTTGGCAAAGAAAGGTATGGAGCTAGAAAAGAAGAAGCCCTGGAGACGGGAGACCTGAACCTGAGTTCCTGCTCTGACAGTGGAGCTGTTGCCAAGTCATGTAGCCAGTCCTGGTTTTAGTTACTTTCCAAGCCTGAGAACTGAGCAATTAGCCCATCTCCTGGACTTCACGAGGCTTCAATTTTAAACAGACCTCAGTTTAAATCCCTGCTCCAACGCCCATGTGACTGGAGAGATGACTTTACCTGCTTGTATTTCAGTTTTTTAATCTGAAAGATAAATTCATAATATAAAGTAACAACATTGTTATAAGGAAAAACTATATATAAATAAAATTGTTTTGTCTACCTGCTACTTCAGATTAAGTTGCATGGATTTTCCACCAAATTTGAATCTTAATTTAGCTTAAAATATGTCAGACCATATGTCCATATAGGCATCTCTATATGGCATATTCCAGGGTACAAAATGACAATGAGGGCAAACACTGTGTGCTTTCTGTGCTCCAGCTACTGTACTGAACACTTGACAAACAACATCTTTTTTACTCTTTACCATCATTACTATAATTGCCCATCCTTCAGAGAGAAGGAGGTAGTAGCACAGACTTATTTAACTCTGGGGAAAACAAGTACTAAGTCATATAAGTCCCTTGGCACAGTTAATTGTACAAGTCACCTAGCACAGTGCTTGGAATCTGGCAGGAATTATTACTAAAGCTAGTTGGTAAGCAACTTAGTCTAATA
This sequence comes from Rousettus aegyptiacus, assembly GCF_014176215.1. Lineage (NCBI taxonomy): Eukaryota > Metazoa > Chordata > Mammalia > Chiroptera > Pteropodidae > Rousettus > Rousettus aegyptiacus. The sequence continues at coordinate 107,291,713 of NW_023416307.1, read as the reverse complement.
TCATAAGAAAAATTAAAGAAGTAGCTGTTTGTACAATGGGTCATATTAGACTTTTGATTTTATGCAGATTCAGAGAAGATTTTATATAAAAAAAAAAAAAAAAAAAAAAAAAGACATCCGAGCTGAGCCCTGAAAAATAAATAGGATTTTCCTATAAAGAAAAATGGATTGAGGCATGCAGAAGGAGAGGGTATTATAGGAGCAATGAGAATGGCAGAAGCAAAAGCATAAAGGCATAAGAGTTTTAGATGTGTTTGGGGAACCGTAAGTGGTCCCAGGTTGCTAAAGCAGAGTACACTGGAGAGGAACAGCAGGAGACCAGTCTGAAGTGTCAGCAGATCATCTGGACTGGGAAGAATCTGAAATTTATTTTGTGGGTCACAAGCTTGAACTTGTGGCCTTCTGGCCATGTCTGGCCAACATATGTCTTTTATACGTGCTACCCAGAGCTATTTTCTTCTAAATTTTGAATTATCAACATTTAAAAATCTGATGTTTTTAGCCATATATCCCAATTTCTAGATTTTCCTGGGGGGAAAAGGAGAATATTTAGCCATGTTGATTCTCCCTTCAATAAGGAAATATCATCTAGGGCTGAAAAGCCATCATCCCTGAGGGTTCCAAGTCTGGTTGTGATCTAGGCTTGCAGCTAGGATTAGGACTCTGGATTTAAAATGTTACATTAATGTAGTAGGGTGCCTGCGCCTAACTTATGTAACTATGACTCAGCTTGTTGTTTATTATGCATGTGTGGCAGAATGCCACTATTGTTCTCTGGCATATATAAAACCTATGCGGTCCCCTAGCGCAGAAGCCCAAGTTCCCCACAATATAGTAGGTGCCTGCTGTTTCATTCTCGTGTAGGCTCCTCGTGTGTTCTTCCAACTGAGCATCTCACCATCAAACCTTCCCTTCTTGATCAGCTCTGCGCTGACATTTGGCATAGCCGGAGGGAAGAGCCCACAGCCCGCGGGATGGTTCCCGGGCGGAGGGCATGTGCCCCCCACCCTACCCCACATCCCAGTGGTATCCCGTTGCCGCGTATCTGGCCACATGGATGCCCTCGAAGGACTGGGATGGAGAGAAGTCACATCTGGAAGACGTCCAGAAAGCCCTGGTGATGTTGGAGCCGAATGTCCCAACCACTTACCGAGAGGCGGGGGGCGGGGGGGGGCGGGGTCAGATGGCCTGGATGTTCTTGGCCAGTGCTGCGGCAGGCCAGCCTGGAGGTTCAGGATCAGGCTCAGCAGGTGCAACAGCTACAACACCAGGAAGAAGAGCTGGAAAGGCTGCTGGTGGCAGCAGAACTCATGCTTCAGGGGCCTGACCAGTCGCTGCCATCATCCTGATCTGGGAGCCCTCCGGTGTACCGTGGCAGGCAGGCAGGTGAGACAGCAGCAGGTTGAAGCAGAGCAGCAGTTGGCCCCCCTGAAGGGGTGGGGGCAAGCTAGTGGTGACCCCTCAGGCGAAAAAGCATACTAACTTAATCCAGTACACCCCCACCAAACTCCAGGACCTGACAAAACAGGTACGGCAGAGAGCCGGAGAGACAGTTCCAGGGTGGCTGCTGCGGCTGTAGGATGATGGGGCTGGAGAGATGGCTCAGCTGGCCTCAGCAGCGGTGATATCGTTTCTCAGGCAGCGCCTCCAGAACGTAGGACATACGGTGCGGGGTGTGGGCAGCCACTCCCTCATTAACTGGTTCATATCCACTGCACAGTATGGGCCGACCCAGGGAGCTGCCAGAGACAGTGAGCAGATGGACCACGTACTTAGATCTGGTCCAGATAATTCGGGAAATGGGCATGCGACGGATGATGTTTCGCACCCAGTACACTAGCCCTGATGAGGAGGTATTTACAAACTGTTTGAAGGACTTGATCTTGACCTCTGGCCCAGCGTACTTTTGGCACCATGGTAGCGCTGCTGTCGCTTTACATAGACAGGCAGATCCATGAGGTAACGTTCGTCATGGCAAGGTTGGGGGATGTGGAAGTGCAAAGAGCGTTCCACCTGAGTGCGGCTGTACCATCTCCTGCACTCCCAAACGGGCCAGTGCACGGGTGGAGGTGTGGCTGAAAAGAGGGGGTGGAGCAGCACCCAGCCCAATCAGCCTTGAAAGTGAGACGCAGGCAAAGTGCTTTGATCTAGCCACTGCAGGCGTTGCTGCAGAAAAGATTGAGCAGCAGTCTAATGAAGTACTACTGGCGCTGTGGAATCAGCTGCGCCCTGACCAGCAATTCACTCCTGGTCCCGAGAAAGCCACAAACTGGAGGTGTGGCTGGCTGATTATCCGCCCCCATCCCCATTAGACGTTTGGCGGGGCAGCTGGTTGACCTGAGGCCTCATGTGGAACTGACTATACATTGCTTCCCCCTCAATGTGCAAAGGGTATTAGCCCTTGTGGACACAGGTGTTGACAGCACCCTGCTCTATGGGAATCCAGACAAGTTTTCCAGGCCCACTGCAGTCATAGAAGGCTATGGAGGTTGAATCATTCACATGTGACAGGTCCCTATGACATTGGGTATTGGCAGATCGCCTCCTCGGACATATCAAGTGTACATATCCTCCATAAAGGAGTACATTTTGGGGATTGATGTTTCGCGAGGCTTGACTGTGAATATTACTGCTGGTGAATTTCACATTTGTATCTGGATGGTGAAAACTATTATCCGGGGATGTCCACGCTATGCCCTGTTGGTGTTGCCCCAAGCTATCCAGGTAGTGAATACAAAGAAGTACCACCTGCTGGGCAACCATGAGGGAATAGGATGCACCATACTGAAGATAGAAGAAGCCAGAGTCATTTGTCTACTCATAGCCCATACAACTCCCCCATGTGGCCAGAGAAGAAGCCTGATGGCTCCTAGTGCATGACAGTTGACAATCAGGAGCCGAATAAGGTTATACCGCCCCTGCATGCCATTGTACTGAAGGTCATGGACATCATGGACCAGTTGTCACATGAACTTGGATGATATCATTATGTGGTAGTCTTGGCAAACGCCTTTTTCTCTATTGCCATAGCCCCAGAAAGTCAAGAACAGTTTGCCTTCACCTACCCAGGATGCACTTATATCATTATATTAATAATATAATGCTAACTTCTGATTCTCTTACAGAACTGGAAGCAGCGGCAACCAGCCTGTGAGAAGCATTTGCCGACTAGAGTTGGGCAGTCAATGAGGACAAGGTCCAGGAACCTGGGTTCTCTGTCACATTTTTGGAAGTTATCTGGTAGGGTAAGACAGAAGTAATGCCAGAGGCGGTGATTGATAAGATATAAGCATATCCTTGACTTGAGACTGTGAAGCAGCTCCAAATCGATTTGGGACTGCTGGGATTTTGGAGAGTGTTCATTCCTCATTCGGCCTCCTTGATGTGACCCCTGCACCATCTAATGTGACGGGGTGTCCAGTGGGATCGGACCTTTAAGATAGAAGAGGCCTTTAAGGTTACAAATCAAGCTGTAGCACAAGCCCCAACTCTAAACATAGTGAATCCATCCCTCCCATTCCTGCTTATAGTGCAGGCGGATGATATAGGGTTTGTATGGGGCTTGTGGCAGAAGCACAGTTCCCAGAAGGTGACAATGGGATTCTAGTCCCAACTGTGGAAAAATGCAGAAGGGTGGTATTCTCTGATAGGCTCTGAAGCATGGTATTCTCTGATAGAGAAGCAACTGGCTACCATATATGCAGCCCTTCTGGCCAGTGAGGCCATCATTGGCCCTAATCCCATAACCATTCAGTCCACGTAACCCATGGAGGGGTGGCTGTGGTCTTAAGGAAGACACCTTGTATGGGAATTGCACAGGAATTGTACGGGAATATGCTGTCCAAGTGGAGGGATGTACCTGGAGTAGTGGGCACAGTTCTCTGTGAGTCCCCTGCCTAGTCAACTGCCTCCCTTATTGGTACCAGTGCAGTTCTAAGTAGAGCTCGTGGTGGAGCCTGATGAAATGGGAGACATATCGAGTCCCTATGTAGAGGGTCAGACTCCCATCCATAAGGATGCCTGGTACACAGATGGCTGCATACCTGGAACACCACACCCGAATGGAACCAGTGACGGCAGGCTATGAAGGCACTGCTCTGCCATGATCATCACAAATCCTCGCCCCTCATAGCTATGCCATTTCCAGTGGGTGGGGATGGCTGGTGGAACAACATGTGGAACTGCGGGAGTAGGTCCCTCACTGCATAGAGCAAGTTAAGATCTGTGACCAACCATATCATGGGGTGGCTACCCCCTGAGCTGTGTGCTAACACCATTCTTGCTAATATGTCCAAGGTCTGGTGGAACGGGCAATATTATGTCAGTACAGAGTCCACCGACTAGCTGCCTGCAGGATATCTCTGGGTCTGTGGACACTACGGCTGGCTCCACTTGCCTGCTAATTGAATCAACCATTGTACCTGGGGACGTCCATATTTAGCTGGATACATATTATCCACTTTGCTCCAATTGCCTTGTAATTGGGATCCCGTATATCACTGCCACTATTGTTCTCTGACATATATAAAGCCCATGCGGTCCTCTAGTGCAGAAGCCCATGCTCCCTGCAATAAAGTAGGTGCCTACCCTTTCATTCTCATGTCAGCTCTTCATGCTTTCTTTTGACTGGGCATCTCACCACCGAAAACTTCCCTTCTTGATCAACTAGGTGCTGACAGTCTGCTTCAGATAGCTCCTTACATCCTCCCCTTTCCCTTTGGTTGCACTCAGAAAACTTCTTTCCTTTATGTTCCTGTCAATTTCCTGTAGGCTATGGATTGGTAACTACAGCTATGAGCATGTGGATTAATTAACAGTCACCTAAGAATGATTTATTATGTACTAAGTAGTGTCTATCTCACTCCTAGAGGCCAAATATATATACATACACACACACACACATCATTATTGTTTTCTTTAAGTAAGGATCTGCCACTTTAGTGCTAAGCTGAGCAATATGATAGGCACAAATAGCTACTTAAAATGAAATTAAATAAAATTAAAGGTGAAGTTCCTCAGTTGCACTAGTCACATTTCAAGTGTAGCTACACATAGCTAGTGGTTACCCTACTGAAGTGCATAGATACAGAAACTTCCTTCATGCCAGTGGTCAGGGAGGAAGAGAATCCCCGCCTTTCACCCTTTTTTTTTTGGTTCTCATGACATGAGACTAGATTAACAGAAGAAAAAATTTAGTATGTGCACATGGGGGAATCACAATATAATGCTCATATCATAAAATGAGGCTCAGAGAAATGATCAAACTAGACAACTTTTAAAACATTTTAGATAAAGAAACAATAAATTTGTGAGAAATTGACAGAGCAAAGAAAGTTGAGAAAGGAATCCAAACAAGGTTTGGGCTTAGGGAGTAAATTAGTAAAGGCATTTCACCGTTTGTTTATACAGGCTTTTTCTGCTCTGGGTTTTTCTAGTGGCATGGTTGTCTCTCAGTCCTTCGGCAGCAGGGAGAACACCTATCATGGAGATTTATTTCCTGCTTTTAGGGGACAGAAGAGAGTCAGAGAGCTCTTCTCACTCCCGCTGCTTCTCAAGAGGTTTTAATTCAAAATAATTAATATGCCATTGTGAGATATCCTCGGGCAGCTGCCCTTGGGACCCGACAGCAGAAAGTTCCATTGGACAGTACTGCTCTGTAGAGCAGCCGGGGCTGATGTACACGAAGCAGTCAGAGGAAATGCAACATAAAATACCAATCGACTGGCTTGGATTGTGCTGGAAAGGACGGGAGGATGAGGAGATTCTCATGAGGCATAACAGCAAAGGGAACTTCATGAGGGAGGTAGATTAAGGTGGATAGGATTATATTGGAAGAGAGAAAGAGGGTAGGGTATAACTAAAGATAGAAGAGGGATTTTATCTGTTAGGAATGTTTTCCAGTAAATTATAAAATAAATAATTAACAGTATCTTAAACAAATAATGTATATTTCTTACATATCAAGAAATCTAACATTGATTCAGGGACTTGGAGATGTCAGGACCAGAATCTCTGACATTCTTGTGGTCTTTCCCTGATTATTGGAAGTTGAATGTTGTAGATCTAGCCTTCCTGTCTTCAATAAAGGTAGAAAAAAGAGGAAAGAGGGTGTGCTGGCAGACTTTCATTCATTGGCCAGAACTGTGCTATGTATTATGCCATATGGAAGAGAGCACAGAGGCTTTTATAGCTTCTAATTCAGGATGGTAAAGACAAAGAGAGTTGTTATTGGCAGTTCAGCGAGGTCATTTACAGTCTGCCATAGCTGGGAGTTTGGGAGACATGCTGGGGGAAAAGGCAATGGGCTAAAACCCAGAGATATAGGTTATAATGATCACTCTTAACCAACTGTGAGACTTGGAAAAATCACAATATTTATGAACCTCCCAAATCTTATCCCTTTGTGACATTCAGGTCCCTTTTGAGGTAGCTCATAGTCCATGGTACAATGAGGCCACTGAGGCCATTCTTTCACCCTAAAGTGGAACACAAAACAAAAACCAGTTAAGAACAGATGCTAACCCTGACTGTATTAATCTGGAGTAGAATCTATTAGTTTTCTATTGTTGTTGTAACCAATTACCACAAACACCATGGCTTACAACAGTACACACAATTTATCACCTCACAGTTTTGGAGTTTAGAAGCCTGACACAGGTCTTACTAGGCTAAAATAAAGGAATAGCAAAGCTGCACTCCTTTCTGGAAGCTCTTGGGAAGAATCTATATCCTTGCCCTTTCCGGCTACAGGCTGCCCACATTCCTTGGCCCATTCCACATTCATCTTAAAGCTACCACTGTTTCATTTTTTTCATGCGTGCCTTTGTTCTGTAGTCACATCTTCTGACTCTCTCTTTTGCCTCCCTATTCTACGGTTAAGGGCCTTTGTGATTACATTGGGTCCACCCAAATAATCGGGGATAAATTCCCCAATTATAAATTTATGTGATTAGCAACCTTAATTTTATCTGCAACTTTAAATCCCCTTTGCAATGTAACCAAACACTGCCACAGGAATTAGAATATAAATGTCTAGCAGGTGGAGAGAGGCACATTATTCTGCTTGCTACATGGACATTCACACAGACTAATTGGAGATCAATCCAGAAATTCCACTTTTAAGAATTACCCAAGAAAACAAGTGTAAATGTGTATATGCATTGGAATTTATTGAATAAATATTTATAATAGCAAAAATTTAGAAGGAAAATCAATGTCCCTGAAAAGGCTGGAGGTCAACCAAATTATAGTTCATCCATATGACAGAAAATTCTGCATTCATATCTGTTTATTGATATAAATGGTGTCGATAATATGTCAAGTGAAAAAAGCAGATTGTAGAATACTTACACGGTATTATCAGTTCTAAATCTGTGTGCATATGGAATGTATGTATTTACATACATCAAGTTATATTACTAGTGATTATTCCTGGGAGCGGTAGATTTGGGATGCAAGAGATATTCACTAGATACTGACACTTTTTAGAATGATTATGTATTATTAGAGAAAAAATTAAGTTATGTCCTCTTAGGAAGAAAAACTTCAGTGTTGTAAAGAAATACTTTATCATGCCCGAATTACTAGCAGTTTCCTCTGCTGACAGAAATCTTCCTTTCCACTTGAGATTCGAACAATGGGATCTAAAAGAAAAACAGAGTGCACTGCCAAGAGCCATTATATGTTCCTGCATTAAAAAGATCACACCTAGAAATCATTGTTTGTTTGTTTGTCACTTTCTCTGACTCTTATGGTTTTTAAAATAATTTTCCAAATACTGTTTCCATTTGTCAGGCTAATACATTGAAGCTCATTCTATCCAGAATCTTGGAGTTTATTTGCTCATTTCTCGGCAATAAGATAGACTGAAAATCTGAAAGGCAGCGTAACATTTTGAATTTGAGATGTCTGCAGATGCATTCACCATCTCAACAACTAAAACTTAGCAAGGACCTATGAAGTACTATTTGTGATACAGCCAGGCACTGTCCTTGGAGGTGACTTGTTGACTTGTTGAAAGAGATGTGAAGTGAGCAAATTGCTGAATTTCAAGAAAGGCAGATTCGAGATCATTATACATGGGGATAAGTGACTGTCAGGCCTGCTGAAACCTTGCTGTCATTTCTGCACTTGGTTCATTTAAGATGTTCTTGTATTTTTCCTGTAAACTTCGTCACATCAATTAGTTTGAATATACTTCCCTTTGCAACAGTATATGCCCTAATTAAGAAAGCCAACATTTTCCAAATTGTATTTCTCAGTACTAATGCTCTCTGTAATATGGATAGATATTCTAAAGAAAGACATGAACACTGATTTTTTTTTGTCTCTGAAGTTTCTCTAATGTGTGCGTCCATACACATGCACACACACATATGTATATCATAATAAACAGAGGTAACTGGCTTGGGAAAGAACAAAAGAAATGTGAGAGGCTACATACAATTCATCAATGCATGATATATTAATCTATAAACTGATGCTTGAGACGATTACCAGCTTACCCTAGAGTGATATACCATCCTACTGATGATCACTGGTCTCTGTTATGTATCTTATGCTTATAATTCTGACATAGTTGTGATATTATCTAATTTTCATTGTATATTATTAAACAGAATAGTCAGATGTTAGTTGTTTCTTTCCACAATTCCTTCAACTGTAAGAACATTTTATTGTAATTCTATTATAAATTTTAATTCATAAACATTTGATGTTCCATTAATCCATTGTGATTTTAAAAGTACTATGGATGAATAATTTTTGAATTGTTGGCTACAAATAAGAGATGAAAAGTTTAATAAGGATGATGATATATATGAGAGTCATGAAGACATTCATATAACGACATATTAGAGTGGTATCCAAGCCTGAACATGGCCTGTTCACACCTGGGCCACTTCTTCTAAAATACAGACAGATTCTAAGATTCTAGATTAAATCTAATAAATGTGAGTCTTCTCTGAAAGGAATCCAGGAAACTGTATGGGGAAAAATTTGTCTAGATGTCCACAGATCTGGTTTAAAATTCATGAGTATATGCCATTTTGTTATGGTTATAAAGAAAATTACTCAAGATAGAAATAAATTGAGGCCTTTACTGATTTGGAGGGCAGTAAACTAATAAAGTCTTGCAAGGGAACAAATAAAATGTAGCTCTCTTTGAAATGCACAATAAATATATGTTAATATTACAGCATGTTTAATACTTGTTATTGAATGGTATTGCCTACAACACAGGCCTTAATCAAATTCTGTTTAAATTATGCCAGGAAATTGAAAAGCACCCATCTCAGCAACAAAGAAAGAATTAATTATAGAATATGATCTTCATTGGTTTCATAATCAGTATAACTCCTTCGAAAAGTGGATTAGCCATATATACCAAGAAGCTTAAAAATGTTTATTATCTTTGCACCAATAAATTCCACTGCTGAAAAGTTCCCCTAAGGATGTCATCACAGAAGTGGACAAATAATTACACTTATATAAAGTGGCTTTGTTTACAATATCACAAAATGAGAAATAAACAAACCATGTAACTGCAGTTTTAATAAATGATAATGTATACATGTGACAGCATATTATGCAGCCATTACAATTGCATTCATGATATATTTAATGGCAAGGGAGAAAATGTTACACAATCTAATATTGAAGCAAAAAGTTTTAACACTCAAGGGATGACTAAGGGTGCCAAATTTGCCAGACATAAGTAAAGATGTCTATAAATGAGGCTGGATTTTGTTTATTTATGTAGAAAGAAGGGACATGAACTAGAGATAAAATGCAAAGAGGTTAAAGAAAACACACTAGGAAGTGAGGAAGAAAAGGCATTAGGTGATAGATGAAGCTTTCACAAAGACCACACTCTACCCCAAACCTTTCATACACACACACATCTACAGGTCTAGGCTGGTGCTTCGCAACCTTGGCTGCACATTAGAATCATTGCTAAAATCCTGATGCTAAGGCTCTTTCAAGCCCATCAAATTAGAATCTCTGAGAGTTAGCACCCAGATACGAGCATGTTTGTTTAAGCTCTCTAGGTGATTCCAAAGTGCAGCGAAGTTAAGAACCTGATTAAAGGTAGTTAACTTTGAAGGCTCACTCATTACTCAGTGGAAGGAAAGGGAGTAAGTGGGTCACAGCACTCCATATATTTTTTCTCCCTCCATCTTCCTGCCCTTTCAGTAGAGCTTTGAAACAATCCCCTGAGGCCATCAGTGAAGAACTACTTAGGCTTTTATGAAACTTTGTTCCGGGAAAAACAGGAGTGCAGGTTTCCTGTGGGCTTCTTCCTTTGGAAGCCCCTTGCTGTTGGACAGGGAACTGACACGTCTTTTCTACCATCTCCTCCCAAAGGCAGCCAGAGACGTACCCTGGGGATTCATCTGCCATTGGGGTTACAGCAGCATTGATCTGTCGTCTATACATTTCCTATCATATCAGCAGATTTACAAGAATCAGTTTGTAGTCCCAAGGCTGGTACTAAGTATACACACTAGCTTAAAGTTTAACATTTAAAACTTTAAAATAATACATCCACTTTATCTTTGATTTAGTAGAAGACGCGGATGTTTGTCATAAGAAAAACAATGGCCTTGGTATCAGTACAAAGAGATATTGGGAAGATGCTTCAGGAGCAAAATGAATGAATGAATGAATGAATGAATGAATGAAACTAAAAATAATTTTAAAAATATTTATTGTTCCCCTAAATTAGGATTTGCAAACTGGCATCCCTAGGTCATATCAAACCCAAAGTTGTATTATGTTAAATACACTCATTTACAAAAAAATTTGAATTTGAATCCATTAAAAGGGTCATACAATCTCTGGCTCTTCCCATTCTAGTCCTCACTACTACACCAAGGACACTTGAAGCATTTGTGTGATGTGATTGGTCTCAGCAGTCACTGAGTATTCAATTCATGACCACTAAACCCTCTGTTCCTTGGTACTTTTAATTCTGGATTCTCTACAAAAGTTGACATGTAACACTAAACAGTGTTACAGAGATTCCAGCCAAGAATCTACTTTCTCTATGCTCTCCTTGGAGGATCTTGGATACAAAATTGGACCAACCTGTGAATTATTGGCCAATGATTTCTGAGAAACAGCTTTCCTATTCCGCAGAACTAACCAAAACAAATTGTGGGATTTACCAGGAACAGGGCCTGTAGCTCCATTTGACACCACTCCATCAGAGTACCAGCTGTTGAATTCTGTTTTTGGCCACAGATGCCGGGTGGATCATCAACAACTATGCAGCAGGGCTAAGACAGGAGAGAAGCAAAGTAAGAGCTGGCCAGTGTGCTGGTCCCCTATAAGGGGAGACCACCATCTCTTGTGTGAAAACATTTCCTTTTTAACAGGGGTCCGCAGTAAAAAGTAATAATTCTCCCCTTATTTAAGTGACACAAAAGTTTGTTTGCCCTCTGTTCAATAAATAGAATCAATATAAATATGGCTTACAGAGACAATATTGTCTCCCCACTGGCCCCAGAGCACTAATGCCTACATAAAAGAGTTCAACAAATATTAGCTGAATGAGTGAATGAATGAGAACTATATGAAACCTACCCTCAGACTACCCTATATACTCAGCATCTCTGTTTCAAGGCAACATCTGAAATGTTCCATAGTTGCTACAAACAAAATCTACTGAGTGTTTGAAGAAAGATTCCTTTTTATTAGAGTAGGTTGGGAAGAATTTTTAGAGGAAGTAAAATTTGAGTTGTACCTGAAAGGATAAAGAGAGTCACAAAAGAAAGATGTGCAAATCAGCAGGAATAGAAAAGTATAGAATATTTTGAAAGATAAACACAGTACAAAAGAAATTGATATCTCATTAAAGGGAATCAACTTAAAGTTAGAACCAAAATATCATAATGTAGGGAAATTTGATTGAAAATTGAAGTCAAAAATAAAACAAAAAATTACAAATGTAAGTTTAATTTACATTTTACAACTTGTCAATCATAATCACAGCAATATTCTAAATCTTAAAACAATGGATCAAAAGTGTATGTGAAGAAAGTTGACAATGTCTGACAATCATTGAAAAATCAAGAGATTGGCTCGGGGCAGAGATGTTAGAGGAGGTCCTAAGATTATTCTTCATTGGCAAATCTTTTTGCTATTTTTATAGTTTTGACTTCCTTTTGGAACATCATCACTATGATAACTCTGATAAATACTCAGATAATAAAGATCTCTTATAGTTGACTTTGGCTGAAATGTAAGAAATATATTGAGAAGTGGGTAATAAAGATGGCATAGTTGATTCGGGCCTTGAACACTGGGATGAAGATGTGGGGCTTTCTTTATTTGCTTAATGGACAATAGGGAGCCACTGAAGGTGTTGGAGTGTGGGAGTGAAGTGAAAAAAAGCTATTTTTCAGGCAGATTTGTCTGGAAGTACTGAGAAGGATAGGTTGCAGTGGAGGCTACAGGTATGCAGTCAGGAGGCTGATATAATCCATCAACACTAGTGTTTCCTTACAGAATGTTTGTCTGTGGAGAAAGGCAAAGATTCCTCGTTTATCAGCTCGTTCTGTCCTCTTTTGACACCCATTGCAATTGATGGTGATGCACACTTTCATTTATCTTTGTAGGATGAGAGACATTTTTCAGAGCCATTTGCATGTTTTAAGCAGCCCACACAGAGACTAATGGGTTGGCAATTGTGAACATATTGTCTTTATTCAGATCCAGAATCATGCCTGAAGGAAGTAGGGTTAAGTAAGAAGGAAATAAGCCTCCTCCCCACCCTTTCCCACCTCTATGAAAACTTAAAATTAATTTTTCATCTTGCATTATGTACTTCGGAAGATAAAGTAACTAAAAGCTGATTTTTTTTTTTTTTTAGTCTAAAGACTCAATAAAGTCCCTGAGATTAAGAAGAGCTGAGATTATTTTTTAAATTATCTTTCTAAAGCAATTTGTTTAAAATACGGCTATATGTTTTCCTTTTGGATCCTCAAATGAAGTGAGATAGTGCATTTTTTCCCCATAATGTTACATGAAAATACTTTTTAAGTATGGTACTTTAAAAAAAATCTGAACACATCCACTCTCAGGAACTTAAAAAAAAATATTTGGGTGCATCTATGCTTCCCTTCATTCTTCTTTTCACAGCCGCTAATCCCCAAACACACACACACACACACACACACACACACACACACACACACACACACACAGACTCATTAAACAGAAGATGTGTTCCAATAGGAGGAGGATAAACAGAGGTTCAGTAGAAGAAAATGAATTCCATCCAAATAAGAATTTTGAAAGTTAGGCTCTCATTCTCTAAGTTGAAGGTTCTGAAAATCTGTACTTAGCTACTCATGGTAATTGGTCTCTCTATTTCCTAAACACATGTTAACAATGACCAAAAAAAAAAAAAAGGGAGGGGGGAGAATAGGATAATTGCCCACTTGAAAAACTTAATATTTCAAAATGTTTCAAAGGGTATTGCTAGCAGGAAGAAATCCCCATTTCAAAAACTGATACTTAATTTCTGCAGTCTCACAGAGGTGCTTCCTTTCCGCCTTCATGGAATAGAGCAAATAGGGAGCTTGTCCTTTCACAAAACACTGCAGAATAAGAAACTTTCGTAAGTTTCACCGCAAAGGTTAAATAAATAAACACTTGTGCAGTTGTGGAGTTTATTATTCCCATATTGTGGATAAGGGATTGGAAGTTAGAAAGACTGAGTTAATTACCAAAGCTCACATGCACAAAAGGTTGAGGAACTTTGGGTGTCTTAGGACAGTGTTTCTAGAAGGTTCTATAAGAATTCTTAAACTTTGAAGATATATTACTTCTTCATTGCTGCATAACAAATTCATCCAAAACTTAGCAGCTTAAAACAACAAACATTATTTCATGGTTCCATGAAATCCAGCCTCTGACTCAGGGTCTCTCACAAGGCTATAACCAGGGTATCAGCTGGGGTATAGTCATAATGCTTGACTGAAGGAGAACCCAACCATTACTCACTTAGTGGTTCGCAAGTCTCAGGCCCTCCTTAGCTATTGGTCAGAGAAATCAGTTCCTGCCATGTGGATGTCTCCACAGTGCTACTCATGACAAGGCTGCTCACTTCCCTCAGAGAAGAGAGAGAGAGAGAGAAAGAGAGAGAGAAAGGAACCAGTCTTTTGTAACCTAATCCTGAAAGTGATGTCCTATTACTTTTGCCACATTCTGTTCATTAGATCCAAGTCACTGAGTCCAGCCCACACCCAAGTGGAAGGAATTACACAAGGTCATGGGTACACGGAGGGATGACTGGGAACTATTTTAGAGGCCTCCTACAGAAAAGGTTATTTTTAAAGTAATATGTAAGTCAAAATAAATTTTTCATGAGACAGCTATTTGAAAATTCAATATTGTATTTTGGGGTACATGATTAAATTGAATGGCTCATCAAACTAATGATTAGAGAATAAAAATAACTTCATTGTTAAAATGGAAAAAAAATAACAGAATTGGTGATAATGCTAACCTGAAATTAAAAGATTCAAACTGACATGTGAAACTTAAAACATGCCAAATATCTTTCCATTTTATTATAATCAACATCATCAATTTAATTCCAGCAAAACAAAAACATCCATCAGTTAATGTCATTTTGGATTTATTGGTTGATTGTTTGGCTGTCATTATTTGTAAACTTCACAGCAATCCTTCAGAGTATGTTGTATGATTGGTCTTATTCTACAACTAAGGAGACTTAGGCACTGAGAGTAAGGCTAATTACCTAAGATCAACAGCAATAAGAGCTGGAATTTAATATGGAAAATCTGACTCTAGAGTCTACACTCTTACCAATTTTATTGATATCCCAAGATCATAAGAAAAATAGACATTTAAATTAACATAGGTTGCCTGTTCACTTGTGAATGGGTTGCTCCACACCTATTTGTTGATGTACACTCTTTGAGAATCAGATGGATTCATTCCTACTTTCATTGTCCTTCAATCTAATGATATCCACTTTGCACTAACAAATGATTAAGGTGACATCTTAAGTGGGCACTCCTGATTTATCACACATCCAACCATCCATCCACCCATGCAACCATCCATCCATCCATCCATCCATCCATCATCCATCCATCCATCCATCCATCCATCCATCCATCCATCCATCCATCCTTCCTTCCAACCCACCTGGTCCATCTGCCTGAATTTGTTTCTCAAACTCCAACCATTAATACTTGAGCTGTACTATTTGTAGTCATATCTATACTATTGCCCTATTACAAATTTTTAAAATATCTACTTTACTTTAAAAAAATTAAATGCCTTTTGGCTTTATTCAAATTTATGAAACTAAAGGCTTTATGTACAAGTTTATTTTTCTTTAAATATGCTTTAAGATAAATTCATGAGAGTTAATTTAAAATAAAAAGAATTTTATTCACCACAGCTACCAAAATTGGAATTCAATTTGCTCCTGTCCTAAAGTGTTTATGAAGAGGACAGGAACAAATGTATCCCTTTGTCTTATTTCAAGACCTGCCCCACCTAGTTGGGAGAAAGAATCTGGATCCAAAGACCCACCTTAGCCTGAGGCTCTGAGAGAGGTGGGGAGGACTCTTTCCCTCCCCCAATTCACCCACCCTCGGGTTGTGGGCTGTGTGCAATTGACTGGTTTGAAATGAGATTGTTTTCCTGAACACCTGTGGGGCCACCTTTGAGTCAATATTTCATATCCATTAACTAATGAACAGCTGGAGGCTGTAAAGCCTTTCTGGGAAGGCTGTTTTCAGAGCTTGCTAAGTCAATATCCCTCCCTTGATTGTTTCTCCTTCTAGCAGCTACCTTCTAGCAGCTCCTAAACATTAGCTCCTTCTAGCAGCTCCTTCTAGCAGCTCCTAAACATTAGCTCCTAGACACGGACAATATTGCATATATCAACATTGTCTAATGCCAGATTGGGGCCTCTGAAATATGCGTATTGGAGCTATTTGTGTGTGTGAAAAAAAAGGGAAGGTTGGTCACTTAGATCCATGAAGTTCTTTTTGAGGACTCAGAAGCCTTTTTTTCCAATCTCCCTCCCCTCCTCACCCTCCTTTTTTGTTGCTCTGCTCTGTCTCCTTCCCTCCCTCATCGTCTTTTTCTGTCCCCTCCTCTTTGTCCTACCTTTCTTTTCTTTATCTTAATTTCTCTTCTTTCTCATTCTCAATGAGCTTAAATCAATACAGATTTCTTAATTAATCTACCTGTTAATTAATCTCAGGTCTATCATTACCTTGGAGACCATTTGGATCAACTGAAAGAGGTGCTGGTTTAAATAGTTGGAGCAGGAGATCCCTTAGTTACTGAAGATGGGGTGGGGGCATTTTGGAGTTGTAGAATATTCGATCAAATAATGTTTCATAAATGTATTTATCACATAGAAATTGGGAATAATTTCTGACCACCATTTTTTATTAAACCATTGTGACAATCAAATTAAATTTTTATTTGGGAATATAACAGGTTCAATGGTGTAGGAGAGGAGAATATGCCACCAAAAATATGTTTCTTTGGCATATTGATTATTATGAGCTAGTTATTTTTAAGAAACAGGAGACACGGGTGAAGCTCTTTTGTAAGAGACATTTATAAGGGAAATCTCTATTTGTAAGAGTATCTTGTTGTCTATAGCAGGAGGAGTAGGAGGACTCTAGATCTCTAGAAACTCTTATCAATGGGAGAGGGCAAAAACTTAAGTCTACGTAAAAATCATATCTTAGTTTACTGTGCTTTTCCTGGTCACCTCCTATAACTTCTCCCCCACCTGCAGCCTTTTCTTTTGAGTTTAGGTAACGATAGTATATAGGGAGACGGATTGTAACGGTACGTGAATTTCATTTCTTTAGCAGACGTTTTGCTTTCATTTAAGCTAGCTTCGTTTAGCTTGATGGAACTATGATTCACTTGCATTCTTTCCATCAAATACTCCTGTAGGTATACTTTATATCCTCTCCTTTTAATCATTAAGCCCTGAGGATATTAGGTTTTTGTCAGAGTCAAACTCGCTTAAGAATAAAGTTTCAGGGCTATCAACTATGACCCAGATACAATAACTAATCTTCAAATTAGAATGAAGTTTTGTTACCATTTGGGGGATATTTGAACTCCAGTGTCGCCCCAATGGCATGGGGTGGGGAGGGGGGTAGAATCGCAGAAGTGCAATTAGCATTTCTCCTCAGTTCTTTCTCACTGCCACAACAAAGAATCACAGATCAGCAAGATTTAGAAAAAGATTTATTAAGGGTATATTTTAGAAGGAGACAGGCCAAACTAAGGAAGGCTGCAGCCCTGTGGAACTTGGGAGTTGAAAAGAAAAGATAAAAGAAATAAGAGCTAGAGTACACCCTGACGTAGAGGCGACTTTTCAGCCAAGAGAGCTATAACAACGTAGAAGTAGGAAAGTTTATATTATACTGGGGCCATGGTGGGTGGTTACAAGGGTGTTCCTAGGTGACTAGCATATGAGGTCATTTCGATTGACACTTGACTGCTATATAACTGCTTAGAGCTCATGTGCTTACCCGGAATTCAGTCTGTTATAATTAGATTCATAAATTTCCTGGCATAAATATGGTAGTATAATGATATAATGAGGCGAAGGTTGTGGACAGGTTAGGGTAATATGTTCTGCACAGTGTCTGTGGCCGGATTAAACCAACTATACGTATGGCTCTCCAGTTCTTTGTCTCCCCGGATGTAGAAGGAAGTCTTTAACTACCAATGAAGTGTATTTTGGGCAGTCTCTAGGCTGGGCCTCCATTCCCTTGTTCCTCTGTCATTCATGTCTGACTAGCTACCTAACAGTTTTAGTCAAATAAAGAAACCACTTTGGCCTCAGTTATGTTTCAGCTCTGGACTCATGAAATGGACCGATGGATCTCATCCTCTGGAAACTGAACAGAACAATGCCATGATTGACATCAGGACCTGATGTCTGAATAAATTCCCCTTTGCCTTAGTCCAGACTAACTGGTAGAGCCCATGATCCTAAGAGCCCATGATCCTAATACCCGTAGTAACCATGATTAGTAACCTAGCCACTAGAGGCCATCGGGGAGCCAGGTTTTTGAGAGCACTAGTTCACCAGTGTCTCTGGGCTTGGTGCCAATTCCTTAAATAAAACTTTACCTTCTTTGCTGCAATCTACTGTTCATATCTTATTTGACTTGGATGCATGCAGGGAAGCGGACACTTTGAGTCTGTGGTAACAGGATTGGGTCATTTCAGGGAGTTACTCAGTGTTTCTGAGAATCTCCCATGTATTAAGGAGGCATAGATGTCATTAAACTTTTGTTTTTCTTTCTCCTGTTAACCCATCATTTATTACAGGGGAATGTCTCAGCCAAGAACCTAGAGGGGTAGAGGAAAAATTTATTTTCCTCTCCCACAGTAGATATTAGGTTTTATTTTAGGCCTTGCCCTTTTCTCAGAGTCTAAATTAGGCATGCTTGCTGTATAATCCTTAATTTCATGGATCCATAGAAGAATTTTAGTTGCAAAATTGACTGTGCTTTGCTTTCTTATGTTTGAGAGAAAGCCTTCATTGTAATATTTAAAAGTGTGTTAGAGGTACTGTTTGCCACTACTTAAATATTCTTAGGGTGCCCTCTTCTGTTTCCTGATGGTAATAGTGCAGATTATTATTATTTTATATTAGGCTGAAAAGTTGGATGTAATTATATTCTGTGTAAGAGTTATATGAAGGCGGGGGAACGTTAGCATCAGTTTTAGCTGTGGTGCCAAAAGATGTTGAGAGTAGACACACAGGGCTGTCAGAACATCATGACAGTTGTGCTGCTTGTCAAATTTTTCTAGCAAGTATCTTTGGTCTTTTCTGTAAATGCGTAATATTGGCAGGGAAAAAAGTATTATAATATCTTATTACAGATGAGAAGGCATGGAATTTTTTTTTTTTTTTTTACTATTTATGGCCCTATAAATAATAATTAAAAGTTGTGTGTAAGTGAATATTTTCCTGCCTTCCTTAGGACTCTTCGATTGTGTTTTAAAAAATTCAAATGAGTAAATTTGAAGATCTAATTGGCATCCCATCTAGCAACTAGAAGGGGGCACTGATGCATTCTACAAAATGAAAGGTTTTTACAAGAAGAAGAATGAGACTAGGGAACTATTAGCAAAAGAAAAGAAAGGATTATTTTGGGACAGGGGCATTTTTTCTTTGGGTAATTCATGCAGATTGCCCCTTTTTTCTATGGAGAATGGAAAGGGCTTAAATGACAAATTACCTTCCTGGCTCTTGACCAGAAAAGTTTAGACTGGTTGGTTAAGATTACATTTCTGAGAGAGGTTGAAACTACAATTAGATCAGGTATTAAATCTAGGTTTGGTATCATGGGCCTTTAGTACAAGTGACGCCAGTTGGGTCCTGTAATTTTTTTTCTTTAACAAGTTTAAGTAACTGAAACCAACTGAATTTAATTTGAACATGTGAGCAAATGGGTCCCTATACTAAACCCAATAAGCTGGGGTTGGGGGACACATGACAGGCCTTATAAACTTGGTGACTAAAAATAACCACACAGGCTGATCTGAACATAAAAATGACTAACAGGGCAGGCACCTGTGGGTAGTCATATCCCAGGCCTATAGTTTCCTTAGCAAAGGCCAATCTTTGCCTTATGTTAGCCCTGTCCACTCTTCTTATGCATCTGGGATAACATACCTTTGCGATGTGAGAATAATTTTTTCCCATACCCCTCAAAGACATAACCTGCACCAGAGCACAAGACCATCAGAAGACAAGACCACAAGACTCCTCGTTACCCTGGGGCCTGCATACCATCTCTATTTACGGTAAAGGTTAAATGTTAACCATCTCACACTCACCACTGTAAAAGAAATATCTGTTTCTTCATTTTGCTCTTTATCTAATACTAGAGATTTCCTCACTTTGCTTTCTCCCACCTCCTTAATCTATCACCAATGGATTTCATGTATTTTCCTTAACATTTTCTTCTTTGATTCTAAATGCATAAAAAGTATTGCAAAACTGCTGTTCTCCAGAGCATTGTCTCAATTCCTGGAAATTTTGCTTCCAGGCATGTCCTCAAAATTTGGCTTAAATAAATTCTTATAAAACTTTTCTATAGACTAGACATCCTTTCGTCAACAAGCAAAAGGAGGGAAATCATTACAAGGTACAGATAGGTGTGTCTCTCAGAACACAAAGACCTCGGGGCCTAAGCAGGGGCTGGAACTCAGCACAGCTGAGCCATCAGGACTGATATTCTAATCTCTGCCATTTCTTACTCAGATTCCATCTGGCTATCTTTCTTTTTGCTTTCTGATTTTCTATGCTGCCTCCAAGTTCTAAGTCTGAATGTCTGAGACCACTGGGACTCTCCAGGACCAAGACTCTTTTCATCTCTGTTATAAATTACTGAAAGACACAGAATCAGACTGACTTCCTTGGGGTCAGGTGTCTGGCCCAGATCCAGTGTGGTCAGAGGTGCAAGGTGACACAGAAGAAACATGGAATTCACTCTAAGTGGGCAATTCCTAAAAAGAGTTTCTAAGCAGATGGCCCAACGATTGATGCCTAAGCTACCTGAACAACTGACTATGAGAGCCAAAACTGGGCTCAAATGTACTCCTCAGCTCAAGGATAAATTTCTGAAGCTGATGGCCCTCTCCTCCCATTGCAGACCAGCTCTCCAAAGGCAAAGCCCTGATCGGTGGGGCCACTCAGGCTGGGGTCAGAGACAGGGATGGCTTAGTCAGCAGCTACAGACCAAATAAGTACATGAGGACATATTTCTATAAACCTTAGGAGAATAACAAAGAAGTTTTGAATCTAGGTCTGGAAAGGTTGTTGAAGCATTACTGGTCAATCAAATAGAGAGGCTTTTTTTCTGTGAGCTTACTAATTTTTTTCCCCCAAATGGTAATATAAGACTTGAAGATATATCATTCCAAGATATTTTCCCATGAATATACAAAATTTTATATGGGAATATACCATGGATATGTAAGATATAACTTGAAGTGCAGAGAATAGTGTATTCCTTTCTTATAATATAAACTAATTCAGTCACTTACTGGCATTTTGATGGTGTGTGTGTGTGTGTGTGTGTGTGTGTGTGTGTAGGTATGAGAGGATTTTCTTTTTTTACCTTGAAATCATACAAAAATGGTTGGATTTATTTAATCCAGAAATATAAGGAAGTTTCCCTGGTCCTCAGTCCACCACAGCACCTCCCCTGGTGTTCTCCACACCTTCTGTGCCAAGCTTGGGGACAAGGTTCTCAAGAACTCTAAGTTCTATGTCCCAGGCCCAGCTCCTTGGGGCCTCGGTTTATGCAGATCTCCAGTTTCAGAGTTCTGTGGCCTGTCGTCGGTGGTTCACAGGGTAAGATGTACGTCCTACCATTCCTAGAACCACTTAGTGCTTCAATTCTTCCAAACTCCAAAGAATTGACTTTCTTCTTCAAATAGACCCGTTCCATATTTTTGTATAAGCCCACCACTGCTATCACTCACTTTGGGTGACAACTCCAACTTGTGCATAAGGCCTTTTGAAGGAATTTGCTTTTTAATGAACTATAAAAGCAGGTAATTAAATTCTATAATCTGGCTTTTACTGTACTTTAAACTTATTTCTTTATATTATAGTCACTTAATAATTTGACATTTCTTGAATGCCTTGTATAATATATAAATAATTATTTAAATCTATAGCTCTATGTTAATTATAGCAATCATTTTTGAAAGTCTCCTATGATCCAGACACATTGCTAAGTTCTTAACCTTTATTAATCTTGATCCTTACAACAATTTACAAATGAGGAAATTGAACTTGTCATTTACCAAGTTTTATGGAACTGTGCTATCAAATAGAACTACAACAAGAGTCATGTAGGTAATTAAAATTTTTCTAAAACCATCATTAAAAAGAGTAAAAAAGACACATGAAATTAATTTTTAAGAACTATTTTATTTAACTCTTATATCCAAAAGATTACCATTTCAACATGAAAAGCAATACAAAAATTGAAGGAATATTTTCCATTTTTTGTATTGAGTCTTCAAAATATGCAATGTGTATTTTTCACTGATAACGCATCTCTATTGGACTAACCATCTTTAAAGAGGCATTTAAATAGTTCTGCCTTGTGTTTAGAGAAATGGCATATTTTGGTCTTTGCTTTTCTTATGTATATGGACTGGGAGAAGGAAGACAATGGCCTTGACATTCAAGAAGAGAAAGGATATATAGAAAAAGCACAGATTAATATGTTAAGATATAACATTACCACTCTACCTTAAGTTGATTCCTGTTACTTAGTACTGAGTCCTAATTCATACACTTTTTGTTAGGAGGCCTGGGTGATTCATCTTTTTTGCAAACCTGATTCCTAATTCTGGTCTTGTTTTCTTCCTTTGACTTTTTCTGGAAGAGTTCCAGCAAAGAAGCTGAGCTTTTGCAATAATTTTTCTGCTAAATAAGGAGCATTTGCAGGGCATAAGGCCTGCAGGGGCCTACAAGTGTGGGCAGTTGTGGGACATTGATTTCTCCTGCTTGTATTTTTGATACATGAAGACAAAGAGGAGTCTCAGGAAAGAAAGTGCCCAAGAATTGGGAAGCATCTAAACTGAGTCACTAACCATGAAGCTGAGAAGAAGAAATGATGTAAAGAGCAACTGGAGCATAGGTTGTGGAGACTCCCCAAGGAAGACAAGAGAAAGTCAGCATCTCAGGTGGGCAGTTGCCACAAAAGGGCTTATGGCTTTGCAATGAAGTAGAAACAATCTGAAGCCTGGTCCACCATTAGGTAACTATACAACTCAGGCTTTGTTAGTTAGGTTGCCTCAGGAAAAGATTTCAGCTATTTATAGCTATATCTGAGAAGCCTACTCTTTCAAGGAATTTTGTAAACAGAGAGGTTTTTTTTCAGTTATTTGTATTGAAATATAATTTACATACAGTAAAATTCACCCTTTTTAGTGTATGTTTCTTCTCATGACCACCACCACAATTAAGATTTATAACATCGCCTACCAAAATTCTCATGTCCCTTTGTGAACAATCTCTACCCCAACCCCTGGCCCCTGGCAATCAGTGATCGATTTTTTGCCCCTGAAGTTTTGCCTATTCCAAAAAGTTATGTTAATTGACTCATAGAGTATGCAGTCTTTTGATTCTGGCTTCTTTCAATTAGCATAATACTTTTGAGATTTATCCATGTTGTTGTGTGTATTGCCAGTTTGTTCCTTTTTATTACTGTGTAATATTCCAATGTATAGATATGTTAATTTTTAGTTACCTATTTATCAGCTGAAAGATATTTGAGTTGTTTCCAGCTTTTGTTAATTACCAATAAACTTCCCATAAATATCTATGTACAAAATCTAAGGGCATTTAAATTTGAATTTTATAAATCCCATAATTTCACAGTATTTCAGTTATATGCTGTGTTGACCTCTCTGATGTGTCAAATTATATGTATGTATATATACACACACAAACACACATAATTTTTCAATAACCTGAATATCCATAAATATGTGAAATTTAAAGATAATGTAAAATAATTAAGATGTTTCAGCTGTTGACTCCTGGAACATTCACTCAGTCCAGGAACAACAAGAGCCAATCATTTGAGATTTTAAACTCATTCATTGGATTTTTTTTTCCAAATGTTCTTTTCCCAACTAGTATTCACACAAAGCAATAATATAATAATTATTTTTCTTTGGTTTCGTTCCATATTTCTCTGATTTATTTGTTAAACCCCTGCACTGCTCTAGACTGGGACTGAAATATTTGATCTTTGGCAACATGATAATTACAACTTCCTGTCAATGATCCCATGGAATAAAGAAAAACTAGGCTCCTCCTTGGGGGAGAGGGGGATGCCTTTACCCAGGAAATTATTGCTACATCTGCTGGATTTCACTTTGAACACTTGTCATGTAACACAGAAATCTAGATTTCTTACCTTTTCTAGATATCTAAAAAGAATGGCTTTGAAAAGTGTAATTATTTCAGTCGTCATGCCAGCCAATTAGCTAGGATAAAGACAAAAGCCTTTCCATTGGTTATAAGAGCATCTTGGTTTTGCTCTAAAGGAAAAACTGACAACTGAGCTAAAATGAGCATGCTTTATGAAATTCACACTTCATGTGTGACAGCTATAGAGCATGGACTTCAAGTCGCCGTATGTTTCTTAATGCCTAGAAATAGTTCTTCAGATTTGTCTTTCCATACTGATATCCATCATGTTATTTCCTGGCTGTTTAAGGGAGGAGAGAAGTCATCAGAGAGAAGCATTTTCTTCTTCTTTTGTTTCTGTACCCAATCACTGGGTTCCTGTTACACATGTTGGAGCATTGGAAGGCTGAAGCCCTGTGATTATGAGTGGATCAAACTTGACATTAATTGTCTTAAAAAAAAAAAAACATGAACAGCAATAATAACTGATACCATTCATTGAACATTTGTTACTTGGTTGATATAGTGCAAAGCACTATGTATTTATTACAATATTTATTATCTATAAGTTAAATACTATTATATCATCTCCTTTTTATAGATGAAAAAACTGAAGCACGCAGGGTTTAAATAGCTTGCATATGACAGCACAGCTGTTATTTAGCAGAGCAGAGATTGTAATACAGTTGTATTTGACTCCATATTTATGCTGTTAGGCACTACATTTAATTGCTTCCTGGGTCTATCCAATATCCCCATGACTCTTTTATCTGTAGGTAACAGTGAAATTGATGTGACCTATATACTGGACTAAATACTTTGATTTCTTAAGCTCTTATTCTTGGACATAGCCCCCATGATGCCATTTTATGGAGTCCATTTATTGTCTATTCTGTAATTTTCCCTATTGCATTTCCTTTCATGATATTTTATTTAACTCTAGATATTAGACAGACTCTGTATGAGAGATTCTTTTAGGTTAAACTTTCACAAAGAACCTTCTTTTAGGTACAAAGCTGGCATTTGATTTCTGAAGCTACCTTGGGTTAAATTCAAAGGAGTTCAGAGAAGGGGGCCAGAGAAGGGAAGGTAAAGTACACAGGCTGAGAGCTTTGATGGGCCAGCTTCAGTTTAAAGATACTCTGTAACGCCTCAGTTGCTTTTCCAACATTTTCTGTAATTATTTTCATTTTTATTTTATAGATGAGAAAACTGAAGCTCAGAATGATGAAGACACTTGTTCAAGGTCCCTCAACAAATAAGTAGTGGGACCGTGATTTAGATTCTTTCCAGTTTTTCAATCTTTCCCTATAGTGAGGTGTTGCCTGAATTAGAAAAAGGATATTGACTCTAACTTTCTTGAGGTACTTACTTTTAGGGGAGTGGTGCCATTTTGAAGGCAACTCCCTAAGGATTATGTAAGATTTATTTGCTTTTTGAGATAATAAAACATTGGGAACTGAATGCGCTTTTTAGTTTGGCCCAGGTAAGATGATATCATTGTGCTGTCTCAACAGAAGCAGCAAAACAAACCAGGCAGGAATGAATAAATCTCGATGTGCCCAGGCAGCGCTGTTTCTGTTTAATCTCCAAGAAATTACATCCAAAAGTGTATGTTTGTGTGTAAATTGTCTCAAGCGTTCCTGTAGCCTGGCTATGCTCCAATATTAGTGCAGACTGCTGTTCAGCTGAGCACAAGGTCAAGAAGCTGGCTTGTGTGCGGGGACCATGTTTCATGAACTCTTCTTCTCTTTAAGTGTCTATAAGACATGCGTACCAGGAGAAATACCATATGCATGTCTCTCAACCCCAGCTCACACCAGAGCAGAGCCATCTGCGCTTTGCCATCTTCATATTTGATGCATCCTATCACCTTGTCTGACAGGCTGTTGGCTTAGGTGCAGAATCATGTCTATGAAACAGGTATCTTTGTGGGGCAGCAATGAGAGAGCAAACTGAAGTCTACTTCCATAAATGCATTAATAAGTCTTTTTAGCAACCCTGATGGTATGAAGAGCAGAGATAGAAAAACATGACTCCTCTCTTACATGAGTGGTACTGACTGGGAGATATCTTTCTACCTGCAATCAGAGGCTGAAGAAGGGAAGTAGAAAGATTTTTTTAAAAAAGAACCAAAGGACATGTTTTCAGAATCATTTTCTTAACATTTTATTGTTTAAAATAAAAATATATATATTCCTCCACCAACAATGAAGAACATATAATGAACATATAAAAATGACAAAAGGGATTCTTTCTTGGTTACTTAAAGAAAATCATTTATGTAGTACATGGATAACTAGAACATAAAATTTTATAGGGTATTATTCTTGCTATTTATATATTTTCCCTCCTTGTTTTATTGAACTGATTTATCAAATAGGTTAGTTTCGCTCACAAAACAGGTATGTGCTGTTAAGACTCTTGAATTAGTTAGTTTGCCTTTTTGGTAATCTTTTTAATATTAACTATTAATGTCTGGATTCAAATGCTGTCAGGAGTTTATGTATAATTTTAAAAAGCCCCAGATGACAGACATATTTCAGTAGAAGCTGGGGCTGGAAGTGAACTTTGATCTCCCTCCAGCTATGGTATCGGATAAGCTATGTGGATTTGGTATTATGTCTGGATATTTAGGCCTTAATTTATAGCAAAATGAGCATTTTGTACAAAATGACTCCTAGGTTTTTTTCCC
Source organism: Rousettus aegyptiacus (assembly GCF_014176215.1). NCBI lineage: Eukaryota > Metazoa > Chordata > Mammalia > Chiroptera > Pteropodidae > Rousettus > Rousettus aegyptiacus. The sequence continues at coordinate 107,265,032 of NW_023416307.1, read as the reverse complement.
ACATATAGCATTCTGTCTTAGTAATGATGGCCAGCATTTTGAATTGGGGAGCTACATATTTTAAATCATGTTCAAACATGTCATTTGAAAAAGCATTACAATTACTTTTGTTCAGAAATATGTTTTACCATATAACACCTATAGAATTGTTTGAGGAAAGATCTCTCAAATGAGACTCAGATGGGAAAAGAGAACAGAAACAGAGATTTGAACTTAACAAATTGTAAGCAGCTACTCCCCCATCAGGCCAGGAACACAAGGAAAAGAAAATCTGTAGGGCAATATTTAAACTAGGTACTAGGTAGAACTTCTTGGTTCCAAAGTCGGGTGAGAGTATGAAAAGTTATTTTTAAAAACCTCTCTGCACTTCCAAAAGTGAATTCCACAAAATACTGACAGGTATTCTCATCTGTTTTTGACAATTTTCATAGTCAAACATATTTGAGAATTTTGGTTAATTTTTTCTTTACTACAGAACTTCACAGAGACTTTAATATGTCGAGTCACATTATAACTCTTTAAGAAAGAAGAACTACCACAAGAAACTTAGACTTTCCAAACCTTCTTTGACTATGGAACAGTTTCTAAAATATATTTCTCAGAACTAATATTCTTCGGAATGTAGTTTGGAAACATTTGTTTCAGACGTCCAGTATTAGTGAGTACGGAAATTTTGATTCCTGTAATCTAGGGTATTTGGAGAGAAAACTACGATCTAACTGGGTAGCTGTTTTGAAATCAATGATGTGGAATGTTGTTAACTCTAATTCTAGCCTCCTTCCAATTCATTTACTGAAGAAATCCAGATGACCAAAAAGCAAATCTGATCCTATCAAACAGTACCTAGCCAGTATTGTCTCAGTTCTTCAAAAACATTTATTTGGTTCCTCATTGGTCTTCAGAGAAAAACCTCTAATAAGATCTTCAAGGCCATGTGTAGTCTGGCCTGCTCTACTCTCCAACTTGGTTTAATATCAGTTCGACTTCACACCTTGGTTTCCTGGGGGTTGTCATAACAAATTACTGGGTGCCTTAAAACACACACACACACACACATACACACACACACACACACACACACACAATTAATGTGATATACCACATAAACAAATTAGAACATAAGAATCATATCAATGAATGCAGAAAAAGCCTTTGACAAGATACAGTATCCATTTATGATCAAAACACTTCACAAAATTGGTATAGAAGGAAAGTAACTTAACATCATAAAGACCATATTTGACGAACCCTCAGCCAACATTATATTGAATGATGAAAAACTAAAAACTTTCCTTCTAAGATCAGGAACAAGGCAAGGCTGTCCACTATCGCCACTGTTATTCAATATAACTTTGGAAGTCCTAGCAAGTGCAATCAGACAAGAGAAAAATATAAAAAGCCACCATATAGGAAACGAAGAAGTCAAACTGTCACTATTTGCAGATGACATGATTCTATATATAGAAAATCCTAAAGACTCCATAAGAACACTACTAGAAACAATAAGCAAATACAGTAAAGTTTCTGGAAACAAAATCAACATTCAAAAATCTATGGCATTCCTATACTCTAATAATGAAGTGTCAGAAAAAGAAGTTGAAAAGCTAATTTCTTTTACAGTTGCAAAAAAAAAAAAAAAAAGAATAAAATACCTAGGAATAAATTTAACGAAACAGATGTAGGACCTATATAATGAAAACTACAAGACCCTATTAAAAGAAATTGGAGAAGATACAAAGAAATGGAAAGATATTTCATGTTTTTGGATTGCAAAAATCAACATAGTTAAAATGACCATATTACCTAAAGTATTATACAGATTCAATGCAATCTCCATCAAAATCTCATCGGCATTTTTTAAAGAAACAGAACAAAAAATTATCAGATTTGTATGGAAGCACAAAAGACCCAGAATTGCCAAAGCCATCCTGAGATAAAAGAACAAGGATGGAGGCGTCGCTCTGCCCTACTTCAAATTATGCTATAAAGTGACATTAATCAAAACAGTATGGTATTGGCAGGAAAACAGACAGACAGACCAGTGGAACAAAATCGAGAATCCAGAAGTAAAACTGTATTTATATGGACAAATAATTTCAATGAAATAGCCAAAAGCATACAGTGGAGAAAGAAAAGCCTCTTCAATAAATGGTATTGGGAAAACTGGAAAGCCATCTGCAAAAGAATGAAACTAGACTAGTGTCCATCACCACACACCAAAATTAACTCAAAATGGATTAAGGATCTGAATATAAGACCTGAAATGATAAAATGCATAGAAGAAAACATAGGAACTAAATTCAAGGACCTTGGACTTAAAGAGGATTTTATGAATTTGACCTCAAAGGCAAGGGAAGTAAAAGCCAAAATAAATGAATAGGACTACATCAAACTAAAAAGCTTTTGCTCAGCGAAAGAAACTTTCAACAAGGTAAAGAAATAACCATCCAAATGGGAAAATATATTTGTAAGCAAACGCCTCCAATAAGGGCCTAATACCCAAATACACAAAGAACTCGTACAACTCAACAACAAAATACAAACAATCCAATCAAAAAATGGGCAGAGGACCTGAACAGACACTTCTCCCCAGAGGACATACAAAACCAACAAATATATGAAAAGATGCTCAACATCGCTAGCTATTAGGGAAATGCAAATCAAAACCACAATGAGATACTATCTCACATCTGTTAGAATAGCTATAATCAACAGGACAAATAATAACAAACGTTGGAAAGGTTGTGGAGAAAAAGGAACCCTCATACACTGCTGGTGGGACTGCAAATTGGTACAGCCACTTTGTAAAACAGTATTGAAGTCCTCAAAAAACTAAGAATTAATCTGCCATATGATTCAGCAATCCCTCTACTGAGTATTTACCCCCAAAACTTGAAAACTCATATCTATAAAGATACTTCACACCAATGTTCATAGCAACATTATTTACGTGGCCAGGACATGGAAGTGACCAAAGTGTCCTACGATAGATGATTGGCTAAAGAAGCTGTGGTACATACATACAATGGAATATTACTCGACCATAAGAAAAGATGAAATACTGCCATTTGCAACAATATGGTTGAACCTTGAAATAATCATACTAAGCAAAATAAGCCAGACAAAGAAGTTTTAAAATTACATGATAACACTTATATGTGGGATATAAACCTAAAAGCAACAAATGAGCAGGACAAAGAAGCAGAGGCTCATGGACATGGACTATAGACTAGGGTTTACCATAGAACTATAGAGGAGTGGTTACTAGTGAGGTGGGGGAGGAGAGGGAAGGTAAATGGGAAAAAGGTGGTCAAATATAGGGGGTAGAGGGAGGGTGAAGTGGGTAAAGTGTTTCAAATATATGGTAGCTGAGGGAAACTGGACTTTAGGTGGTGAATACACAATAGAATACAGAGATGTCAAATGATAATGTACACCCGAAAATTATGTGATTGTATTAACCAATGTTACCCCAATAAACTTAATTTAAAAAAAAAAAAAACATAAATTTATTCTCTCATAGTGTGGAAGCTACAAGTCTGAAACCAAAGTCTTTCAGAGGGCCATGCTCCCTCTGAAACCTCTAAGTGGGGAGCATTCCTTGCCACTTCCAGCTTCTGATGGTCCTATATCTTCCTTGACTCATGGCAGCATAACTCCAATCTTTGCCTCTGTCTTCATGTGACCATCTTTTCTCTGTGCGTCTTTGTTTCTTCTTATAAAGACACAGGTCATATTGGATTAAGGAACCGCCCTACTCTGGTATGACTTCATTTTAACCAATTACATATGTAATGACCCTATTTCCTGATAAGGTCACAATTTGAGCTACTGGGGTTAAGGCTTCAATATATCTTTTTAGGAGATTCAGTTCAACCCAGAAACAACACCCTTGCTCTCTCCTCTCTGGCAGGACTCTTCATTGCCTTTTCGAATTACCTGGATCTCTCCTCTACACCCCCGATCCCAAGACCTTTGCAGGTCTCTTCCTTTTGGCCATTCTTCAGCTGATTACCTTTTAACTGTTACCCTATTTCTCTGTTTCATTATCCTCTACTTTTCTGATAGGACCATATCCTCACATTATACATTTTCTAGCATCCCGTGATGTGCTCCATAGCACTTATCTCACTTCTAATTTTATATTATGTATGTGACTATTGTCTTCTCATCTGTCTTTCTCACCTTCCTTTCTCATAGACAAGGGCCAAGTCAGTTTTGCATTCAGTTGTAATCCCAGCACTTAGCGTAGTCCCTGAATCAGCTTAATGAAAACAGTGCCTCAATATTTTTACAAAAATATTTTTGAATACAAATGAATCACTAAATAAATCGATGAAATTATGAACAAACATTCCAGAGAAATTCTCTTCTACCTTTTCGTGTAACACCAGAAGACAGATGGCCTAGTGCCTCAGGTGAGAGAAACACCATACCTCTGTGTGGCATGTTCCTCCTCATGCATAGTGGGGTGTGCCTCTGAAATTTTGGAGTTGCTGTTAAACTTCTGTCATTGTTAAAGTTGACTCTTACAAAACAGAATAATATGACTGTCATATTACTCTATCTCCGAATGCAAGCTCATTTATGTAGCTCCTTTGTGGAATGCCTATAATTTTCCTTTGACAGATGCTTGAGAAGAGTATCTATATCATTTTCATTCAGCTGATCTCACAGATCTGAGCTCTATCTTAGAAGCTGGCTTTATATTCATAACCTGCATGAGCAATAGCTATCTCTATCTTCTACTAGCCTGCTAGGGATGGGTAATGTGTTACCCACCTCAGTTAGAGAACGTTCTCATATGAAATGAAATAGTTAGTACACATCCTTTTATGGGACATTTCCAGCCACAAATCCCAGGAGCATGTTAAGTATAATAGTGAAAATCCACTGAGAAAGTTTGTTTCAGCAATAAGGGTTTGGTGATTCTTGTGGTAGTTAGGAGAGTTTATAACAAGGAAAGGATTTCCCAGAAACAATAGATGACTGGTTTTCTACAGTTCTAACCACTACAGGAGATCTTTCTCTCAAATTTTTTAGTCCCTGTTCCTTTTTTCCTTTTATTTAATATTAGACCTGTGTTTCTCACATTGTGACCCACTTATAATCGAATCACCTAGAGAAAGCATGTACACATCTTTACTTTTTCCCATACTTACTTAGACTTTATGAGGTAGAGCAGAGGAATCAATTTGTTAAACAAAATCCGTGGGAGATTCTTATGTGGCCTAAAATTTAAGAACTTCTTGTAAGAATGACCAGTTTAGGATAAAGACTATGGTACGATTTCTCTCATGGACATTTATAAATATATCCCAAAAGAAAATCACACAATATTTAGCTTTTATATAATTTATTTTAATCTTTTAAATTTTGTATGGTTGGAGTCAAAACTTTTTGAATGTGATGTAGAGATGTATTTAAATTTATACTTTAAAAAGGCATGAAAGGTTTAATGGACCTGACGGCCACTTTGCATACCACACCTCTCCTTGGGTGAGCAGTTGAACATAGGGCCCCTTGATCCTGGTCCCAGTTGATGGCACTAGAAGTAGGCATCTTACCTTACCAATCAGAACACTGAAATTAGTGTTGAGAACAGGAATTAGGAAACTATGCACATCTGTAGCTATGGCTGGAGTTGGAGTTATGGTTATCTCCTTGCTCTAATCACATGGAAAAGTAGAGAAAACTGTTCTGCAGAAGGACAACAGAATGAAGTTGGCATACATGCATAATGAGAGGTGCTAAGCTCTTAGAGGGAAAGAGAGAGGAAGTTTATTTCCTGATTTTTCCAGTTGTGGGTAACACGTCCCAATAATGTGCAATATTTTCTGGTAAAAGAATGACATTTAGTTTAGTATTCTTGTCATCTTTGTAACCAAGACTAATGTTAATAGAAGTTTGGAATTTACAGTGTGATGAATGAGGTAGGGAGGATGGAAGATCAACATTTCATTGTTTTTTCACTCAGTGACATGTGCCAGGACTCATCAGCATGACATGTATTTAAATGTTCTGACTCAATATTAATTTTCCTATATAATGTGTTCTGGTCTGGTTTCTCCTGTTGTATTGTCTAAAAATGCTAATTCTCTTAAAAATGAATTTGAAATCAGGAACCAAAACAGGTGGATTTAATCCTTAACTTGACTAGTTTATGGCATTGTCACCAAAAGAGAAAATGACTCATAGAAAACATTTGTCACTAACAATATTAATCGACTTAATAATAAGCATTCTTGAGTACTTGTTATGTACAAAGACATTTTCATTATATGGCTTTATCTAAAATAAGTCATCTTTTGTATCATTCTACATGACCTTACAAAACAATACCCATAACTCAATATAGTATGAATCATAAGGCTCTATAAGAAATAGAACTCTTGAAAAAATAGTTCATCGGAAAGGATAACTCTGAGGCACTGGAATTGAAAGCAAGTCATCTGATCTCTCTTGATCCTAATATCAGCAAGTCTCTTGTCTAATTACTATCTGCAGAATTTTAGATTAAAAAAAGGGAAAAATTTTTATTCACATCCCAACATAAAGCATGATGAAAATGAATGAACCTAAAATAATATGAAACCTAAGAGGCTTTTCCCCACTCTTTTATTCCTGCAAGATACACATTGTCTTCAGTTATTTGGGCTATGTTACTGATGTTTGTTCACCTAGAATAACATTTCAGAGAAAATCTTGAGTTAGATATGGTCAGAAAATGAAATAAATTTTTTATTAGTGTTTCTCTCTCTCTCTCTCTCTCTCTCTCTCTTTCTCTCTCTCTCTCTCTCACACACACACACACACACACACACGCACACGCGCGCGTGCGCACACACACATACACACACATACACACAGTCACCAACTTCCAGAATATATATCTGTTTTTCTAGTGAAGAGATGGTTGTCTTAATTAGCCTCAAACCAGAGTGATATCCTTCTTTGAATTAAAATTGCCTCAAAATAGACACCACAACAAGACCCAATTATTGCCTAATTGGCATAATGTTTAAATTGCTTAGGAAAGATTAACTGATCTGTCTCCAGAGTCAGCATGAGAAAAAGATATGGGTTTTTGGTACTTATCATGAGAAATCCCTGATCTTGCGGTCAAATCCAGCATAAAAGGAGTTAGTATTTCTCACTCTGGGACACATATGGCCTTCTAATGATGCTGCTTCTTTATTATTTTAAAAAGACACTCTACCACATGTCATCTGGTTTGTCCTCCAGGAAACAAGGTCTCCTCTGGCATTTTTAAAAGTATGTTTTTATAAAACTCAATCTAAGTGTTTTGGAGATGCCTAGTACTGATTCTTTCAGATAAAACTAACAAACATTTTTCAATTATTATTCTGTGAATTGATCTGCTGAAGAAGTATTCTGTACTCAAATAATTTGTAGAAATCCTGCAAATTCTACTTCTCTCTTGGAGAATCACAATTTGTTGCATACTGTAGATTTCAAGAAGTCAGGCGCCAAGTCTTTCACACTCATTCTATATCCCTGGGTTTGGTATAAGATTGGTACACAGTAGGTTAGTAAGAAAATGATTAGATGGAATAGTAAAGACTAAGAAATCCCTTAATAAGGAAACCTATTTACCTTTACTTAACCTACTATTTTCCCCCAAATGTTCAGTCACAGAACTCTTGTTTTTTAGGATAATACCATATTATGTTCACAAGAAACAATCTTGCAAATAGTGGCCTAGATCATTGTCACTCCATTCTTTTCTAAAGCTTATCTGAGCCCTTCACTAAAATAACTCAAACACAATCATAAACTCAGTCATTATTTAAAAATATATATGTGGTTTGGAAATCTACATCATTTTATATTTTAAGGGTCAGGAAAGGGTAAATATTGAAAGAAAGAATTTAGAATAGATAAATCCTTATACCTCAGAATCAGCCACATCACAAGTTCAAGATGTGATAATTTTTATGTACAGTCCACGGCTTACTACAGAGCCATGCGATAGCTCCTCATAATCTATATACCTCTGTCATCCTCTTGGACTCTCTTGGTGCAACTTCTCCCTTTCTATGGGGTTTAGTCACACTGCCTCTCTTTGCCTCTGTTGGCATATTCTGATTCTTCCCATCTTAGAGTCTTCAATAGAGCTGCCTGAAACGCATATGTTTAACAAACACATAATCAAATAAAATAATTAAAATGAGAAATTGTGGCAAGTTCTAGGAAGGAACGAAAGAAGAGGAAGTGGCAGAAATTAATGAAGTAGAGAGTTTCTTATATGTATGTGTCGTCAGAAATGGGAATTGATACTTTAGCAGAGACCTCAATAGTAGGATGAAGACATGCAGAGAGTGAGCTGAAGATCTCTTTAGCTAAAGGAAAATGAATGTAGGAAAATTCTGAGCAGGAAAAGACCTTCACATGTCCAAGAAACTGAAAGTTGGTCAGTGTGATTGTGCATAAGAGGAGAAGGACGAGGAGGTGGGGGTGACAGCATCTGGAGAGGTGAGAAGTCATCAGATCATACAAGACTTTACACTTTATAGAGAGTTTGACATTTGTTTTATTTGGAATAGGAAAGCCTTTGAAGAGTTTTAAGCAGGTATATGATTTAAAGTATATTTTAATAGGAGATTTTATGTCAAGGTGAATGGCTAAAATTGAAGCTCTACAAGCATAGGACTTCATATATTTTATTTGCTATTGTAACACAAATGCCTTGATCAGTGTGTGGCACATAGTAGGTGCTCAATAAACATTTGTCGAATGAATGTATAATTTGGAGGGGAGCAAGAGTTAAATTTAAAAGTCCAATACTACGAATACTGCCATAATCCAGGTTAAAGGTGACGGAGCCTCAGATCAAGTTTGTGATATGAAAGGGGAAAACATCAGCAAAATTAAGAACTGCTTTGGAGAGAGCAATATTAAAACTTTCTGATGGATTTGAGGCTGAAGTTCAACAGGAAGCAAGAACTAAGGATAATTCAGTTACCAAGTGGTTAATAACTGGTAGGTTGATTAGTAGGATTCTGTTTCTAGGCTTAAACTCCGCCCTGCTGTTTCTGCTTTCTCATCTGCTCCCTGTGCGGCTCTGCCAATAGGGGGAGAGATGGACTGAACAGTAGTAAGAAGAGACATGATTCTTCCTACTCACTTTCCCTGGGTTTTCTGCTCCCATGAAAGTTGCACCAGTCTCCCTCTTCTTTGTTCCAGCATAAGCTCTTCCTTCCCATCTCAGAAGGTAAATTCAGTTGGCAGTTTTCCAACACTCAAAACCAGCCTCTTTGCATTCCTATCAGAGACACAAGCACCAGTTAGTGCTCTTTTCCTTAGATATCTGAGTTTCAGCTCTACAGCTTTGACCCTTTTTAGCAGTCGATTATAATGAACTCTGACCTTTTCTTTTTGTTCTCTAGGCTTAGAGCTGGTGGCAGTTTCAATTGCTACTTCTGTAATAACTGAGTGTTCATTGATCTTTTCAGTTACCAAAAGTTAATAACTATTTCCGGAAGAAATTACAAGAGAGTTTTATTCATATATGATTTGCAAGTCAGAGAATATAGCCCTCAGTCTGAACAGAAAACAAACTCTGAGGTGAGAGAGGAGAGAACAGGATTTTTCAAAGGCTTAAGTTACAAGGAGCTAATCAATAAAGAAGAGGGTTGCTAGGGAAACAAGGTTATAAACATACATCATTCATTTTCTGATAGGTGAGGACAACTGGACTTTGAATGGGCAGCTGACTCAGTGGTCAAGAAAGTGGGGTTGTGAGATGAAAATAATGGTAATACATTATTAAGCATTTTTCAACCTCCTAGCTTCAGCCCAGGCCTGTAGAATAAAAAGGCTGGTTTTTGATCTCACAATTACAGTACAAGGAGTATTATTTATCAACAATGCAAAGAGTATGACTTATCAAACGGTACAATCAGCACAGAGGGACTGCTTGCTCTGCAGGTGATTTTGAGGCCCAAAAGAGCAAAGTTATGCTTAATAAGCACCTTCAGAGCTCAAGCTGTAAAAATCCAAATGTAAGGATACAAGTTATGATATTAAAGTTATGATAAGTCCTCACTAGTTAACAACCTTATATCTAGTTAATGATTCTTTACACTTGAACAATCCTCTGTTCAAATAGCTGATGTGGTCCCTCTCTCCCAATTAAACCCTGATTAATAATCTGGGGTTCTGATTTGATTGAAAGGAGTATGGGAAAGACTGGAAGATGCACGAGTTGAGTGCAAGAAGAAGACAAAGAATTTGGAGGTAAATATCTTAAGTTAGTGATGCCTATTACAAGTGGAGATGTCAAACAAGCACTTGCATAAGTAAGTTCAATAGGAGGTTAAACTTGAAATATAATTTGGAAACTCAAGAATTTTGAATGTATTTAAAGACATGGGACTTGATGATTTCAAACCTAGGACAGAAGGTAAAGAGATTAAAAGAGAAAGAAGATAAAAAAAGCCCTAGGATCAAGTAGCTATTTAATGTGCTTACATTTATTATGAATCAACAATTGTTATGAGAAAGAATCTAATACATTTTAGGAAACACTCGTCTAATCCTTCCTCCTCTGTCCATGCAAGGGACTCTGCAGCAGATGGCAGTCAGGGAGCAGCCAGGCCCTGGAGGTCTCTTCTGGACCACTGAGAACATAATTCTCCTGGGGGTCTATGCTAGAACAATGGGTATCCTTAGACCCAGATGCTGAAGGGCAGCCTCCCAGGAAAGCAGGAGAAAGTGAAAAAAGAATCACATGTGCAAGTCTGTACCTCTTATACAGCACAGGAAATACAGTCAATAACATCATAGTAACTTTGTACAGTGACAGAGGATTACTAGACTTACTATGGCTGTCATATTGTAAGGTGTGTAAATGTTGAATTGCTATGTTTACACATGAAACTAATATAATATTGTATGTCAACTATACGTTGATAAAAAAATTTATATAAAATTAAAAGAAATTTAAAAAAATAACTGTTCATGCAAGGTGTAAAGACACTTTGCTGTCACTGGGAAGAGCTGACCCACTGGCTGTGTAATGTAACAGATGTTACCCACCACTTGGCTTCACCTAAGTCTCATCTGACAGCCCTCAAGTCTTCTCTGCAGCTTTGCTGGCAATTTAAGAAAGCTATAGATGAACGCCAGTCCTTGATGGGGTGTGTCTTACAGAAAGGCAAGATTCCTCTTCAGGCCTGTAATATAATACCCCAGTGGTAAAGAATGTCCTTGGGAGAACCTCAAAGCAGCCAGTGAGCTGGAGAGCCATGCAGATCAATTACGTACTCTTCCTAAGTTTTTCTGGTCATACCGACTGGCTTCACCTTCATCTCTGACAACATGCCAACGGCAGGAAGGAGCTCTGAAGTGAAGGGGTTACCCTGGCATCTCCACAGGCAGAAATGTAAACTGTCAGTCAAAACGTGGCTGGTGGGAAAGAAATTTTTTTCAGAAGTCCTTGCAAGAGCCATTTAACAGTGAAATCAAAAGGCAACTTAACTCTAATGTACTAGCTTTAAAATGGCTTTTTCTTTTCTGAAATAAGGGCTATTAAGTTACTATTTTTTATTTAACACGAATCCTTCCAAACTAAACAGAAAAAAAGAAAAAAAAAGCATCTCCTGTGCTGTACCTTCTCCCACCGAAAGCAACGCACTAAGCAGCCAGGAGATACACAGATGGGCAAAAGGGAGAAATATCTCGGCACTGCTTTTGTGACTCTGCTATTGCCTCATCTAGAAGTCAGCGAAGTTCTGTGATTAAACGCATGGGCTATTTAGTCAGCAAAATCGAGTTTGAATCGTGGCATTAACACTTTCTAACTGTACAATTTTGGGAAAATTTAGCTTTTCTGAGCCTTAGTTTCCTCGCTTATAAAATAGGTACAAGAATTTGTACCACGGAATGCTGAAGGAGTAACTAAATTAAATATCGCTAAAGGCTTAGCACAGGACCAAGCACATTGCTGACAATCAATAAGTGATAGATGATGGTGGCAGTTGACGTAGCAACCAAAACAATAATAGCAGAATATCTTAGATGCCTCCGTGTGAGACCACATTTAATTGTTTCTGAATAGAGACTGACTCCTTAGTATTAATTTCTTGTTTAATGTCAGGTTATCTGTCAAGCTTCTGCCATTTTTGAGAAGAGCCTTTAAGCAAAATATTCTTCCCGATAAAGAGAAGAGCAATAAACAGCTGTGAGCATGGCTTTGACTTCCTAAATGAAAGAGGTCAACTTATGATACAGTATATTGCAACGTTTCCAGATGATTCATGGTTCAGCTAAACCCGAAAGGAAGGTGATAAATGACAGGACCTAAGAATAGAATAATACCGTGAAAATTTACAAAGATCCAGAGGAGGTACAAATTTGTGATATGTCTTGAGTTTGAGTGAAAGGGTCTATTTCAAATTTTAAAATGATTCTCATCTTTTACAAAATGCATCCTGACTTCTGTGAGTTTTAATTTAAGGTGTAATTGAGAGTCTATAATTATGTGGCTTAAAAGAGACCAGTCACATTATTTTTATTTTGATGAGCGGAAGGCATTTCAAGATAAGTGACAGCAAGTTTTTGTTGTGTTTGTATAGTCAGAAACCTATGATAGTCAGGCGAGGCTAGCATTATTAGGCATTATTAATAACTCTTCAATCTTAGTGGTTTAATACACTGTTAATGTATTTCCAGCTCACTCAAAATCTGCCGTAGATTAGGAACTCTCTTGGGATGCTGTACTCTATGCGGTGACTCAATCTCCTTGTGTCCCCACCATCTCAATGCCTGGGCTCCACACTCATAAAGAAGAGAGAGACTCAAGAACCACAAAGTGACATTTTGCTCCTTGACTCTGGAAGTGACATGGGTCCCCTCCCCTCTGTTTTATTGGACAGTATTGGGCACATCGCCCTGCCTAACTGCCGTGTAGTTAGAAAATGTGCTCTTCTGTGGCCCAGGAAGGCAAGTTCCTCAATGCCATGAGCAAGCTCTGGTAATGTCTGCCAGAGACCCAGACATGATTTCACCATGTTTCCAGTTTGCATATCCTGTTCATTTATTGATCTACCTAGTGTTTCTTATAAAGCAACTCTGTGCAGTGCCCTGGTAGGTGGTGACATTTTGATTGTTTGTCCTTTTGAACTCTTTCTTATAGTTTGGAATTTTCACTTGATAAACCTCCATGGGAGATGGGTGTGGCACCAGCTGTGGCATCTCATGATATGTGGCGGCCGCAATATTGTTCTCCCCAGGCTGCTCCCATGATTTTGGCTGAGGCTCAGGCCCCATTTTTTCCTGTCTGTTTTCCTAGCCTTGTTTTCGGTGAAGCAGCCAATACACTTTCGAAAAAAATTCTTTTTTAAATTTAAATCGTTTAGAGCTGGGTTTTGTTGCTTACATCCAAGAACATAACTAGCATAGACAGGTAAGGTACTCAGCCAAGAGAGACTATACAGATAAAATGACTCCTCCTCTACATTCTTATAGAATTTCATTTTCTCACTATGTCACTTTTTTTTCCCCTATGGTGGTGTTTTATGCATACAATGACTCTCCTCCACTACGGGTGTAGGTCGAGTTCCTTGAGAGCAGAGTTCATGTCCGAATTAGTTAATTTTTGCACACTCATGACATTTGTCATAGTGCCTTGCCTGTGGTAGGTGCTCAACTTATTTTTATTGAGTAGACAAATTTTCTTTACTTTAAAAAATAAGACATAGTCTTTGACTTTAAAGAGTTTGTTAGAGAAGCTGGATATCGAAATTGATCATCATCGAAAACTAAAAGAAATGATTACCTTCTATTGCAAGAGTATCGTAGAAGACATGACCGATTTTTACTGGTAGAGAAAGATTAGGGGAAAAAAAAATAAGTTTAATGCAGTAGTTAATACCTGAACCAAGTAATATTTTGTTAAGCAGAACAAAGGTAGAATAATGGAACAGCCCGAATTTTTAAAAGGGGGCATAAAAGTTCTTGGAAAGTTTAATAAAGTTCAGGTTATCCTGTGTGACCAGAGCATAGAGTCTGTAGAGCACCGTGGTAGAGTATGTGGCCTGAGACATAATCAGGATCAAGGCCATGGGGTCCTTGAAAACCACACCAGGAACTTTCAGCTTTATTCTCTGAATGAACTGAGAAAGGAAGGATGAATTGGTGGCATGACTCAGACCATCATCCCAAGAAGTCTAAGCCCTTAATGGCCACGCTCTCCTCAGGTTGTGCCTGATGCACTTCCAGATTGAGCAATGGAGAACCAAGAGGTCTCAAAGTAGACTTCTTGGATGCCAAACATCTCCCTCCTCATCTTTGTTGGGTGCTAACCCTACCTCTTCCTGATAAACAGAGCGATTGCCCTGCCAGGAAGGGAAGGGAAGGAAAGGAAAGGGAAGGGATGAGAAGGGAAGGGAAGAGGCTGAATTGGGAAAAGAGAGTAGAGTCAGGCTATGATATAGTCTTGACAAAGGCGTCATCCAACCCCACAGTAACTCTGAGATTGGAATAATCCTTCATGGTTGTCCCCTTTTGGGAAGGGATGGGGCTGGGCATTTATATCCCTGAGTCTCTTAGTCATTGCATGTGGGCTGCCCTGGAAAGGAGGCGTTGCTTTGGGAAAGATGGCTCTCTTCAAATAAAACTATCCTCCAAGAAGTTTAAGAACTGCAAGCTGTCAGTTAATAATCTCAAAAGCTGGAGAAATGGATCTTTCCATGTTAAAGGGAGGATCTGGGATGCACGACACAGCATATCTACAACACATGGGATGAGTAAGGGGGAAAAAGTAAAAGATAAAATCAGAAAGGTAGCATATTACATAAAATCACTTTTAGCAACTTGAAACCAAAACCCAACAATCACTTAAAAATATATATATAGGTGTATTTTTTTTTTTTTTATCACATTAGCAAACATCTAGAGGTAGGCATTCCAAGCTGGTATCACATTCCATGCTCTCAGGGCCTCAAGATCCTTTTATCTTTTGTTCCTCTGTAATTAGTATTCAGGCTTTGTCCTCATGATCATGAAATAGCCATTCTACCTGTGAGTGTTATATGCCTATACAAAGCAGAAAGAAGACAGGTGAAGCGTAAATGACCCACACAGGCTGAGTCTGTCCTTCTCTAAAATGATGACAGAAAAATAGTGTTTCCAGAAGGACCCCACTAGATGTCTTCCACTTATATTTCATTGGCTAGAACTGGGTCATATGGCTACTCTTAACTCTAAAATATCTTAAGGGTTGTGAATTTGTAACTCAGTTCATGCTGTTAGAGTTCTGTTTATAAAAAAGAAGGGTAAATTGCTATGATATTGGAGAGCCAATCAGCAGCATCTGCCACAGACAGGCAGCTACCACACCACGTAGGACCTTGTCATATGCAGGAAGGAGTTTGGGTTTTATTCTAGATGCAGTGGGTGGCCACTGAAGGGTTTTAAAAAGGAGAGCAATGTGATTTAATTTATTCAGGCAGTTGGAAGCAGAATGGGTTATAGAGAAGAAGGGACGCCAGCTTGGAGGCTGTCGTAGTAGGTGAGGAGAGAGATGGGGTGGCTCAAATGAGGCAGGTAGGAGTACACATCAGGATTGCAAAGACTCTGAACTTTAACATGTAACTGCGATCTTGGCTAGATAAATCCATTCTGCTTAGCATCTTTCTATCTTGTGGGAAGAAAGGATCCTGATATCTAAATTTAGTATCAATTTGACTAGTCATTTTAACAGACTCTGCAGCTTTGGAGCGAGAAGCTAGCTTAAGTGATTAAGTCGTCCTTACCTTTAGGCAGGTATGGAATCATTACCTTCATCGTATAGATGAAACAGTTGAAATGACTGTTTAATTTATAAGTAAGGACAATTAACTGAATTTGTTTCTAAACTTGAAATTTGTAAAATTTTGCTGGCATCACATTTCTTCCCTTTCTCAATCCAGATAGCCTGCATTTCTCCTTCATTTCACTTCCCCTTTATTTATTTTCTCCTCAGTTTACCACACTCTCGATTCCAGACCCTCCTGGAAAAAAAAAATTATGGGTTAAACCCAGACTGGAAATATTTATAAATAGCAAAGAGGAGAGAACTACCTGGAAGCATTATATAGAAAAAATATTTCTGCAAGTGTTTTTCCTGTATGTAAACAAAAAAATAGACCATCTGGCGCCACCAAGTGCCTACTCTAGAAATTGCGTAGGAAAAAGTCAAACGTTTTTACTTCCTGCTCACCTGAAACTTTGGTAGAAAACCAGATGGCTGCCATCTCAAAGTAATGATTAGCTTTTCTAAACCATGGGATCATATCATGTATACAGCATAGGAATTAGTCTTTGTAAGATGAAGGAAAAGTGCTTCAGATTTTTCTTTGATCTGTTGTATTCTTATGCCCATGTATACTGAATCCCAGATAACTTTCCATGACATATTTAGCCCCTACCAGCTAGTTGGTAAGCAGGTAATTTGGACTTAATCACTTCCTCCTGGCTCTTTGTCCAGTGTGCGACAACTGTGGTATCATAAATCACTGTTACATATAACCACAACGTCAGAAGTCATGAACTTTCAAGCATAAAGTCAATTGTTATGATGAATCATGGATAAAATCTAAATTACTATTTAGGACTTCATTGACTCTAATTCCTGTTCATTTATTGGCATATCCAGCTATTGGTAACTTCTATATGATTACTCATCAAATGTGTTTTGAGTAAATAGATGAGTAAGTTTTTTTTTCTGTTCCATTTATAGTGACTGGAGTGAAAATAAACCATGTCTTAAGCCATTCTATCTAAAAGGTGTCGCTCCACGTCTGAGGATCATATAGATGATCATGTACCAAGAGTACTATTTAACTCCTTTCCCATTGGGCTCATCTCCTAGGCATTTTCTTGAGGTAGGATACAGTAATTATGTTTGATTCAAGCAATCAGCCATAGACTTTTTACATAAGCCTAGTTTGTCACATTGCCAAGTTTTGGATGATGCCAATTGATGGCACAGAAAATATAAGTCTTTAACAGTTTTATAAGTATACGGACAGCCACCAGAACTCTGTGATCATCTCAGTAGCTTAACTTTTGAGAAAACTCTTTCAGTAAGTGGCAGGAGATACAGTGATGGGACCTTAAATAGGAATATTTAATTGTCTCCCTCAATCCTGGTCTAATCCTATCAATGGCCACCAGTAGGTCTTTTATTATTGCATCATCTTTTCTTTTAACCTCAGAGTCTTTATCCTCATTAAAGAAATTTCTGCTAAACCTATACTTACAACTCTCTTATGCCAATATCTGTTTAGAATTTTCCACTTTTATTATATCAGAAACAAAGTAGCACAATAGAAATAACTGGCATTTTGGAACCAAAGAGTTCTGGATTTGAATTCTACTGTTGCCATTTATGGATTTGTGGCCTTGGGCAAAAACTCATCCTCCCTAACCTTCTGTTTCATGAACTACAAATTAGGGAAATTCATACTTAATTTTCAGGGATGTTGAAAGATTAGGGATACATAACATAATGAGCACTATATCTGTTGTACAAACACACACATTATATACTAAATTAACAAGAGCAGTTCACATCATCATTACTATTGTTATCACTAATATAATTTCCATCAAGGACAGTTTTCCACAAATCTGCTTTTTTGCAGTTGGCCTGGATACATAAGGTCATTAGGAGGAGTATAGCTCTTCCACATGCAGATATTCTGGGTCAAGTAAAAGATCAAATGAGAATATTTTTCCCCTTAGCACTATCATGTAATAGGGGAACTAATTAGCTTCTATTCATGATCCCTTGGGCTACACCTCTGTGATATGCACAACTGCAATTTTTCCACAATGTGGAATTTTAAACTGTATGAATAAAGAAAATCCTTATGAATATTTGCTGATATCAAAAAATATCAATTGTAATTTTACCTTTATATCTATTTCTTTTTTTTTTAATGTACATTTAGTTCAAGTAACTATGCATTCAGTAGAGCTTTCACTTGAATTAGTTCAAATTAAGTTCATAATTAATCATGACAGCATCTATGTGCTCTGGCAAATTAGTCATATGTTTACTGGTAAAATGTATTAATACAGCCCTCAGTCAGCGCTCATCGAGTGTATGGGGTCTCATATCCTTTGTGATCTTCCAACATTATTCAGAGGTCCAGTGTCCCTGGAAGGGCCCACTCCCCTACCTGTTCTGAACCTCCCATTTTACAGCTGAAGCTTCTCTGGATTACACAAGGTCATATGGTTAGTCCATTTCAGAACCAGAAATTGGACCCAAGTATCTGGAGCCTTTATCATATACTAATTCTGTCATACTGAATTTCCCAGACTCCCATCCCTCTTGTATAACACCTTCTAAGTTTGTTCATATCTATTTATCACTATTAACATTATTCACTTAATACTTTTGTTCAGATCAAATTTTTGCATTTCTTAAAACTTAGCCTCATCCTAAGAAATAATATTTATAAAAATCACTGGTTTTAGGTGCTATATTTCCCCCCTAATACCCATTAAATTAATTTGCAACTTTTAAAATTTTTTTATAAAGATGTATTCATATACCACCTAGAATCATCTCAGACACCACCAGTGACCATAGACCACCCAGTACACCTGAGCCCAATGCCTTATTGCCTCCCGGGGGTGGGGATTTCAGTATTTCTCTTTCCTTCCACTGGTTTTCTTTTCCATCTTGTACGTTTCAGTGAGTGCTCAGCATAATTATTAAAAATGGGGTTTTAAACTTGTGAATTAAGGCATATGCCTTGGTGTCCAGAAATGTAATTTAATATACATCTAAAATAACACCTGTCTCTAACATGATTATGCACAGCATGTCTAGGTCCTGGTCCTTTTATTTATATTTGCTATTTATTCTTTCTGTTTCCAGAGATTCTGAAGGAATGATTCCGGTCTGCTACAATAAATAGAGCATGAAAATCAGATCTGGCTTGAATTTTATCCTAGACATTAACCCTATCTCAGCTTTTTCAAGCTTACTTTTACTAGCTAAGATGTAGCTAATAATTAACTTTTATTTTTCCTTTCTAATAACATCTTAACCCCTTAAAGAGAATATAGATACACATCATGTTTCAACTCTAAATGTGGCTATCCACATAAGCATTCACTGGATACATTTCTCTCTGTTGCCTTACCAGGGGCTGTATATAAATTAAGCACCATATAGCAGAGTAAGAGAAGGCATTTGTACTCTGACAGCCTGGATTCAAGTAAAGACTTGTTCAACCACCTCTAGGTTTTGATATTAGTTCCTTAACCCACCTGAGTCTCAGTTTCATCAACTGTAAAATGGGGATACAAATAGCCACTACCTCATAAGGTTGTTATGAGGGATAAATAAGATCTTATAGATAAACCTCTTAGCTCAGTGCTTGAGACTTATAAGGGGCTCAGCAAACACTAAGGCTGGTTTGCAGTGTGAGAATTTGGAGTTTCATGTTACATATAAGTGGAATACTCAGGAGATACCATTTTAAGGGCATAGAATGACTGGTGGTTTTCCATTTAAAAGTGAGAATTGTTAGACTACTGCCTAGTGACTTTTTCTTATACCCCAATTAAATTCTTAAGTTTTCCATCTCAGGAAATTAATTCCACCACAATAAAGAAAATAAAGAAGTAATGCTGTTGCTGCTTCCTTGCTGAGTTAAAATACCATTGCTGAGCCTGCCAAATGCTAGGCCCTAGATCAAAAGTGGTCAGCATCCTTCCTCCTTCTAAGAAAATACTCTCTCTCTCTCTCTCTCTCTCTTTTTTTTTAAAGCAGCTCCTGGGGGAGAGAACCATGCCATAAAAACACATGGCTTCACCAGATGCTAAGCCATTCAGTAACGCAAATGCTGCATATTAGGGGAAAAAAAGAGAGAGAAAGTTCAATAGTTTGGGGCAGATTTCTTTATCAAAGCCAAAGCTACTTAAAATATAAACTGGTTTATTTACCAGAGCATATACACCTGTGTCTCTGATTTTAACAGGATGAACAAATTAGTCTCACCCGGCTGTTCTTTTTTTTTTAACTTTTTTTTTTTTTTATGGTGACATTGGTTAATGAAACCCAGTAAGTTTCAGCCATAGAATTGCATATCTGTGTTCAACTCCCAGTTAGATTTCTTTCTGTCACTACATATTTGACCTCTTTTACCCAATTTACCTCCCTGCTCCCCCCCCCAACCCTCTGGTAACCACTAGTTTATTGTACACATTTAAAAGTCTCTGTTTGTTTGTCCTGTTCATTTGTTGCTTTTAGGTTTGTATCTCACATATAAGGGATATCATGTGATTTTCAACTTTATCTGTCTGGCTTATTTCACTTAACATGATTATCTCCAGTTCCATCCATGTTATCACAATGGCTATAATTCATCTCTTCATATGGCTGAGTAATATTTCATTGTATATCTGTACCACAGCTTCTTTAGCCAATCATCTACCATAGGATGCTTTGGTTGCTTCCATGTCCTGGCCACTGTGAATGATGCTGCTATGAACGTCAGTGTGCAAATATCTTTTCAGATGTATGTTTTCAAGTCTTTGGGGTAAATACCCAGTAGAGGGATTACTGGATCATATTGTAGATCAATTCTTAGTTTTTTGAAGACTCTCCATACTGTTTTCCATAGTGGCTGTACCAATTTGCAGTCCCATCAGCAGTAAATGAGGATTCTATTTTCTCCACATTCTCTCCAACACTTCTTATTACTTGTCCTGTTGGTTATGGCTATTCTAACAGAGGTGAGATGGTATCTCTTTATGGTTTTTATTTGTATTTCCCTAATAGCTGGCGATGTTGAGTATATTTTCATGTTTATTGACCATTTGTATGTCTTCTTGGGAGAAGTGTCTATTCAGGTCCTCTGCCCATTTTTTTAATTGGATCGTTTGTATTTTGTTGTTGAGTTGTATGAGTTCTTTGTATATTTTGGATACTACGCCCTTATAGGTGGTATTTCTTGCAAATATATTTTCCCATTCAGAGGGTTGTCTCTTTACCTTGTTGACAGTCTCTTTTGCTGTACAGGAGCTTTTTAGTTTGATGTAGTCCCATTTGCTTATTTTTGCTTTTACATCCCTTGCCACTGAGGTCAAATTCATAAAATCCTCTTTAAGTCTATGGTCCTTGAGTTTCATTCCTATATTTCCTTCTATGCATTTCACTGTTTCAGGTCTTATATTCAGGTCCTTAATCCACTGTGAGTTAATTTTGGTGTGTGGTGATAGACAACAGTCTAGTTTCTTTCCTCCTTCTTCTTCTTCTTCTTCTTCTTCTTCTTCTTCTTCTTCTTCTTCTTCTTCTTCTTCTTCTTCTTCTTCTTCTTTTTTGCAGGTGGCTTTCCAGTTTTCCAAGCACTATTTATTGAAGAGGCTTTCTTTTTTCTCCACTGTATATTATTGACTTTTTTTGTCAAAAATTATTTGCCTGCTGTTCTTTTTAAATCTTAATTGATTTTGCCCTTCCTTGGGGAGCTATATTCTACCTTTTAAGAACAATAAAAATAAGAAAAATGAGCACAATATGAAAAGGCAGAAATCAAGAAAAAAGGAAGTGGGAAACTTCATCTATAGAGGATATATCAGATTTATAAAGTCATTAAAAAGGGTTACTTCACATGGCTCTCGAGACTGTTTCAGATGAAAATTTCAGATTCTGGCATATTGGAACTATAGCTAAAGGAACTAAAATTTGATATTGCATTATTCCTTTCTCCATCTCCAACACTGTCAAACTTATCTAACCTTTTCATTTGATGGTTTATTGAAAATAGTGTTGAACTGATCAACAGGCTACCTGGGATCTCGTCCCTACTCTGCTACTAACTGTAGCTGGTTTCTTCCTGGGGCTCACATCTTTAATCTTAAATCAGAAGGAGGGCTCTGTTATCACTAACACCCTATAACTGCATCAACTAGAATGACAATGTCTTAGCAACTGAGGAAATATTTTAACCTGAGATAGCCATTTAATTAAAGTAGGAAAAATATAGAGACCAATCAGTTTGCTAAAAATTACTTTTTCTTTTAACATCTTCATGTGAAAAAACAAAACTATATTAAAAATGTTTTAAACCCTCTGATTTTTTTTTAAAAAATCACACAATATAAGCAAGTTTTGTTCAAAACTCAATATTTTAATATGCTACCCTCTAGTGGAGACTAGAACCTACTTTTGCTAATTCCATCTGAAAGTGCACTCAGCTCTTTTGATCATAGGACAGGAGTAAGGGAGGTTTTGTTTACGTTGTAGTCATTTACAGTCTCAAAGTGTAGACCAAAGACCTGGGGCATCAGACCTAAGCAGTTAAACACACAACTTCCTAGAGGCCGCTCAAGACCAACTAAACCAGGCTCTGTTAGAGTAGGGCCCAGAAATCTTCATAGGTAACAGAGAATCCAGCTGATTCTTAAGCCCATTGGAACTCTGAAACCAATGTTCTAGCTCCCTGGGAGACATGGTATGGATGTGGGCATTATCATAAATCTAGTATGTAGTTAGGAAGCAAATCTCTAAGCCTTGTGGAGGGATATAAATTCAAATTTCCTTTCCTTCAACCCAAGGTTTAAAACAAGTTAATTGTAAACAGTCTTATCAGTTCTCTGTCAACTTGAGACTAAGGATCATGTTCCTTAGCACAGCACACAAGGCCCTACATGGTTCAGATGCTGCATCTCCAGCTACCAGGCCCTGTTACTCCCATCGCTCTCTTCCTCTGCCCTATGTTGCCACCATTGGCACCATAAAATTCCACAGGGAACTCTGGAATCCCTAAAGAATCTGTGCAATTGATACTGCATTTATGAACATGCTGTTCACTCTGTCTGAAATATGCCTTCCCCCAACTGAAGTTTGATTGGAAATATACCATCTTTAGTTATCATCAATAAAACTGAAAAGGGTAATGCTACACAAAATTGAGAACAATGAAAAGAGTATCAAGACTTGTCCTACAGGTAGCATTTGGTCTATCCCATCTCCATGTGTCACTTTTTCCAAGTACATTTGCTGTGCACAGATAGCCTACAGAAATGTTGCCTTTGGCCATCCCCACTCCAATCATATCGCTGACCTAAATTCCCTTTCTTCTTTAGCTAAGTTCAGAAATATTTGAGAAAGAGACCCAAAGGCAAATGTAAACAAAGATCAAAATGTCAACTTTATTTCTGACAAAGCTTGATTGGAGACAGTAGTTAGATCTTTGGGTGCCACTGGAGGAAAGGTTTAAGACTACAGAGCAGGCGCACTAAGCAGGAATTGCTGTCCTGCATTGTTTTGGGGCCAAGATGGAAGAAAAGAAATAGTATTCTGATGTTATCACCTTTTAGTAGATTAGCTCTCCCCAAGTTGGAAAATAGCTAGTCTTGCCTCTAATAAACCCTGCCTATATAGATAATCTGGAGGTACCCTTCTATAGAATTGTTGGCTGAGAGAAGTAGGCTTTCTAAGCTTCAAAATAATTTTGAAAATATTTGCTCAAATGATGGTTTGCCTGTAGCCAGAGTTTTTGTTAATAGAATACAGCATGTTCTGCTCTGGGCCAATTGGCCTCTGCAGATCTGCTTGTTTCCAGTAAAAGACACTGTTTTGTTCATGTTATAAGAGGTAGTAAAATGCAGTAGTAAATATTTCAATTATTAATATGATGGTGAGATGCTATTTCCTTCTTTAATGAAGTTTTTATTGAGATCACTATTGATTCATATGTAATTACAATAATACAGAGTGATCCTTTTACACTTTACCTAGTTTTCCCCAAAGGGAGAATTTTGCAAAACTATAGAGTAATATCACAACCAGAATACTAACATTGATACAATCCACTGATCTCATTCAGGTTTCTCCAGTTTTACTTGTACTCATTTGCATGTGTTTGTAGATGTGTATGTATATGATTTTTTCACCTGTGCAGATGCTCTTCGTCAAAGTAAACTTTCATCTGTGCCCACTACCACAGTCAAGATACTGAGCAGTTTCAACTTTGCAAGGATCCTTCTTGTTTCCCTTTTCTAACCACACCCACCTCTCTCTTTATCTCCAGATGCCTGCTTCTTTCATCATTAACCCTTGTCAAGTACTAATTTGTTCTCTGTTTCTAAAATTTTGTTTCGAGAGTTCTTTATCTTCAAAATATTAGTCCTTTGTTGAATAGGTGGTTTGAAAATATTTTCTCCCAGTCCGTAGCTTGTCTTTCATCATCTTCACATGGGCTTTTTCACAGAACAGAAGTTTTTAATTTTGATGAGGTTCAATTTATTGTTTTTTCCTTTTATTGTTCATGCTTTCAGTGTCAAAGTTTACAAACTCTTTGACTAGCCCTAGATCCTGAAGATTTTCTCATATTTTTTCAAATGTTTTATATATTTATTTGTTTTACATTTAGGTCAGTTCCATTTTGAGTTAATTTTTGTAAAAGGCGTATTAAGCAGAGGTACATCTCCCCACCCCCCACCCCCGTGGATGTCCAATTGTTCTTTTGCTTTTTGTTGAAAAGGCTATCTTTCCTCCATTGAATTGCTCTTTCATCTTTGTCAAAAATTAGGTGGATGTGTCTGCATGAGTTTGTATCTGGGTTCTCTATTGTATTCTGTTGATCTGCGCACCTATCCTTCTGCCAGTGAAACACTATTCTTATTACTGTAGCTATCTAGTAATTCTTAATTTTGGGGTATATAATGCCTCCCATTATGTTTTTTAAATCAAGATTGTTTTAACTCTTCTAGGGCCTGTGCTTTTCTATATAAATTTTATAATAAGTTTGACAAATATTGCATTAAGTCTGGAGATAAATTTAGGGAGATCAATTTACTATGTTCAATTTTCCAATCCCTGAATATGGTATGATTTTTCATTTAATTATCTTTTTTTATCTCTTACATTAGCATTTGTAATTTTCAGCATACATATCCTATACATGCTGTGTTAAGTGTATACCCAACCATTTAATTTTATTTGGAGTGATTATAATAGCATAGTGTTTTAAATTTTGATTTTTCTATTTTAATTGTTAATGTATATAACTGTGATTGATTTTTCTGTGTTGATCTTATATCTTACAAGCTTGCTAAACTTGTTTATTAATTCTATGAGTACTTTCGTAGGTTATTTGGAAGTGTTTTATGTAACAGTCCTATCAACTGCTAATAGGGAGCTTTATTTCTTCCTTTCCAATCTACATGCATGCATTTTAATTCTTTGTCTTGCCATACTTTGGTGGCTAGAATTTTAGGTAGTGTTTTGAATACAACTGGTGAGAGTGGATATCTTTGCTGATGTTAGGGGGAAAGTATCTATATTTCATTACTAAATATGATGTTAGCTGTAGATTTTTTTGTAGGCGTTCTTTATCAAGGTAATTATTTTTTACTCCTAACTTGCTAAGAGGATTTATCATAAATGGGTGTTGGATTTTGTCAAATGCTTTTTCTGTATCAATTGATATGATCATATGATTTCTTTAACTTGCCGATATGGTGATATATGCATTGTTTTGTTATTATTGTCTTACAGGTATCTGATGTTATGTCCATATTTTTTCAGTCTGTTTTCTCTCTTGTTTAGATTGGGTCAATTCTACTGCTATGCTCTCAAGTTCAACAATTGTATCCTCTGTCATCTTCACTCTATTCATGAGCCCATCCCAGTGATGTTTTATTAGTATTTTTGTATTTTTGAGGTCTATAATTTCCATTTGTTTTTTTAAATTTTATTTCTTTGCTGAAATTTTCTACCTTTTCATTTGTTTCAAGAGAATGTATAATTGATGATTGAAGTATTTTCATGATGGCTGCTTTAAAATTTTGACAAAATTTTTAAATGATTTACGTTAGTGGATATTGGCATCCGTTGACTGCCTTCTCTCATTCAAGTCATGATTTTCTTGGTGGCAGTCACTGTTTATCTTACAGGTTTTGGCCTACTTTTATGCATTGTGGTTTCAATGGCAGTCTAATTTTCAAAGTCTTTGTGGTGTTATTTTGGTCTGCTTGGTTTATAACCAGCTCCCATTGGTTCATGCTGGTGATGTCTGAGGGCCCAGAAAGAATTTCATCAGGCCTGGCCTCATGTGTCTCTGGGAAGGTAGGAGAGTCTCAGACCCAGAAAGGAAGGCAAGTCCTTCCCTAAATGCTTGTTTTCAGCAGAATTCCCAGTGCATCCTCCTTGCCCCTGGTGTTAGGCTGGCCTAACGTTGCCCGCAGGACTCCTTTTTGATCTGGGGGAAGATCAAGCTTACTGGGCTGCCTTCTCTTGTTGAGGGTCGAGAAACAATGGACCCAGGTCCCTTCCTTTGTTAGGTGACAGACACCTTGCCAGCATTTTGTTCTTTAAGTCCTGAGGAAACCATCTCACGTTCCTCGTACAACCTTTCAGTCTTCTCCTTTGTTTTCTCTTGTGCCATTTTCAGGGTTTATAGATGTGGGAATGGATAGAAGTAAGGAGAAACTCATCTTTACTACTTCGTCTTGATCCAGAAGTCAATTTACTTCATTTTAAGAAATAACTAAATTCAGTTTAAGCAAATAATTTTTAAAAAATTGTGAGTCAGTTTCTAATGCCATAGAGAAGAAGCTACATTTACCTTATTGGTTTGGGTTTTATTTTTTCTCCTCAGCAGTTCCCTAGTTTCTTTTTCCATCCCCCTGCTTTCCAACCTCTACTCCCCTCATCAGGCCCATCCCTCTCTCATCTGAAGAGGTACAATTTTAGAGTGATTTTTAATCATATGAAAAACCAGTGACAGGGAATGCAGAAACACAAAACAGGGTAGCCTTTGTATTAGGTTAAAAACAAATGGAACTGTAAACTGCTGATTATTAATTTAATTCTGTGACTAAAAATAAGAAGGGATCTGACATTCATTCACTTACTTTTAATGACTAATGGAGCTTATATGTTTCAACATTTTTAGAGGTTATTTGTATTTAATATGGATCAAAGTGAAACAAAATAGAGTCCTGAAGGCATAATTTTAGATAGCTAGTAAGTGAAGATGTCATTTATAGCAGTGAGTTTAGAAGTGTGGTAGAGAGATAATTCAGTATATTCATATCTTGGAGGAAGCTGTATTATCTTTAAAAATAGATTGCAAAATTATCATTGTTTTGTTATATTTTTAATCATAATATTTCAAAAAATTTAAAGAGTTATTAAGATTTTTAGGTTCAGTCAAAACCGAGATTGAACAATATTGTTTTGGAGAGTGCAGTGACACAAATTTCATCTTCTTAGGGGGCTGACCATTCATTAAGCTGTAAGGTATAGGCTCTTGTCCATTGAGTATGAGTTGTGCTGTTTTCCAGCTCTTTTATAGAGGTTAATTTAATATGGGTCTTTGCTAACATTCTCATCTAACACTCTGGCACTGTTCCTTTAAAATGCACGCTGCTTTCCCTTTACTGGGAAAGTATGACAAGTGTCATGCACCTATCCTACGCTTGTCAAGAAACTGTATAAAAGACTTACGAGACAGAAATATGTTATGATATGGATTTAGGTCCTTGATAATCTTATTTCCTTATATCCTCGCTGAGCAAAGAAAATTCAGTTTAATTAGGTTGGTGCCATGTGAGATAGGGCAGGCTGTCTAATCTTTTGCATCCCTTTTATCATTTTATGTCTTATCTTCTCACTCTTCTTTTTAAAGAATTTTTTAAAATTATAAGACATATTAAGCCTATAACATATAGAACAATCAATACTAACAAGAAAAGAATTTATTTATTGTTCGATCTACTTTAATCTAAAATTTTAGCTCTTTTAGATCTTTCACATTTTTCCTGCAATAGAATCATTCATCCCATTTTAACAGGTCACTCACCTCCATAGACTACACTCTAAGAAAAAGAGAAAAAGGTTTTCCTTCACCATCTATAAAATGTTAAAAGCAATTTTCCTTGTACTCATGAAAATAGAAACTTTTCTTGTGGCTTATAATTTTTGCTTTGAATGTACAGTCCTCTGAAGTCTAGAAGGAAATAAAGGAGTAGACGGGTCTTTTGCGTGGAGAGATTAAAAAGATCTGAAGGTATATATAGAGATGGGGTGACTAATAAATGCCAGTGACCTCACTTGTCCAAGAAGGCATTGGACAAGAAGGATTTGGGACAAGGATCATTGTAAAAGACATTGCTAAAAGGCCCATGAGCCACAAAGTCTTGAAAACATTGTTGGTGACGCATATAACCTTCATACGAGTGATAATTTTTCATTACTCATAATATCAGCCATGCAGCCTGTGTCAATTAAGACTCCAGTTTATACCAGGAGGAAACCCCATTCCATTCATGCCAGCACATCACCAGCTAACTGCTCTGCAGTGGTGGCATCCCACTACACCATGAGACTTCATACTGTTCCTAACCAATAACCCCCATGTGTGTAACTTTAAACAATGCCATGGGACTTTTGAAAGATCAAGTTTCTACAGCAGGACAGTAATGAGTATGGCCCCTATTTATGTCATAGATGGCTCAGCAGTACGAACATGTTAAAACAAAAAAACAAAAAAACACTATGCTTTGCACAGACTATAAGGAGGTACCAACTATCAGGAACCACTTTCATTCTCCCAGGATAGAGAAAAAAAAAACGATAGTCTCCAAGACAGCCATGCCTTAACAGGAGTTGAGATTGGGGTAAAGGAAAGAGGGGAGGCAGATGGAGGAAAGGAGCCCAGAGAATGGATTTCCCCAGATTCTCTCTTAATGCTGAGTGACCTGACATTGCCCCAAAGCTACTCCCTGCTTTCCAGGTAATAGATGCCTGATATTATTCAGTCGTTGTGCAGCCTTGTACTTCAGGAAAACCTGGACTCATTACCAACCCCAGAGTGAGTCTAATTTGATTTTTGCCATTTGCAGTAATTCTATTTTCTTTGTCAGTGACTGGTTGCAAATGAGCCTATGACACCTTTTCTAATCAATGAGCTATAAGGATTACATAACCAGGACTTCTGAAAATTCTTTTTTGCTCTTATAAATAGAGGCCTAAGAAGGAAACAAATTCTCTTCTCTCATTTTCTACATCTTGATGGATATTAAAGTTGGCATGCCTGAAACTGCCACAGTCATCTCATAACCGTGAGGGGACAGCTAAGAGATTCATGAAGAATCTGAGCTGGAGTAATAATGAGGTTTAGCCACTTAGCCACTCTGAGATGTCCTTAGTTTACCTTTTGGATAAATAAAAAACATAAACCTTTCTTACTGGTTAAGCCAATTTTAGTTGAATTTTCTGTTACTTTCAGCCCAAAGCATTACAACTGAATCAATAACCCAAATAGAAAATAGATATCGTTTTATGGACTCTTTGTGGATTCATGATTAGCTAAGAGTAATATTATTGTCTTTCTGGTAATGGATATCTTTATCCCTTTCCAGGTTTCTGAGATTGCATACACTATAGAAGAATCTTTCATAATTATCAAGCGTTTTTTCTTTCAATATGATTACTATATGGAATAAAACTAAGGAAACTATCTCTCTAATTAGCATCTGAATTCATAAAATATTATATAAGAAATTAAAGATATGTGAAGGATTCTGGGTAACATGGTGGAATGAGAGATGTCCTCATCTTTCCCCTTGAAACAACAATAAGCTGAACATCTAAAACTCAACACTGCACACCCAAACTGCACACTAACATGTCTGAGCGTGGGATCCACACATAAGAGCTACCACAGGTCAGAACCCCAGGTGTTGGGCGGGGGACTCAGAGAAATAAAGACGCTGCCTCTCACAGCCACTGGAGCTCCTTGCAAGAGGAGGGGGAGGGGTGAAAGTGTGGCGACTGCCCTGATCAGCCTGCCTGGAAGTGCTGGAACTTCTAGCAGCTGGCAGCAGGGCCCAGTCACCAGGGCAGAAAGCAGAGAAGTGAGACGGGACTACAGAGAAACAACAGTTGATTTTTACTGGCCCTGATTGCAAAATCAAGGCTGTGCCGCAGCCCCCAACTCCCAAACCCGAAGGCCCCTCCCCCCATGCCCTCTGAGACTTGTCACTGCGGAACCCCAGGGGAATCTGAGCAAACACTACAGGAACTGTTGCTAACACCAATAGGGACTGAAACTGAGAATAGCAAGTGTGATTAAATATCTACAAGAAAATAAAAAAAGACATTTAAGCTTTATATAAAGCAGGGATCCAAGAGGGTTAGATGCCACCTACGGGAAACCAAAAGAAAGCGCTTCTTTGCAGCAGGCTAAAGAGAGACATTTACATAACAAATCTTTCTGGAAAAACAAGAGAATACACTTCCATTAGTGCCCAGGTGGAGAAATAGTCCATTAAACACCATGAACAACCAAGGTGACAAGACATCTCAGAAAGAAAGAGAAAAATCTCCAGAAAATAAGATTATAAATATAGAAATATGCTACTTAAATGGCAGACGCTTCAGGATGTTACTTCTGTAAAAACTCAATGAGATCCAAAACAATGCAAATCAACAATGTCAGGAATTGAAAAAACAACTAGATGAGCAGAGCAAGGAGATTGAACTCTCAAAAGGAACCAAATAGAACTTCTGGAGATGAAGAACACACTTAAGAGATGAAAAATAGCAAGCTTAGGGAAAAAAGTTGGCCAAATGGAGAAAAGGATCAGTGATATCGAAGACAGAAATCTAGAAATAAATCAGAAGGAAGAAGAGAGAAACCAAAGAATGAAAAATAATAAAAGAGAAATTCAAGAACTAGCTGATACCATCAGGAGAGGAAAGATAAGAATAATGGGCATTACGGAAGGTGAGGAAAAAGAGCAGGGACTAGAAAGCATTTTCAGACAAATAGTGGACGAGAATTTTCCAAATCTAAAGAATGAGCTGGAGCTTGGAATTAAAAAAGTCAACTGACAACCCAATTTTCTCAACCCGAAAAAGCTTTCACAAAGACACATTGTACTAAAGTTATCAAAAATCAATGACAAAGACAGAATTCTCAGGGCAGCCAGGGAAAAGAAGACGATAACCTATAAAGGAAAACCCATTAAATTATCGTTGAACTTCTCAGCACAAACCTTACAGGCCAGAAAGGAATGGAATCAAATATTTAAACTATTAAGTGAAAGAAACTACCAGCTTAGAATAATGTATCTGGCTAAGCTCTCCTTTAGATATAAAGGAGAAATTAAGACCTTTCCAGACATACAAAAATTGAGGGAATCCTCCACTCCGAGGCCTGCACTACAGGAAATACTGAAGGGTGTCAGCTCATCTAAAACAAAATAACAAAACAAAACAAAAAATTACATAGTTAGGAGTAAAGTGACTATCAGGCAAATAGAAGCAGAGGAGTACAACCCTTACTAAGAAAAGGGCATTATAAGCTTAAATAATAAGAAGAGAATTGCTATAGCAAAATAATAATGAATGTTCAGCATACATAAGAACAAACTGAGATAACAATGACTGCAAAGGGAAGGATTCAAAGATCCAAATTCATGAAAAGGAAAGAAGATAAGATACACGCAAAAGAAAATGGACGACTGTATATATGTAACTATCCTTTTCATATTTATAATGGTAACCACACACCAAACATTTAGAACTGAAGTATATAACATAAAACGAGAAGAACCAGAGGCAAAATCCACAAAACCCAACCAAAATAGAGAAAAGAGGAACACGAGGACAACGAACAATGAAAACACCGAGCTACCAGAAAGCAAAAGATAAAACGGCTATAAGAAGCCCACATATTTCAATAATCACCCTAAATGTAAATGGACTGAACTCATCAATAAAAAGACACAGAGTTGCAGAATGTAACAAAAAATCCAACCATATGCTGCCTTCAGGAGACACATCTTAGCTCCAAAGACAAATATAGACTCAAAGTTAAAAGGTGGAAAATAATATTTCAAATAAATGGCATTCAGAGAAAAGTGGGAGTGGCAGTACTAATATTGGATGAACTAGAATTCGAAATTAAAGAGGTAAAGAAAGATATTGAGGGACACTTCATAATGATAAAGGGAATCATGCACCAAGAAGACATAATACTTATTAATATCTATGCTCCCAATCAGGAAGCCCCGAAATATGTAAAGCAATTACTAACAGAACTAAAGGGAGAAACAGACCAAAACACTATTGTAGTAGGAGACCTAAATACCCCACTGTCAGATACAGACAGATCATCCAAACAGAAAATTAATCAGGAAATAACATTCTTAAATGACACATTAGACCAATTGGACATAATTGACATTTACAGAGCCTTCCATGCCAAAACAGCTGCTTATACATTCTTCTCTAGTGCACACGGAACATTCTCAAGAATTGATTACATACTGTGACACAGAGATAGCCTCAACAAATATAAGAGAGTTTAAATCATACCAACCATAATCTCTGATCATAATGCTTTGAAACTAGAGATCAACTGCAAAAAAAAAAAAAAAAAAAAAAATCAGAAAGAATCACAAATGCATGGATATTAAACAACATGCCACTGAAGAATAATTAGATCAAGGAAAGAGAGATCAAGAGACACAGAGAAATGAATGATAAGGATAGTACAACATATCAGAACTTTTGGGACATGGCAAAAGTGATCATAAGAGGAAAGTTCATATTATTACAGGCCTATCTCCAAAAATAAGAATGAGCCCAAATAAACAAACCTAATGCTTCGTCTTAGAAAACTAGAAAAGGAAGAACAAATGAGGCCTAAAGTCAGCAGAAGGAAAGAAATCGTCAAAATTAGACCAGAAACAAAAGAAACTGAAAACAAACAAACAAACAAACAAACGATAGAAAAAAATAAATACAAGAAGGAGCTGGTTCTTTGAGAAGGTTAATAAAATTGACAAACCCCTGGCTAAACTCACTTAAGAAAAAAGACAAAGGACACAAATAAATAAAATCAGGGATGAAAGAGGGGAAATTATGACTGACATCGCAGAAATACAAGAGTCTTCCTAGACTCAATCAAGAAGATCTGGAAAATCTAAATAGACCAATTAGCAGCATGGAAATGGAAACAATCATCAAAAAACCTACCAAAAGGTAAAAGTCCAGAACCAGATGGCTCCACCAGTGAACTCTACCAAACATTTGAAGAAGATTTTATACCTATTCTCCTCAAATTCTTTCAAAAAAATCGAAGAGGAGGCAATACTTCCCAACTCATTTTATGAGGCTAATATTACTCTGATACCAAAACCTGGTTAAAGATAACACAAAAAAAGAAAACTACAGACCAATGTTTCTCATGAACACAGATGTAAAAATTCTAAATAAGAAAATAGCGAACTAAATACAGTAACATATAAAAAAGATTATATACCACAACAAAGTGGGCTTCATCCCAGGGGCACAGGGATGGTTCTACTCATGCAAATTAATTCATGTAAGATATCAGATAAACAAATTAAAAAATAAGAATCATATGATCATATCACTAGCTGCAGAAAAAGCCTTCAACAAGATATAGCATCTATTTATGATCAAAACACTTCACAAAAGCAGTATAGAAGGAAAACACCTTAACATAATAAAGGCCATATATGACAAACCCTCAGCCAATATTATATTGAATGGTGAAAAACTAAAAACATTCTCTCTAAGATCAGGAACAAGGTAAGGCTGTTCACTATCACCACTGTTATTCAATATAACATTGGAGGTCTGAGCAAGTGATTCTCTATATAGAAAACCCTAAAGACTCCACAAGAACACTACTGGAAACAATCAGCAAATACAGTAAAATCTCTGGATATGAAATCAACGTTCAAAAATCCATAACATTCCTATACTCTAATAATGAAGTATCAGAAAAAGAAGTGGAAAAGCTAATTCCTTTTACAATTGCAACAAAAAGAATAAAATATCTAGGAATAAATTTAACAAAACAGATGTAGGACCTATATAATGAAAACTACAAGACCCTATTAAAAGAAATTGAAGAAGAGACAAAGAAATGGAAAGATATTCCCTGTTCTTGAATTAGAAGAATCACATAGTTAAAATGACCTTATTACCTAAAGCATTATACGGAATTAATGCAACTCCCACCAAAATCCCATTGGCATTTTTTAAAGAAATAGAACAAAAAATCATCAGATTTGTATGGAAGCACAAAAGACCCTGAGTTGCCAAAGCCATTCTGAGAAAAAAGAATGAGGCTAGAGGCATCACTCTGCCCAACTTCAAATTATACTACAAAGTGACAGAAATCAAAAGGCATGGTTTTGGAAGGAAAACTGATACATGGACCAGTGAAACAGAATCAAGAGTCCAGAAGTAAACTCATATTTATATGAGCAAATAATTTTCAATAAAAAAGCCAAAAGTATACAGTGGAGAAAGGAAACCCTCTTCATTAAATGGTGCTAGGAAAATTGGAAGGCCACCTGCAAAAGAATGAAACTAGACTGTTGTCTATCACCACACATTAAAATTAACTCAAAATTAAGGACCTGAATATAAGACCAGAATCAATAAAATCAATAAAATGCATAGAAGAAAATAAAGGAATAAAACTCAAGGATCTTGGATTTAAAGAGGATTTTAGGAATCTGGCCTCAAAGGCAAGGGAAGTAAAAGCCAAAATAAATGAATGGGACTACATCAAACTAAAAAGCTTCTGCTCAGCAAAAGAAACCATCTAAAAGGTAAAAAGACAATCATCTGAATGGGAAAATATATTTGCAAGTAATGCCTTCAATAAGGGCCTAATATCTAAAATATACAAAGAACTCATACAACTCAATAACAACAACAAAAACAAACAACCCAATCAAAAATGGGCAGAGGACTGAACCTACACTTCTCCCCAGAGGACATACAAATGGCCCACAAATATATGAAAAGATGCTCAATGTCTCTAGCTAATAGGGAAATGCAAATCAAAACCACAAGGAAATACTATCTCACACCTATTAGAATAGCTATAATCAACAGAAGAAGTAATAACAAATGTTAAAGTGGATGCGGAGAAAAAGGAACCCTCATACACTGCTGGTGGTCTGCAAACTGGTACGTCTACTATGGAAAACAGTATAGAAGTTCCTCAAAAAACAAAAATTGATCTACCATATGATCCAGTAATCTCTCTACTGAATATTTACCGCAAAGAGTTGAAAACCCATATTCGAAAAAGATATTTGCACACTGATATTTACAGCAGCACTATTCACAGTGGCCAGGACATGGACAAAACCGAAATGTCCAATGATAGATGATTGTCTAGAGAAGCTGTGGTACATGTATACAAAAGAATATTACTCAGCCATAAGAAGGGATAAAATACTACCATTTGCAACAACCTGAAAATTATATAATTGTATTAACCAATGTTACCCCGATAAACTTAAAAAAAAATAAAAAATAAAATATTTACAAAAAGAAAAAAGAAATCAAAGATATGTGAATACATAGGCAAATTCAAAACCAAAGGAGGGAAATACCTATTTCCAGACGTGCAAAGCAAACTCAAAATCAGAGAGGTGGTAAGGAACTTAGGTTAAAATTAGGATATTATGAGAAGCAGATATAGGTCCCAATAGCTTGATTTGGGGGTTTGAATTCCTGTGCAGATTAGGTAGTCTAGAGTACAGGCCCTATGCATGAAGGTAACTAGAACTGAGATACATGCTACAAACCAGGAGTCATAGGGACAAGACACACCTCCTCCTACCAGCTGGGGGAAGCAGAAAGAAAATTTGTTGCATATTCAGGATTGAGGTTATAAAAAAGTAACTCAAGAAAATTCAAACCCACCATCATGTGAATGAAGAGATTCAAATTAATACCAACACTGTGGAGTAGAAGCTCCAAATTAAGAAATCAACATAAAAAATGACCCAGAATGAGTGAAACTAATGGACTTTCAGAAGAGATAAAAGCAAAATAGCCCAATAGGAATATTTCCATAGCTTAGGAAACCCAGGATGCCATAGAAATCAGTCTCAGCTGAAGATGAGCTCCAAGTTGAAGATATAAATCATGGAACAAAGTGAATTACTGGGTTGGAAATTGAGGTGATGGGGGTGACACGGAGGAGAGAAGAATAATTTGTACAATTAGAACAAGAAATAATAGAATTATCTGGAAAAGGTTTCAAAATAATTATTTTTAAATGTTTAAATAGGTAAAGAGAAAATTAAAAAGATAAAGCAAGCACAAAACAGTATAAAAAATAGATTTGGAACATGGAAAAGAATATGATGGAAATCTTAAAATGAAAGCCAAACTCATTGAAATTTTAAAAAAATCAATGAATTAATTGAACAACAGAACAAATACACAAGAAAAATTATATATATATATTGGAACACAGGTCTAAGGAAATCACCTAGAGTGTGGAACAGAGAAATAAAAGCATGAAAAGTTGAGACATGGAAGATAGGAAGAGAGGGTCTAGTACATATCTGATAGAATTGATAGAAATTCTAAGATAAAATAAACACGGGAAAACAAATTTTAAAGAGAAAATGGTTGAGAATTTTCCAGAATTGAAAAAAAGTTGTCAATGCTAAGATTTAAGGAGCACCCCAGGTCCAAACAGGACAGATAAAAGAAATTCACATCTAGAAGAATTATTGTAGTAAAACTGCAGAATATCAATGACAAGCAAAATTCTTAAAGTCTACCAGAGATTAAAAGACATATTCCTATAAAGAATGGCAATTAGATGGACAAAACATTTATAGTCAGCAATAGTAGTCGATACCTATTGAGTGATTGCTGTGGGCAGGTATTATTTAAAGAATTTCCCATTTAATGTTCACTGTGAGAAAGATACTGTTGTTATCCTCATGTCATAGATAGCTATAGAATAATGGACAAAAGATAATAAAATAATATATTTGGTGTGGTGAGACATTAACAAGTCTACCTGTAACTTTAAGAATGTAGCTTGGAAATTGTTTATTTCTTTCTTGACTAATATATTTAATAATCTATAAACATTTAAGGAGATTAATAATAATACAGAAGATGTATTAAATATAACCACACCAGAAGTGTCATATTGTCATAAACCCCTCAGAGTTACTTATATGGTCATTTTGTATCTATGATGAGGAGGGTAAAAACTGATGAATAAGATATGCTTTTAACCAAATCTTTGTTTTTCCCTGCCTGACCAGACTGAATTAAAGAAGCTGTGGTATGAAATATGCAGGTTAAACTAGGACAGTGAATCCTTTCCAAATATTCCTATAGCACAAAAGATAGCCTTCCGTGTCATCAAAAGAAGAGCCTTTTAAGAATTTCAAACCAAAGGAATCTAATATAGGGAACTGCTTACTAGGATGATGGAATAGTTAAGGAACCAAACAGCACTGAGAGGCAACCCTGCATTGAGTAAGACAAGAAAGCTACAACTACCTAGGGCTGGAGTGAGAAAAGCAGAGATGTTTGTAATAGAGTTCAAGAAGCAGGGCCATGTGGTGAGCCTCTCTCTGGTGGGAATTGTGACCTCAGAGTGAGGGGCTATCCCCCAGGAATTGGAGCCACACAGGTATTGCAGCTAATACCAGAGATGCCACTTGAAACGGAGAGTGAGGAGGGGTAAAGGTTACACCAGCTTTTGTCTTTCTCTTGCCTTCCACTCTTGTATCAGAGTCTTCCATTAGCTACACCCATCTAGAAATAGAAGGCAAGAGAGCCTGGAAAATGCAGTTTCCCTGCAATCCACAACTGGGCAGAGAAGGGCAGAGAATAGATCTGAGAACATCGAAGAGTCAACTGATTGACACAATTCACTCCCAGCTGATGAATTCAGGAGAGTTGCTGCAATGGCTAGCCTAAGGGCAGACTTTTTAAGCGTCAGAGACCTGTTCAATGTCTACTTTGTTCTCTAACTCTTCCATGGGCCTGAGTTCCTCCACTTTGGCTTGCTAGTCAATATTGACTTGAAAGTGCCATGTGAATTTTATGTGGAAATGACAAACTGACTTCCTTTTTATGCAAAACATTGCTTCTATCCAATGAGAGTCCTATTCTACAAGCTCTGCAAATGGGAACTTCATTTAAGACCATCCATCTATTGAGCTTTTGGCAATACATATATCCTTTCAAAGCTGCTATGCCTAGAAGCTAATGGTGGAATGTAAAAATAGCTTTTGCTGTGGGCATAGCTTTTTTTATTTGTATTCTAAGTAACTCATTTAGGGAGACAGAGAAATTTCCTCTTATTTGCATTTATTTTGCCCAGAGAATATTTACATTTCACATGACTGCTCTACTTCAAAGAAATAATCAAAATACAAATTGCTTGAACTATAAAGACAGGAGCTTAGAAAACCTTGGATAAGAAGATAAATTAGGGCACATTTTAAACACAAATAAAAGATGTTTTTGTCATGGCTATCTTCAACTTAGATTTCCAAAACACAAAGAGTGAGGAATTTAGAGAATTGTTTAGTTCACAGAAACTTGATCCTTTTTGAAATTTTATTTTTGACTAAGTGAATAAAAAAAGATGTTAATGTTATATCTCTGTTTTCATTTGGGGTAGATTATATTCTATAATATAATTTTTCTTGAATTACCATTAAGCAATAACTGGTAGTCATCTTTATCCTCAAAAGAAAAGCCTTTGAACGAAGAATATGTAATTAATCAAATGAAAAGGGTGTTAATTTTTATTAAAATATATTATTGGCTACAGTATTTTACCCAAAATATTCTCCTCTTAGCTTTGATAGAGATTAATGGTTTAATGAATTGCTACTATATTAACTCTGGTGGGCATTTTTGATGATGGAAAATATACTAATTTTGGTGATGATGTAGTTAATTGTCAACTAACCTCTCCAGAACTTAAATTTTATAAACTGTCCCAATTTTCAAAAACTTTACTGTTATCAATAGACAATGGTTTGGGCTTTTGAACTGCTGGCTTTTATAAATTTTTTATTTAATGTTCAGGACATATAGTCAGTATCATTTGATCAGGTACATAAGAAGCTTTGTTGAGTGTGTGTGTGTGTGTGTGTGTGTGTGTGTGTGTGTGTGTGGCATATTTCATAAAGAACATTAGCACCCTCTTCTGGATGACTTTTGAGGCTGTAATAAAAAATATTCTGACAATCTTTTCTCATTTCCTAACAATGAACAGTTTGAATATTCATTAAATTTGCTCTTGATTAAAGCACAATCTCCGTGTAATTTAATTTTACAGTAGATTTCGGAAACACTGATAAGTGCTAGAGTCAAAAAACACTCCATTGCTCAATGTTACCCACTGGGAATAAGTGTTTGGCTTATCAAAAGGAAAAAAAAAAAAAAAAGGCTGCTTCTACATTTATCAGAATGAGTGTCCCCAATGACTCTTAAATTTACAGAGCTGTGCAAGAAGGAAAGAGACACAATGATAGCCCAAGGGAGCAGAATTGTACATTCTTCTCCCAGCTGTCAGTGCTTGAAATAAAAATTTATGCCCTCCAATGCTTTAATATCAGCCACTGACACAATTAAATGCTATTTTATTCAATTGAATTTTTTTTAAAAATCAAATACCTTTCAAATCAGACCTCTAGAGTCCCCCAGGTGCTAGACATCATGTGAGGCCAATGATAGAGATGTGATTGCACTTGTTTGATTCATTTATTCATTCACTCATTCATTTTATAAATATTTAGTGAACTTGTACTGTGTGCCAGGTACTCTTATAGGTACTGAAGGTACAGGGAACAGATTCAAGTTTCTGAACTTATAAGGATTGCATAATGCAGAAGTACATATATAATACATCGGATGATAAATTCGATGTAGAAATGAGACAAGGCGAAGGACTTGGGGGGGCGGGTATTGAGGAGCTGAGTGTCTTCCAACAAGTGAAAAAAGTCCTCATTGATAAGGTGGCATTCGAGCAGAGACATGAGGTAAGTAAAATTTTAATTCTTCTGGCTATTTAGGGAGGAATATTTCAGGTGGAAGGAACAGCATGTACAATCTCTCTGAGGTTGGGCCCTTGATTCCCTTTAAATATTTTAGATGCTATGTAGGGGATCAGCATGCCACAGTAGTTAAGAGCCTGCTTGAGTTTTGGAATTTGAAAATTTGGAGAAGACTCTGATCCAAAATCTCTGAGCCTTTCTTTATTTTCTCACCTATAAAATGGAGATTTATACAATTTCCTTTTTGGTGTTATTGTAAATATTAAGTGTCATAGTGCAGGCAACAAGTTTAAAATTGTAATTGGCAGTGTGCTAAATTCAATAAATGTTAGTTATTATAGGGAAAAAGCTTCTCAGGGACACTTGAATTTTCTGCAACATTTACTTATTAATTGGATCATGGATGTTGAACTAGATCTCTCTTCTAAATACTAATCAAAAATTATAACGTGAGCAGAAATGTTTCTTTTTTTATGTGGTCCCAGACAAGCCGCTTTTTCTTCATGAAACTTAAGTTTTGAAAAATGAGGATTAATCGTTAAATTGATCTTTCAGTCTGAAGTCTTCGAGTAGTATGAGAGCTACTATCCCTGTTTTAAAATCCTCAAATGAAATTTTATCTTTACTTTTGAAAAGAGTAATGAGAGACTTGACTACCAGGCTTGCTCTGGGCTGAATTATAAAGTGTGGAGTTCAGGCATTAAGGCTGCTGGCTATGGAGTGTGATAATCTGGCCGAGGTGCTATCCAAAAAGGTGGTCCAAATTACACTTTCCTCAAGAGGGTTGCCTTCCTCAAACTCCTGTCTTCTTGAGATATTTCCAAAGGGCTCCATCATTCAGGTCTAACTCTAGTACTTGGACTACCATTGGGCTCCTTCTGCAGGATTAATTTTCATCCAATCCTTTTTTCTAAATCCTGTTCCTTCATTTTCTGCCCCTTGAGGGAAAGCTGTTTTCTAAGATCTCTCCATGAGCCAGCCTCAGAATGGTGAAATGAAGGGTCGGAAGACTGTGGGAAGGACAGCGCCTGACTAAGAAGAAGCAAGTGGCAGAGGAAGGGGTCCCTCTAAGGCGATTTCCATAGGGAAAGTTTAGCCAAAAGATGGGGCAGGGAATCAAGAACCTAGTCTATGTCTCATAAGGCCTCTTTCTCCTTGTTTGCAAAATTGTCCAAGGGTTATATAATACAGGCTGCTCTACCCATCTTTAAAATTTTTTAAATGAGATTAAACAGAACTAGTCTGAGCACTGGAGGGACAGCTAACTGCCCAGAGGCAAAGTAATGTGCAGGAAGGCCATGTCATTGCTAGCTATTAAGTAGCAGTTTCAGCAATGTCTATTCCAAGGATGCCACAGCTCATATTAGAAATCTCTCTCCTTTTTCCTTGCAGGATATATCATCTCTTGGAACCTGTTAATGCTGATTCTGCAACTTACTGCAACTTACTGGGCAAGTTTTTCAACCTCTCTTAGCATCAGGCTTGATTTATAAAATGGAGCTGATGATAATTATCCAGCAGGGTTGCCTGGCACATGTATGGCTTCAGGACATGGTAGCAGTTGTCATCAAGATAAAGATGTGTGGTGATTGTAAGGAGTTACTCAAGATTCTAAGGTGCTTTCTAACTGGAATACAGTATGCTACTTTGGGTACGATACAGGTTAAGTGTGAAATAGAAAACATAAGAGATGGACATGTATAAGATTTGAAGAGAAAGAAGTCGGGTATTTTAGATGTTGCATAATTAAGGTGTTGAAAAATTAATCACACAGTTGGCAATCACTCATTTATTCCTCCTAATATTCTAAGGTGTCTTTTAGTTTCTCCTTGTGGATTTTAAACCTGCTATAGTGAAAACTCTTTGAAGCAGTGACAACATAGGACATGTACAATGGATGCTCTGCAGCACTCGAATTGAGACCCAAATCCATTGTGCTAATTAGTTATTAGAATCTTTGCATAATTACAAATGCTCAAGGGATAGCACTGATTTTGTTAGCTGTCCGTCATGCTCACTATCATGTAACTATTGGAACCAATGAGATTTTGAAGAGGACTAGCCATGTATTTGCAATGTGGAGATAGTATACCATTCTTAAAGCATAATTATTAGCTCTGTGTTAGCAACTCAGTTTTTTTATCCTTAATTTTGCTTTATTCCTAACCCTATATAATAGAGATGGTAAATAGTTGCCTTCAATTCCATATAATCCTTCCAAAACAAAAATAAAAAATACATATAACTTTTGAAAAAATTCTATTTAAACCATTTTATAATTATTTAACACAATTTTTCAATCGATACATGCTAAGCAGTTCAGGGAACACAAGATGCAAAAGGCTAGAACATCTGTGAAAATACGTTTGATTTCTCTTTTAATTAAAGACATGGAATCATAAAACCAAGAGATAATACTTTCAGCTATTAAATTAAAAATATTTTTAAGTATGTGATAAAACCCTAATGAATGAAGCTATGGAGAAACAGGCGTTTCTATACAAGATTGTAGTAATGTAACCTTTTTGGGGGGTGGGGAAATGTGGTTATAGCCATCAATATTTAAAATACACTTGCCCTTTCCCTTTATTTCAAGAATTCCAATGCTAGAGTTTTTATTTTCAATATTCTTACATAAATGTTCAGGGTACAGAGGCAAGGATGTTTATCTTAGCTTGTAATAACAACAAAAACTTATGAAATTAACATAAATTACTACCTATGAAGGATCATAAATAGGACATATACACATGTAATAAGGTAACACTTTAACACTTTGTAATATTAGTTGTTTTTTTTAGGAGAGTGTTGCTTGAACTTATATTTCATCTGGCGTATTGCATACCTTGCTTCAGGGGACAAATGGCATAGCAGAAGGCAAATTATGAATTAATAAAGAATTATTGGCCTTTGAGTTTCAAAAGTCTAGAAGCTTGCGCAATGAATAAGAGAAACTTACCTATTTGCTCCCACAGATAAAAATTTTCTGGCTCAAGAGAAGGGAAGAAGTTAGAAAGGGAGCATGTATGTGCACCATAAGGAAGCTTTTCATTTAAGACTATAGCCAAGGATGGGAAATAAAAGCTACATAACACATGTTAATTTGGCAAGTATAAGAGAAAAAAAGAAAAAAACAACTTAATTCTTACGTAGATAATGTAAATGACCAGAAGCACTTACCCCAAAATTTTGACAGTACCCTGACATGATGCCAAAAGGCTAGAAGAGGAATAACTATGAGATGTAACTGAAAGACAGAGCTGAAAGAGCTTGTAAAACTGTCCCCAAATCCCAGCATGGCAGAGCAATCCCTGGGTTTGAGAGTGACATAAACACATCGAGGAGATCCAAAAAGTCTACAGGGGCTGGATTAGGGCCTAAGGGTGATCATCAGGGATCTATATGTATTAGTGACTGGGGACTAGATGGATCAATACATGTCTCAGCACCTGTTAATACGGAAAGATACCCAAGAATGAGATGAACAAGATGTCACACTTATGCCCCATGACCTCTGTCCTACATAAGCTTCATGGAATTCAGATAAATTCCATGCAAGAAAACTCTGAATTGGAAGAGATTAAGTTTTGACTACAGAGGGAAATAGAATCCTGAGATAAGTTTAAATTGAATTTAAGAAAAATAAAAATAACTGAATGTCTTCCTCACCTGAGTTAGTAGAATGAAATAGTCTCTCACTTCACACATCATGGAGTAATACATACCTATTGAAAATAACGAGGCTAGTAAATATACTCCCATGTGAAAGATTGGCAAGATAAATTTTAAATTTAAAAAGGCATGGAAAGGAACGATTTGAATAAAGTGTATTCCATTTGCATTACAATTTGATATGTTCTAAATGTTCCAAAGATATAGAGCGAACTATTAACTATGATTTCCTCTAGAAACAAAGACATTTCATTTTATACCATTTTATAAAGATTTTTTTAAACCAAGAGCATATATTAACTTTATAATACATAATAAAATATCTTTTTATCCTTATGTCGTGTTTTATGATCCATTACGCTGAATTAATATTACATTTGTGTAGCATTTATTTCAATAATTTCAGAATAAAGGATGAAAATATGTGTCTTAAATATCTTTCAAGTGTAGCATAAAGCTGCCAAAGACAATTCATTTGGTTTTCTTTTTCGATGATGATAAAGGGTGTTGCAATGTGCCTCTAAGGAATACTTTTCTCTCTCCATC
Organism: Rousettus aegyptiacus; assembly: GCF_014176215.1. Classification (NCBI taxonomy): domain Eukaryota; kingdom Metazoa; phylum Chordata; class Mammalia; order Chiroptera; family Pteropodidae; genus Rousettus; species Rousettus aegyptiacus. Next base: position 107,220,941 of record NW_023416307.1, on the reverse strand, counting down.
AATTGTATAAAAGTGAACATGCAACTTCTCTTCCCAAAGCTACAGAAAATATTTCTACAAATGTGTCCATAAGCAAAATAAGAACATATGGTTTACAGAACTGGACAGTCACACATTTTCACATGTCCTAGCATTTGGTCATACATGCAGGTGATGGACACTGAACATATCACCAAAATATATTTAGTAAGCCATTTTTGGGGAATTGCTTTTAGAGTTTATGGTGCATTCTTTTGAATGTCCTAAGAGATGTCAATAATCCCTATGTGAGTGGATTTAAATTATTTTCTTTTTTTACTTATTAAAATTATTGGGGTGACATTGGTTAATAGAAGCAAATTGATTTCAAGTGTACAATTTGATAATATGTCATATATATATTGCATTGTGTTTTCACTACCCATAGTTAAATTTCTTCTGTCATCAAATATTTGACCCCCTTTAGCCCTAGCCACCTCTCCCTTGCCCCCTTCCCTTTAGTAACCATTAATCCACTGTCCATGTCCATGAGTCTCAGTTCGTTTACCTTGCTCGTTTGTTGCTTTCAGTTTCATATCCCACATATATGTGATATCATATGATTTTCAACTTTTTCTGTCTGGCTTATTTCACTTAACATTATAATCTCAAGATTTTTCGATGCTGTCACAAATGGCAATATTTTATCTTTTCTTATGACTGAGTAATACTTCATTGTCTATATGTACCATATCTTTATTCAAATCATCTACTGAAGGGCACTTTGGTTGTTTCCACTGTGAATCATGCTGCAGTGAACATTGTGGTGCATGTATCTTTATGGATAAATGTTTATCTCTACGGATAAAAGGGTTTTTTTGGGGGGAGGGGGGTAAATGCTCAGAAGAGGGATTGTTGGGTTATATGGTGGTTCTATTCTTAGATTTTTGAGGAACCTCCATACAGTTTTCTACAGTGGCTGTACCAATTTACGTTTCCACCAGCAGTGTTTGAGGGTTCCTTTTCCCCACTACCTCTCCAACACTTGCGATTACTTGTCTTGTTAATGATAGTCATTTTAACAGGTGCAAGGTGGTATCTCATTATGGTTTTGATTTTTTCTAATCACTCTGGCTGACTTCAAATTATACTACAAAGTAACGATAATCAACATACATAGCATAGTATTGGCAGAAAAATATATACACAGACTAATGGAATAGAATTGAGAGCACAGAAATAAACCCTCGTATGTATGAGCAAATAATTTTTGACAAAAAGCCAAAACAGACAATGGAGAAAGGAAAGCCTCTTCAATAAACGGTGCTGGAAAAATCGGAAAACCACCTGAAAAAGAGAGAAACTAGACTGCTATCTATCACCATACACCTAATTTAACTTAAAATGGATCAAAGACCTGAATATAAGACCTGAAACAGTAAATTGATTAGAATAAAGCACAGATACTAAACTCACAGACGTAGGATTTAGAGAGGATTTTATGAATTTGACCTCAAAGGCAAGGGAAGTAAAAGCAAAAATAAATGGATGGGACTATATCAAACTAAAAAGCTTCTGCACAGCAATAGAAATTATCAACAAGGCAACCATCCGAATGGGAGAGTATATTTGCAAACATTACCTCTGATAAGGGGTATAAAGAACTCATACAACTCAACAATAAAAAAAGAAATCCAATTAAAAAATGGGCAGAGGACCTGAATTGACACTTCTCCAAAGAAGACATACAATTGGCCAATAGATATACAAAAAGATGTTTGACTTCACTGGATTTAAATTTCAATAGCAGCTAAAGGTCATTTAGAGTCAAGTATGGTAAATAAAGAAATTGCTCAGTTTAGGTAATAAATTTACAGTAAAAAAATGTCGTATAACGATAAAAAATGATTGTTCTACAAACTCTGAAGGAAACAATGTCTATCCTCCAAAAGAAACTTTTGACTGTTTTAAAAACTGTAGCATCCTTTGAAAAACTGCATTGCCTCTTATCAGGCTACTTTAGAATAATAATTTTGATGAATAAATTTTGCCCTCTGTTAAAAACCAGACTAATGACTTATAATAGTATTCTATGTAACAAAATTGTTTTTGAATATGGAGCTACAAGATTTTTAAAACCAGTTTAATGGCTGCAATCAATATTAAAACACACAGAAGAGAAAATATTAGAGTACATCATATGTACTAGGGGTATTATTATATCAAACTTTATTTTCAGTTATATATTTTTAGCCACACATTCATTATTCAGTCAAAATTTATTGAGCATATTTATGGTTCTAGACCAGAGTCTTACCATTGGTGGAATTTGGGGCCATATAATTTTTTATGGAGTGTATGTTTGGGGAGGAGGAATCTGTCCTGTGCATTGTAGGATGCTTAGAAGCATTGTTGGTGTTATGAGCTAAATTTTGTCTTTTTTTCATATGTCAATGTCTTAACCCCTATTATCTCAGAATATGATTGTATTTGGAGATAATTTTTTTAAGGTGTGATTAAGGTAGAATGAAGTCATTAGGATGGGGTCTAATTCTATAAGACTGGCATCCTTATAAGAAGAGGAGATTAGGACACAGATAAGCACAGAAGGAAGATCTTGAGAAGATACAGAGAAAAGATGGAATCTACGAGGCAAAAAGAGAAGTCTCAAAAGAAACCAAATCTACTGAAACCTTGATCTTGGACTTCTAGCCTCAGAATTATGTGAAAAAATATTTCTGTTGTTTAAGCCACTCAGTCTGTGATAATTTGTTATGACAGCTCTATTTAGTTTTTACCCACCAGATGATGGTTGAACTTTCTCCCCAGTTATGAAAAACAAAAATCTCTCCAGACATTTCTATAGAGAGCAAAATTACCCGTTTGAGACTCCACTGCTTTAGATGTATGTGATTGTACTGATGGCAATGTAAAAATGAATTTTTTATTGCGTATTGCTGTCAAAACAGTTTGAAAATCCCCACTTTAAACCCTGCCATAGCACTCTGGTACATAACTGTTGGGTTACAGATATGCTCAGATATTGATCCTTCAACCTGGATATCCTGGAGAGACAGAACCCACGGGCCTGTCACTTATGGTCATGAACTGGTTGTTCCAAATACAATTTTTCTGTATGCTGTCATGAAAATAATGTGAAGTAGCACCTATTTACAATGTTTCCTTTTACTTTTTAGATGGGCAAACTATGGACCAACTTTTTTAGATGATCATTTGCTAGTATTCATTGTTAGTGATAGAGCCGAGATTAAGAACTCTGGACTTCTGATCCTAATTCAGGGATTTACCATTACAGTTTTGAGTTTTGAAAAGTTGTTTCTTGATTAGAAAAAAAAAAAAATCTATGAACACTTTACCATGATGATGCATTAACCTGTGTCTCTGGAAAGCAAAGCCTGAGGCAAAATTTACATGCTAATGCTGTATTGGGGAATACAATTCAAGAAAGAAGAGAGTGGGGAAGGGAAAGGGAGGAAGAAACAGGTGAAAAAGCAAATGCAAAGTGAAGCCTGACCATACCGGCCACAGCTTCACTAGAAAACACAGCTGTTTGCTTGGTTACTGATGATCTTTCTTGAGAGACAGAGAATTATTGTGCTGGGGGATGGGAACAAAAGGAAAGATGAGGAAGTTATCTAGTAGCTTCTTTCTTTGTGTCTCTCCGTGGTCAAAGTCTGCTCCACAGAACAGCAACGCCCTTGTACTTCTAAGTTGTGGAACATGACACTTCCAGGAGCTGATGAGGAAGGCAGATCCTGTGTCCCACGGGGCAGAGTGTCATCTGGGTCCAACAGTGCTAGAGATGTTGGTCTTCTCTGGTAGATTGGGTGCTGTGGCTGCCCCCTTGGCAAGTGTGATGGAGGCCAGGTCAAAGCCCAGCCTTAAGCACATAGAGGATAGAGGCAGTCAGCAATGTATGAAGCTAGTGGCTGAGCAGCCAAGGCCCACATGTCAAGTAGGCCTAGTGCATCTAGGGAAGCACAGAACTGGGTTGACCACCAATGGCTTAGATTGCTGAACTGAGTTACAGTGACCACTGTAACTCTGATGATAATACAACTTTGGGGTCGAAGTCAGAAAATTTGATTGAAAGCAGGTTGTTCTGTAGAGAAGTCTCATGTCTCTGGATCTCCATTTATTTGCATGATAAGGAAGTTGGATTAGATCAGAGGTTCAAAACTAAATTTCAAATGGTAGAATTAGCCTGCTCTGAAAGTGTTAAGCTGAATATGGAGTGAACTTAAGTGAACGTGTCCTATATAAAAAGGGCAGCCTTACATAGCTGTAGCTCCTTTGTACTATATGGGAATGTGAATCCAGTGTTGCCAAATGTAAGTTTTCTTTTAAGGTAAAAGCTAGAAATCTGAATTTGCATGAGCAAATTTGCATGTGTCTCTTCCATGTAGTGTCAGCTGGGGCAGCTTGACTGGAGTTGGATGATCCACTTCTAAGATGTCTCACATTGCTGGCAAGTTGGACTGGTGGCCAACTGGTCATTGCCAAGAGCAATGAACCCGCTGCTGTCTGTGCGACTCTCTCCATGAGCTTCTAGGACTTCTTCTCACCAGAGATGTGTGGATGGGTTCCTAGAGCAAGCATCTCACAAGAGAGTAAGTGGAAGCTGTTAATTTCTTGAGGATCCAGAACATCCCATAGTGTATTCCATTGATGAAGTCATCATAGAGCCTACATTAAATAGGGGGAACATTGGCTCTACTTGAAGAGACAAGTGTCAAAGAAGTTTTATTTCAAAACTGCCACATCTTCAAATATCCACATGAAGTGTACTTTCTTTTATATTTTCTTTTCTTTTCAAAGGAACCAATCAAAGATATATTTTCTGCCCCATCCTGGAATAGAAAATAAATTTAGTGTAATTGAGCTTAGGGCATGAAATGTGTTTGTATTGCCCATGATTGTGATTTTTTTTTTTTTTTAAATAAGGAGGTGTGTTTTCTATCAATACATCCTAATCTTACAGACAAGGCAACTCAAACAAAGGTGATTAGGTAATTTACCCAATCTCACAGCTTTTTCATGTTATCCTTCTGTCTTCAAAGCCAGGCTCTGGATTTTACTGTTCTATCCCTACTTGTGATTAGTGCATATGAAGCTCTATATCTTTCATAATTTATATCCTGAATTTGCTGCTTGCCGATAAAAGACTCAGGGATTTTGTAAATTGAAAATAATATAGAGATTTTATCTGATAGTGAGTATGTGAAAAGGTGAAAGAGCACAGTAATCTATAGAAGAAATATGGAATGATTAGTCAATATGTCATCAATATGATATTTGAATTTAAGCAAAATAATAATACATGTCACTCTTGATTTATAAGTCTTTTTAAAAAAATTATTCCAGATAGAGATGCACATGTCCATTAAGCATGCAATGAAACTCTAGGCTTTTAAGAGGAAAATCACTCTAAGCAAAAGTAATTTTATTATACACCGACACAACCCCTATCAGCACACAACGGGAGAATGTGTATTTTTTAATTGTGTCTCTAGAACCGAATGCTAAATAGGGTCTAGTATTTTTTTTCTGTGATGTTAGATATAAAGGGATTGAAATAGTATTTAGACATTCAACATAAAACTCAGTTCTACCCTGCGAGAATAGCCCTAGCTCTCTAACAGAAAATATAGAAGTGTTTAAAATTCAGTAGAGTTGAAGGCACGTTATTATTGGCTTATTGACTAAACAAGTTTCTTCCTAGAAGGGAGACACAGGAGTGATTTAAATTCATAGATATAATTTAAATGTGTTTTTAAGTGTACAGAGTATAGTAGCACTTTGGTTTCCAATGGCAATCTTTTACTGGAATTTGTGCTTTCTGTTAAAAAAAAAAAAAAAACCTCTTTCCTTTTTAATGCTTACAAACATTGTAAGGCCTATTTTTATTTTCTAGACAGTAATAAAATCTTTGCTTCCATAAAGATATATACACTAGCATGTGGAAAAGACTTGATCACTAGACTTTCACATTCCATATGCTAGAGAAAGCCTGCTGCATTCACTCTTGCTATCCCAATATCCAGTACATCTTTGTGTTGAGAAGGCATTCAACAAACAGTTGTTGAATGAACGAGCTGTTTCATATGTTTCCAGAAATAATATTAGGTCATACATAGTCCACATCCACTTAATGAATTTAAGTCATATTTATCAATATTTTAAAATATACTTTACCTTGCTTCCCCAATTATTATAGAGCAGTAGGGTCATTAGAAGCCAACTCTTCTCAGACTTTTTAACTACTGAAGAAATTAAGTTTAGAAACACAGAATCTAGCAAATCTGGCCAAAGTCACAGAAGCTGCAGAGGTCCAAACCAAGGAGCTCTCCAACCCAAGTGGGAGAAGGAAACATGGTTACCCCTTTATCAAAACAAACATGGCCTATGTTTCTCCAAATTGGGTTTGGCCCAGAAAATAGCTGACCTTATGAAATAAATGATTTCAAGCACTTGTGATTTATTTTTCTTGATCTCTCTCTCACACTCACTCACTCTCTTTTTTTTAAGTACTATTGTCCTGTTATTATTTTCACCATCTTTACATCACATATTGACTTAGTACATTCAGGTGTTGAAAATATCAAGTGTCTGTTGTCGTTATTACTATTAGTGCCTGGTACTTGCTCAATAAATTGTTAACAGGAAGAAAACAAAAATAGTGTTCTTACATCATCCTCATGAGTTTCATTTGTTCATTATATTAGTTATATCTGTGGAGGTTCATTCAGGGTTGGCTCCTCTATTCAGCCCAGAAGGCACAGTGCCTAGGAACCATGAAGATGTTTCAATTTATTTTAAAATCAGAAGAAAAAGATACTAACACAGTCATAAAATACAATGAAGGCAAAAACTCCCTAAGGCCTACAGAAGGTATAATGTGGCCCAGGGCTCTCCTGGGCTGCTTTAAGAACTGACATGCAAAGCTATAGAAGTGCACTGATTTTACTAAAAACCTTCAGGAACATGGAGCTCAAAGTGTATCCACAGCAGTTGGAAAAAGTGAGCTGATGTCTGAAAAAATATACTGGCCTACTAAGTGATGGAAAAGGTTAAGCCAATGGTGGAAACTCTGGGTGACTTGGTCTCTCAAAGTCTGTTGGGGAAAAGGATTCAAAGGATTCATAAGTTTTCCCATGGAACACGCAGGGGCTGTGGATAAGGGAGCTTCAGAGGTACCACCTTAAAGGGTTTTCCTGGAGTGTCAATAGGGCCTCAACTGAAGGGATCCTGCAGGGACTGCCAAGTTCCTAAGCAGGTGTAAAAGGTCTGCTAGAACAATTGAGGCAGGGCACACACCTCAAGTAAAAAAGGGCCAGCTGCGTGGTCCTCAATAGTAGGGATTGGGAGTGTCTTTCTGAAGAGAAAATCATCCAGACTGAGAGAGAATGAACCAATGCACAATAATGTCAGTGATCTAAGAGCTCCCCTTCTCAAGAGACCCCTCTTCATTCCTGTCAGTAAGCTGTTAACGGAGGGAGAGGAGGAGCCAGGAAAGAAGTAAGAAGCAAACCACACCACTGTCCACCACATGTAGGCTTCTTACCTGAATTAGGTCCTGGCTGGAGCATACAAGAAAATTTAACTTGTATAATGTTTTGGCATGTTGATTATTATATGGATCTAGGAAGTACAAATTTCAGAATCAAGACAATTTTAAATTACCATATAACATCTTATTAAGAGAGCAATCCAAAATAATGTCTGAAATTTGTTTCAGGGGCTGGGGGAAATTCCCTCCACTGAATAAATTTTGAAGGGATTGTTGAAAACAAAACAAACGAACAACAAAAAACTCCAATAATTTGTTCAATATCGTCCATTTCAGCCAAAATATTCTGAAAGAGTTAATAACTTCAGAAATGGTTTCACAAGTTCAGACTTCCTGTCACTTGAATATTCATTATTTCACACTGTGGAATAATCATTCTTCATTTGAACAAAAAATAAAATGAGCACAGAATTTAACTCGTGGTTCTATATATCAAGTCATCAGTGAGGGGAAAGAGTCCCCAGAGAACCTTTATTAAAGAGAAAGGTGTCAGTCAATGATAACATGATATCCAGACAGCAAAAGAAAGCGCCTGGGTGATAGTGAGGAAATCTCCATTTTGTGTTGTAGATTGCCAATCATGTGAATAAATTCATTTTCAATGGACAGAAAAATGTGTTTGATTGTGATCATTTTTGCTGATAGAAAACTATTTGTGAAAAATATGGAATATTTTGAAAATTTAGAAAACAATACTGAACCTATTTTAGGGTGGGCGAGTTGAAGGGAATTGTTTAGCACACAGAGTTGAGTGGTCCAAATATACTATTTTGTAAATTTCAGCACTGTGTCAATACTAGAAATTTATTTCAATTTTTAGATAATTTTATTTGCATGAAATATTTGCAAAAAGACTTTCAAAATAACTTCAGTAATAAATACCGAGAAGCCATTTATATTCTTACATATTCCATATATGTTTGGGATATATATGTGATATATCATATATATATATATATATATATATATATATCCTACCCCACACACACACATACACACTAGAATACACACATATATATATCTCTGTATAGGAAATTGTATATTCATCTAGACATTGAAAACGAAAGGTGGGGAACAAGAAGTTTTATCTTACACAGTTCTACATTATTTGAAATATATGTGCTACTCTTAAGAAATATTTACAAAGTAGAGAAGAAAGGATTCCAGAATTGTTAATGTGTTTATATTTTCTCCTCATAAACACAAACACACACAACAAAAAACAAAAAACATTACCTTTACTCAATCTTTATTTACAGGTAAAAACCATGAAGAGAAAATGACATTTTCCTTTTGGTTAATTTATAGATAATGCTAAGAGAAAATTCATCCAACATTCATTTCACTATTAAAAAAAATTCATAAACACGCTTCATTTCTTATTCTACCATTAAGCATAATGGGTCCATGGGTAGGGAAATAATAGCATCAAGTAGTGATTAACATTGTTTTTATTTAACATAAGAATGTCAACATAGGGTTGCTAGATCTATCTTTTTTTTTTTTTAATTAAGGCTACATTTTTAAATTAGTTTTAGATTTGCAACAAAATCGAGCCAAAGGTACAGAGGTTTCTAATAAGACCCCTGCCCACACACATGCATAATCTACCCCATTATCGACATCCACCAACTGAATGGTACAATTCGATAAAGCTATGTTGATGTATCATAATCACTCAAGTCCACAGTTTACATCACAGTCACTCTTGCTTTTATATATTACATGGGTTTGAACAAACACAATGCATAATAATATGTATCTATCATGGTATTACGCAGAGCATTTTCAGTGTCCTAAAAATCTTCTGTGCACTGCTTATTCACATCCTTCCCTCTACCCTAACCCTTGGCAGCTACTGTTGTTTTTACCATCACTATAATTTTGCCTTTTCCAGAATGTCATATAGTTGGAATGATACAGTATAGGGCCTTCTAAGATTGTCTTCCAATGTTTAAACATGCATTTAAGTTTCCTCTATGTCTTTCATGTCTTAATAGCTTGATTAATTTTTTGATCAAACATTTTCCTGTCACGTCATTAGTATTTAACATCCTATAACACTAAAGTAGAACAGGAAATCTTTTAGATATTTTGAAAACAAATGGTAACAGTGCTTTCCTGAAGAACAAATGATGTTGCAAATATCATTAGTAGTAAAAATAGAACTAAAAGGACATATAAAGATGAGAATGTAGAATATTTATGAATAAACTTAATCATGGAGATAAATGTCTTACACTGAAAACCATAAAACAGTTAAATAAATCCTAATATTCATATGAAACCCAAAAGACCTTGAATAGCCAAAACAGTTTTGAGAAAGAAAAGCAAAGCTGGAGGCATCACACTTCCTGATTTCAAAGTATATAATAAAGCTAAAATAATTAAAATAGACACAGACTAATGGAACACAATACAGAGCCCAGAAATAAGCCCAGGCATATATAGTCAACTGGTCTTTGACAAGAATGCCAAGAAGACCCAATGGGGAAACAATAGACTTTTCTAAAAATGGCATTGAAAAACTGGAAATCTACACGTGTTCTTACCACATACACAAAAAAATTGGATTGAAATGTGGGTGATCAGTTCCCTAATACTTAATATTTAATTAGGTAGCTGAGGTTGATGACTAAATAAGTCTCACCAATATCTCCAATTTCTAGTTGTGACCTGAGAGATGTATATTTTATACCTTGGATAATTAGAAGGTATAAAATTAGTTCGAGTTCTCAGTAATTATTGGCTTCAAACTTTGCTTCATGTCCATTTAACTGTGAACTTGGGCAAATAATTAACTTATACATGCCTCAGTTCCATTATTTGGGAAATGTGGATAATAACTGATTTATAGTATTATAGTGACTTTATTACAGTGGCTGGCACAGAGTAAATTCTCAATAAAAGTAACTTACAATAATGTTGTTGATGATATGTACTAACCATAGTTCGGGTAAAAATTCTTTTGTTCTCTCTCTTCATTCCTCCCTCCCTCCTTCCCTCCTCTTTTTTTAGTGTTTTTTAAATTTTAATCTGTCTTCTATTTCTGGCAAAGAATCTATGTAATTGTACCTTCCTTGTGGGTATTATTTGCCAAGCAGGTGTAAAAGTACAATGCAATATAATTTAGTAAAAATCTAATTTTAGGTATTGGATTTTTGCTTCTCTCTGTGTGAATAGATCCAGCAGTGTCCTCACAGTTGTCAAGCTGTGTGAAAAAAACCTAGGCTGGCAGAGAATATGACCAGGAAGTGCCAAAGGAGTGAATTTTCTAATGTCTCATATTTGAACTAATTTGAGTTTGTTTTTTACTTAAAGATTTAGATTAGGAAGAATATGTAAATGTGTTCTTATGATTGCTGAACAGAGTAAGGTTTTCTTTTGCCTCATTCAGAGCAGATGCAAAAGCCATTTTGTCATATTGAAGCACAAGGTCTAAAGACCATCTGGAGAATATAATAAAGTGACAAGCATGTGGTACAATTTGAATTACATACTTTTCTTAAAGGTATGAGAGAATCCATCTGATCTTTACTATCTTCATCATCTGTACATTTTCATATATAAATCTTTCTACCCTGAAGTAAGAACAAAATTATTAAAGATTGCAAATATTGCAAGCAAAAGTATTTTTAGGAAAATAACAAAATTCCCTGCCAAAGCTCTACTTACAAACATCAAAGTAATTTTAAAAACTTTTATAATGAATTGTATTTTCTTAGAAAGTGTATGTGCATCTGGGTACACCCCTCCCCCTCCCCCCGCCCCCAAAAAGAATATTTGAATGACCCAATAGTCCTTCCAACTTGCAAGGAAAATTCCCAAGATCAACTAACAGGCTTGGAATTTAAGAAGAATGGAATAAGAGAGAATAATTTGGGGTGGGGGGAGAAATCAGAATTTTGAAAGGAAGGGAAATAGAAAAAAATAAATGATTTAAAAAAGTGTTTATTGCAAGCAGTAGGTGTGTGAAAACCACTTGGATGCTAATATCATAGACCTTTTCTAAAAATTATTATTAACATTATTATTGGTCCTATTCTTGGCCTTTTAGTAGCTTTCTATATTAGATTCTTTAGTGCCATATATTCTTCTGGGTGCTTTAACTTCATAGTTCCTTCTTACCAAGTGATTTGGGTAGTAGTTATTAAACCCATTTTACACGTAAGAAAACTGAGTGACAAGAGTTTAAGTGAGGTTTTTCAAGGTCACACAACTAGGAAGTGATAGAGCCAGGATATGACGAACTCAGTCAATCTAATTCAAGTTCTTATGTCATAAACTCTTATGCTAGATTCTGCCCTAGGGAGGAAGACCTTAGGCGAGATGCTCCATATCTTGGGCCTCTCTCACCTCATTCAAAAATTGCAGTAAATGGTGTGGGATTAATCCAAAGCTGTTGTGCTCCATGAGTCTGTGAAAATATCAAGTGATCCAAGGAGAACATCAAAAATGATGAGTTTTTGGAAACCACAGCTAATGACAAAAAATAAAAATAACTAGAGTAATTGAGCCTTGGAGATGGAGAGGTATTTTGTTATTTGTGTTCTAGCAAGTTCACAAATTAGTAATAATAGTAGACAATGGTGTTCATCTTTATTTCTCCAGAGAAATTTTTTGTGTGTTTCAGCAAGAAAAATATTTTTGCCTAAAGCTTGTGACATTTTCAAACTTGCAATGGAAACTGCGTACAGTATCATCTTTTTCTTGCAAAGTTATCGGGGTAGAAAGAAAATCATGACTCTGCTGTTTACTATCCATAAAAACTTAGCTGAGATTTTTAATTTCTTCAAGGCTGTGTTTTCTCATCTGCACAAGGAGAGAAACAGAAGTGCATACTTGTAAGTTTGATGAGGATATTAAATGAGTTATGCTTATAGGGGCACTTAGCATTCTGCAAGAGTGATTATTATGATTACTATTATGACTATTATTCCCTGGGGACAAGGGTGAATCTCTTGACATGAATTTTGGTCCTCTAATTTGCATGTATTCAAACTTGGCCAAATTTACACATATATCTTTCGTTTAAAACAGATGGAAACAGATAAGTAAAAGTATTTGATGATGTGAGTTCACATTGTCCGTCCACATTTGCATTTTTATATCAGTTATAGTTGTTAATTAAGAAAGATTCTATCATAATGCTAGGAATTCCATAGGAAGCCTATGGAATCTTATTTTGTAATGAAGTTTTATACCACACACACACACACACACACACAAACACGCTTTGTGCATTTTATGAGAACCATTTATGTTGAGATACATGTAAGTAAAAATGACTTTATCTGATCTTTGGGTTGAGAGAGAATATTATATTTATTATAAAATTAGAATTATTGAAAATGTCCACTTATCTCCTGCCCTGTGTATCAGTGCCCCCATGGAAACCGAATAAGTAAATAAATAATTACACAGACACACTATTGGCCTTTGCTTCATACTCACTAGTTAAGATTTAGAAAGTTCAAATTAGCAGCATGAGCAGAGAGTTAAATATGTGATATTTAGAATGACTTCCACTGAATATTTATTTCCACTATTTTAAATAATGAAACATATAAATAACATTTCCTCCTTTATTAAGGTGCTATGGATAAAATTTTAACTTACTTTTTCCTCTTTGCCACAAGAGACATAGGAAGATGAAGCCCAGGTAAGTTTTTTTTCCTGAAAACAAGATTTAATTTGATTGAATAATGCAAGTAAGTCTACTACAGCTTGGTACTTTGGTTTTTGTAGTTTTAATTCAGGATTAACCCTCTTTGAGATTCAAAATTGTTGTTTTTATAACTTGAATTTTGTTTGTTCGCTTGTTTTGGTAAATATTGAGCTTGAATGAATTGGGCTTATAGTATATCCCACTAAATTGTAATCTCTGTGAAGGCAGGAACTTTGTCAAGATGTTTACAGTACTTAGAGCACCTAATAGGCATGCAGTCCTTACTTGTTGAATGAAAAAGTCAGGGTTTCTCAACCTTGGTACTATCGATATTTTTCTGGATGATTCTTTCCTGTGGGCCTCTGTCTTCTGTCTAAAGAGCAGCATCCTTGGCCTCTCATTTCCAGTAGGAGCCGGTAGAACCAACCCCCAGTTGTGGCAATTAAAAATGTCTCCAAACATTGCCAAATGACTCCTGGGGAAGGGAAGAGTCCTCATCACCCTCTATTAGGAACCAATGCAGTAAATGAATGGATTGCATTGGCATGTCAAAGGAAGTCTTCACATCTAAGTTCCTGGCCAAAAACAAACAAAAAAAGAATTTGGAAACTATATGATTTACACCTCAACATAAGCCAATAAAATGAATCATTTATACCTCACAAAATTAACATGATTGTTGAGCCACTGAAATAGATTTATGATAGTAAGCGGTAAATGATCTTGGAGAAGAATGGGAAGGGGTCACCCCTCAGCCACTAAAGGTAATATTTTGGCAGTATTTACAACATCCTTCCTCCCTCTCCTATCCTGGTCCTTTAGGGAACCTAGTACTATTTCTAGGTCTGAATATAGAGGTTCTAATCCCAAACTCTACAAAATATTTAACATTGCAAATGTGATATGGAACTCTGGGTTATTTTGGTGATGCAGCTGTTGGAAGCTCATGCATTTCTGGAACGTGAAAAGCATCCTCTGACAATGTGCAATTGTTGTCTAAGCTATCACATTGCCATTTACCACAATTCTTAACTTCTTTCACATGGTGTTTGTAGGACTGGAAAATTTGCTACCATATTAGCAAGGAGGAATGTTAGGTGTGAAGAGAGACCTGAGGGAATGTGCTCAGTGATCACACTTCATATGTGCCAAGTTCACAGCTCAAACAAAATGCAAGTGGAATATATTTTAAATAAATCACTCTCTCTGTCTAAAGAGACACAAACGTTTAGATGACCTTGGACAAATTATTTATTCTTTCTAAGCTTTTATATACTATCCATAATAGAGGGATCGTGGTAATGCTTAAATGGTGTATGAAAAGGACTTAGCACAATGCTTGGCATGTAGTAGGAATTAAATTACTAGCTATTATGATAATTACCATCTTTATTAAACATATGCAGGAGATGTTATACCCCATGAGCTAGTTGACTATAATGGAAAAAGGCTGAAAGATCAATAAGGTCACATGGACTCAGGGTGGAATCTTAGTTCAGCTATTTACTAGCCATTTGAACTCTTAGTTCTACCAGCTAGGACTATGTTTTGCTATAGTAACAAAAGACTTAAAATTATCTCAGTTGCTTACTACCCCAAACGCTTTTATTGTTCAGCTACATGTCCATCAAGGTCCATTTGCAGCTCTGCTCTACATTAACCTTAAGCCAGGACCAGGCTGTCATAGAGTAGCCACTATGTGATACATTGTATACAACATGGTAGAGAGAAATAAACGAGAGGGCAAATCACAGAGAGGTTCTTAAAATTTCTGCCTAGAAGTGCACATAACACCTTTGCTCACATTTCCTTGGTCAAATCAAATAACAGGACAACACTTGGGTTCAAAAGATCAAGGATATATATACAAGAGGGTCTCCCTAGATAGTGGCAGGTTACTGCTACAATCGACCATCCTTCTAATGTGGACCTCTGGGCCTTCACCTTTGCTTCTGTAGAAGTGTGAGCAGTGAGAAATGTCACTAATATGCATGGAGAGATTATCATGTGCTAGTCTCTGCCCTAGATATGTTATCTACAAACTCTCACTGAGCCCTCATGATAACCAGTGAAGGTAGATATGGAGCTAAGGCTCAATTTTCCAGATGAAAAACCAAAACTGGAGTCTCGAAGAAGCTAAGTTACTTCACATATAATATTATATACATAAATTGCAGAGCACCCACTAACTACTTGAAAATGTAGGTTCTTTCCCTCTCCCCTTGTAGTTGCATAATGACTTTTTTTTGAAACAACAGTTTCTAATTGTTTTAGTCTCTATCTGCATGTAGCAAGAGCAGTAGAAATAAAACTGGCTGACTACAGATGGTGCAACTAGCCCTTTGGAGTTCTTACCTATTAATTTCTAGTTTCCTTTAACAAAATCCATGTGCTAGCAGGGGGCATGTACACTCTGTTACCCAATTTTGGCCTATTGCTTCCTCTTCCCAGACTCCAAATGATTCATTTACATTTTTCTCCCCTACTTCTAAATATTAGTTACCACTCCCCTCACATGCAAACACACACAAACTCCAAACCTTTTTGGCAAATACTGGTGGTAAACAGATGGGCTATCTGTGTTGCTGGGAGACCACTCCATACACGGAATCCAGTCCAAAAGGAGTAGCAGCTACACTGGCATAGTGGCTAAGAGCTCTCCCTCTGACTTCTTTTTTCTTTTTTCCTGACTCCTTTTTGAATCCAGCTCCGATTTCATTATCTGCTGTCCCTACAACCTTGGGCAGACCTCTTCCCTTCCATGATCCTCCATGTCTTCATCTCTCAAATGAGAATAATAGTACTACTAACCCACAGGGGTTTTGTGAATAGTTAATGAAGTAGTGTTTATAAGCCCTTAGCACAAATTCTGACTCATAGAAAGAACTCAATTGTCTTGTTGTTGTTATATATTATTGTCCGCAAGGTTAGGAGGCTAAAAGAGGAAAAAGAGTCTGACTTTTGGAGGGGAACTCAGCCCTATTTATGATGAATTCAGGGGCTTCATTTCGGTTGTATCTTTGGCAAAGGATCTCAGTAGAGATCCTAAAAACGGCGTGAGTTTTACAGGACCTTGAATTCCAGTCCCTATTTAGCGTTTCATGAGCTGTGTTACTTTGGCTAATTCAGCCTGTCTGTATTTTGCTTTTTAAATGAGCATAACTTGCTATTGACTATATACAGTGGCAGTGAAGATTACTTGCGTGGCACATTGTCCCATAATCAAGATTAATTTGTTTCCCGCTCCCCCGTACACCCCTCCACCCAGCCCCTCTCTTTTTGTGTCCTAACCTTCTGCTTCTCCCTGGGGGAAGGGGTAGTGTTCATCCTGTTCTTTGCCGTATCCCAGCATCAGACACTACCTAACCACAGGGAGGACATTCCACGTAGGCTTGGGGAAATAGACAGGTCGACAGTCTGCCTTTGGTGTTCGGAAGTCACCAGAACTCACACAACTCCGCATGTAAGGTGTGAGTGCCTTTCTCTTACCTGAAACCCCCTTCATCAGGCAGGGAGCAGTCTTGCTGATGGTGCCAGCCTGCGTTCCCCAACCAACAGCCCCCAAAGTTTCCCCGGAGCCTGGAGGCGCTGGGTACGCGTGGCCGAGCCCGCACCAATGTCTGCGGTTCTACCTCGCCCACCTCCTCGCCCTCCCCTCGAGCTCGCAGCTGGCCAATTGCAGCCCTCCTCGGGCGGCTGGCTCTCTCCCCGCGCCGTCTGCCGCTCTCCCACCCCAGCCCTTCGCTCCCCAGCCCTCCGCTGCTCGGCTCTGCTCCCGGCGCGCGGGCTTCGCGCAGCGCAGAGCGAAGAGCCAGCGCTGGGCACCCCGCTCTCCCAGGTTCTGCCCGCGCCTGGCTGGCCCCTGCCCCGCTCCTCCGGCTCTTCCCGAGAGGGGGCTTCTGGCCCTGAGGAAAAGACTGCGTTGTTCTCCAAACTTCATTTGAAAGGGAACCGGTGTGGGAGAAGACCGAGCAGGGCGAGCTATGGACCCTGTGAGTCAGGTAGGACAGAACCTGGCAGGGCGGCTGGTTCTGGGGACCCCGGGGCTCGGGAGCCGCCCACTCCTCACTCTCACGTTTTTCCTCTCTCTCTCTCTCTCTCTCTCTCTCTCTCTCTCTCTCTCTCGTCTCGCTCGTCCATAGCTGGCCTCAGCAGGCACCTTCCGGGTGTTGAAGGAGCCCCTTGCCTTCCTGCGAGCGCTGGAACTGGTGAGTAGACGTGTGCAGAGATGGGCACCCAGGAAGCCAAACCATCAGGTGAAGAGAGGTGGAGTGGGGGTGCTGTCTGCTCGGTTCTGCTCAAAACCGAGGGTTCAACCCCCCTACTCCAATCTACCCCACTCCCAGGTGCCATTCCAGGATGGCGAGGACAGAATCGAGGCGCTGCTTGCAGGCGGGAGTGTGGATGAATTTTTTGCAGGCGCTTAGACGAGGTGTCGTCTCACCTCAGCGCTGACAAACGCGCCGGGGCTGATGAAAGAAGCCTCCTCGGAAGATGGAGATGGGAGGGGAGCAGCAGATGGAGGGGCTGCTACTGGGCTCTGGCTGCTCACCTGGATTTTCGCGGGGGTGAGAGCCTGAGAGGAGAGATACTGGGCTGAGCTGAGTAGCTGAAGGACTTGGCCAACCTCGAAAAATTGGTCAGCACGGGGACAGCTCTTCGCCTTGCTTCGGTTGCTGGAAGCGCTGTGGTCAACTGCTCTGCAAGAGCTCCAGGGACAGAGAAGCTGCGAGGATACGAAAGATAGTGGGTTAGAAAGTATGACTCCTTCTTTCTATGTACTCTGGTCAGTCCTAGAGGACTCTTCTGATTTTCCCAGAAGGTCTCCCAAGACTTCTCTGTGTAGCTTTTGTCAAGGACTGAGCTTTGGGAAGTTATATTACTCTTAGGTTTTTTCCCCATTAAAACAAAACACGACCATTCCAAAGGTCCTATGGCAACTTGTCTATTGACAGAGGAATGAGACAGAGAAACTCACGGAGCAATGTTAGTGTTGTTGGCTTGGATGATGGTTATTCAGAGTGAAATCTGCGGGTCACACATTCTCTCTTGCTAGGAGCTCTGAAAGGCAAGCGAACCTATCTGAACAGAAAGTTCAAAGCCCGTCATATAGCATTAATCACAGGCCCTACCACTGACTAGCTGGGAAATTATGTAAGAGCATGTTCTGTCCTCCCAGATCTTAGCTCCAAGGGCTAGCTCAGCGTCTGGCTTTACAACTGTGGTACCTATTTACATACATGATCTATAGGATACATTTGCCTTGTTTTCAGACCTGCATGAAATGCATGAATATGTCAATTTGACATACATCAAGACTGTATTTGGAAAGCTTGAACTAGAAGTTCAGAGATGGCTGTTCTAAAACTGTTTTCCTTATAGCTAAGTTAAACAAATCAAACACTGCTCATGGTCCAGGAAACTTTCAGTTGGCTTTCTCAGAATTCTGCACACATTCAGTTGTTCAGCCATTCAATAAACATTCCCTGTGAAAGAATGTTTTTAAATTCAAATAATAGCTCCATTACCAAGCCATTGTCTCTCAAAACAAAATTCAAAGACCTGACATAATTTTTCTGATACAAATGTCACTTACCTGAAACATTAGTTTGTATTCTCTTCAATCCTGTTGCAACATTATTTCATGCCACTCCTCACCACACAGCCTCTACTGATATATTTCAAAGACTGGCAAACCTGAATGAATTTGTTTAAAATGTGGATTTCTGGACATTAATCAAAATATTGAGAAGATGTGTACCCATGGATCTGAATTTTAAACATGTTCCCTGAATAATTCCTATGCATATTTAAGTACAGGACCACCAAGCTCCCTCTAAAATTCAAAAGCACTTTTTACCTTAAAGCTCTTGTTATTTCTATTCATACTGTATGCAATGCTCTCAGACTCTGAACTTAGAAAAAAGTTTGTTTTTTAACCTCAGTTTAAATATCACCTCCTCAGTGGAAATTTCTATCAGATTTACTCTTTTCCTTTTTCTCTATCTCAAATTGAATTCTTTACCTCATTCTTTGGGCTTCCACTTTATTCATTCATTCATGTGAATTTATCATAGTGCATTATAGTTTTTTTCCCCCCTTGGGGTGTGTGTGTGTGTGTGTGTGTGTGTGTGTGTGTGTGTGAGAGAGAGAGAGAGAGAGAGAGAGAGAGAGAGAGAGACAGAGAGAGAGAGAGAGAGAGAGAGAAAGAGAGAGAGAATGGGAGAAATTATTACATTTAAAATATTTACAGTCTTTCCTCTCTCTCTCCTAGGCCTCTAAGGCTCCAAGGAGGAAGGGCTTTAGATTTTAAGTCAATTGTTAGCCTCTCATTTGTGGAAGAGGATATGAATAATGGACAAAAAACTTATAAATGAGTAAGTTAGTTGATCAACATTTTTAAAAAAACTAAGATGAAGACATGAAAGCAGAGAGATGGAAAGTTTGTTGCTGAAAAAGTTTAATATAGTGTAGTGGAAAGAGGGAAAGAAAATATGTTTTATGTGCATGCAGTGGCATGAGGAGCCACTCTGGGATACCTTTTCTGTAGGAGAGATTGACAGTTATCTCTTAGATGGCAGGAAGCATTTCCACTAGTGCCTTTCACAGCGCTTGGTGAACAGTAAGTGATCAACGAAAAGGTGTAAATTTATATTGACGGAGCACTGAAAATGTCCCAGTTTCTTCTGTTGCGTGATAGAGCAGCTTTAAAGTTGGCAGTATTTAAAGTCTTTAAATAAAATCCTTTTGTTTTTCAGTATTTATGCTCCAGAAATAAAAATGTATTTTCTCAAAGCTCCCTTGGAAATCCTCAGAAGGCTGAGGGTCCCTGAAACCCCACCTGCTTCAGTGCTCTGTGCCTCTCGCATTCTCAATTTGGTTTTGTCATTTGCAACCATTCCCACTTCTTGTTTGGTGAGACTCCTTTGGACACCTGGCTGCTTTTTTTTAAGTTGCAACCCCTTCCCAGGCTGCTGTGTGTGTCATACTTTAACCAAAAAATGGAGAAGTTTGGGTTTCATAGCGAGGTCTCCTCACTACAGGCAGCTCCTCCCTGGCCACTTTTGTGCCTCTTCCTCCCCAACTCCTTGCTCCAGGATGCTCTGGTGTGCTACACATCTCCAGAGAACTTCACGGTGTCCTATAGCTCCCCTGTGACATGCCAGCCCTCTCTAACAGGACTTCCCCTTTGCACAGAATCCTTAGCATATTTTCTTAAAGATTATTCTCTCTAAAAGAAAAATTTTGTTCCAGCTTTAAAGTAAAAAAAAAAAAAAAGTGTATGTAAAGATATATGTTCAGGGATTTTACCGCAACATCATTTGTAGAGGAAAGAACTGGAAATAATTAATCCATTAATAGACAATCATTAAAGTATGAGTCAAACATGCTGTGAACTATTATACTTCCATTAAAAAGAATGAGTTAAATTAATATCATTGACCTGGAGGTCAATATATATGATAAAATGAAGTGAGAAAAGTTGAGTTCCATTCTTAGTATTTGATAAATATTTTTAAATGGAAAAAAAGTGATTTTTATTCTTTTAATCAACATGTGGAAAATTTATTCAATGAAATTTCAAAGTAATGAATAGAGTCAATACTATTTCATTTTTGTAAAAATAAAAAAAGAAGTCTTGGGTCCTCGCTTCCAAGATGACCAAGAAAAGGAGGAATAATGGTTGTGCCAAAAGGGGCTGTGGCCACGTGCGGCCTATTCATGCCCAACTGCACCCAGTGCATGCCCAAGGACAAGGCCATTGAGAAGTTCGTCATTTGAACTTCTTGATGACTCTGAGGTTTCGTTTTATGCCTGTAGGGGAGGAAAAATAATATTTCTCTAACTTTCTAGGTTCTTGGCTGAGATCTCCTATAATAAACACAGATAAACAGAGAAAAACCAACAAAAGTTTAATAACATGCATACTTCCTGTATACATTGGAGATTCTCAGGAAAACTAGCTCTCCCCAATTACCCAAGCCATCACCTTAAATGTCATCTCTAACAAAATATAAAATAAGATTGAGGGTGGTAGGGGAGCCAGTTATGAGAGATTATGGAAGGGAGGAGGCACAGAAACAAAGTGTAAAGTCGTTATACAGATTTAGGTTATTGACTTCTCCATTGATAAGTTTCTAGAGAATTAGTCACCCTCTGCCTGGTACAGAGAGGAAGACACCTTTACAAATGCAGATTTCTCTTATAAATATAAATGTCCCTTATAAAGGGGTAACCTCTGGATTTTCATAATTTCTGTGTCTGCAGCTTCTCAAAATAGCCAGCCCAAAATAAACCTTATGTTGAAGAGGCACATTTTGGGAGGCAGGGCATGCAAATTCTGCTCCCCTTTATGCCCTTTTGTGAAAGTTAACTATCAAGACTTTTAGCACGAAGGGCCTATTTCTGGGTCCTGTTACTACCCAAGACTGCCTCAGTACCATCCACCAATCCTACCACACTACATTTTAACTCCCAATTCTTTTCGGACAACTTATTCTCACAATTTTGTTAGTTTGGGAAAATGTATATTTTTAAATTTCATACGTATTATTTTGTTAATATAATGAGTATGTTATTTTTATTTTTAAATGAATTAATAAATAACTTCTTCAATCAAGAAAAAAAAAAGTTTGTCATTCGCAACGCAATAGGAGCATAGCTGTTAGGAGCATTTCTGAAGCTAGCGTCTTCAAGGCCTATGTGCTTCCCAAGCTGTATGTGAAATTACATTACTGTGTGAGATGTGCCATTCACAGCGTGGGGATCGGGAATCACTCTCCTCAAGCAGGAACCACGGAACAGCCACACCCGCGTTTAGACCTGCTAGTGCTGCCCCAGGACCTCTGCCAAAGCCCATGTAAAGAGCTAAGTCCTTAAGGACTGAAGAAATGGTCTCGGGGGGCGAGGGGGGGGGGGTGGGGGGGAAGGAAGGTATTCTTTAAAAAAAGAAGAAAATAGGTGTGTGTGTGTGTGTGTGTGTGTGTGTGTGTGATTTATATGAGTGTAAAGTATAGATATATACCACTGAGTTATCAGAATTGATTTTTTTCTGAAGGGTATAATTCGAGGTGCAGTGAGGAGAGAAAATAGTGAAGGAAGGCTGTTGTATGCTTGAAGAATCATAGGCATGAAACTTCTCCACAGTTCCACACATGAGTAATTCTTAAAAATAATCCATATTTTAAATGATTTCCTATGGAATGACTACATGAAGTGGTATTGCATCCTCCACTTTGGATTTATAGCCTTAGGGGGAAATGCACTTTATTTGTGAGTTCTTAGCTTAGGAAGGGCTCATGGATACGGTAGATTTAAAGTTTAAATAACATAAAAGTTAAGCCTTAAGGAAAAAGATTTAGCCAATTTCAAAGACTTTGAGGCAAAACTCCCAAATACTTAATATCTACTTAAATAAGATCAGGGGACTTTTCACTATCTTGTGAGTCAAAACCAAAATTTAGGACACAGCACTGACTCTGATATTCTCTAAGGATAAAATAGGTCCAGCAAATGTCTTAAAGCATCATTTGAAAAATGGATCATTCCACCGATGATTCTTATTTTGTTACTTACCAATAAGACTTTGGTCTATGTTTCTCCCTACCACCACCCCTTTAAAAAAATTCTGTTAACACATTCTTTTCTCTGCTATTTACAAGGCTCTGAATCTGTACCTGTGGATTTATGTGCAATGGAATATGGGGGACCTCAAATTATCTAGGCCCATGGTACAGATGTTACGGCATTGGAAAAACTTCAACTCTTCAAAATATGTGCTTAGTTGGCATAGTCGTCCTACACAAAGCCTAAGGTCCAGATTCTGTTGCTATAGAATTAACTGCTGGGTCAGCTTGCCTGATTCCTCTTATTCTTATTCTTGACTCATTCTTATTCTTGACATCCATCCCTAATTTTGTTATACCATTTCTGCTACAATACCTGGACCTGACATCTCCATCTGCCTTTCCAAAGAAGGCCAGCAAATCCAGAGATGTAGTGTCTGATGTATAATGTATTAGTGTACTTGATTTAAATGGAGGCACCTGCTTACATAATTTTCATTCATGAATCTAAATTCTGAGCTATGTTTCCAAGTAAACATCATACATCTTACTTGATATTAATAGTATATATAATATAAGTAATATAAATAAAAATAGTTACCATTTTAAATCCCAATCAGAGAATAATAGGTATCTTGCCTTGCAAGCTCACATGAGACACTATATTTCAGTGCTTTCTGTATATTATCATGTTGAATCTGTGTGACTCTAACATTCTCATTTAACCATGAAACTCAGGCATGTTAACTAACTCATTAAGGACAAGATTATTGGCAATGGCAAAGCCAAGATTTGAGCGGTCTCACTCTAAACTTTATTTTCTTAGGTGCTGTACTCTTCTGCTTTCTTCAAGGTATCGAGCACCTGTTATACCTTATTCCTAATTCTCAAAGAGACTTTAAAAGGCAAATACTATCCTATTATGCAGCTTTTACTTCATCTAGTAAGAAATATATTTGAAACTTTTCTGGAAATGTCAAGGAGTGTTTCTATTCAGAGATGAGCTCAACAGATATCAATTGTCAATTATATTGTTTTATTTTCTGTTGGTTATTAATTAACCAAGGCAGAGTAGGTTCTTATTAAAAAATCAGTCTCTTTTCATATCAAATATGTATAAAAAGACTGATTATAAAACCAATAATTTAATCTCATTTTCTGGTATTTTTCTTTCTATTTTCTTAAAAAAAAAAATCTGTGTGCATGAGTCAGACTTTTTTTTCCCCAAACATGAACAAGAAAGAGAATTCTAATTAATAACTTATTTAAATTGTGAGCAGCAATCTGCTAATGTAATTTCAAAGCTACATTAATGTAGATTTAATTAATTTTCTAACTACACAATTAGTGATAAAAATCATGTGCAATTGGAATATGAATTAAAAAATGCACTTTTCATAAAAGAGTAACTTCCCAATGTTCTAATAGATTTATCACTTAATGCTCTTCTGAGTTTGTTTGGCCCTACAAGCATAGAAAAAAAGAGAGAGAAAAATATTTCTTAGGGATTTTAATCCCAATATTTTATTTGTCACTAGCTTGGTGACCTTGGGCAAGTTATTTAATTTCACTAGTTTTCATTTTTCTCATCTATAAAATGGGACCGATAATAGATTCTAATTCAAAATGTTGGTGTAAATAATTAAATATTTTAATCCAAGTAAACAACCTTGCACAGTGCCTGGGCTATAATAAGTGCTCAAGGTGATGATGATGATGATGATGATGATGACTGTGATGATGATGATGATGATGACAGTTATGATGATGTCAATGATGATGATGATGATTCAGGTGGTTCTAGTGATGATGGAAAAGGAGAAAGTAGAAATCCATCATTGGGTAATTTAGAGCATTATGGCTAACTTTAGCTGCAAGTTAGAATATTGGCAAAACTTTGAAGTAGAAAATCTGTATTCACTCTTGCAAGTACTTCTTTTGAGCCCCTGTACCTCTAAACAATGCTGCCATGGTTATTTTTTTTATCATAGCATGAATGACTCTAGAGACTTTCTGCTTGGAATGTTTGCATTCCAGAGAGGCCAGTATTGGCCTAAAGGAAAAGTTCTAATGGAAGAATAGCAGGACTTTGGTTCTTGGGAATATTTTCTTGAGTTGTAGGGAGAGGTTTTCCTGATCTTTCTCAAATCATAATCTATAGACATTGCTTATGCTGGAAAGAGTTACGGTGTACCCAACCTAATTCTCCAGATGACATCTTCATAGGGTCGGCCATACCCTGAATTCCAGATACACCTGATGTTTGAGAGTCTCTCAGAGAGCAATAAGGAAAGAATCCTGGACTCATGCTCAAGTAGGTGCATCATCCCTTGTTCTCTATTTCTAAGGATTCACACCTTTCCCAGGTCCGGTAAGAAAACTAATCATGTGTTCATAGAAAAAAAACCAACGAACTAGAAAGTCTCTAAGGAATGTGTATACAGATCCCATTACCTGCCTTTGAGTCTTCGTCTTCAACAAGCATGTATTTCACCTTGGCTGTATTTGTAATGATTCTTGTTCACTCTATTATCTTAGCCTTCCTTTGAGAACTTCAGTTTCCTCACATGAACATTGGGGACAATACTTTTTGCCTAACTTCCCATAATGTGAAATTTTAAGTGAGATCAGGCATGTGAAACACTTTGTAAACTATTAAGCACCCTCCAAAAGTAAAGATAGCTGTGATCACTATAATCATGATCCAAAGGCTTTGATAAATACCTTTTTCCCATCTAAGTGACTGTGAACACCATAAGATAATTGCCCCAGAGAGTAGGGTGAGTCTTGAAGTATAAGCGCCTGATTTCTACTCACTGAGGGTTGAGTGCTTCCTAACCACAGTCAGCCTTCTAGCCTCTGCCCCAATCTCTTCGGTCTTGTTGGCACCTGGAATAATGCTTCCAGTTGAAACCGACACATCATGAAAATTTGGGAGGTTCATCCTCACCCCTTCTACCTCTTGTACACAAAACCAATTTCTTACTTTGTACACATTGCACATTTTTTCAGTGTCGGTGTGTGGGGGTGGGGTGGTTAGTGGTGGTTTGTTGCTGCTCTGATAGACTTTCACACAGGCTACTTTCTCTGCTTAGAACACTCTTCCTCTCTCTTTTCATCCACCTCTTTTAAACTGGCAAATTCCTCCTGTGCCTTCAGGTGTCAGCTCAGATGTCACTTCTTTGAAAGGACAGCTCTGAGTAGGGAGGTGCCAGTATATGAAGTCAGCCTCCTGATGGCTCCCAGAGCATTCTCTTGAATGACTTGTTTACATTTTAGCTTCTCAACCAGACTAAACCCTTAGCGAAGGCAAAGATCTTGATTGTGTTGTTTATAAGAACATTCTAACTATGTAACTGTACCACTCTAGGTACATTCACAAATCCCACCAAAACACCCAGGAGGTAGGTTCTTAGGGAAAGAAATGATTGAAGGAGTGAGGGAAGTAAGGAGAGAGAAAAGAAAATGAATAAAGAAAAACATAAATCTTTGAGAACACATTAGATGTTGTGTAAATTCCCTTTCATAATTTCCATTATGAAGTGGAATTATGACTTCCATAGAAGCAATTGTTTAGCGGTTACTCTTGGTTGTAGAGGAGAATGGCTCACACAGGCTGACTCCATCATCAAAGAATAAGGGCACTTGTAGGAATACTCACTGCACAATAAGAGAGGAGAACTCTTACAGAAATAAAAGTGTGAGGATCACAAGAGGCCCACGCCTCATATCTTGGCTTCAAGGCAATGAGTAGCAACAGCAAGAGAGCGCTGCCAGTGCTGTGTCTTGGCGACTATTCTGCTTGCCCTCTTGTTTGTCTCCTTTCTGCTTCTCGTTTGGCACATTCTTTCTGTGATTCTTATCTAATGACCTATGAGAAGACATCTGATTGGCTCAGCTAGTAATTTTTTCAGTTTGGACACTACTTTCAGCCCCAGGCCGTATCAGGCTATGGATTGGCTACCCATGGAACAAATGCCCACTGCTGGTCCTGTCACTTGTGATCTGAATAAAAAGCATCATGCAATTCAAAACATTCCCCCCACCCCCCACTTCCAGACTCGTCTTTTATATACAGAAGTGGGAGGGACAGTTCTTCATGTAGTGGGCACAGTAGGCTCAGGGAGAGGTTTCCATGTCCGGTGGAAGAATAAATTTATTTTTTTACCACCACTTCCCATATTAAGATAGCACTAGTACTTTTCTCAAAAAGAAAATGTTGCGTCTTTGAGATCTGGGGAACAGCATTCCTGGAATTCTCTCAGGAGAAGGATTATTGATGGATTCACACTGATGATGCACCTTGGGCTTTTTAGTATACCGGGCTCTACCAGCTTGTACTATTTTTCTCATCATTTGAAAAACCTCTCCCTGAAAGGAATGGTGGTGCTTTGCCTACTGAGGAGACAGCCCATTTATGAAGGAAAATGTATTTCCCAAAACCCACATGCACTTCATCTTGGTACATTAATTAATTGCTTGTGCTTATTAATTTGGTAGAAAATAGAAAAACATGAATGGGTCCCTTGCTGGAATCCTGGTTTTTCTTTCTAGCTATGGGGCACTGAGCAGATTGCATAGTTGTGCTGATCCTTAGGTCCATAGCTATCAAATGAAGATCAGAAGAGTCATGTCTTTTGATGGCTGTGAGGGTTAAGTAAAATAGAGCCTGTAAAATGCCTAGCATACTGTCTGGTCCATACTGAGGCTCCCTAACTGTAACTAAGGAAGAGGTTGTTAAAGTTGATGGTATGATATCCACAAATAAAATTAAGCATTCCTACAATTTGTAGCACCATATAAACATAAAGTTTACTCAATACACTGTTTCTCTATCATTTTTTTTGTTTCAATCATTAACTCTCCATTGCAAGAATGTTGATTGTGAAATGATCATAAGATATACAAGTAATATTAGCACATATATAAAGACAAACACTTTACTAGATTCTATACATATATTATTTCACTTAATCTCCAAATTATCTTTGAAGGACCAAATAATAATCTCTTTTTACAGATGAGGAAACTGAAGCCTGGAGAGGTCAAGCAACTTGCCTAGTATGCTCATATGTGATAGAGTCAGGATTTGAACCTAGGCAATTGAATACCAGACTACTTGATCTCAATCATTTTTCTATGTCACCTTCCATTAATAGTGATCACTTTTTACCCCTACGTCTTGAACTTAAATGACTTTTCCAATGAAAAAAATTGGAGCAATATAAGTAATTTCTTCTTAAACTCATGTCTTCTCATTCTTTATTTAGGTTCCTTTCTACTATCTCATGCTGTCAGAGCACAAAGCAAAATTTAAATGCCCCAATAATGACTAGGGATGTTCATACCTTCTCCAGGACCTTTTTACTTCTCAGAAACACTCCTATTCCCTGAGAAAATTTTAGTGATCTTGTGTATCTTTTCTAACAAAATCTTTATTCACTGATCCATTGTATAAAGAAATTCATGTTTAGGAATATGTTGTTAAAACATGTCTATAAAGAGTTCTGTAGAATTCAGAAAAGGTCTGGATATTTAGCGAGAATAAGAACACTTAAATTTCTTTTGGATGGCTGGTAAATTAATCTGCCCATTATGTGTGTGTGCGTGTGCGTGTGTGTGTGTGTGTGCGCGCACGTGTGTGTGTGTGTGTGTAGAGAGAGAGAGAGAGAGAGAGAGAGAGAGAGAGAGAGAGAGAGAGAGAGAGAGGAAACAGGATATTCATTCATTAGATTTGTTATTTTGAAAGATCTGCATGCCAAGTAAGAAAACATATCCCCTATAGCTTTAATAAGAAGTGTTCACACATCTATCAGGTCTACCATGAGACTACCTGACAGTGCCTTCATGCCCTTAATTCACCTGGTGGCTTTGCTGGCACCTTATATTTGTTATTACCTGCAGCTGAGATCCAGAAGACTTGAGGAGGTAAAAAGGTTCGATCTTTTACCAGATGCCAGAAAATTACTAAAAGCAAACTCGTAGTCTGAGTGAAGAATGAAGATCCTGGAGAGCTAGAAAAGGGGGTAGCTTGATGAGTAGCAATTATGATTGTGATTTAGAATAGCTGGCTTTTAGAGTCACAAGCTTGGGTTTGATCATAGACCTTGGGTGTGTTCAAGGACAAATCCATGTCACTGAGCCTTGAGTTCTTCAGGGATTTTACCTACACTGAAGGTATATTTAAATGACATATGTTAATTAATGACTGAAAAACTTTGAACAAATGCTTTTATCTCCCTGCCGCTCATCTTCTTGAACTATAAGATTGGGAGGCGGGGATAACAGACAGCTATAACACAAAAGAGTAGAATTAAAAGGTGTATGAGCCAATGTGTATGAAAGTTCTCATCAGAGGGTTCAATAAATGACTGTTCCTAAGTCTAGAAAATGAAAGCTCCTGTATCTGGAGAATCTATCCTATTAGAGCAATGCCTGATGTTACCTTCAGTGTTTATCTACAGCTGCGGTTGTTTGAGGAAAGGGAGAAGGCATGTTTTCATCTTTCATAATCATCTCCTGGAGTTTATATAAGAAATTTTGTTTTCAGAGTCACATCACAGATTCCATTTATGAAGCAGCTGAAAGCAAAGCATGATCATTACATACGTCATTGAAATTTATTTTAAAAGACATGAGCTTCATTGTTTAAAAACAAAAAAAATATATGTATGAACTTGTAAGTGGCATTAAACTCTAGCTATTCTGGGGGAAAAGGCTATGTTTACCAGCAATAGTATGTAAATTTGAAATATAAATGTTGTATTTTCTCTCGTTTTTATTAATTTAAATTGCTGGATGCTTTCGGTTTACTTTTTAGTGTCTGGATTTTTTTTGTCATATTTCCCTCATTTGGTAACAGAAAGAATACTTGGGTTTGACTGCCAGCTCCACCACTGACAAGCTATGTGATCGTGGACACCTTAGTTAACCTCCTCGAGCCTTTCATATTTATAAGAGTGGAAATAATTATAACTAGCAGGCAGAAATATTATTATGTTCATTAAGTGACATAACATTTGCAAAGAGTAATGGCACATAGCAAGCATTCAATGCATGAGTCTTTCTTTTCCTTCTTTCTCCCCAAATGTATTTTATTATCATTATGTGGAAATAATAAATTGGAAAAAATCACAAGAGTCTTTTGTTTTTCTAGATATTCCTAGGTGACAGTTGATTCTCTCTCTCTCTCTCTCTCTCTCTCTCTCTCTCTCTCTCTCTCTCACACACACACACACACACACACACACACACACAAACGCGCGCGCATGCACATGCACACATGGGCACATGTGCACACACATTCTTTGTAAAGACCATAAAAGCAGGTCTACATAACCCAAATGAATTCAAGTGGGCCAGTAAAATTTGACAGGTGTGGCTGGCAAGGAAAGAATGATTAGACTGGAATGTCAAGTACTGGATCAGTGTTCCAGGTACGTTGCAGCCCCAGGCTATATGCAGTTTTTGGCAAGGTGACCATGAATTTGTGAAGCTGTATTCTGAAAGGGATAACATAGACTCCATAAATAGGGGGAGTTCATTATAATGGTTGTAAATTAATTAGCTCTTGCTGTGTGCCAGGCTGTCCTGTGTTAGTGCTATCTACATTATATACTCCATTCATTCCTTACAATGACCTTATAAGATTTGCTTGCCTGAAGTTACAGAACTGATAAGTGACAAGAGAGATTTCAAGCCATGTCTCTCTGGCCCCCCTACCTCTCCCATTCCTGCCATGATCTAAATATACTAAGTATACTTGAGTTTGGGGGTGAATTTTTTGGCATGCTGTCTAGATCCATTTTGTGCATAAGTAATATCATATTAGTTTAAAATTACAAAAATATAAGCCAAATTTAAATAGAAATTACCCAATATCTTTCTACTGAGAAATAACTAGGGTTAATATTTCGAAAAAATACTTTCAGATTTTTTTGTTCATGTATCTTCCTTACTAAAAAAAAAAAAAATGTTAGATTGCTGGAATTACCATAAATAAGTACAGCAAAGAGTATATCTTAAACAACAGAAATTTATTGTCTCACACTTCTGGAGGCTAGAAGTTGGAGATCAAGGTGTGGGCAGGGTTGATTTCTTCTGGGGGCCATGGAAGGGAATCTGTTCCATGTCTCTCTCCAACCTTCTAGTGGTTTGCTAGCAATCTTCAGTGTTCTTTAGTTTGTAGATGATGCAGCACCTTGATTTCTGTTTCTGTCTTCACGTGGTGTTCTTTCTCTGTGTGTAATTGTGTCCAAATTTTCCCCTTTTTATATGACACTCGGCATATAAGATTATGGCCCACCCAAATGCAGTATAACTTCATCTCAACTAATTACATTGGCAAAGACCCTGTTCTCAGATAAAGTCGCATTCTGAGGTACTAGGAGTATGGACTAGAACATACAAATCTTGGGGGAACACAATTCAATCCAAAACAAATGGATTCTTACGCATTATTTTGTCACCTGTTTTATTCTCCCTCATGTATTGAGGTTTTCTTTCCATGCCACTAGATAAAAATCTTCCTCCATAATTTTGATAGCTATATGTTTTTGCACTGTATTCTTGTCTTGAAAATTATTTAACTCACCTCTAATTTAAGTTGCTATATTATTTTTAAAAGCTGAATACAGTCTCTCCTTAAAGATAAATGGTTACTGTACCTATAGTATTATTTACTTAGTTTCTAGATGCCAGTTATACATTTTTAGGGTATTTTAAACAGTTGCCAAATTGCCCTCCAATGAGAAGGTACCAATGTGGGTGTTATCAGTTAAATGTTTTCCCAATTTCATACCTGAAAATTAAATTTTGATTGAATTTATACTTCCTTAACCTTGCAATGAGATTACAATTTTCTTCCCCATAAAATTGTTTGTTTTTATTTTCATTTGGAAATATTTTAATGAACAGAATGGATTTATAAAACAATAGCTGAGGCTGCCAAATTCATGGCACTGTTCACGTGGACTTTTACATAAGCTGCTGCCTTAATCTTTCTAGGTCATTGTACTCCTCCACCGTTTGGAAATTATTTAGATTGCTCTACTTAAACTTGGGTAGAGAGGGAAAAACTTAGTCTCCCTTTCTCCGAATCATTATATAAGAATAGATTTATGTAATTTTCAGAATACCAAAAATAGTTACTATAGCCAAAGTAATATAATTACTAATTACTAATAACAAAGATAATTATAAATATTTTATAGTATAAATAATTTTATAATATTAATTTATCATTATTTGCATTTTATGTTATTATTGTATATAAAAGTTATTTATCCTATGTAACATTGTTTCATTTTAAATGTTGTCTCATAAATACTCATAAATGTTGTCTATATTCAGTACCTTTCAGAAATGGGAATCTTGTATATATGTATGTAGTGACGCATTTATACAAATTTATATTATACTTACTTCAGGTTTGAGACACTTGGAACTTTAGCAATTATTTTGATGGAAAGAAAAAGTGGATAGAGTGTTATTGCACCATCTCAAGAATCCTGGGGCATATGTGGCTCATGACTGTAGAACATCCTACTAATTAAATAAATTCGGCAGCTGCCTAATGCCCAGGGCATTTCCTCTCTTTCTTGGATCACACTCCTGACCACATTTGCTATAAACAAAGATAACATTAGAGATGCACTGTGCCTCTCTCTCTCAAATATGGCTTTTGGGGGTCACTGTGGCCTCTCTGTGAATTAAAGTTATAGCTGTGAATATTCATTGTGTACTTACTGAGCTCCAGGCCCTGTGCTAAGTGCTTTCTATATGTTATGCCATTTAATTCTAACAATTCCCTTTAAATGTATGCATCATTATTTTCTCCTCTATTTAGTTTTTTAAAGATTAAAAATAATTAATTACAGTTGACATATTATATTAGTTTCAGTTATACAACATCATGATTAGACATTTATGTAACTTACCAAGTGATCACCCCAATAAGTGTAGTATCCACCTGATACCATAGCTATTACAATATTATTGACTATATTCCTTATGCTGTATTTTAAATCTCTGTGAGTGTTTTATAACTGGCAATTTGCACATCTTAATCCCTTCTTCCCTTTTACTCATTCCCCCAACCCCACTTCTATACGGCAACCATCAGTTTGTTCTCTGTATCTATGAGGGTTTTTTTTTTTTAATTCATTTATTTTGTTTTTTAGATTCCACATTAAGTGAAATCATATGATATTTGTCTTTCTCTTAACATTATACCTTCTAGGTCCATCCATGTTGTTGCAAATGGTAAGATTTCACTCTTTTTTTTTATGACTGAGTAATATTTCATTGTATGTATGTACCACTCCATCTTTATCCATTCATCTATCAATAGAGATTTCAGTTGCTTCAATGAACTGGGGGTGCATATGTCTTTTTGAATTAGTATTTTGTGTTTCTTTGGATAAATACCCAGACGTGGAATTGTTCAGTTCTTCTTTGTCTCTTGTTAGAGTCTTTGCTTTAAAGTCTGTTTTGTCTGATATAAGTATTGCTACCCCCAGTTTTATTGTTTGTTTGTTTCCATTTGCATGAAACATCTTTTTCCATCCCTTTACTTTTAGTCTCTATGTGTCTTGATGTGAAGTGAGTCCCTTGTAGGCAGCATATATAAAGGTCTTTTGTACTTATCCATTCAGTCACCTTATGTCTTTTGATTGGATCATTTACTCTATTTACATTTAAAGTAATTATTGATAGATATGTAGTTATCGACATTTTATTATTTATATTTTTGGTCATCTCCTCCTCTTTCTCCTCCTCCTCCTCCTTCTTTGTTCTCTTCTTCCGTCTTTCCCTTCTTCTTCTTAAAGCAATCTCTTTAACATTTCCTGTAATACTGTTTTAATTTCGATGAACTCCTTTAGCTTTTTCTTGTCTGGGAAGCTCTTTATCTGTCATCATATAAATGATAGTCTTGTAGGGTTGAGTAATCTTGATTGAAGGCTATTTTCCCCCTCTTGGACAAGGAATCCAATGCTTAGAAAAATCAGTAATGTTTAACTGTGTAGAGTTGATCATCGAAGAGCTGAGATTTGAGCTTAGCTCTTCCATGCTTCAAAAAGATCCTGTGTGCTTAACCTACCTGTTGTAAGGGAAGGAAAGCTCTTCAAGAGGTGTTTGCACACTAGAATATGAACTTCTGCTTACAAGAGCAGCTGTTTCTGCTCTAGCCAATTGTTGCTGAGCAGGAGCATAGGCCCAATGTGTTCATATATTTCCAGTTTTCTTCAGAAAACAGAAATAAGAATTTTGGCGTGAGTCTTGGGAGATTTTAATGTTGGAAATGTCTTCCATTTTTCAAACGTTGCAAGGTTTATCCTTTGCAGTATAACCAAAGCATGGTTGAATTCTTAATAAGTACTCAGTCTCTAGCTTGTTCCCATTACTCCACAGTTTCCTGGAGCCCCATCAGGGGCTTCGTGTCTGTACCCCGAGGACCTTGCTCAGTTCTTCTTGCACAGGAAGTTCTGAGGAGCCATTTGTTGATGGATGAATGAGAACTTTGGCGTTCATAAATTCACCTTTGCTTGGATTTTGAAGTGATGAAATTAGTTAGTCCAAAGGTCTCTTTTGCTTTCTTTCAGGTAATAATTTTTTTTCACCAGGTATCTAGGAAGTATAAAAATATAGGGACTATGTCTTTTTGGGCCAAAACCATAATGGGAATAGAGGTGATGACTGGTATTAACAATGAAGAGTAAGTTAACAATCAGCTCTGGTACCATGTAATGCATTGAGAAGAACTGAATTTCTCAGTCAGTCATTGTAACCTCAAAGAACTCTGTTCATAAAAAGTGTAATTTAATTGTTTGTAGTTTGAAGAATCAATGAATAAATGAATCCTAATGGGGAGGATTATGAATATTTATCTAGAGTAGGACAGTCCAACAGAACATTTTGTAATAATAGAAATGTTCTACATCTTTACTGTCCAACACAGTAGTCACTAGTCACATTTGTCTATTGGGCGCTTGAAATCGAAGAACTGATTTTTTTATTTTACTTATTGTTAATTTATTTTAATTTAAGTAGTGGTTACTGTATTGGACCACACAGGTGCAGAGAATTAGCCTATCTATCTGGTTTGCAATGGTAATATGCTAAACTTCAGCTAAAGACTCAGATAGGGACTGGCTACTAGCTGGTAGAATATATTCATTATGAAGTGGCTCTGTTCTTTAAAATATTCATTTTTACATTTTTTCAACACACATTACACCGTTGGTGTCAGAGAGTTTTAAAGTCACTTTCCAGAAATTTATTAGATGGTGAATTTTCCAAACATTACGAGTTCTTTAGTTTATGCTTTTCATGTGTTTTATTATTCTATCTATTTATAAATTTTATATAGTTTTACATTAATTTTATACATTGAAATAAAAAGATAAAATCAACTAATAACCTTTACTATTTGCCCCTGATATTAAGCAAGATGACAGTTGTTAAAGTTTGCACTAATTTGTTAGCATAAGAATATCTCATAATAACTTTTATTTTTTAATGAAGATATGCATTTTATTTGGGAAGCAGACTAAGATCTGCAAAGATTGTTCAATGTTATGTGATATGGAGAAATTACACAGTTTCTTCAAGGTTTAGTTATCAAGAAATTACATCGAAACATTTAGTCTATGATTAGCAGGGCACCATGGTAATATGTTGGCAGTGGCCATATGAGCAGTATCATTAGCATGTAAATGTACATTTAAGAGGAATGGTAATCAGATTAAGAGAGCAACAGTGGTACAGATGCATCACGATTGTGGTGGCAGCCTTATGTACAACACCTGGGAATGTGCAATTCCACGTATGTCTTGCCTCTTCCCGCCACAACCTTTTAGGTATGGAATTTTAGATATGGCCCAAGTGACCTAGTTATGCAGTGTCTTAGTTTGGGTTCTCTTGAGAGCACAACTTGAGTCAAAAGAAGCTTCTATGAGGATAGTTTACTGGAAAATGAGCCCAGGGAGCAGAAATGGGGAACCAGGGAAGTAAAATGGGGATGGAGAAGGAGTACCAATATAAGGGTACATTATGAAGTTGGTCATCCTCCTGGAGAATGTTGCTAAAACTCAGAGGGCTTCTGAGTAGCCTCATGCAATGTATCTTAGAACTACCTACCTTAGGAACGAAAGGGTAAAACAGTAAACTTTTGCTTTTTATCCCCCATTAGTCAAGACTGGCCTCATGGAAATTAACTCCTGTCTTAGAATTTCCCCAAAACTAACTTAGGTAAAGATTAGGAGGTAGTCCCAGGAAACACTGGTAAGGGGTTAGAAAAGTAAGACAGAATGCAAGTAAGGAAATGGAGTGTATTATTTAAAACATTATTCTTATTGGCAACTGCAGCGTAATTCCACTGGGAGACTCTGGGGACCAGTGTGGAACACCCATTAGCTACAGTTGTGTCACCTGGCTAATTTTATGTGCAAAAGAAGGTGGGACGTGTAGTTTGTAGCTGGGCATGTTGATACCTCCAACAGGACTGATGTTAAAGAACAGAGAGAAAGTAAACCCTGGGGAGAGAGTCACCAGTGTCTGACATAGACACATAATAAATATTCCTCAAATACATGCCACATTCTCCACTTTGCTTCGACTAAGCTTGTTTATTTATTTTTTATTTTTAGATCAATGCTTACCTTTCAATGTATCAGAAATCATTAAACAAAAATCATTTGGTTGTAAGGAACAGTAACCCTTTCGAGCTGTTTTTGTAGCGGGGAAAAGTAGGATATGTCAGAAAGAATCAAGGTTATCAAAAGGCAAGAAGTTCAGTCAGGCTTCATGACTGAGAGGGAGAGAGAAAGGAGATCTGGGAACTGGAAAATTAGAGAATAGTTTTCCTGCATCATCTTTCTGGACCCTTGTTAAACTTGCTCTTTGCTTCATTTTGTGCCTTGACTCCATTTCTCTGCCTTTTAATGTAAGTATCTTGCACTGCTTTTTTTGTGTTCTAAGAAAATATGTGCCACAAGCTCAGTTTTAACCTCATAGTTCAAGTATCCACCACTGTTGCCCTGGCACAAATTCTCTAGAGAGTGAAAATGATAGACTGCACCTGCCTATGATACCTTTCCGGTTGAGTCCCTCAGCCAGATTTGGGAGGAGGGGCAAGACCATGCAGTATGCAGAGGCTAGCCAATGCTGTGGGGAGGGAGGTGCTTCTAGAAGGGGCATTGGATGGGGAGAAAATGGTTGCTATCTCCACTTCATCGAGTGACTTTTTTCTAGTATGAGAAAATAAATTTATAAGAAATCACCTTCCCAGACAGTTGATAATCAATTCTGAAGCACAAACTCCCAGGATCGTGATGGTGGTAGCTTCACAATAATTGAGAAACTAGCACAAATAGTGTATTGCTGTAGGTGGTGACAGTCATTTAAATGTTGGGGATACTAATCTTCATTTTATCTCATGTGCAACAGGATGAGGCATTTCCATGTTTTCAACGAAACATCATTGAATTCATTAATCATTAGAGGTGCTTGGTATTAAAATTAGCTGCAAATGATGAGTGTCCTTGATTGCAGAATCAGAATATGTTTTTCACTTGTGGTGCTCAAGAGTGATTTGGATTTGTTTTTGATAACTGTTCCAAGTTTTCCTGCCAGTTTCAGAGGAACTCTTTATGGAATAGCTGGTGGGGGTATAAAGATGGGGAGAGGGAGAAGGAAATGTAACTTGCCTCCAAATGATGCTTTGCAAATTGTACTTTGGCAAATGACATTTTATAAAATTTGTTACCCAGAGCCCCTTTAAAAAAGCTGCTTGTGTTCTGAGCTATGAGTGTGAATTCTAGAAGGTGTATTGCATCTATATATCCATCTATCCATCTGTCATCTATCTATCTATTTATATATCTATCATCTATCTTCATTCTAAGGTAATGTAAGCATTGAACTGTTGACTCAAATGCTTTGATTAAAACAAATGTAGCATGGGGTTGGTATTCACCATCCTGGTGCTAACCTTTATCTTTAAAGGTAAAGTAATTATGATTGACTCTTGGTCACCTGCTCAGATTCCCTTTACCAAGCTAATGCACAGCCCTCTCCACCTCTCTCAGCTGCTATGAATGTTGACTGTTAATAAGTCAGAGCTGCCGCCTCTCTAGATAATTAACTTTGGCATGGAAGCCACCTCACCCAGGAACTTACACTCTGCCCCAGGGGGAAACCTATAGCCATTAATGGTTCAATACTGGGGTGCAAAGGGCTGGTTCCCTTGCCTCCAGGTGGGACCACCTCTGGTTCAGTTCACACTTTAGAGCACCTGGTGGCATCAGGCTGAAGCTAGACTCTAGCCGACACTAGATCTTTGCTCAGTTCCTTTTCCTGCTCTCTCCTCATCTCTTCTCTATAGTTCCCTGGAGAGCACAGACCCAGTAAATGCAGAGCACCTGAATCTCTGTCTCGGCCTCTGCCTCCAGGAAACCTGATCAAAGACAGGAATGTTAGTATAATTAGACCTTATCTTTTAAAAGCCTATTGTCAAAGGAAGCTGTGGAGAATTCTGTTTCTGTGAAATAGTTCTATTAAATGCAGTGAATATGATTTATTGAAAAGAGAACTTGTTTTGAAAATCCAGGCTTGAATCTTTGTTCTCCTGTGTGACCTTAAACCAATTACTTTCTGAGCCTCAGCTCCCTTATTGGAAAAATAAGAATGCTAATTTTTCCTTCATCACCTATTATTCAACTGCTATTTTGTAGAAGTAGTCTTTCTTTTCAGTAGTGTTACTGTGACAATTTGGAGAAATAAATCTGTATATTTAGATGTGTTGGTGACCTGTAGGTATAAAATGTCCTTAGCACATTACCTAATATAGAGCGGGCCTCAGAAAGTGTTGTAAGCAGTTATTTAAAAATACTTATTTTTTAAAAAACATACATTTGTAAGTATTGGCTAACTTAAAAGACAACTCAAGCCATAGAACAAAATCTAGAAAGGGCTCCATTACAAAGATTTAGCTATTTTTTAAAGTTGGATTGATATGAAATAAATGGGTGGATGGCATCGTTTACCATTTAATATTGAGTTTGATGCATATACCAACATTCACTATTTGGAGAAATTAATTTTTGTATTGAAGTATGTGAAAAATTAAAATTTCCTACACTATTCCTTCATCAAAGTAAATGCTTTTCTGCCCTGAGGCTGCGATGTGATTCTTCCAAAAATAACATATCGTAATTTATACAATTCTTCCAAGTTTACTACAGCAGATTTGTGCTTAAATCCACATGATTTAATAAGAGTTGAACTATTTTAGAAAGTTTTCCTTAGTTTATCAGTAACCAACAAGCGTTTGTGACATTAATTTGTGTCACTTCTGGATTTTGTAAAGTTTCCATCTTTTCTTCTGCAGCTCCCAAAATATTCAAGTGCTCACCGATTATCTAATGAATTAATTTCATTTTAATACTAAATATTATCACAAGCTTTACTGGAATGTATGCTCCATGAGAATGAGCTTGTCTGTCAACTTCATCTCTTAATCATGTAGAGTTGTGACTGTTTCATGTTAGGCACACAAATATTTCCTAAACGAATGGAGGTACTAATAAATAAATTTGTCATTTGCCCATCTGGAATGCCATTCCACATCAACATTTCTTGTTTAATCATTTCCTCTCCTGTTGAAATATTACTCATCCTTCTAGAACCATCTCAGATTCCCAGACTGTCTTTTTACTTATTCGAACTTTCATAAAATAAATTTCTTTTTCTGCTTTGGGAGCTTCATGTTTCCATGTCTGTCCTAGTGAGTTAGGCCGGTGTTTACCAACATAGACCAGGCATTCCAGCATTAATCTGTTCTTGTTCTCAAACTGATAAGTAGGAAGGAAATGAAACTTTTTAGAGTATTTCCTTCATCCCAGGCAATATATGACAGACTTTTTGTCTCCTCATTACTGCCTGTAAGGTTGCTACTCTTTTATAGATTAGGAAACTGAGTTTTATTCAAAACCACATGACTAATAACTTGGAGGAAGAGGATTTAGATCTCAGTGGGCCTGACTCCAAATTCATTGTGCTTTCCTCTACACCACTTTAGTTCAATGGTCTGCACTTTATCTGGGCCTATGATATATTACATTCTTCAGTAAAAGAATTTCTTATCAGCATTTTTAATGTATTTATTTTCACTATTGAAATAAAGCATAAATAATATTCAATAGCCACATTGAATCAATGTATATAATTTATTATAATTTCTTTAAATTTTTTTCTTTAAAAATATTCTTTGTTTTTTCTAAATACAAATGTAATGGATAGTCATCATAACAAACTCACACATTAACAGTGAAGTACAGTAAAGGATTCACTTTTAAAAGATATATTTTCAGAGTGAAGATCATTAGTTCTAATAATTTGCAAAGCATTCATGTAGAAAAAAATAATGGTTATGGAAAGATTCTATTCTGTAAGTCTAGACTCAGAAAAAAAATCTGAGAATAAAATGCTCTAAATGACCTTATCACTTCTAAACATCACTACTGTTTCTATGATGCCCTGTGTGCAAGTATTCTTTTCAAGCAGTGTGATATAGAGGAGAAAGGCCTGAATTTACTCATCAAAAGACCTTGATCTGGGTCCTGACTCTGACAGACTTAACTGTTGAGATCCTAGGCAAACCATTTCCATATGTGAACTTCGAGGCGTTCAAATGTAAAACTAACACATTGATATCTGCTTAGCCCACTTCCCAGATTTTGGAGATCAAGTAGTACATGATCCAATAACTCATTATATGCACAGAAGGTATTTTATTTTATGGGGTCAGACAGATTCGTGTTCGTGTTTTGAGATCAGTTACTTTCTCCTCTATATCACACTGCTTGAAAAGAATACTTGCACACAGGGCATCATAGAAACAGTAGTGATGTTTAGAAGTGATAAGGTCATTTAGAGCATTTTATTCTCAGATTTTTTTTCTGAGTCTAGACTTACAGAATAGAATCTTTCCATAACCATTATTTTTTTCTACATGAATGCTTTGCAAATTATTAGAAGTTTGTTAATCTTACCTGTAAAGTTGGGATAGATATACTCACCTCATACATTTTTTTGTGATTATGAAATTTTAAAATGTATGTAAAATACTTAGAAGGCTAACACTCAATAAGTACCCAGCAGAAGATAGCAACTATGAAAAGTTATGAAAAGCATTGAATGTGGACTTCAGATTTTTCTATTCCCTGCTTTAAAAAAATCATTATTATTTCACAGATATGATCTTTTAGACTCCGCCAGCAATTTTTAGTGAGGTTTTCAAAGAAACTACACCATTGTTCGGTGTTACTTTGTCTTCTCCCATAAAACAGAGCAGTCATTTTGAGTTTTAACAAGAGAAAGCTGAGTTATCTGGAGACATTGTCCATCATGATCTACTATGAGTGTCAAGGGCCATAGGATTCATGGCTCAATGAGGTCCCATGGAGTTAATGAAACCCTCCCAGTGTGTAATTCTGGGCAGCTAAGGAGCAAATATATACTGTTGCCAAGGGCCATAGAATTGATGCAGGTTGTTAATCTGCTCCAACTTTACTTTCATACATCACATGAATTCTCCATTGAATGCTTTTGCCTTTTCTTCACAACTATTCTTATTCTAGGACTCTTCAAAAAAAGCTGCTCATCCGCAGTTAGTGGTAACATTTAAATGGAAATTTTTTTTTGGAAAAGTAACAGCTGGGTTAATTTTATATTGTGTCGTAAGTGGCTGCTGGCAGATACTTTATGCGAGTGTGTTCTCTTATGGGGAAAGCATTTGGTAACTAAGGGGAGAGAGAAAGGGATCACCAATGCCAGTCCAGCTCCAAAAACAGTAAGACCTTCAATCACCTTGAGAATCAGGTGTGTAAGAAAAGGTGTGTGTGTGTGTGTGTGTGTGTGTGTGTGTGTGTGTGTAAAAGAAATTTTAAATGCTGGTCATCTGGATGTAATTTTTTTTTCTTTAAACAATATCAAATTTGCTAGAGCAAAGTAAAGACAGGACAGAAAAATGGCATAAGTTATGAGGGAATTGATCCTCTAAGATATAGAGTATGCTACAACCTTTCATTTCTTGTGAAAAGATTTTGTCAGAGCCTCTCCATTGGAATTCTACGATTTAAAAATATCACAAGTGAGAATCATGTGAATGACTCATGCAAAATACTCAACATTTTCTTCCTCTTGGGATAATAAGCATGACAGTCTCATTTTTCTTCCCTCCCCCTCCCTCATTAAAAATATCATGTGTATCTCACTGGAAGAAAAGCAAAGCTTTGGAATAGACAGTTGTCCTTTCTGGAAGTTAAATTTATGTTATTTAATTTTACTGATCAATTTTATTTAATATTAATGTTAAATTTAGTATTTAATATATAATTATAGTTTAGTGATAAGATAATTCAGTGTCCCAGTAAATACGATTCTATATGATAATTTTATTAAATACTTTTTGTGACAAAGACTAGCCTAGTGGTTAAAATATTTTGCACAAGTTAAGGGTCAGACAGATCTTGATTTCAGTCTTGATCCTGCCACATTACTTATAGAACAATGGAGAAAGTTATATTCTTCCTGAGCTTCACTTTCCAGATCTATAAAATGGGTCCAGCTTGGAAATGACATTATGTTCTAGTTAACCTCTAAGATGGTCCCCAATGATCCCCACCTCCGGGTACTCACATCTTTGTGTCACCCCCTCCCACATTACACTGAGTTGGTCTGCCCAATGGAGAGGCCCAAGAGACAGGAAATTGAAGCCTCTAGCCAGCAGACAGGGAGGATATGAGGCCTGCAAACAAGTGAATGAATGACCTTGAAACTGTATCCTCCAGGCTTTGAGATGACTGTAGGTCTAGATGGTAATTTGACTGAAATCTCGTGAAACACTTTGAGCATGATCCATCCAACTAAGCTCTCCTAGGTTTCTAACATTCAGAATGTAAATGTCTGCTGTTTCTAAGGCTCATTTTTGAGCTGACTTGTTAAACAGGAGGACAGAGTTTCTTTCTTATACTCAAAATAATTGAAAGCTTGTTGAATATTTAAGTAGTGAGTATGAGATTTATGCTTTAGATTTTTTTTTTTCCTATGCAAACCCTATGCTTTCTGCCAGTTTTCAAACTACATTGTGATTAACAAGCACCTGGAGAACTCGTTTGAAACAACCTACACCCCACCACCAGAAGCTCTGATTTAGAAAATCGAGGATAGGGCCTAGGCATCTTTGTTTTTTTAAATGCAAAACTGGGTGTTTAAGATGCAGGTCACCCACCCACATACCACCTTTTGGGAACTCTGCCCTTGTTAAACTTGAACTGTTACTTTTAGAACCAACCTCAGCCTTACTTGCATATCTTAGAACGAAAACTCATCTGACTGGCCATGGACTTTTCCAGTTTTAACACTGAAAGTCTTGTGTCCCAGAAAATCCCTCAGCCCTGGACAAACTGGAAAGATTCTTTGTTTAGCATCTTCCCACGACAGCTGGAGTGCCCTCTTCACTTCAATTTCTGCATCTCCACCTGCCAATGTCCAACCCAATATGGAATGCCTAGTTCAGATGCCACTTCTCCATTCCAGATTTCAGAAGTTTTCAGATTCTCCTGTATTATCCCAAGAGCCTTTGGATTCTCAAAGCCATTTTCTTTTACATCTCATAAGAGTAACATTTGTACCTTCTATATCCTTTGTAAATCCCTGCAGGCAAGGACTGCTGTCTTATTCATCTCGTAATTGAATGTTAGGCTTCTTGATTTGAGGTGTCAATTCAAGTTCAGGTGTATCTTGCTGCAGCCTCAAGGAGCAAGCCTTCAAGGAAGGAAGAAAGCATCTCTTTTTACTAAAGTTTCTCAATATGCTCCCTTTCAGTATTTTGAATTTAAAGCAATCTTGTATTGCTTACTCCTGAAACATCAAATAGGCTTGCATTATAAGTAGAACACTGCACTAAAGCAGATGACTTTTTTTCTGACACCTAATAGTTTCTTAATGGCAGAGCAGACTGACAGGTTCCTAGGGACTTTCACTTATCCATACCAACCCCTGTCTATCAGTTTTACCAATGATGAAAAACAATATAAAAGTAGTTTGTAGATGATCCATTAACATTTGCCAAAGAGCTCATTATAATGATAAAGATCAAGTTGCAGTGAACTCAATGTGCTTAATTATGGCCTCAGAATGCAAAGAAAAGCTCTCTCTCCTACATTCTTGAAAAGGGATTACTTTTCTTTCTTTCTTTCTTTCTTTTTTTTTTTTTTTGGTCTACTTTCAGATGGATTTCATGCAAATGAAGACTGCACTTGGGAGACAGGTGATTTTAATCATGGCTTTGACATCACCTTGGTTTAGATTTGAGGAAAGCAAATTCATTCAGTTACTTAATGAGGGTTTGTTTTCTTTTCAACTGTCATTTTTATTTTGCTTGTTCTCTTAATTATAAAATTTACACTCTCTATGGTGAAGGAGAGTAACTGGAGGAAGTGTCTGCACACTAATAATAATAGTCGTCATGTATTGAATACTCAGTCTGTCCTCGAGAGTGTGCTATGTTAAAGCATTTCTCTTCAGTGAGATTTCTCTATATGCTCCCTTTCTACGTGTGTGAATTTAAAGGTATCTTGTGCTTTAGCCAGTGTTTGATATTGGATTACCCAGCTCAGTTTTTCCATTAATATTAAGGATGAAATATTATTATTGTTTCCATTTTACAGATGAAGAGATAGAAACTGTCAAGTTAAGTAATTCACTGGGGAGAGTCACACACAAGTTGCATGAAGGGACCAAGCTTCAACCTCAGGCAGTCTGGCTTCCAATCCCAAAATCATAACTACCGTATTACATTCTTCACCACTCCCGCCACCTTCTTACATAAAAGGTTTCTACTGAAGCCAATTTTCTTCTTGAAAAGTGGCTTTAAAAATGGTTACTAATATATTAACAAAGTTTACTTTAATCCCTTCATTCCTTAATATGTTTGTTTCTCTAGAAGTTGTATACTAATATGTTTTTGTTTTCTCATTGACTGACATTATAATATCTGAAATGTGTCATCCTCCTCTCTCTTTGCCTTTTAATTAGCAGCTTTCTCAGTCTCTAGCTGGCAGTGTTATAGTCTTTCTTTTCCTTGCCATCTCCTCAAGTCAGCCTTTCCGTCA
This sequence comes from Rousettus aegyptiacus, assembly GCF_014176215.1. Lineage (NCBI taxonomy): Eukaryota > Metazoa > Chordata > Mammalia > Chiroptera > Pteropodidae > Rousettus > Rousettus aegyptiacus. Next base: position 107,175,980 of record NW_023416307.1, on the reverse strand, counting down.
AATCTTTTTTATAAAGTTGAAGGAATCCTTTATGAAAATCTTTTCTAGTTCAGATAATCAGCCCTCAATTTACGAGTTCTGTAAATTTTGACTTTCATATATTAAGTTGTCTTAAAAGAGGTCACACATTAAGATGAAGTGAGAAATTCTGTGTTGATAAGATTCCTAGGGGGAAGCCTATTTAGAAAGTTCACTTACAAGACAAAAACACTGACTCTGGTCTAATTAAAGTTGTTATTAAGGGACTAATAGAGATCTGATATCAGACTTGAGAAGGACATAGTCCATGGCTTTTAATCTTGCTCACATTAGAGAAAAATAATGAATAAGGATTTTTACCAAAGTAAAGAACCTTGAAGGACAAAGGAAAAAAGAAGATTATCTTCAATAATATTAGGAAATCTTAAGGAAGAGGAAGAAAGGGTCTGAGTAACCATTAAATATAAGAAATAGTAGAATCAAATCCTTCATTTTGCTTTGGCATTTAGGTTGAAAGATAAAGAGGAACCTGACTATTTTTTGATTTGCATGTTTTTGAATTATTAGACATTTTCATTGTGGTCTCATCTTATTTTCTGTAAGATATTCTAGGACAAAGGTGATGTCTAATCAATATTGATGTTCTCAGCAAAGAAATATGTCAAAATATGGCAGACATTCAATGAATATTTTCTTAGGCAAATTTTATTTATCTATACATATTTTATTTTTAATACCCTATTTAGGTATAATTGACATGTTAAAAATCACTTAGCTACCATTTCCAATTCTCCTTATCCCTATGCTTAGATCCACATTTCTACCTGGTTTCATTTTCCTTCTGTTTGAAAGACTTTCTCTACCATTTTTTTGGTGTTATATGTCAGCTGCTATAAATGTTTTCAGCTTTACTATGTCTGAAAAGTTTTTGTTATCTTTATTTTTAAAATACATTTTTGCTGGATATGAAACCCTACGTTGTGAGGGTTTTTGCTTTCAGTATTTTAGAGATGCTGCTCCACTATACTCTTACTTGCTTTGTTTCTAACAAGAAATTTTCTATAATTTTTATCATCATTCCTCTGTGCATAATGTGTCTTTTCTCCCTGGTTACATTTAAGATTTTCTCTTTATATGTGTTCTGAGAAATTGAATTGTGAAGTACTTTGGTGTATGTTCTTTCACGTGTACTACTCCATAGTGTTCATCAAATTTGGAAAAATTCCAACCATTATTCTCCTTTATTTTCTTCCTTGCTCTGTTCTGCCTTTCTCTGGGGACTCCAATTCTTTCATTAGGCCTTTTGAAATGGTCCCACAGATCGTTGACACTCTGTCCATTTTTAAAATTCTTTATTCCATTCATGTTTCATTTTGGAGAGTGGGAAGGACACCTGCATAAATGACATTTATGTGTATTCTGGATATCCCACCTAGTGTGTCAGAGAGAATGCTGATGATATATTTTCTGCACTCTCTTGCCTAGCTAGCTCAAAGCAACCTAGAAGACACATAAACATTATTTATTCAGGCGTCCTTCCCACATTCTTTCAAAAATCAGATGGGTAAAGCTGAATGTGCACAAGTGAACGGAAGCCAAGAGAAGGTGGTAGTATTTTTGTTTTGTTTTATTTAAAAATCTCTTTGCTTTCTTTGTGTTTTTTAATTAATCTTCCCCCCTTAACATCTTACTATAAAAAGAAATGAGATGTAATTATATTTTATGAATCTCAATTGTCAGTTTGAGAAATTTTATCTGTGCCCCTGACAACCACTAGCTGAAAGTGGGGATAACAGTGGGGAAGAATTCACTTGATTGACTTCTCCATGAAGTGCCCAATATGGTATATATAGAAAGATATAGTTTCTAAGATAAAAGTAGAAAATGTATATAATACAGTTTGGATTTAAAGTTATGTGTGTCTGTATATGTGTACATATGTCTGTACAAATATATACACATACACATATACATTATACATGCTTCAAAGTATTGTCATCAAACAAGATACATCCATATCTAAAAAGTAACTTCAACACTTATGTTAAGGACTGTCTTCTATGCATTATTTTAAATTTTATACTCTATCTTAATTTAGCATAGAAGAGACACTTGTGTGGGAGTTAAAAGGCCTGGGACATACCCATTTCTGCAGTTACATCTTTACAAGACTTTAACAAAAATCTTCCTCTTTCTGGGCCTCACTTTCTTCATCTTTAAAAGGAACAAGATGGTCCCTTTCAGTTCTAGAATTCTGTAATTCTCTAAATTACCCCATTGGCAATACAATAATTTCTAATGTACAAATATGAAATAAATCTAACAATGAAATGAGTCATACTAAATAATTTGAACAATAAGGAATACATCAAAATCACTCACCCCACATGTTGATAGTGTTGGTCATGTTGAAAAAATTTCTTCTAAAAATTTCTTTGCTTATGTGTTTAAAGATAAATGCATATTGCATAAATAAGATTGACTACACTTGCTGTTCTGTAACCTGCTGGCCAATGATTTCATTTGTTTTTATTAAAACTATAAATTTGCAGCCTCCTACCAGCTGGGATCTAGGTGCCACCCAGCAATTTCTGTTTCCCTTAGTCAGCTCTCTCTCTTTTCCTCTCTCTCTGCTTTAGAGGAGCTATTTCAAACCGGGCTATATCTCCTTAAACTTCAGGTACATCCATCTCTCTTTTCCTGTCAGCAGATGCACTCATGTCCTGCTTTAAGAAAGAGAGAAACCATGTCCTTCAGCTTCCTGTGGCCAAACCAACTAACATAACTTACCTATGTACATACATTTTTTTTTTCTCTTTTCTTCCTGGCATGATGAAAATTGTTCCATATCCTGCTTATGACTGATCTGTCTACCTATGTTCCTTCCCCTCTCAGAGTGTCAGAGCCCCGTCCAAGTCTGTTGTACTGAGCTTTCCAAAGCTCAGCCAGTTACTCCATGGCTACTACCCTCATTTCAGTTCTTTGAACAGACCAGCCTCTTTCTTGTCTTAGACCATTGCTCTAATCCCTGTTCCTAGAATGTTCTTTCTTCTACTCTTCTCAGGGCTGGCCACTTCCAACCTTTCAAACCTCTGTTGAGAAATCTTTCCTTTGCAATTTCTTCTCTATAGGCTTAGTAGATATCTCTTCACCTTTATTGATTATACATCTGCATCAGCACCACACTTGTTTCTTCGATAGCATTGATAGTAATAGACATTATTGGATTCTTGGTTTGTTCCTTTCTTCATTGTTTGTCTCTCTCATGAGTTTAGAAACTTCATAAGGGCAGAAATTCTTTTTTAATCACTAAAGTATGCTCAGAGCCTAGCAGAGTACCAAATACTGTTACCATTTATTGATTAAATAAATGAATGGATAAATGAACAAATGTCTTCCTAACTTGGCAAACTATTTCAGTTGAAGAAAAATTGACCTAGTGTTTTATCGGGGCCAACCTCGCAAACATTTAGAGATTAAATTTTGTGGTATTGCTTCAAAGTATTCACAATTCTAATCCAGTTCTTTTTGAACAGTGTATGCTGTCTTCTCATAACCAGTGGAATTATCACATCCAGGTTTCTCATGAAAAGGAAGATAGGAATAGAGATTTTAATATGTTATATGAAATTAGTCCTTTTCCTTACTTATGTATTGAGAAATTAATGTGGAAGAATTTTTTTATGAAATTGCCCTTATTTCATGGATATAATAATAACATTGGAAAATTTTGTTGACTGACATAAGGGTCTGCGGAATCAAGGCTTATTGCAGCCTTTTATAAGAAGTCATAAATCTCACATTTTTACAGACACTCGAATTTGTGGTTTGGAAAACAATTATTTAACTGCATAAGGCCATAGTATTTCTGTTACCACACTTTACAATAATTTTTCCCAATCTTTTGAGATCAGGAATGAAAAATGTATTTGAAAACACATTATTTATCCACAAAATGTGGATAAATAAATGCTGTCACATAATTCAGTTACTGAATAAGGAAGGAATACATTTCCTTATAATTTACATTTTTTTACGATGGTCGCTGTAGTACACATCAATGCAGTATTCACACTGGGCAATTATAATATAGTGTTGTCTAACATTTAGTTGAGGAATTATAAAAAATGTTAAGTGATTAAGTCATCTGTATCTCCTGTTAAATAAATTTAACAGGAAATAATTCTTATAATAGAAAACAAATTGGCATAATTTCTTATGTAAATGACACTTTTTTTCTGATTACCAAAATAACAATCTTTGCTGTTAAAATTTAGAAAAGTAGGAAAACAAAAAGCAGAAAATAAACATCATTCATAATTACAAAACTTAATGTAGCCTACATAATTAGCATTATGCTATAAATATCGTTTTATAACCTTTTTCACATATTATATTGTGATATAAGAAAATTTTCCACAAGTTTACTTCTATTGATGGTATAGTACTATATCATTGTATTAAAGTTTATTTAATCAGTTTCTAATTATAGGGATAGTAAGTTGTTTTCACTTTTGCTATCTTACAAATAATGCTATAGTGAACATCTTTAGATATCCATCTCTATGCACATTTTTTATTACTTCCTGATTTTAACTTATTAAAGTGGGGTCGATAGAAAGTCAGCACAAGTAAGCTTAGTTCTTTTAAAAGGATGTCACAGTAAAATGGAAAAGAATCTCATTTTGAAAATATTCCTGTTTGTTCTAGTAGCTATTTGTGTACTAAACTAAAGAAAGCTATATTCAGTTTCCGAGTAGAGCACTATAATAAAAGGACAGCTAGGTAAAAACAAAATAACTTGACATGGAGACTGTTGAGACCCAAGAACATATTCTATAGTTCTGTATCATAGGTTCAGGAAGGGTGGGACCAGATACAGCTACCCACTCTGTGTCCACAGAGTTTAGAGTTTTGCCTGGCATATAAGCAGAAAATTAGGAGATAGCTAGGGAATGACTGAACAAGTGAATGAACCACTGTTAACTGATAGGTGGAACAGAACTTTTAGATCCTAACAGCTCGTCCATACGTTCTAGGAACTGTAGATCCTAATTTGTGTGCTAACTTTTTGTATGGAAATGGCATCAGTTTGACAGGGAGAGGCAAATTTTAATCTTAGTTTTGTGTTGTACTCTGTGACCTTATTGTTCTCAGTCCTTCTCTGTAAAATGAGGCTGTAGTACTCAGTTTTCCTAAAATTTCTGTCATTAAAAAAAATTGTAATCCAAAATTTGTTCTCTTTTCTCCTCCTTTGATTAAATCAATCTATTAATTTTGAAAGTTGAAGCATGAACAGTGCTAGAAAACATGTATTCTAAAAAAGTCAGAAAGAACAAAGAACATTGTCCGGATAAGCATTGCAAGATACGGATTGAGTTCTTAACCCAGAATAACCTAATTACTAAGGCTACAATTTTGAAGCTTATACCCCCAGATATTTCTTCCAAATATATAAAAAAAGACTTACATATTTCAGAACTTACTTTCTAAAAATAGCAATATTTTATTATAGCATTTCCATTTTGATAAAATGTGACTTCAAGAGGCTTAGTCTGTTTCTGACCTTTAAATGCAATAACTCTATTTCATTATTTTCTTAGTAAAAAAGTAAACCATATTTTATTGTAGAAAATATGAGTCCTGGAGAAAATTTAAAAGAGGGAAGTGTGTTTTATTCTCTCTCTCTAATCTTGTTTCGTTGAGAACTGTGGAATCAAATATTTCTGTAAGAATCCATTTTTATTTCGGGAGTAGACAAACATGATTACTGTTATAAAGGTTATGAGAGTCAAGCCCTCTGTGGGCACATATAAGGGAGAAATTAATTTTAAGTCTGTAAAGGATGGGCGGTATGTGTGTGCAAATCCCCTGTGAGTCTGCTCGTTCCTTAAAAATGAGGACTGTGGTTTATTTTCTCTGTAGTCCGAATACTCAATTTGTCAGTTGATCAGCACTTGGTAAGTGCTTATTTATTCTTCAATATCATGTAGGGAAGGAGAAAACTCTCTCTGTTCTTCTTTTAGTGAGAAGAGTCTAATATTCTAGTCCCATGCATATGTACAGAAGTTTCCATGCGTTTACACACACTTCTCCATGTGAGTAGTCAATCAGAACACAAAGAAAACTCCCCTTACCATACCATCAGCTGAAGTCTTCTTTGGCCCCACGTTAGAAAGCTCCCAATGAGCCTTCTGAAGTTCCACTTGCAGGCGTGGCTCAAAAGCAGCCACGTCAGGCTGGCTGACAGAAAATTAGTAGTTCTTATCTCTGAGAAGGTTGAAGTTGTGGTTGTTTCTCTAGGGTGTTTACAGCTTTCCTGTCACCAAGGGAGTCCACTGTTGTTACTAACCCAATTAGATGTTATAGCAGTCAATGAGGAGAGATATTGACTTGCAATATGCCTGCTCAGCCTGAATATTAGGAAAGGCTTCCTAATGCAGGTATAGTATGAGACCCGACACTGGTTGGAGAAGTACACAGCAATTCTCTGCATTCAATGCTTAGAGGAATATAGGCTGTTTATAATTTCATCCACAAAAGTTTGTCATGAGTACACTATTTGTAAAGTACAATGTAGATGATGGAGATATGAACATAAATAGAGGAGATAGCTGTACAATTTTGAGTGTCACATATGGAGTGGTTACTGTGGTAGGCAATTTACTTTCTCTAACTCACTGCTTTTCCATAGGTTTTTAGGTAATGGTGTTATTTCCCTTTTACAGATGAGGAAACAGAGGCTCAGAGAGGTGAAGCACTCTCCTGAGGTCACACAGTTGGAAGTGGTTAAGAGAGGGTTTGAATCCATGTCTTTCTGGTCCCAAAAGTCTATGTGCTTGATTACTAGTGTGTACTGCCTTTACAAATATAAATTTATTTAAAAGTATTACTGATCATACAGAAGCTTTTAAATTAAAGTCTTTAGGTCTTTGTCACAGTGTTTCTATGAGTTAGGTGGCCCTTTCCCCTTTTCATTTACAAATGGAAAACTAAAGCTCCAAGAAACAGTCACTTGCCCATGATCACTCAGCCTTGCAGTGTTAGTACTTGGGTTTGACTAGAGCCAAAAGCTAAGCTCTTTTCATTCAATCTCAGGGTCTCCCCTACCCTTGAGAAGATCATCACTGCAATCAATATACACAGATAAAAAGAGATTTACAAGTCCTCATCTGAGACTTCCTTGCTCATTAAGTGATATTTTATAGAAGAGGCTAGAAGTTATGTAAGGGCCATCTATGCCAAGGGGCATTTCTCCTGTATAAGCTTCCCCTTAAGGGTTAGGAAGAGGCTTTTTGCTAGGGATTATTTAGTGAGAGCTTCCCGAGGCAATGGGTGCAAAGATAGGAGTGGAAGATAAGACCTTAAACCCCAGAGAGGCCTCTTGTGCAAGATCCAGGAAAGGCTCAATCAGAAGGACTGATTTAAGCCCATCGATAGAATTCAGAGTAGCAGAGCTCTAACTGTACAGTGACTGTGAGATTTGTCAGGGCAGGGCTTTTGACATTTGTTTCTTTTGAAGCAACAACAGAGCTTTTGACTCATCAACAGTGCTTTCTCTTGAGGGCAAAATGCCCAAAACTGGCTTCAGAGGAAAAGAAAATGTCAAATGTAATATTAGCAAAGCTCACTGTGCAGTGGAAAGTCCACCTTCCTTTTCTTCACTTCATAGCTTCAGTTTCTAAACATCAGGTCCCTTTGATAAAAGAGATGGGAACTGGATGAAATGTGGTCAGTTCCATGAGCATTTTTTGAGCTCCTACTCTGGAGGTGATAGGAAGATGAAATAGACTGAGTCCGTGTCCTCAAACTTGATAATTTAGTTGTTGTGATAACATATACACAGTCTGGGATGCCTCAGTTTTGTTGAAAAGGCACTCCTTTATACTCCCAGAGATATTTACTTCTGAGAAGTTGTTTCCTGCTGAGGCATCAGGAAAGGCTTTTTCATAGGAGGAAAAAAACACTTGATTATTTGATCTAGGTTTGAAGACTGTGAGACCTAGCGAGTTATAAATATGAGAGTAAAGTGTGTAAGGTGATTCTAGAATTGGAAGAAGGCAAAATAAGACATGCAAATGAAATAATGTATGTTCAGAGAGCATTATTAAAGTAAGCCCCTCCAAAAAAAGGACAGAAAATAATGCTTGTTTTTTCCTGAGTACTTTCTTTGTTCCAAGACTTCAGTTTTTCCCATGCATTCTCTCACTGAATCCCTACGAGGCAGGCATTATTATCTCCATTTTACTGAGGACAGTGAAGCCCAGAAAGTTTAAGTAACTTGCTCAAGTCACACAGCAAGTAGCAAAGTCAGCATTTACGTCTAGACCATCTAATTGTGAAATTCTAATATTTAACCACATATACTGCACTGCCTCGATAGGTAGTGTGTTAGAGATGGAATATTGGTCAAGTAAAGGAAATAATACTGAAAATTTAATAGTAATTATTATAACTATGATGTACCTCAAATGAGTACGTTTAATACAGACATACTGAGCACAATTACTTTGATCTAACTTAATCCTACCACAGTTGTGGAAGCACCATTAATTTCGTTTTAAGATGAATAAACTGAAAGAGTAACTAATTTGATAAAAGAATATTAAGGAAATAATAGGTCTGAGCTTTGAATCAGTATCAGTGACCTCGACCGTTACATTATATTACTTCCCAAGACTGGGAAAAGCCTTGGGAAGTAAAATGCTAAGATGTTAAGAGCCTCGAATGCTAAGTCAGGAAGTTTACACTTATTTTGTAGCCAATGTGGAAATATTAAAATATTGCAAGCTAGGAAGTGATATAGCTTGATGTGGGCTTTTGGATGATTAACCTAGAACTGGCATTGGATGGATTACAGTTTGTGGAATGGAAAGTCAGAACAGAGGGACCAATCATGGGAGTACTTAACAGCCCATGTAAGAGGTCTTATCCAGCTGAGAGGTGTGGTCCAGGTAAGCATTCCTAAAAGCTCAATATAGACCCTAGGGAAAGAAAGAAGGAACTCTGTGGTTATCAGGTTTGTGAAGCTCTTTGGTACTTTGAAATCTGGATGTCTTACTAGAGAGAGAGGCTGCTATAATGAAATCTGCTAGCCAGGCAGCCACTTGAGCTAGCTATTTAGTATCGAGGGAACCTGAAGTGGTGATTACCAGACACTGGGTTGCAGCTGCAGCCACCCCGAATTATCCTTGACAGATGGTGATCAGTGACTAGCTATTTTCCACGGACCTTGGGAGAGAGCACAACAAATATCACAAGTGAGAGGGACATGGCTTCCCTTGAATACAGAAAACTTGTGTTGTGAGGTTCTGTTTGGTTCAAGGTATTTTCTTCTCACGTCTCAGTTACATTAACTCAGGGTAATGGTGAAGAATCCTTTGTACAAATTAGGTTGTTTTTTTTTTGTTTTTTGTTTTTTGTTTTTTTTTTTTTTTAAGATGATACCATCTGGTGAGTTGTCAGCATTTATATCCTGATATCAAAAAAGCCCTCCCAGCAGGTTAGAAGCTGAAAAATTCTCTGGTAGTACAGTATTAGTGAAAACTATTTATAGCATGGTAGAACAGCCACTGCAATTACAACTTAATTTTGGGTGACATGAGACAGGATGTTAATTAGATCTTCTAGATAATAGTAATGACCATTTACTTGGGCATTTTCCACATGTAATAGGTGTGAATTCTCAGCAACACTCAGCATATACAAGAAACATAATTTTAATAAATTCTTTAATAAAATAATTTGAACCTACAATCTATGTAGTGAACATTATCTGTACGGTTCCAAGAAAGGTCTGATCCAGAAATGGGTTAGTCAGCCCAGTTTTGGCATTCCAAACATGTTTAGAATTGTCCTTCCTCCAATTTACTCTCCCTTTCTACCCAGGGAGGGTATTGAGCCTGGGAGGACTCATTCAGGTGCTAACCTGGTGACAGTACAGAGTGGGTGTCCACTTCTCTGCCTGGACCTGGTGGGCCCTTTGTTGGCTTCCAACACTTAGTGTAATTTTTTTTTTTTTTTAATGCCTACAACACTTTGTCTTCCTAGGTTGTCTCCCATCTAAGTACTAACCAGGCCTGACCCTGCTTAGCTTCCAAGATCAGATGTCAGGCTTGTTCAGGGTGGCATGGCCATAGACCATGGACTGTGGCTACACTGGGATGCGAACCCAGGACCTTCTGCGTGTAAAGCAGATGTGCTAACCGCTACACTATGCAACCATATCCAGTATAAATTTATTTAGTCAGACTTTAATGCACCTCTGAGTGGAGTCTGGACAATCTACCAGTTCTGATTGGTCCCCATGAGACTCCTGGCTCAGATAACCCATTGAGGTGAAGGTCAGTCCTCCCCTTATTCCCAATGGAAACTGCCCACACAGCTGACACCTGATACTTACCTTCTTTAACTCACCACGGCACCCTGTACAGGTGTGTGCATCTGTCTTCCTCAGCCAACTTTCACTTCCCACTCAGGACCATGGAAGGTTTTAGGTGTGCTATCCCCACAACCCTCCAGGACTCTGAGAGATTTGGGGCTTTTAAAAGGTGATTCATTTTGCCTCCATACCCCTGTGTGTCTGAGATGGAAATGGAAGCTGGGAAATTGTCCTTTTTATTAATTGGTTAATTTCTGAGAAATCTAGCTCCAGGACAAATGGTGATTCATGTCACTCCACCTAAACAGGGATGAGATGGAGAGAATAAAGAAAGAAATTGGTTAATATCTCAAATTATGGTCCTGCCACACACACATGATCTCTAATCTCCACAGAACCTCTTGGTAGTAGGAATGAGAAAAATTAGACTTAGAAAAGTTAAGGGACATGTTAGAGGTTCCACTGAAGCCAACAGCAGTGCAGGAATTTGGACATATTTGACTGCAGAAGGTGAGGTCTGATGCATCACTCTACATGTAACGAAGGCTGAGGCTAACTTATAGGACCTCATTTAGAATTTAGCTCTCAGGATACATATTTGGGACTGTTGTGTAAATCAAAATATCCTATACTGGTTCTGCTCTATCCTTCCATTACCAGATATTAGAGGCAGTAGGTAAGCCATGTCTGCATTGTGAAGGTCTCCTTCATAACAAATGAGATTGTACTGAGATTCTAATGGGCTTCACCATTTATTGGATTAAAAGGAACTACAGAGGCTACTGTTTGAGGTTGCACTTTGTGGTCAGCCTTGTCCTAAATCTGATATCTTGTCATGAAAAAAATGGAAGGATGGAGGCCTAGATTCTGGTCCTTGGACCTCTAATCACAGTGATGCCCTGAAATCAGAATCTCCATCTGTCAGTTTCTCTCCCTCTCTGTTAAAGAGCACTGTGTAAGGGAGTTGTGGTTGTTAGTAACTTCTAGGTCTTCAGAAGAAAGCAGAAATTCATGATGAGAACTGGACTTAGTAGCTCATGGGAGTAATCGAAGGATTGTGTTTGTGCTGTTTCCAAATAAGTTTACATCATGCTAGTTTTAGGAGGCATAATATGGAAATATTTTGGATTTAAATGACCATCAGATTCATTTTCCTGCTTCTCAATTTTTACCAAAATTAATAGTAATATTTTTCAATGCATTAAGACTAAATTCTTTATAGATACTTTATTTTTATAGATACTTTATTTTTAGCTTTTCGTTTTAGTTTTTTCAGTGACTAGATATATATCAATTACTAGCTATGCTAAAGTACAACCATTAGTACAAAATAGTCACTGGCTATGATGACTAGAGAATGGAGAATGGGAGCAAATATACACATTATAGAAGGAAATACACCCCCATCAAAATGACTAAAATGAAAGAGAGAATATCAAATGATGGGAAAGATATAGAAGAACTAGAATGTTCTCACATTGCTGGTGGGAGTGTAAATTGATATAACTTTGAACAACTGTTTAGTAATATGTACTGAAGTGAGTATATATATTGGTTCCTATGGCTATATGTACAAGTATCATATATACGTGATACATACATTATGTAATTATGAATGTATAAGATATATGTATATTATATATAATCATATTGTATATAATGTAATATAAACACATATGTATCTTTGAGAAATTCTACTCTTTAGTATGTGTTTCCCGAAATAAATAACTATGTTCATACAGACTATAAAACTCCAAATGCCCATCAGTAGCATAATAGATGAATACGTTGTCGTGTGTTTATACAATGCATTTCTTATAGCAAGAAGAATAAACAAACTATGAATTCACACAGCGATAAATTTCAAAATAAAATGCTGAATAAAAGAAACCAGATACAAAATAAAATATAGTAAATAATTCAATTTATTTAAAAATAGATTTTTAAAAAATAATGTATGACCTTAGAAGTCAGGACAGTAGCTAACTTTTGTGGAAAGAGGGTAGGAAAGGAATTCCTGGGTTCTGAAAATATTTTGTTTCTTGATCTAGGAACTGAGTAGATATGTGTGTTTACTCTGTATTGAGCTGTTTAGTGCTTTTTTGTATATATGTAATATGTCAAGAAATTTGCTTTTAAAAAGGCAATGTATAAAAAGGACCAGGAGAGGCATAGATAGAAAAAGCAGGACAAACTAAAAATTGTTAACGAATTAGGCATAAATTGCAAAATGTTATTCAAATGTGGAATATCACATATGCCCAATTTAAAATGGATTTTAATGGCCCCATCACTAGTTTTTAACATTACTTTTAAGAAATTCCACAAATCTCAAATATTTCACAAGAACGATTATATCATTCAAGGCGCTCAATACTAAGCCATTAGAAAAAGAAAAACAGCATACCTTTGGAAAAAAATGTGATATAAGCAGAATGAAAATTTCTTTTCACGTTTCCCTTTATCCCCAGGTTCTAGAAGCTCAGAGCCCTCATCTCTCTCTTTTGGTCTATCCAGAATCTTTTATTCAGGGTGCACATTTCATCACAATTAGGTGACCCGTTTAGCATAACTAGCCGGAGCCAGCCCATTTCATATCAAAAGAAACTGGTCTATATTTAAAAGAAGGAATTAATAATGTACCAACATGATCTAGGAGTTTAATCACTGGGTTGAGAACTCCAGGCCCCACTTCCCCTAACATGCCTGTTCTCTCTGGCTTTGACTCACAATCATGTGTTTTTAAAATGGACAAGAGAATGAGCATAAAAGCAAAATTACTGGTGACTAAAAATAGTAGCCAGCAGTCCTGGGAAGAATGCAGAGCTGCAGGGCTTAGCAGGAAAGCTGTGGAAGCTTGTGAACTGTGGTCATGCAAAATAAGCATGAGACTGGAGGACTGGCATGACCTCTGAAGAACTGAATTCCCCAGAGCTGGTGTCTGAATCCACTTCGATTAAATAACCTTGACACATTTGTTAGTGGCTTGTGTTTACACATGAGTATTGTGTGGCTGACCAGTAGTGGTGGCTTTGTTTTATCTATATTTTATTTATTACAATGTCCATGAGAGGCCAGAAACTGGTTTGTTTTGTTGTTGTTGTTTGTTTGTTTGTTTGTTTGTTTGTTTGCAAATTGAGTGCCATATCACCAGCATTTATCAAAAATGCTGTACTATAGTCACTGTACAATATATTTCTTATTTGAATGATTTGAGTACAATCTATAAATCAAATCCAACCTGAAGGTTATCTAGGCTATTTCGGTTCTGAAAATAGCGGTAGTCCTCAAGTTCATAGCACAAACATAATAACTTTTATCAATGAGCTTAGAAAAATACACTGCTGGTTCATGTAAACAAATGAAAGACTTTGACTATTCAGCAGACTGCCTTCAGAGGTCTTCAAAACTGAGGGTTATTTAACATTAAAATTATCGGTTAGTAATAATTGAGAGTTTACTACATATCAGTCACTAAATCGGTCACTTAATCTACATTATAATTTAATTATTGCAACAATCTAATGAGGTATCTAGTCTTCTTAGCACTGTTTCAAAGATGGGAAAATTGAGGCACAAAGAGGTAATGTGTCCAAAGTGGCACAGCAGTTTAGCAGTCCAGTCAGGATTTGAACCCAGTACCTAAAATAGATTAATACATCTAAACTAGTTTAGTCCTTTAACTAACCTGTCTGCTAACCTTCCCCAGGTCATCATGACATAGTAATTATGATTGGAGAAAATGGAATGAGCCTATTCTAAATCCGAATAATTTTTTGAATCAGATAACATCTCCCAAATGTAATGCAATACATTTCTTGGGGACAGGACTGTACTCTCTAATGACTAATAAAGTTGCTTGTATATCTTTGTACTGTCTTGGTTTAGACCTGGGTTCTGGAGTTCATAGTGTCCCTGTCCACTGACAAAAGAATCTCTGGACAATAAATCATATGGTTACCCTATGAACATATTTGCCCTTGGCAAAAATGTCCAAACTTTGTCAACTAAAGCCTGAGTGTCTAGAATAGAGGCTAGACCAAGCATGGACTAATTTCTTCATCTGACCCAGGACTTTCAGAATCAAGACCAGGTTTCTTCTTGACTAGGAACTAGTTGTTCAGGCATCTCTGGATTTTCCCCATGAAAGTGATACATGCTTGGCTAGCAGGCACCTCTTTTAACTGTTCCTTATTATCATAGGGAAGTAAATGCCACAGCACGGTCTTCTGAAATGAGATGGCATGCACGAGAACATGTAGCATCTTGTTCTCAGGGCTATCGGCGTCCCTGTGGAAATTTCAGCATCAATTTGGGCTGGCTGGTCTGAGAGCATCCTGTGATCTGGCACGTGTAGACTCAGCTGTGCCTGGTGTTGTCAGGAAGCTCAGTGACCCTTTCTGGGCTCCAAAGGGCTTCTTGGCCCTCAGGAGCCTTTTATCCAGCAAATGTTCCTTATGGAAAATCAGACCCTGGACGCAGTTAGTCATGTTGAATGGACTGGTCAGTCTCCTTTAGGTCCTTTGGGTGCATTCTTCTAGAACATATGACTCCAAGGACAAATCTCTACATGAGAGTTAAAGGTTCCTTGTGCAATGATCAGGGCATTTCTAATTGTGTCAAAAACTTCAGTCAAGCTGGCTTAGATAAAACAAACAATCTTTAAATCTGGGTTCTGACTCCAGCCAGGTATGGCTGGATCCAGGATTTTAAATGACCACATTGGGATCTGTCTTTCTGCCTTCATCTTTTGGCTATTCTTTCCTGTATATGTGGACAAGAGTCTCACCACATGCAGCCACAATGATCACAGCCAGGTCCAAGCTTTCATGACTCTTCCTGCACGAGACCTCAGAAGGAGAGAGATTACTTCTTTCCCTGTGTTCATTTCAGTCTTTAAATAGACTCAAACCAAACTAGGGATAAAGAGGAGATGGTGAACACTTAAAAGTATTTTTATATGCTGGTTACAATTTAATACTTTACATGCATTAATTCATTTTATTAACCCTGCAAAAGAATTATTATTCAGTTTAAAAGAGGAATTGATATTATTACTAGCTCCATTTTACAGATAAGGAAACTTAAGTACAGAGAGATTGAGTAACTTGTTCAAGGTCATATAGATTGCAGTTGATGAGCTTCCATTTGAACAGGGAGTCCAGCTATGGAACAAATGCTCTTGACACTCTGCGGGACCACAACGGCCTGTAATGGATAACTGTGCCGGCTGAGGAAGAAATAGTCTTCTCAAATAGAACTTTTTGTTCAGATAAAAATTGACAGTAATAGAATTGCACTAATTTTGTCCTCTAGACCTACATCACACTTGTATAGGTCACTGAATTCTCCGATCATCGTCATCGCAAGGTAGGTATTGATCTAGATAAGGGTCAGAAATACACCTGTGCCACTACCACCATTATGTCCATCTTGTTCCTACAGCAGACATTGCTAATTGACCATCACACTATTGGTCCCTCAGATCTGGATCCTTTTCAGCACACTAATCTGGAAAGCCTCACTAACTGGACAGAGTATGTAGGTGAAAAATGAAAACTGTTGTCAGCCTAGGATTAAAAGATGTCTAAAGACACTCCCAAGGCTAATCTTTCAGGATTCCTTTGAGGCAACCAAAATGAAAGACTTTTAGATACAGCAGAATCACAGGAGTTTATTAGATACTCTTATGAGCAAGTGCAGTCCTAAGAATTCTTCAAGACTTCTGTCATCTATGCTCCAATTCGTCTTGCTGATCTGATTGGTTTGTTCTATTCTTTTTCTTCCTTCTTTTCTAATAACAACATGACGGTGATAACATACTATAAACCTTTCTTATGTGCTCATATATATTTACACCAGCTCTGTGAAGTTCATTCCATCAGGACCAGTGAGACAGGCCAGCAGTCTAGAAGGGGCCTGGAGCACAAATATAAAACTATGTAAGTATTTTTACCTGGAGAACTTGAAAAAAATTCTTTTCAGGACTTGAAACTATTCTCAGTGCCCTCAACAGTACACTCTCCTCTTTTTATGAGGCAACTGAAACTCAGAGAAGTTAAGAGACTTTTCTAAAGGTACACGGCTAGAAGTAACAGTAGTGGGTCCTGAACCTTAGGTTTCCAACAATAAATCAACAAATATCTATTGAGCTTTTAAAATTCAGGCTGTATGCTAGATGCTAAGGGTTGGAAGAGTTTTAATCCAGTGTGTCTATCCTGTCACATACTTTTAATTGGCAAGACAGGATGAATATAAAACATTGAGGAGATAAAAAGCAGGTGCTCTATGAACCCTGACATTACCTTCAGCTGGTGGACAGTTTTGAGGTCATGCTTCCATCATCTCTGGAGCATGTTCCCTTTCAAAAATGCCTAGCATATAGATCAAGAATACAAAGCTTCAAAACAGAACCTATGGCCAGGGAAGAAGCATGAGTTTTCTAGTTGGACTTTATTAAGTCTCATGCCTCATCCCGCCTCAGAAATTTTAGACTTGTGGTACCCTGGCCTTGGCTTTCTCTATCACATCCCTCTTTACTCACTATTCTGAGTCATCCTTTACATTCAGCTCCAATTTCCTTTCCACAGAAAAGTGTCCTCTGATGGCCACCTTGCATCCATGCCCTCAGATTTGGTCCCCTTTGTGCTTGCATGGTTTTGTATAGCTCACATGTACTACACTCATGAAATAACTGATCATTTACTGTCTCTTATACTGGAATTAAACTCTGTGAGGGTCAAATATATCTGCCTCTTCTCCTGTTGTCTCCTCAGACCTAGTTCAGTGCTTTAGTCAGAATACCTACTCAGTATATTTATTGGGGGAAGAAAGGAGGCAGGAAGGAAGAGAGGAAGAGAGAAGGGTATATACATTAAAGTCTTAAACGTAATAATAATTATAAAAATGAGAGCAACATTTATTGAGCCCTTATGATGTCCCAGCCTTCTCTCGTTGCCCTGAGATATAGGTTTCATCGTACCTATTTTATAAATAAGATATCAAACTCAGAGGTTTAATAACTTACCCGAAATAATTCAGCTATGAGGTGACACATAGAGGACTGGAACTCAGTCTGTCTGACTCCAGGGTTCTTTCTAGAGTCTATATTATTCGACAGCAGGGCTTCTCGATGCTGGCTCTTTTGACATTTTGGGGCTATGCATTCCTTTGTTGTGGGGGCTCCTTTGAGCACTGCAGTATGTTTAGCAACATCCCTGACCTCTACTCACAGATGCCAGTGGCACTCTCCCCCTGCCACTAGTTGTGACAACCAAAAATGTTTCCAGACATGGCCAAATGTCCCCTGGGGGACAAAATCATCTCTAACTGAGAACCACCACCTTAGAGGAAAAAGCTACATCCTAAAAACAGCAGATTAAAACTCATGGTTCCTCAAACACAGGGTTTTGTTTGTTTGTTTGTTTTTTGTTTTGTTTTTGTTTTTTGTAAATCTTAACATTTATCTTTACCTTCCTTTGGTGAACTCAGTTTAAGGAAATTTTCAAACCTGGTACATTCTTCACTGGTTATACTCTATCTCTTATTATACTTTTCAGAAACTGCTCCCTCCCCAGCCTGATTTCATCTTTGAATTTGAAAAGCAAGAAGAATAATTTTGATTTCAAGGGAAGGCAAGCACAAAACTGATGGCTCAGACTTAAGGGGGAATTTCTGATTTGCTATCAGATTGTATCTTTTATGTTCAAAGCTGTCACCAGTCCAAGGACAGTTATAGAATTAAATCTGAGACTAAGTTTTGTCTTTTCCAGCTAATTAATTTGTTTAATTCATAGTCTTATTTAATGCAATGGAGATTTTTTTAAAGCTGAAAATCTTTCACTTAAGATTTCTAAGGAAACTATTAAGAATGAAGAGGTAGTCTACAGTAATAGAGAAATTAGTGACACCTGGTGGTGGACCATATAAAACTTCTTAGCGTTTAAATAGGGTTGTATTATTAGTATTATTATTAAGCATAATCTGTGCTATTTCAGTCAAGTACTATAAAGTATTTTTGGCTCACAGCTGTTTTAGTAAGCAGGGCAGGAGTGTATAATTGCAAATGGTTTTGCTGTGGAATTCAGAGTAAACGATAAATTTTTTTTTCTTTCTGGCATATAAAAGCCTTGTGCAGGCAGGAACAGGGCAGAGGCAAATTCATATGCTTATAAGACTTCCATCAGGAATTGTCTTTGGCTCTTTGAGTCAGAAAGTTAAGCTTGGGTGCCTGTAGAATGTGGCCCACATGGAAAGGGTATGGCTTGGACATGGTTGCTAAGAAGGAGAGTCCTGCATGATGGGAGATGAATGTTGCTTGCCTGGTGTGACAAAGGAGCTCATCAGGAGAGACCAGGTACACATAATAACAGTCATTGAACCCTTTCATTAGACCCTCTTCTGAAGTTCAGCCTGAAATTGCCAGGCATTTGTCTCAACCAAGCATGTGTGTGTGTGCGTGCTGTGTATGTGCGTGTGCGCGTGCGCTGGTCTGTGCATGTACGCATGTGTGAACAGATGATAGTGATTAGAGGCCACTTCACTAGTCACAGGCACTGGGATGCAAGCTGGCTGCCTCAGAGGAAAATGCTTCTCTTGCTATTACAAACTCATTGTGTAGAATTTGAATCCTGAGCCAACTGTTAATTGATACTTCACTGGAGTCACTACTGACACAGCCTCGGCTCATGAGCATTTCCTTTGAATCTTTGTAGCTGCTGGAATTAGTTCTACTAGGAGATGCTTGGAAAACCTGCTACTGGAAGATGGTTTAATTCTGGCAGGAGGACTGAGCCCGTAATATGCACTCCGCACTGTCTAATGTCTGGGATGTTAAGGCAACTGAGGTACGGCCCTGCACTTGGGGGTATGAAGTTCAGGGAGAGGCAATAAGCATATGTGTTGGGTTTGGTGTTACAGAGACAGAGCACAAAGTGCAAGTTGGCAGAAGGAGAGCCGAGCTGACAGAAGCCACTGTGCCTAGAAGTCCTTGAGGTTTCCGTTTTCCTTGAGTTTGGTTTAACCAGTGTTTAGGAGCAGTCATGCTTTTACAAAACTGTTTACCTGGGGGCTTCTGATCCCAGCAGCCTTAAACCACCTCACCCTCCTGACCTTGTATCTTCTGTCTGGGCCATTGTTCTTTCTACACACTTTTGTTTGTCTATCTCCTAGTCTTTGAAGGCCACTTTCCTGACCTCACTCAAGTCCATGATAGCTTCTCTTATAGCAACAAATAGAAATATGGTAAACAACTTAAATATGCGACCATTAGAATTTAGTTAAATGTATCATGGAATAATATGCAGTGATAAAAAATAATGATATAGAAAGTTGATTGGAAAAATATTTACTTATTTGGTTAAGCAAAAAATTAGGTTATAGAGGAATCTGCATAGTATTTCCCAGAGACCACAACTATGAATCACTGTTTTAAAATGAAAAGCAGTGCCGTGAAATTGTGCCATGAAATTACTGAGAGTCTGAGATCATACTTAGTAGGATTCCAAATACACCACACACACACACACACACACACATACACACACACACACACGCACGCACACACATATACACACACAGGAAATGTTGACAGAGATCACTCTGGGTAGTCTTAAACATGTATTATTTTATAATCTTAAAAACTTGATTTATAAAATTTAGCCTTAAGGTGATTCAATAGAGAAAGGATAGTCAGTTTGGCAAATAATACTGGAAAAAATTGGACATCCACATGTAAAAAGAATAGGAATCTAGATGATGGCATATACCTTTCACAAAATTTAACTCAAATTCACCAGAGACCTAAATGTAAAATGAAAAATTACATAACATCTAGAAGATGATACAGGAGAAAATCTAGGTGACCTTATGTTTATTGTGATGACTTTTTTTTTAGCTACAACACCAAAAACTGGATCTAAGAAAGAAAAAAATTGATAAGTTGGACTTTGTTAAAATTTAAATATATGCTCTGCAAAAGACACTGCTAAGATAATGAAAAGACAAGAAATAGACAAGGAGAAAATATTTGTAAAACATATATTTGATAAAGGACTTGTACCCAAGTCGTTTGGGTACATGTTAAGAACTTTTAAAACTCAGCTGAAAATACAACCCAATTAAAAACTGTACAGACACCTAGCCAAGAAAGATATCAGATGGAAAATAAGTATATGAAAAGTTGCTCAACATCCTATGTCATTAAAGTATTGCAAATTAAAATGAGATACCACTACATACCTATAAGAATGGCTAAAATGCAAAATATTGAAAACGCAAAAATACTGACAAGGATGTGGAGCAAAAGGAACTCTCATTGTTGGTGGGAATGCAAAATGGTAGAGCCACAGTGGAAGGCAGTTTGTCAGTCTTTTACAAAGCTTAAGTTGGTCCACCATCTGATTAAGCAAGCATGCCTCTAAGTATTTACCCAAATGAATTAAAAACTTATGTTCACACAAAAAAAACTACCCGTAAATATTTATAGCAGCTTTATTCATAATTGCCAAGCTGGAAGCAACCAAAATGTTTTCCAATAGGAGAAAGGTTAAATTAACCGTGGCACCTCCATGCAATGAAATATTATTCAGCAATAAAAAGAAATGAGTTGTCAAGCCACATAGACATGGCAGAACCTTAAATACTTATCATAAAGTGAAAGAAGCCAGTCTGAAGAGGCTCCGTACTGTATGCTTTCAGCTCTATGACATTCTAGAGAAGGCAAAACTATTGAGACCGTAAAATGTTAAGTGGTAGCCAGCGCTTCCAGAAGGATGAAGGGAGGAAGGGATGATAGGTGGAACGTAGGGGATTCTTCAGTCAGTGAAACTGTTCTGTACAATACTATAGCAGTGTATATGTGGCATTATGCATTTAACAAGCCCGTAGAATGTACCACAGGAAGAGCGAAACCTATTGTAAACTATAGACGTTAGTTAATAATATATTA
Organism: Rousettus aegyptiacus; assembly: GCF_014176215.1. Taxonomy (NCBI): domain Eukaryota; kingdom Metazoa; phylum Chordata; class Mammalia; order Chiroptera; family Pteropodidae; genus Rousettus; species Rousettus aegyptiacus. The sequence continues at coordinate 107,154,672 of NW_023416307.1, read as the reverse complement.
ATATTGACGTATCGATTATAACAAATGTACACCAATGCAAAATGTCAATAATGGGGAAAATGTGTTTTGTGATCGAGGGAGGACATGTATTGGAGTTTCCTGTTTAATTTTTCTGTAAACCTAAAATTGCTTTTAGTTGTTGTTTTTAAAAATCTAGCCTCCAGTAAACCCTTTGAAGACTCTCTTTTGACCTTTGGCCCCAGGCTAACTAGTTCGGCTTCTTATGTAGTCCCTCTTCCATAAAAAGTATTATTGAGAAGACAAGTCATAAGTGGTGGAGTCTAGATGTCTAGTCCTCTCAAAAGGCCAAAGGAAGTACCTTGAGGTGGGGCAGGGGAGGTCTGGCTTTCTGGGTCACCTCTTCTCTCCTTGTTTGGACATCTTCAAATAAAGAATCAAGTTGATGGCAATGGAGTTACGTCTCCAAGTGAAAATATGGCTGCCTTTGGATTCAAATGCCTGTGAATATATTTCAGAGGCTCCGGATTCGAGTTTTTCACTGCCGACAGACTGAAATCTAAGAGCCATTAGACGACCGTGAGCCAGATTCTGATCTAAGAGTTATACATACACAGAAGTAGTGTTATTAATTCCATTATATAGTTGAGAAAAAATGCAGCTCGAGGGGCGTGAGTAACTTGCCCAAGGGCACATGGCTGGTGAGCACACGCGGTGACGCTGCAGACCAGTGAGCAGAGTCTCTGCTCTGTTCAGACAGTCTACTCAGAGGCAGTGACATTCAGAATCCAACAACCCCACCATTTGCCAACCCATCTTCTGATTTACTTTGCCTTCTTCATCTCTTACTCTATGTTGCAGCTTTATCACTGTCCAAAGAGTGGTGACCATGTCAGTGAATGTTGGGGTACCCTCCTCTCTCCCCCAAAGAGACACTACTGATGCTTTAAGATCAGACAGACAGTCCCTCTTTTAGAGTTGTTGTCTCATGGTTTTGCTTATAAATTCCTGAAAGATGATGACTTTTCCTGGCTGCATCTCGATTATCTGGAACCCTGCTTCCTTTTAGGTCCTGCTCGGTAATGTCTGTTGAATGAATGAATGAGTGAATGAATGGAATAATACCTTTATCATAACATTTATTTCATGCTGACATGTTGTTGCCATTCATTAATCACATTTTTCTTGAACACCTGCTATGTCACGGGCACCGGGATGAGAATACAGAAGTGAACAGACAGGCAATGTGCCTGAGCATGTGGTGCTTACATTCTACTGGAAAGAGACAGACAGAAAACAAATTAACAAATTTTATAGTCCATCAAATATTTTAATTGAACTTTTACTGAGATAATTGTAGATTCACATACACTTGTAAGAAATAATACAGAGAGACCTCATGTACCCTTTACTCAGTTTTTCCCAGTACAAACATCCTGGAAAATCACAGTGCAATTATCACAACCAGGAGAGTGATATTGATACAATCCACCTACCTTTTTCAGATTTCCAAATTTTACTTGTACTCGCATGTGTGTATTTGTGTGTGTGTGTGTGTGTACTTCTACACAATTTCATCACATGTAAGCTCATATATACCCATCTCCGCGAAGATTCCTAGTGTTGCCCTTTTGTTCTCCTATCTTGTCTTTAACCCTTGGCAACCAGTAGTCTGTCCTCTTTTTCTATAATTTTGTCATTTCCAGAATGTTATGCAAATAGAATCAAGCAATAGGTAACCTTTGAGGAGTGGCTTTTTTCACTTAGAATAATTTCATTCAGATTCATGTAAATTATTTTATTTATGAATAGTTCAGTCTTTCTTATTGCTAAGCCGTAGTCTATGGTAGAGATGAAGCACATTTTATCTAAGAATTTACTGGTTGAAGAATAATTTGGCTGTTTTCAGATTATAGCTATTATGAATAAAACTGCTTCGAACTTTGTATATACAAAGGTTTTGTGTGACCATAAGTATTTTCTCTTAATATTTTATTATAAAATGTTTCAAACATACGGCAAGGTTGAAAAATTTTCAGTGAACATACACTTACCACCTAGATTCTACTATTAATTTTTAACTAAATAGACTATATTTTAGAGCACTTTCAGGTTTACAGAAAAATTGACCAGATAATATAGAGAGTTCTCATATACCACTTTTCCTCTGTACACAATTTCCCCTATCATTCACATATTGTATTGCTGTAGTGTGCCTCATCATATAGTACAGTAGGTTTAGCTTCTAAGGAACTGCCAGATTGTGTTCTAAAGTGACTATTATTTTTTATTCCCACCATCAATGAGTGAGAGTTCCTGTTGCTCCACGTCCTCATTAGTGTTTGGTGTTAGTGTTTTGGATTTTAACCACTAAATAGGTTTGTAGTGGTATCTCATTGTTACTTTAATTTTTAATTTCCTAATGACATTTGATGTTGAGCATTTTTTTCATACACATATTTTCCATCTGATATTTTCTCTGGTGAGAGGTCAGTTCAGATCTCTTGCCCACTTTTATTTTAATGGGGTGATTTTTTCCTTTATTGTTGAGTTTTTAGAAGACTATATATTTTGGATATGTTCTTTATCAGATATGTGTTTCAAATATTTTCTGCTGTTCTATGTCATGCATATTTATTAACAGTATATTTCAGAAGTTTTTTGTTTGTTTTTAGATGAAGCTCAACATTACTTTTTCTTTCATGGATTGTGTTTTTGATGTGGGTATCTAAAAAGTGATCACCAAATCCAAGGTCACCAAGATTTTCTCTTCTGTTATCTTCTAGAAATATAGTTTTGAATTTTATATTTAGGTGTATGATACGAACCATTTTAAATTAATTTTGTGAAATTTGTAAGGTCTGTGTTTACATCTTTTTTTTTTATTTATAGGTAATGTTTATAAGAGACAAACAAAACATTCAGTTTCACAAATAACAATTACTGATCCTTTTAAATGCAATATCAATTCTTATTTTAAGCTAAGTACAATAATAATTGAATATAATATAGCTAAATGCATACAATCTGTATATCTCAAACTACAGGGAGATGAGGTAGTGGTTTCCTTAGACTTATTTGATGTCAGTCAAGTAAACATTATGACAGTGAACAAGTACTAACAAATATGTTCTTAAAACTCTACCCCAAATATTTATTCTGGCATCAGCTTTTAAGTAATACCAGATTAGCTACTACCGGAAGTATTTATTTTAGAAGCTTTAATATGATCTGGGAAAATGGATTCTTCTACAACTTGACAAATACAATGTATAAGCTCCAAAGTTTTTTTTCAATTACAGTTGACATTCAATATTATATTACTTTCAGGTGTATAATATCTTTGATTACAATAAGGATCCTTTTTCAATATTAGTTTCAGGTATACAGTATAATAATTAGACATTTATATAATTTATGAAGTGATCTCCCTATTACTCTAACACACATCTGGAACTACACATAGCCATTACAATAATGACTATATTCCCTATACTGTACTCTACAGTATATGTACTCTCCATGACTGTTTTATAACTACTAATTTGTATTTCTTCATTCCTTCACCTTTTTCATCCACCCTCCAATCTCCATCCCATCTGGCAATCATCAGTTTGTTCTCTGTATCTATGAGTCTGTTTCTGTTTTGTTTGTTTGTTTGTTTGTTTGTTTTATTCTTTAGATTCCACATATAAGTAAAATCATATGGTACTTGTCTTTCTTTGTCTGACTTTTTCACCTAACATGATACCCTCTAGGTCCATACATGTTGTCACAATGGTGAGATTTCATTTTTTTTATGGCCAAGCAATATTTTACTGTATATATGTATCATTTCTTTTTTATCCAGTCGTCTATTGGTGGACATTTAGGTTGCTTCCATATGTTGGTTATTGTAAATAATGCTGCAGTAAACATAGGAATGCATATACTCTTTTGAATTAATGTTTTGTCTTTCTTCAGAAGTGGAATTGTTGGGTCATAAGGTTCTATTTTTAGTTTTTAAAGAACCTCCATGCTATTTTCCATAGAGGCTGCACCAATTTGCAATCTCACCAAAAGTTCATGAGGGTTCCCTTTTCTCCACATCCCTGCTAACATTTGTTGTTTGTTGATTTATTGATGATAACCATTCTAATAGGTATGAGATGATATCTCATTCAGTTTTAATTTGCGTTCCTCTGATGATTAGTGATGTGTAGTATCTTTTCATATGTTTCTCTATTGGCCATTTATATGTCCTCTGGAGAAATGTCTATTCAGGTCCTCTGCCAATTTTCTAATTGGATTGTTTGGAGTTCTTTGGTGTTGAGTTGTCTGAGTTCTTTATAAATTTTGGATATTAAATATCCCTTATCGGATGTATCATTGGTGAATATCCTCTCCAATTTGGTAGTTTGTCTTTTCATTTTGTCGATGATTTCTTTTGCTGTGCAAAATCTTTTTAGTTTGATGTAGTCTCATTCTTTTATTTTTTTTTCTTTTATTTCCTTTACCCAAGTAGATATGTCCAAAAAATATTACTAAAAGCAAAGCCAAAGAGTTTATCGCCTATATTTTCTTCTAGGAATTTTATGGTTCAGGTCTTACATTGAAGTTTTTAATCCATTTCAAGTTTATTTTTGTATATGGTATAGGAAAATGGTCCAGTCTTTTTTGTTTGTTTGTTTGTTTGTTGGCATGTATCTGTCCAATTTTCCCAACACCATTTATTGAAGAGACTGACTTCTCTATGGTATATTCTTGCCTCCTTTGTCATAGGTTAATTGACCATGTCAGTATGGGTTTATTTGTGGGCTCTCTGTTCTGTTTCATTGATCTATATATCTGTTTTCATGTTAGTACCATGCTGTTTTGATTACTATAGCCTTGTAGCCAAGTAGCATGATACCTCCAACTTTGTTCTTCTTTCTCAAGATTAATATGGCTATTTGAGGTTCCAAATAAATTTTCGGGTTATTTGTTTTATTTCTGTAAAAAATACCACTGGTATTTTGATAAAGATTATATTGAATCTATAGATTACTTTGGGTAGTATGAATATTTTAACGATGTTCATTCTTCCTGTCCATGAGCACAGTACATACTTACATTTATTTGTATCTTCTTCAGTTTTTTTCTTTAATATATCATAGGTTTTAAGTACAGATCTTCTACCTCCTTGACTAAATTTATTCCTAGGTATATTTTTAATGCCATTGTAAATGGGATTGTTTTGTTAATTTCTCTTTCTAGTAGTTCATTATTGGTGTATAAAACGTTACCAATTTCTGAATATTAATTTGTATCCTGCCACTTTACCAAATTTATTTATCAGTTCTATTTGTGTGTGTGTGTGTGTGTGTGCCTGCGCGCGCGTGTGTGTGTGTGATCTTTAGGGTTCTCTTTATATAGTATCATGTCATCTGCAAATAATGACAGTTATACTTCTTCTTTATCAATTTAGATGCTTTTATTTCTTTTTATTGTCTGATTGCTATAGCTAGGAGTTCCAATACTGTGTTGAATGGAACTGTTGAAAGTGGACATCCTTGTCTTATTTCTGATATTATGGAAAATGCTTTTAGCTTTTTTCTCCATTAAATATAATGTCAGCTGTGGGTTTGTCATATATGGCCTTTATTATATTGAAGTGTGTTTCCTTTATTCCCACTTTGCTGAGAGTTTTTATCATAAAGGGGTGCTGAATTTAGTCTAATGCTTTTTTGCATCAATGATATGATCACATGATTTTTATCCTTCATATTGTTTGTGTGTTGTGTCACATTTATTGATTTGCAGATGTCGAACCAACCTGGTATCCCAGGAATAAATCTCGCTTGATCATAGTTTATGATCTTTTTAATGTCTTGCTGAATTTGGTTTGCTAATATTTTATGGAGGATTATACATCTATGTTCATCATGGATATCAGCATATAATTTTCTTTTTTTGTAATATTTGTCTGGGTTTAGTGTTAGGGTAATGGTGGCCTCATTAAATGAGCATAGGAACCTTCCCTCCTATTGAATTTTTTGAAATAATTTGAAAAGGGTGTTAATTCTTCTTTAAATGTTTGCTAAAATTTGCCTGTGAAGCCATCCAGTCCAGGACTTTTGTTTGTTGAGAGTTTTTTATTATTATTATTATTGATTTGATTTCATTAGTAGTAATCGGTTTGTTCAGATTTCGTTTCTTCTTGATTCAACTTGGAAAATTATATGTTTCTAGGAACTGATCTATTTCTTCTAGATTGCCCAATCTGATGGCATATAATTGTTTATAGCGTTTTCTTATAATCCTTTATATTTCTGTGGTGTCGGTATTACTTCTCTTTTATTTCTGATTTTGTTTATTAAGGTCTTTTCTGGTTTTTTCTTGATGACTGTGGTTAAAGGTTTATCAATTTTGTTTATCTTTGCAAAGAACCAGTGCTTGGTTTTATTGTTCTTTGGTATTTTTTTTTAAGACTCTATTTCATTTATGTTTACATTGATCTTTCTTATTTCCTACCTTCTATTCACTTTGGGCTTTGTTTGTTGTTCTTTTTCTAGTTCTTTTAGGTGTAAGGTTAGATAATTTGTTTGAGATTTTTCTTTTTTATTGAGGTAGGCCTGTATTACTATGAATTTCTCTCTTAGGACTGCTTTTGCTGTGTCACATAGATTTAGGGTTGTTGTATTTTCATTTTCATTTGTCTCAAAGTATCTTTTGGCTTATTAAGTTTTTAAGAAAGTCTGCAGCATGGGTGGGGTGGGTTTCAGGGAATCATCAATGTGACACAAGGGAGCAATCTTCACCAGTTTAATGAAGATTCAGATTTGGTGTCTGCCTGTGTCTCCAGGCCATGTGGGAGAAGGGCTCAACACAGGAACAGTGGTGGCTGTCTTTCTAGCCCTTGTCCTGAAGCCACACAATTCAGTGTCTCCTTGTTTTTCTCTGGCCCTTTTTGAGCTACTGTCCGTTCACTGAAGCTTATGGTGAGTGCTTGTGAGGATGTGATTTTGTGCACAGGCCCTTTAATTGCATGCCTGAGTTTCCAGCAGCCTCTATCTCACCTAGATCAATCCCTGCTGATTTTCATAGCCAGAAATTACGAGGACTCTTCTTCCTGGCACTGGAGCTCTGGGGTAGGAAGCCTGGTGTGGGCCTGGAAACCCTTGCTCCTCAGGGTGAAACTCTGCAGCTAAGATATGTCTCCAGATTCTTAACCACCATATGTGGGTATTTGGCCAGCCCATTTAGTGTTTCTACTACTCTCACTAGTCTTGTCATGGCTTTTTCTTTATATCCTTTGTTACAGGAATTCTGTTCAGCTAGTCTTCAGGTGGTTCTCCAGGTCGATTGTTCTAAAATTTAGTTGTAATTTTGATTTGGTCATGGGAGGAGGCAAGCACAGCATTTACCTACTTCGCCTTCTCAACCCGAAGCTCCTCTCTTTTTTCTTTGCTTTACATATTGGTGTCTAGCTGATCCAGCACCTTTCTCCATTGTATTGCCTTTGTTCCTTTGTCGAAGATCATTTGACTTGACTAATGTGAGTCTATTTCTGGGCTCTCTGTTCCATTGATCTTGTTGTCTGCTCTTTGTCCTATATTACACTGCATTGATTACTGTAGATGTTCTTAGCAAGTTGAATAATTTTCTCTTTAATCCTACTTTGGCTAGAGTTTTTCATCACAATTGGCTGTTGGATCTTGTCAAATACTTTCTCTGCAATGATTGATATGATTATATGATTTTAATTGTTTAGTTTGTTAATGCAGTGGGTTATATTAGTTGAATTTTGAATGATAAATGAAATTTACAAAACTAGAATAAATTCCAGGTATACTCTTGGTCATGACCATGATCAAGTAAAGACTAGGTACACACTTAGTCATGGTGTATATTTCTTTTTCTACATTTTTGGTGAACATTTTATGCCTAACTTCATGAGAGATATCGATCTAGAGTTTTTTTATTCTTGTAATGTCTTTGTATTAGGATAATGCTGGACTCATAAAATGATTTGAAAAATGTTCCTTCCTCTGCTGTTTTCTGGAAGAGTTTGTGTAAAATTACTGTTAATTATTTTTTAATTCTTTAAAAAAGAATTTCTAGTAAACCATCTGGGGTTAGAGATTCTTTATCAGAAGCTCTTTAATTACAAATTCAATTTCTTTAATGGTTATAGTGCTATCCAGATTGTTTATTTCATCTTAATTGAGTTTTAGTAGTTTATTGTTTTGAAGGAATTGGTCCATTTCAAAGCTATGGAATCTATGAGCATAAACTTATTTCTAGCAATCCTTGATCATTCTTCTGTGTATGTTTTTAAATAATAATGAGTTCTATGGATAAAATAAAATAGGGATGATAAGCAAAGCTTTTCAGGAGGTGATATGTGAACTGAGATCCGAAGGAGCCAACCACAGAAAAAAACTAAAGAAATAGCATTCCAGCCAGAGGGTGAAGTTAATGCAAAGGCCTGTAGGACAAGCCTGACATGTTTAAGGGAGGAAAAAACAGCTGGAGTAGAAAAGGCTATGAGGAGAATGGTTAGAGTTTGTGAGGAAGGGAGAAAATTCCCCTTTCCTCTCGCTGGTTCTTTTTGGCTGGCTGAATAATCAAATCAATTAGAGGCAGATTGAATAGAGAAAATCGAATTTAATCCTATGCACACTGAAACCCCACATGAATGAGAGAGTCAGAGACCCCACATGCATGAGAGGTTCAGAGGCAGAAAGGGGGATTGAGGTGTATAAGACATTTTGACTCAGGGATGAGTTAAGGTGACTTGAGGGATTCAAAACGTCATTGCAGAATAAGAAAAGCAAACATTCAATAATTATTAAGTTGCCCTGCCTTTTAGATAGGTCAAAAGAAGTTATCTCTGATAATTTCTCATGGACAAGGGATCTAATTCAAAATCTTTTACGGATGGGTTAAAGCAGGAAAATCATTCCTGGATTTATATTTATAAAAGATTACCATGGCTGCTCTGTAGAGAACGGATTGTAGGAGAGCCAAGGATTAGAAGACAGGTGATAAAAAGTTTGCAGTCTTCTCTGTAATATGATGGTAGGTTGAATCTCAGAGGCAACAGTGAAGATGGAGCATAGGAGGCAGAGAGAGCACATGGTTTGGAGTTATAGTTTCTATCCCTCTTTGACCTACTGGCCTCTATTCCTTTTATGGGCTAAGAAGAATCATCCCTTTTTGTTGAGCGTCCACATACTTTTCAGACTATCTAAATCTATGAAGTTTAAATAAAGTTCAGACTATCAAAAATTACCTGAGCTATAGTTTGAATTTTCTTCTGCCTTCATCCATTCAGGCAGCTATAACAAAAGCTCCATAGACTGGGTGGCTTATAAACAACAGAAATGTATTTCTCACAGTTCTTGAGATTGCAAAATCCAAGATCAAGGCACCAGCAGATTTGGTGCCTAATGAGAGCCCACTTTCTGGTTTGCAGACTACCACCTTCTTGTTTCCTCACATGGCAGAAGGGGCGGCTAAGCTCTCCGGGGTCTCTTTTTAAGGGAATTAAACTCATTCATGACCTAATCACCTCCCAAAGATCCCACTTCCAAATACCATCACACTGGAGATTAGAATTTAATTTATGAATTTGGGTGGGTGGCGGCACAAGGGGAAACACAAACATTCAGTCTATAGCACAGACCATCTAAATCCATGAAGTTTAAATAAAGTTCAAACTACAAAAATCATTTCAGTTATATTTTGGCTTTTCTTCTACTGTATAAATCAGCCTAGAAGTTTTGTGCGGGCTCATGAATTGCTGCCTAACTTTAGATGGTTTCTTGAAAAGGCATCAGCCATTTGTTGTGTCAGAGGCTTAGGCCATTGTTCAGAGTGTTGAGAGATAACAAGAGTACAGTTTAATGCGCTACAGATGTCTGGATGGTGACTCAGGCTCCTGGCAGAAATCCAAGGCAGGAAACCTGCTGTTGTAATTCGTATTCTCTGTGTCTATGCCGGAAACGGCTAGAGCTGTAATTGCAGAGTTTATAGTGATGTAAATGCAGCCAAACCCCAAGTGAAGCCTCACAGATGTACATCATTACAAGAGCTCTCAGCTTCTCGCATATGCGGTCAGAGCGATTCATTTGCAATCAATTTCAAAGACTCTGTGGAACTGGAAGAATGTTCTCTTATATTGTTTAGCTCACTTTAAAATCTGTTCCCCCCCCCTTGAAATTTTGATGAAAGGTAATAACCAAACCTCTTGTGTTCAAAAGAATGTGCTTATAATAACAAGCCCAGTATTAAAGAAAAAGACTCAGAGTATCAACAACCCTTTAGAAATGGAATATACCATTTTCCATTTGACCCGATTGTCTGCAGCACATTCTCTTTCCTTTTCATTTCATGATTAGTTAGGAGGCAGACACTTGAGCTCACAAGTCAGAAAGACTTGGCTGGGTATAAGTTTTAGAAGTTTCAGTTTTCCTAATGTGAAAGTCAAAAAAAAAAAAAAAAGTTCAGTCTACTGAATGTATAAAGTTTTAGTAACATAGAGAAATAGTCAATACATAATTATTTTATTAAATATTATATTACTATTTAACCTAATTCCTTATTCAATGTATTTGAATCCCAGAAGGAAACATGCATACTCAAGCAAGGCTTATTTACAAAAGGAAATTAATAAAAGCGTAGTTCACGTGTAGGGAAACCCCAAAGGGTGGCGCAATTACCTGGGGTTAGTAGCAGCAGGGCATTCCCACCTGTGGGCCCTTAGGGAGGCAAGAAGAAGCACCTGTGGAACGTGGAAGACGAGAGTTGTCATGGAAGAGTGGTGACCTCCAGTGAGGGGCATAGCCTGAGTGAAGTGACCTTGCAAGGAACAAGATTGAGGAATCAATACCCTGACCTCATTCTCCTCTCTCCCCGTGCTCTGCTCTGCTAGGTTTCCATTGGCTGAATCCAACCCGAACCAGAATCCAAGGGGGCCCACGGGTATGGTCTGTCCAGGTCACCTTCTGGGAAAAGAAAAGTAGAAAGTGGATCTGGAGAGACAAACTCATGTTTTTAAAGATGTATATCCTAATATAATAATTTTAAAATATGGCTTTTGTCTTCTACAGCATTTCCTGAAACTATTTTATTTGAAGTCTTTTCATACATCAACTTTATTTTCATCACTAAAGCCATCTCTGAGTCACCTAATACAGTTTTAAGAGATCTTCACTTTTTAAATAAAAAACATTATAAATTTTTCTATGATCCTGTTACTAGAATTTTTACCTAAGTCACAAATACACATTCACATATTATTACGACAATCTTTACTCTTTTTGTGGACATATGTTTAAATACTTCACTGTGTACTTACTTTCGGTATTACTTCTAAAAATTATTTTAAAAGATTAGTTATAATGGTAGTTGTTGCTTGCAACTGAGAGGTCATATTAACGTTATAAGCATCCAAGTCACTTCATAAATGTTGTTTCTTTCCCTAGTGGTATTTGGTGATGGAGTACCCTGTAATTTGAAAGAATTTGTAATGATGTGAAAATACCATTTTACTTTTGACTTCAGGAATGAATTTGTAGAGGGAGACTATATTTTTCAGGCGCATACTCTCCTCAAGCTATCTAGACCTCAGTTTCCTCATCTGTAGAATCAGAATAATACTAGTTCTTACCTCAGAGAATTATTGAGGAAAAAAATGAAATAATGCAATTGACACAAAATTGGGGACATAAGAAGTGCTCAACTTCACTTAGTTTGCTAATTATTTTTAAGTTTTGTAAATCGCCCTAAATAATCCATTTCCTCAAAGAACTATCTTCTTAACTGACAATTACTCTTTTCTTATTTTGGCTAGTAGGTAATAGATTAATGGTGTGATTTGGCAATAATGAAATGTAAGCATATGGTTGAAAAATGTTTTCACCTGGTTGCTGTGGATAAATTCCAGCATTTCTGTTAGAATTTGATCAGGAGGTAGGCTACATTCAGGGTCATTAGAGATAGTTTATGAAGACCTGTTTATTCTCTCCCTTAATGTCACACCCACCCATTTCCTTTTTAAGTACACTATTGCTAAATCTGTTGGGATTTTTTCTGTTGCCTTGAGAACTGAAGGACCTTCTGCCTCATTTTGAGCAATTGCCTTGCCCAGTAAGGTGGTGAAAGCATAGACTTCAGCTGTATCTGTCTTGGGTACAAAATAATGCTGTTTTGACTTCATTTTGATATTTGTCTTTTAGTTTTATTTTGCTTCCTTTTATTGTATTTCTCATAAAAGTAAAATGAAAAAAATTAGAATAATCTATTGAGTTTGTTCAATTATATTTAAGCTATAAGAGCATAAATATAAGCAGTTCTTAATACCCTACCATTGTATTTCTAAAATGCGGGTAGGTCTTCTGTAGTCACTTCATACTAAAACTGATAAGAAGAGCTAACACATCACGATTTTACATTTTACTATCTCATCTACAGCATTTTAGGAAAGTAATCTTAATTATCAGAAGACACCATCTACATTTACAATTATACTTAGTATTTACAAATATTAAGGGGAAGGGAAAATATGTAGATTTATCCCCTCCCCCCCCGACACACACGCACAATGGTTAACTTCTGAATAAAGAGGGAGATTTTTCCTTACAACACATACCTGTACATCATAGCTTTTTAAGCTGTATCTACTACAAACTTAAATGGGGATGAGGGACAAGGAATAGAGGAACCCTGTTTTGTTCAAGTTTTTCGGCAAGTGAGGCCTTCAGAGTACATGCATTATGATGGAGGAAGACATATTGCTAAAGCTGTGTGCGTGCGTGCGTGCGTGTGTGTGTGTGTGTGTGCGCGCGTGCGTGTTTTGGGGTGAAGAGGAAAGAGATGTTGCATCATTATGCAGACCAGCTCAAAGGGATTAGGCATGAGAGTAAAGTCAGATGCCTTCAGGGTCCAGGCAAGTCACATGAATGCATGAAACAGCAGGCTGGCTGTTAGAAAATTATCAGTGTGCTAAATGGAAATGACATGTGCAGTCAGTACTGACATCACAATCAGAAGATCAGAAGTGTATGTGTGCGTGCATAGGAGACAGACAGATGGATTGTGGTAAATTGAAGAGCCATTGCCCCTCCTGATTAATTGTTTAACCAGCAACATGTGGGCCAAACCATATCTATAGCTTGAATCTGCCCGAGCCTGTCAGTGAGTGATTTCTTGACCTTTCATAAAGGCTCAGCTGCTCAAACGAGGAATTCGATCTCTATTTGGGTTACATTAGGTCATATCCTCTCTTGACTGTGTGCCCTTTCTGAGGTACTCTGCTTCCTTCCTGGATGTATTTTTCTCTACTTATCCTATTTATTTCTTAGATTGTCCTAAAGTGACCAGTCATTCCTGATTTTTCTTGGTCTTACAGGAAGAAATGTGCTCAGTGTCTGAAAGGCCAGAGTTCTGAGTGATCAACCCAATTGGTCTTGGTAAATTTAACCCTCAGAACGGATAAGCACCCCGAATACGCTCATTTATTTGTTGCGGGTCTCGCTCTTTTTTATCTGCTTACTTCATCTGGTTTCAGGGGTAAGAGGACACTCAGTGCCTAATGCGTTTGACAGTTTGAGTTCAAGCTGCAGTATTGCATACCTCCAGTAGAGGTCACATGTGCTTTTCAAATCAAGTGGGCCTGCGAAGTATATGGGAAATAATTCAGTTGATTTTTCCTTTAATGCTTGGAGAATTCTTGGTTATTTATTGCTTTAAGGGAATTTAGGCAAAGTTTTCTTTAGCTGAGGGAATTTAAAGTAGAACAAGTGTTGTGTGTGTATGTGCTTTGAGGCAATGGAGATCAAATTTGGAGATGGTGGGAGTTTCACTGAGGGATATTATCTGAGATGACAAATTTCTAAAGGTAAATGTGACATTTAGTTTTATTAATCCTAGGCTGCTTTTAGAGTAATATCATCTGTAGAATAGTGTTCAAAGATATCTAATATTTGTGGATTCTATTTATTCAACAATACATACCAAGAACTTGCTATGTAATTAAGTTCTAGGCAATGAGGATATTGCAGAGAAAACAGACACCTCATCCCTGAAGTCATGGAACTTACATTTTAAGTGGGAGAGGTAAAACAAGTAACCAAACGAATGCATGATAACCAGTTCAGATAGTGATACCTGCTAAGGTGCTATGATAGACAGTATGGGGTGGAAGGGCAATGTGAGACCTGTAGTATGAAATGTGCTCTCTCAGGAGGTGGTTTTAGAACTGACCTGAATGAAAAGAAGCCAGCCATGTGAAGACTTGGGGGAGGGAGTTCCAGGCTGAGGGGACAGAAAATATGTAGACCCCGGAATGGAAACGACAGAAAGAATGCCACTGAAGCTGGAGTGAGATGAGCTGAAAGGAGAGGGGAATGAAATGTGCTGGAAAAGGTGAAAAACCAATGAAGGCCTATAGGCCTTGGCAAGAAGCTGCTGTTTTGCTTCATAAAACTGTAGAATCTTAATGTTGGAAGGGAGCTTGGAAATCATCTCATTCAGTTGTTCTCGAAGCATGCAAAAGACTCTCCTGAGGAACCTGTCAAGTAGATCCTGCCAGAAATTCAGATTTGGAGGCCTATGATGAGGTCTGTGGAGCCACATCTAAAGTGAGACCTATGGTTCTACATCTTCAAGCTTCCTGGTGCAGAGATGTAAGCATGCCATGAATCACATTTTGAGAAAATACTGATTTATCAGATTTCTGTGGTTGCAAGCAACAGAATTCAGCTCCAGCTAACTGAAGGAAACAGAATTTATTGAAAGATGGCTGTGTAGTTAGTGGGAAAAAGGAAAAGTTGATCAACAAGGCCCAAAGATGCTCCAGCCATCTAGATTTGCGAAAACTGTGGGGAATCTTTTTAAGACACTGTAATCTAGACATCGGCTCCACCCCAGGTTCTCTGCCTCCCAGTGCAGACTGTTTCCTCATCCATCACCACATAGTTACTGGGCATTTTCCAGGTACCAGGCAGTGTGCTAGGCACTGGTGGTGATGAACAAGAGAGCCCTGATTCGTTGTGCCCATTTTAAACCATATCATTTTTTTGTACACTTATTTGTTTATTGAGCAAACATTTATGAAACACCTACTGTACACAAAGTGCTATGAAATCAAAGTCTACAAAATAGTCTTCATCTTCAGGAACATGTAATCTGGTAAGAGAAGTACAAATAGAATGTTACAGGAATTCAAAGGAGTGAGATGTTGCTCTCAGCCTGTAGGAATTGAGATGTCTTCCCAGGAATGAGATGGATCATCCTTCTTCGTCTTCCTTGACAGTAAGGGAGACTTAGTGTAGCTGCCTAGAATTAGAAATTCCATGGCTACCTGCTAAAAGGAAACCTCTCAATTTGGCTTTAAACCTACTGTGTTTTAAGCAGCACATTTCAGGCTTATTTTTTCCAGTCTTATTGAGAAATAATTGACATTCAGTGGGCTTATCTGACCTTTGTGATGGATTATAAAATCTTTGTCCATGTAGCCCTGGAGTGGAGATTTGGGAATTAGACAGTGGTTGGATCATGATGTAGACAAATCAGTTGGATGATTCAGGCTCGTTACAGTCACACTCTTGCCTGACTCACTGATGACTCCAATCCTGCTCATCTAAGCTCCACTTTAAGCAAAGCATCCCCTCCACTTATAAAACTTAAATTTATTCTACTTTGAGCTGTTAGCATATCCAACTAGATGATTGAGACATGCTGCTTGATGCTGGGGGTGGTGATGTGATAGGATTCCATGAACAGTCATTTTCTTAGCATGAAGATATCTAATTTTTGTCTGAATTTTAATGCACAAAAATATAGTGCTGTCAGATCCTCAATTTTTACTTATTAGCTCTTCATGCTTTGTGTTACATTTAGGAAAACCAATTAATACTGTAAACTTGAAGCATTGGGCTTTTTTATAAGGCCATAAGTATGAAAGGTAAGAGCAGAGATTCTTAAATTAGACTCCCTGGATTGTAATCTCGACTCTGACATTTATTAGCAGCTAGTAGTTAGGTAAGTTGCTGAACTTCTCTATGCTTTAACTCTCTCGTTTCTAATATGAGAACTAATAACGATAATCATCTTTGGAGTATATCAGTCAGCAATTGCCACAAAAATGCTAACAAGCTTCCCTAAAATTCAGAAGTTTGCTCTTGTTTGTGTAAATCCGTCGGGGGTCAGTAGACCAAGCTGAACTTGGTTGGGCTGGTTCTGCTACACATTGTAGGTTAAGGATTGCTCTATATGTCTCTCCTTTTCCTTGGATCAGCAGACTAGCAGAGGATGCTTTCCTCATGGTGATGACAAAGGCATAAAAAGGACATGTGGAAACACATGAGGCCTATTAAGATATAAGCTTGGAATTGGCATCCTGTAATTATATACCATGTCCTATTGACCAAAACAAGTCACATGGCCAAACCCAACATCAATGAGCAGAGAAGTATTCTCTACTCCTTTAGTGAAAGGAACTGCGAAGTCACATGGCAAAAGGAATGGCTACAGAGAGAGGTGAAGAATAGAGGCAAAAAATGAACATAATACACGGGCTTATTGTGAGAACTAAATACATCGATGTATGCTAAGTGCTTAGAAAGATTCCTGGCATACAGTATCTACTTTATCAGTACTTGCTTTTATCATTTTTTAAAGTCATCTCAGTATAGAAAATATTACAACAATGATCATTAGCATCTTGAGACAAAAAAGAGCCTGCTTTATAAGCTATTGACATGCATGTTTATATTAGACATCCATTGCCTAATATGACCTTTACAACAAAGCTGGGAGTAATAGGAATAATAGGACTTTGCCTTTTGCAGGTAAGGAAGGTGAAGCTCACAAATGCAGAGTGACTTACCCAAAATCACAGGATAATAGATCTGAGGAATTCTCCCGAGTTTTGTCTGACTTCAAAGTTTGCTGCAGCAAGACCAGCATCTACTAAGCCCCTTCCTCCCACATCATTCAGGTTTCTAGGCAATGGCTCCCCCACTGATTGTCACACATCTTCACTGGCCCCACTTTTCAATTCATTCTATACTTATTAGCCAGGGTAATTCTTTAAAAATGCAATTTTGACCATACTACTCACCCGTGTAAAATCCTGAATAAATCACTACTACTTTCAGAAATCTTAAAGTCCTTAAAGACGCTGATGTTCCAAGCCCTGCTCTCCTTCCCTCCTCCATCCTTTGCCCTTCTCCCTCACCTCTTGTTGCTCTGGCCTCCCAGGCTCCTGCTCAGTTCCCTTCCCTATGTAGGAACTTTGCAGATATTCTTCCCATGCTTGAGCTTCTCTCTCCCTCTTCCCTCAGCTTTCCAACTAGTTAACCTTGACTCATCCACCATATTTAAGCTGGAAGACCACTTCCTCAGGGAAAACTGCCTGACCTCCTTGAAGGTCAGTCCCTCATTGCATTCAGTCTCACTGCCGTCCAACCGCCTTAACCACACTGTTCAGAGTTGTGGCTCTGTATTGGTAATTGTATGATTCTGAGTATCTTAAAAACTCATATCTTTGCTTTAGTGTCTTTAGCACAGGTATGATGTGGCTTCTCTGCACCTTGCCTCGGGACTTTAAATTTCCTCCTACTCAACCATGGTCTTAGCACAAATCTATCTCCTCAAAGAATAGGACATGACATTGCTAGATCTGTGATGTCTTATCCTTCTCCTCTATAGTAACTTACACACTTGTAACTTTTTAAATTTAATATCTATTTTTTGTGGAAGTTGGCAAACTCCATGAACTCAGTAATGACTACCATGTTCATTATATTCCAGCAGCTAGCATGCGGCCTAGTAAGGAAGCTTGGTTAGAACTTGTTTAACCAAGTGACTCTGGAATGACAAAGCATCAGAGTAACTGGGTAACCACCCTGGTCTGTTTGGCTAACTTCTATAATATTCTTTGGAACTTTGTCCATGGAATACAGAAGTATGGCATTTATACGACACTTACTATGTGTTAGACACTATGCTAAATATTATCTCATTTAATCCTCAGAATAACCCTGTAAGGGTTCTGATATCATTATCTCCCTTGTAGATGAGGGAATAAAGTTGAGACAAATAGGTTAAGCAATTTGTTCAAGCACTATAGGGAGTGGCATCATCCCTAAATCACCAAAGCTGGCTCAGTGCCATCCTCATTTCACTGTGTTAGCAAGGACTCACTACATTTGTCATTCCTGTTATTGCCCCTCTTCTCATGAGATGATGAAAGCCAAATGGTCACACTCACTTTTCTGGTTTCCATGTCTATGTTCTTGGAACACATTAGATACTCAATGTTCATGGCTTATGAAATATATTTGTCCTGATACAAACCCAGGTTAAGGCAATTAAAACAAAGCAACAAAATCAGTCAATGTGAACAAAGAAGCAGTCAAGTGTTGTAGTGTAGAGGTTAAACAGACTGGCTCTACAGTCAAAGACCCTATGTTCAAATTTTGCTGCTTCTAACTATGTGAATGTGGGCAAGATATTTATCTACTCTATGCCTCAGATTCTCCATCTGAAAAATGAGAGTAATAACACTATCTATATTCCCATAGAGTTGTTGTAACATTGAAATGATTTAACATGTAAAAAAAATGCTAGAACAGTGCTATTCACATAAAAATGCTTTGTAAATAGTAACTATCATTACCACAAATCTTTGTGACTTGGCCCAAATGCTTAGCATTAGTTCCCTAGTTTCTCGCATCTCTAGAATTAGAGTTGCCTTTCCTGGCTTTGCAGAGTCCAGACCCTGTGACCTAGCTCTGTCCCTGGTTGTGTCTATTGGGTGAGCAGCCCTTAGCTTTACCACTGCCCTAGGACTGTCACATCACCTCTCTTCTCAGGCCCCATGAAGCACTTTCCTACTTGAGACCCAAAACTCCCTCCCACTTATGATGGGCTCCTGCCACCCCATCTGAAATTTCCATTTGACCCCAGAGCCTGGCAGAGCTAGTTTGTGAGCTAGGATGGTAACCCAGACATTAGAACCATTGAACGTAAGCACTTCAGTCTGCTGCTCCTTTTCCAAGAGTCAAATAAAATTCCTATAATACCATTAATTGTTCTTCCATTAACTTTTTATGATACTAAATTCTTTAAGCATTCTATTTTTTATTAAGAAATTCAAATATTTTCCATCTTTGTATTTCAAATATACACATTAAACTGCGACTGAGTAGCAGGCACTGTGCTGGACACTGAGCAAGAGAAATATCTCTCTCCTTCTAGGTAATAACCTAATAACCTAAAAAATCCACAAAACCTTATTTTCTACTATATAGATAAATCTTATGAGACTCTCCAAACAAGAGAGTATATCAGCCTCTGAGAATTTCAATGTGAATTAAATTTCTGTACCTGGCCATAGAATAATAACTTTTCCCCTCTTTATCAACCGAACTTCTTTACTCTTCAGGGAACTCAACCAAGAGTTGAGTTGCTTGCACATTGCAATAGAGACTTGGTATAAAATCACAGTGTGCTACCAAAACAAAGCAAAACAACTCCCCCATTGCTTTAAGATGCCTTCTGAAATTTCAGGTTGGCAACTGCTGGCTCTCCCAGAGAGATACCCTTTTCTGTCTGAAGTTGTGCCTCCTTCCTGCCTCTCCTTGCCACTGTGAAATTGCTTTGAACAGCACTCGTGGTTCCAGGCTTTTGAAGACTTCTTGCTAATGAAACCATGCAGGCAGCAGTTGTGCAATGTTCTGACTTTAGAGGGATGGTATCTTACAAACACACCAGGCTTCAAGTCCCAGCTCTGCCCCTTGTTATCTGCGTGATTTTAGTCAAGTTTCTTATTAAGCTTTCTGAACTTCAGCCTCCATATTTGTGGAATGAGGATGATAATAATAATAACAATAATATCAGAGTCTTAGTTGCAAGCAACAAAAACTTATTTTGGGACACAGATGTTGAATTTATTTGAAGATTATGAAATAGCTTATAGATTCAGTGAAAATAGAAAGAAGTAGATCCTGAAAGAAGCAGAATCAAGCAGCCCTGGGATTTATGAATTAGGAATTAATAGCTACTTTCACCAGGTTCTCAAGTATACATCAAAGCTCCTACCCCTCTTTCGAAATTCAGACTCATGTATTTGACTACCTTGTGATATCTCCACTTGGATATATAATAGGCATCTCAAGAGAGTATATTTACAACATAAAAATTATTCCTCCAAATCCTGAAAATCCCTGTTTTTATAAATGTACCCCTTTTTATCCTGCTACTCTAGTGAAAGATCTTGTAGCCATCTTTGTTGTCTTTTACTTACAGCTCACATCCAGTCCATTGGAAAATTTTTTCAGCTGTGCCTTTGACCTATATCCTGATTCTGACCACTTCTCATCTTCCGCATATCACCCACAGACCAAGAAGCCCTCTTGTCTTAGCTAGACCATCTTAATGACCTCTTTTCTCTCAGGTTCACTTCTTCCCCTGTCCCACTTCTATTATACACATGGCAGTCAGATTAACTATTTGAAAAGCAAAAGCAAGACATGGCAATCCTCCTTGAATGCTCTAATGACTTTCCATTGCATTAAAAATAAAATCCAATGGCTTGATTTTTACCTACAAGACTCAACATTATTTGGACACTGGCTATATCTCCAAACTCACTGTGTAGATCCCCTTCCCCCTTGCTTAGTACATTAGCCTCCTCGATATTCTTTGAACAGACCAAGTTCATGTCTATCTTGAGGTCTTGGTACTTGCTATCTTCTCCTGGGCTAGAATGCCATTCCTCTGATATTCACATGGCTGACTCCCTCACTTTATTCATGCCAAGAATCAACCCCTTAAGAAGCATTATCCTATGTAAAACAACTCCCACACTTCCACTATATTTTCTACATAACCTATGAAGGCATGAAATACATGTATTTGGTACACTACTAAAATACCAAGAGGCTTCCTGGTACCTAATAGACATCCATTAAGTATTGGAATAAATTAATGAATTTGTTAGAGTGTAACTATTAAGGTATATAGCTCCAACCATTTTTCCATTCCATCCCTGAAGGTTTTCAAATCTATGAGTCTCAGTGGTCTGTTCTGGATTGTATGTCCTTTCCTTGGTCAAGGGAAGACAAGCTTCTTTCTGCAAGACAATCTGCAAGGCTGTGTGCAATGAAAGACATGTGGTTCCCTGAAGGTAAGTTAGAGTGGCCTTCTCAGGAGAAAGTAGGAAGGATACCAGGCCCAGGCAGCAGCTGTTCAGTTCATATTGCCTCCTCATAGTACCAATATGAGGGTTACATATGGATCATGGCCTTGATTTCAGTTATGGTTATTATGAGGCACTACTAACTTGAAACTTCAGCTATATCTCTAGCTCCAGCTCTATATCTATGTATAAAGATATCTTTATTTATATATATGAAACAAACTTTGTATTGTTTTGAAAAATAATGAGAAATCATTGCCTTTATGAGACAACTCGAAAAATAGCTAATATTATTAGAATATGTTCACCGTTTTGGGGGGTAGATGAGATATTATTAACGTTTCCCCATATGTAATTCTTTAATACTTAATACAGAATGAATTCCTTTCCCTATCCCTTTGAATTTAAGTATGTTCATTGGCTAGTACGACCATTTAAGTGTGAGTGAGGGTGATGCATGCTCCTCTAACAGAAATGCGTAAGGGCTGGTACAACTTCTCCCTGACATATTACCCCTGCTGCCATAACCAGAGATGTTTCAGATGGTGAACCCACAATCAAACTGTGCAAGGTAGAAACCCCCAGCATACTATGGACATATAACATGAGTAAGAAATAAACCTTTGTTGTTTAAAAACTTATCAGATTTGGCAGTTTGTTACTGCTGTATAACCAAGACTATCCTGACCCAAATAAGGAGCTTTACTTTTCTTTTGCTCATGTCATCTGAGCAACCACTAAGTGAAAGGCACCATGTGAAGAAGCAGGTTTCCTAAGATAAATAGTATAGTTATCCCTCTATGAATTTATTTTAAAAAAGTAAATTAGGCACCTACCATGTTACCAAGTCTGATGTTAAGCCATGGAAAAGTAGAAGTGAACAAATAGATTTGCATTTGGCTTTAAGGACCTTACAATCTGGAGGGACTTACACTGAATAATCACAAAAATAACTCAATAATAATTCAATAATTGTGATGAATGCTATGGGCAAAAGTACTAGATACTGAGGTGGGGGGCAATCGAACTTTGTTAAAGGGATGGGAGTGTCAAGGAAGGCTTCCAAGAAGAGGTGACATTCATGATGAGACCCAAATAATGAGCAGCGATTTCTCAGCCTGTAACCAGAGCTGCAAGTATAATTATTCTACTCTGCGAAATCTGTTCCTTTTAACCTCTTCATTCCAAAATTGCTCTATATCTTAACCCCCTTACTAGACAAGTAGTAAGACAAAACTTTGTAGTAAGCCAAAGCCATTATCTAAATGATTCCTGAAGAAAGCAATTATCAACACCAATAGAATTATCTAACCAGTTCTATGAATATGGTGACTGTATAGTAGTAAGTATAACAGAAGAATTTCCATAATCTTCAAATACAACTAATCTGAATCATAGCAAATACAACTTTCATTTCTTATGCCATTTAGAGTAATGTTCTATTGTACTTAACTATTGGAAGCCAGCATCATTCCTCATAATTGTTTCTTATCTTATTGCTATCTAGCGTTGCAGTTTTTAAGATTTTCCTTTGTACAGCATCAACATTACAGTAGAAATATCAGTTCTTTGACATTTAGATATTTAAACTTATTTTAGGGAATATATGAGAACTAATAATAATAATTCTTCAAGTTTCATTATACATTAGTATTAGTATTATACATTGAGTATTAAAACCATCTTTCAAGGTAAGCAGGGTCAGCAATATTTTTTTTTAATGAGAATACTGGGATTCTGGAAGTTTCTGAGACTTTCCCAAGGTCTATAGCTGGTGAGGGGCTGAAAAGAAAAGCGAACTCAATTCTCTTGATACCATTGTTGAGAGACAGATGAGGTATATTTGTGATCTGGTAGTTGAAATACACAGGCATGGGTTGCTGTTCTTATACTGACTTTGTGATCTTAGGCAAGTCACTTAAACTTTCTGAGCTTCATTTTCCTCATGTATAAAGTAGAGAATCATAGTTGATTCATGGGGCTATTGTAGTGGTTAAATAAGATGAGCTGCTCTGCATTCATGTAATCATTTATTTACTTATTTATTTAGATATTGTTTGAACCCCACTCAGTTCCAAGTACTGTCTACATATTCAGAATACAGCCCTAAATAAGATAATGAGGAAGAACATTAAATATTCAAAGGAAATTTATCACCACTATTTTATGATACTATCGTCACTATTACTCTTGATCCAGATTCCTTGATTTGGAATGATGAGAAAATGATAGCAAATAATATTGACTAATAATAATATTGGAGTTACCATCCAAAAATCTTCTCACGTGAACTCAGCTTCTGTTGTCCCCCGCCTCCCATTTTCTCTGTCAAAGAGAGTGACCATTAGTCTAGAAATGTAAAACATACCATCACTAAAGACTTTGAAACTACTTAAAGCTGAGGTGTCAGAGATGTAGATGAGTCCATTTGTCCTATTCTGGATGAATTGCACTTTTGTGCAAGGTATTAAGAGAGTTTCTCAATCTGCTTGGATATTTATAATTCCTTAAAAAAGCGGAATGAGGGGGTCAGTAGATAGTGCAACTTAGAGATTCAAGAGCTTAACATCAATCCAGTGTCAAATAGACAGATGGCTTCTGTGCCCACAGAAAAAGAAAAAAGTCATTTGAGACTCATCAACTTCACTGTCTCCTTTTTTTAAAAAAAAAATGGGTTAGATCAGAAAAACATTTTGAACAGATATATCTAGATTTAAGTAAGGTTTTGTAAAAAGTTACTCATGAAATTCTTGTTTTCAGTTTGGATAAAAATAATTTAGAAAAGAATAGAGTCAGTGAATTCTTAAGCATAAAGTATGGATTAAAATCAACCCGAGTTCAGATGTTCTGTCTTTGGTCCTGACTCATTCACTGCTAGAGATGGCTTCTGTTAAGACTTCAAGGAGTGGTTCCCAAACATCCACATCACCTGGGGTGCGAGGGAAAAATAGAGCAGCTTGCTGTTTGGAGATTATGATTTAGTAGGCATGAGATGAGACCCGGGATGCTCTGCTTTAAACTAATATCAACTTTTAAGTGATATTAGTTGGAGGATATGTTAATACACTATTTGATGAAATGGCATTTTTACAAACAGATAAATGAAAAGGTTTATTTTGGAGGGTCTGAATATCATCTGTACAAGTACATGAAGTGGAGAATGACAGCTTCACATAAGCAATTTTAGAAAATATTTAGTAGAAGTTAGCTGACTGCAAAGTAAACATGTGCCAGCAGAGGGCTGTGGCTTTCAACAGAGCTAATGTAAGCTGAAGCACAGGATATCGGCAAAGGGTGAGAGATCAACTGTATAATTTATAATTTACCTAGCAGATTCCACTAAATAATACTATATCTATGAAGGTTGTGTTCAACAACCAGAATGTCAGAGAAAAAAGTTTAGGGCTTGGAATGATCTATCACCAACTAGTCCATCTAGTCCAGTGGTATTCAAGCAGGATTGCTGGATCCCCAGGGTGCCACAGGGAGTCTTCCTGACTATGAGTGGAGAAGGATTGGGTTGGGGAGGGAGCAGATAGAGTTCAGCACTCTCACGCAAAAGGAAATTTGGACCTCAGCCATTCCGCTATTATCTGTTTCACCTAGAGGTTCATATGGAAAATTTAATTTTAAATTTGGTTGATTAAAATTTGACATATGGAAACAAAGCTGAAAAATTATTGAAAAGTAAGTCAGCCTTACAATTTGCTGTCAAAAATATTGTTAGGGTATATATTTCCTCAAAAAGATGCTGAAAGAGGAAAGAAAAATATCAGTGCTCTTTTCCTTAATTTCAGAAAAAAATCTGTTACCGAGAGCAAAAAAGACCTGTGTTTATTCAAAGGCAACTTTATATGTATTTACATTTGGATAGACAAAAACATTCTTTTATCACACCGTATACTCAGCTGAGAAGCGATGCATATATTTTAATCCTTGGTACCACTTCAGAGTGATAAGCCTATTTATAAGAACACACCTCATATTCCAATATTCTAATTATTTCTCACACAAAGGTGGTGAAAAAATGATCTATGGAGAGATTTTAATGTATTTTCTGGTTTCCTTTGTTATAATAGCTCAATGCTACTTGAAATAACACTGAATATTGTCAATACAATTTATAAATATTTACATTTGGTAATCATATTAATAAAAGATCTGAATTATGCTGAATCGATTTTATTTTTTGCAAAAGAGGCAGAATCTTAATTAGCCTTACCTCTGGACTCATTAATCCATGCATAATCTCTGGTTATCTATTAAATTCAAGTAGAATTTAAATCTTTTCAAGACTCTTTGAATAAAATTCAGGTTTTTTACCCCCCTGGAGGCTACTTTTCCTTTAAAAATGCTAATTGTATTGAGAGCGTGAGAAGAGGAATATTTATGGTATTAGATAAATTTAGACAGGCTCTACTACTACAATTGCAGAACTGGAAGAGAGTAACTTCGCTATGCTATGAAAGGAAAAAGGCTAGCTATGATATAAACCAAGAAGAAAGGCCACTCTCAGAAACCTTCTGGATCACAACTTCAAGTAAAGGGTGTATACCCTTATAGATAACAGTGTTACCTGCTAATTCATATGCACTGAGCAAGGGTTTATTGTGGGTTTTATATGCTGTTTGTTCCTATTAGGAAAACAGTAAATACAAGACAGTTTCTCCTTGCTGGCATCTCATCAACTTAGATTAAGAAATAGGAGATGGATACTCTTGTACTAAATAGACTTAGTTTTAAGAACTCCATTCAGGAGTTAACAATGTGTGATGCAGACTAAAAGTCATAGTACCATGATTGAGTACTTACTCTGTGTACCAGGTGTTGTAATTTGCATGTATTATCACATTCACCCCTTAAAACACCCATTTTGAAAATTAAGGGGGAAAAAATGAGCCATGGAGTGGTTAAGAAACTCCACAAAGTCACATGCCTAGTATATAGAATGAGGATTAAATTAGCTACTGAATAATAAGCAATAATCACAGCGCCTGCCATATGAAGTGCTTCATAAGCATTAGCTCATAGGCCAGGTGGTGATAGTGGCAGTAATAACAGTGTGTGTTAGTGTCCATAATAACCCTATGAGCAAGTTGTCGATTTTAATCCTAATATTTTCATTGAGAAACAGGCCCTGAGAGTGCAAATAACCTGCTTGGAGAAACTAAGCAGTAAAGTAGCAGAGCAGGAATTCGAATCTATACTTTTCTTCCAGCTTTTCCAGCTCTGGAGTTTATATTTTATTTTCCAGAAGGCCAGTATCCTCTCTGAAAAATTTCTGCAGGTAGCAACAGTGACAACAGTGGAAGTTAAAGGCTCACGTCATAGTAATATTCAGGAGAAATTGGATAGTAAAGATTGAGTAAGGTGGAGATTAGAGGCATAGGATCAGTTTGGATGTTATCACATCAATCCAAGTGTGATAAAATTGATGTAATGAGAAAGAAAATGTTGGCTTTGACAGCAGAGAGAGAGGGAGAGCACGAAAGAAAGAGAGAAAGAGAGAGGCCTTAGAGATGTTTAGAAGGATTTAAGGAATTTAGTGACAGGCTATTAGGCATGAAAGGGAGAGTTCACCTGGACCAAGAGCAATTGCAAGGTTAAGACTGTATCTTTTTCATTCACCTGGTATCTGTCTTGCTTAGCCAAGCATGTGCCTACTAGCAGGAGCTCTATAAATACTGGTATAATACATTAATGAATGACCAGAGGTAATGTCAGGCTTAGAGCCTGCGTCCTGCACTGAAGCAAAGATAGCCCAGGAAAGGGCTCTAGTTTGAAGGAAAAAGGAATGTCATTTTCATATTATTAGTTTGAGCTGAAGAAATTACAAATGAAGAGTGTAGATGAATGTAAGAGACTGAAATTCTCAGGCAGGTCAAAGCAGGCAGTTCAGCTACCTGTGTAACAGGTGATGATGGTTGAATAGTTCGAAGGGTAGAGTTTTCTTAAAAAGAATGAGAAGAAATCAGAAGAGTGAGGCCGGACCCCAGAGAAAAGAGCAGAAATAGAAGGGGGACTAGAAAGTGATAACAGAAAGGAGCCCTTTGGAATGTAAAGTCACAGTTCCCAAGGAAGGGATGCATATCCAAAAGGAGGCAGCATTAAGGTTGTTTAGTGTTTCATACTGAATCAGGGGAAGTAGAATGGAGAAACAGTCCTTGAATTTGCCCAAAGGAGTTTATCTACAACTTTGGAAAGAATTGATTCAGTGATTGCAGTGAGAAAATAAAGGCGATTCATTGATAGATGTTTAAATGAAACCTAAGCTGGGGTGGGGCGGGGAGGGGTTTTTTAAAATTGAGAAGGAAGGAAGTCTTACATGAAGATGCTATTATTTTCTAGATTAGGAAAAACAAATCACTCATGCTTATGGTCTATGTTATGGGCTGAATTGTGTCCCCCCGTAATTCACATGTTGATGTTCCAACCTCCGGTAATTCAGAATGTAGCCATATTTAGAAATAAGGTCTTTAAAGAGGTGATTAAATTAAATGAACCATTGGGATGGGGACTAAATCCAATATGTCTGCTGTTCTTATAAGAAGAGAAAGACACCAAGGGTGTGTGTGCACAGAATAAGACCATGTGAAGAGGCAACAAGAGGACAGTCATCTGAAAGCCTAAGAGAGTGGCCTCAGGAGAAATCAAAACTGTCAACACATTGACCTTGGACTTCCAGACTCCATATTGTGAGAAAACAAATTTCTGTTCTTTAACCGGATCCCCCAACCCACATCTATGGCATTTTGTCATGGCAGCTAGAGCTGATTAAGGCAGTCTTCAAGGTAGAGATGAGGGTCAGTGTGGAAAGATGGGCAGGCAGTATTGGAGGAATGGATCACAGAGAATAAATGGACATACAAAAACAATATAAAGTTAGTCAAGAAATTAAAACAATTAGGTGCTTATTGACAAATAGCCAACCTATGTGTTATTTCTTGCTTGTTTACTTTTCTTGAAAGATTTCAATATTTGTCTTTTTCCTCTGAATACAGTGATCCAGTCCTTTGAAATTTGAAAGCTGGTATTCAAACTCCCTAAGGTGTAATCTCTTTTTCCACCCTGCTGCATTTTTTTTTTGTCGTTGGTGTTGTTTTTGTTCATTTAATAAATCACTATCTATTGCTGAGAAGGTGATTGAGAGAGAGGATGTTGCTCTCAAGGCCTTTCACATCATTATTTTTTATTTGATCGTAATTGGGATGTTGGTCATCAATCATCTAATACCATATTTTATTTTTCACTTTAAAGCATTTTCAGACTCCCTTCTTGTTTCTTTACCACTGTATGGAATTCTGAGATTGATTTGGGCTAGCGAAGACTGAGAAGAAATTTACTTTCCCACCTATGGAATCTGAAGGTTTAGAGACTCAGAGCTTCTCCAAGACCTTTTCTTGAACCCATGACCATTTTGTGAAGAGGGTCACAGATGAACTCCTTCAGTTAACTCATTTAAATCTTACTCTCTAAAGCAGAGAATAAAATTTAAAAAGCAATTGCAAAGGAGATGGCGCTTTCAATAGGAACATCTATTGAAACAGTAAATAAACGACAGATATGATGACACAGTGTCCTAAAGGCAGATAAAATTGCTTTAAACCTTCATTATAAAATGATCCTTCAACTCAAGTCAAAAGAGCATAGATATGCTGGACACATGACTACTCAAACCCTCAAAGAAAAAAACAAATAAAACCCATGCTGGGATTTAAAAAAAAAAAAATGGCATAGATGGTAGAGGCTCTGTTCATGCTCTGCTGACCAAATCAAAGTTGTGACGGAAACAAGGAGCAGCAGCAAGGAAAATTCACCTGGGATCTAGAACAAGCCGTACAACTATGGAGAAATCCAAGAAAGTACCCTGCAATGGCAGAAGGTAGGATGGAGCGAGGACACTGTGCTGCCTGGTCCTGAGTGGCTGAGTGAGACGGGCTGTGACAGCGGCAGACGCCACTTAAAGGGACTGCATCCGCAAGCAGATGTTTGTGGTAACAGACCCATTCTCTCTGAACATCAGTGCCCATTTCGCGCGCAGGGGGCACCAGGGACTTATAAGAAGACATTTTTCAAGTGAGGGCCAAGGAGAGACTTGCTCAGTACAGAAGTGCCGGTGGTATCCATTGTTCCCTGTTGAGCCCTCCCCCCTACCAGTGTGCTGCACACAGTGCCCTCATAGCTGTGACACCATCAAACTGAATAACAAAGGTCACTCTGCCCAGAGGATTCCCTGAAACCCCGCCTACCTCAACTAGGGTCCCACCCAAGCCACATTCAGGTGTGTCCTCAGTGAATCAGGTGCTCCTTGCTGAAGCTCACACTAGTGGAAGCAACTGGCCTTGGTTTCTGGTGTGGCCTTTTGAGGCAACTATAAGGAGAGCATCTGTGGATTGATCGCTGAATCTTAACAGGTGGCCCAAGAGGGGTAGATACTTGGGTTAAATTTGGCCTTTAGCTGAACTCCTCTCAAGACTGTGCTACTGGACACATACTTCACAAATCCACACTAATAAGATCGGGAGACTTAGGAGCTTTGCTTAGTTCATAGAAACAGACATGGAAAGGCAGCCAAAATGGGAAGGCAAAGAAGCAGAAACCATATGACAGAACAGAACAGAGATCCAGATAGAATGGAATCAAGTAATCTAACAGATGTAGAGTTCAAAACACTGGTTATAAAGATGCTCAATGAACTTTTGTGAAGTGTAGATAAATTCAGTGAGAACTTCAACAAAGAAATGAAGTGAAGAACACATTATCTGAGATGAGAAGTATATTAAATGGAATAAACAAAGGAATAAACAAATTGAATAAAGAAGACAATCAAATGCCCTATCTAGAGGATGGGAAAGCCAAGGACACTCAATCAGAATGGCAAGAAAAAAGATGCCAAGACTATAAAAATAATTTAAGGAGGATATGGGACACTATTAAAGATCCAAATATCCATGTGATTGGTATAACTGAAGAAAATGAAGATATTGAACACATGTTTGAAGAAATAATGATGGAAAACTTCCCTACCCCGGTGAAGGAAATGGACATAAAATCCCAGGAAGGTCTGAGAAGTCCAAAAATCAGGGATCCAAAGAGGTCCACAGTAAGACACATCATAATTAGAATGTCAAAGATTGAATACAAAGAAATATTAAAAGCAGCAAGAGAAAAAAAATTACATATAAGGGAACACCCTTACAACTGGCAGCTAATTACTCAAAAGAAACTATGCAAGACAAAAGGGCTTGACAAAAAATATTTGAGAGGCTGAAGACCCAGGATATACAACCAAGAATAATTTATCCAGCAAAGTTATCATTTAGAGTTGAAGGACAGATAAAGAGTTTCCCAGACAAAAATAAACTAAAGGAATTTATCAACACCAAGCCAGAATTACAGGAAATGTTGGAAGGACTTTTTTAAGAAGAAAAAACATGTATCAAAAATAGGAATAAAAAATGGTAACAACTACATTCCTATCAATAAGTACCTTAAATGGAAAAGAATTAAGTGCTCTACCAAAAGATAGAGTGACTGAATGGATAAGAAAACAAGACTCCTACATATGAAAAGGAAGGGGATGGAAAAAGCTATTGCTTTGATGGACCTAGAAGTTACTTAAGTCAGACAGAGAAAGATAAACACTATATTATTTCACTTTTATGTGGAATTTAAGGAATGAAAAGAACAAACTAATCAAAAAGAGACTCACAAATATAGGGGACAGTTTGGTGACAAACAGAGAGGAGGGTGTTTTGGGGGACTAGGAGAATGAGGTGAAGGGTTAAAGAAGTACAAATTAGTAGCTGATGGATGGTCACGGGGATGGGGCGCATGGCATAAAGAATGCAGTTAGCATTAATACGTTGGCTAAGTGGAGGGTCAGGGGAAGGAGGAAATGATTGGGAGGATCATTTTACTAACTACATAGATGTCTAACCAATGTACTGTATACTTGAAACTAATTAAAATTTTAAAAAAATTAAAAATCAGTTTGTGTGGCTTCATCCTTGTGGATTAGCCACATTCCTTCTGAATTTTGAAAGTCAAATAGTCGGCAAATGGCTAATAATAGACAGAAATGTGTAAATGAGTGGCACATACTTAGGTGTCCACAGGAAATGGGCATGTTATTCCTTCTTTAGCTTCCGAGTTCTCTACCCTGTGGAAGAAGCTTTCCCCAAATTTAGCCCAAGATGAGAAGAACAATATTTTAAAATACTTGACAAGATTTCATTTAGAAAACCAGGCCCTTGAGAGTGTTCTGAAAGGACTGACTGCCTCTATCAGGGATTTCTTTAATCTTTTGATTGTCCTTTAGGGAAGTTTTAAGAAAAAAATATATTGACAAGATGTCTAGTGTGCCAATAAAGAATCTATTGGATACTTTCTTTTAATAGAACTTCATAATCTCTTTTCTGTAGAGGTCTGAAAATGGAATTTGTGCTCATCCAAAAACTTATCCTGGAACTTAACATGACCATTTCACACTGTGATGTTTCAAATGGATCAGTAGTACCACATGGCCTTCTATATATGATTTGTGGGCAGAGCTGGAAGTTTCTAGGCCTGAGGCAAAACTTCGGGATGGGTCACACAGCACTTTTTGGGTTTCCAAATAAATACATCTGCTCTCCAGCAATTTAGAAATTGCTTGGATATTATTCAAGCCCATTGGGGAAAATAAGATATTTTATATTTCATACTCTCAGGCCGAGCTTTAAATTCATGAGTGAGAATCTTATGAAATTTTAGAGTGTTGAGTTAGATGAAGACTTCTATATAAACAGAGTACATTTAGAAGATCAGAAAATATCTTCAGAGCCCCATTATTGAATTAGAATGTAAATAATCCTATTGGGTTGTATGATAAAAGCACTTATAGATCCTAGGTCTTCAAATTCTTCAGTCTCCAGTTATACTCACATGATATATATATTATATATATATATATATAATTTTTATTTATTTTTATTAAGATATAGTTGACAACTTATATGATATTTTGATTATAGTTTATGAATATGGAAGAGCCTACCATCTGTTTTTGCTGAGGCCTTGGATTTACAGTTAAATTCTGTACTGCACAGGTTCCTTGTAATGATAGTGTCACTATAGTTATTTCATTAAGTAGTACTTTAAAAAATATTACCCTAGATACCAGCATGTCCAAAAGCCTTATCTCTAGTCCTGTCCTTCCCTTTAAACCACAGACTTGAATATGCAGTGGTCCACCAGACATGTCCATTTGGATGTCTAAAGGCATTTAGAAATTAACATGTCCAAAGAAGAACTCTTGGTTTCTACCTTAAAACTTGCTCCTCCGAAATTCTTATCCTATCAATAAATAGTACCACCAACCTCCCAACAAAACAAGTCCCACACCTACACATCAACCTTGGTTTGTCTTCCACTTTCCCTTTTCTTTCAAATTTATCAGCAAGTCCTATCAAAAGCACTTTTTGGACATATCTCAAATACAGTGGCTTCTCTCCATCTTCACTACTCTTCCCCTAGTCTAGACCATGACCATCTTTCAAGAGAGTCCCTTCTTCTAGTCCTGCACATCTAAAATCTATTCTCCATATAGCAGCAAGAACATTCTTGTTACAATTTTAATCAGTTTACATCACTCTTCTGTGAATCATATAATGGCTTTCCTTACACGGATAAAATATTAACTCTGTTTTGCGCCCTATAAGGTCCTACGTGATACGACCACTTGACATCTCTCTACTTTATAATAGACTCTTCTCTATGTTAGTCACTATTTATTTCCCCACTACCTTGATCTTTTTCATGTTTCTGTTAAGGAGCAAAAACTACCCCCTCCCACTCCAGTGCCTTTGTGCTTCCTGAACTCTCAGTCCCACATGGTGCCCTGTCCGCCATCCCCTTCTCCCCCCAGAGCTTCACAAGATTGGTTCTTTCTTTCTCCTTATTTAGGCCTTAGCTCAGGTGTCACCTTATCAGAATGATCTTTCTTGACCATGTCATGTAAAGTAGCTACATACATCACCTTATCTTCCTATCACTTCCCTTTGTTTGATTCATGGTACTAGTTACTGTCTGAAATTATTTCTTTATTTACTTGTTTATTTACTCTCTCTTTCATTACAATGCAAGCTTTATAAAAACAAGGAACATACTTGTCATATTTGCTAATATATTCCTACTGCAAAAAAATAGCTCCTGGTGCATAATAAGTGCTTAAACAAAGAGTGATGTCAGTATGGGATTCTCATTTTATTGTTTTTCACAAAGTCATGCCTTAGACTAATCTCCCTCCTTAACAATCTCTCTTAAACATTCCATTTTATCAAATACAACTGACTTAGCTCTGTGTAAATTGTGATGATGGTTTCATTTTAAAATGGACAACAGAAAGATTAAAAGAAAAACCAAGACAAAAATAATGTTGACAGAGGTATAGATTCTGTTGCTGTATAATAAAGATAGCATTTATGAAACACAACAGCCGTTAAATGAGTTAAACATTTATTTAACAACTAGCACATGAAAAATAAATATTCAATTTACTTGAAAGAGACAGAAAAAAATGTTTTCTACCGAAATATCTTGACAGGATGTAGCATTTTATTACCAGCCTTCGAGCCACTGGTTTTCTAGCCTCTTGAGGCTTAAACAGACAAAGTTTACAATTCTAGGTATAAAAAGCTCCTATGTTAGAAGCCACTTTCAGATAAGAAAAGAAGTCTTATTTTATAAGTGTAATTATCAGGTTTAAGTGAAACTGACAGCCTGGAAAGGTACAATAAAATAGCTTCAGGACAATAGTGAATTTTAGTAAGGAAATGCCAACCTATCATCTTTAGTGAAATCATGTACTTTGAGTTAAAGTCTTCGTTTTATTGTACTATAAAATAAAAGGTGAAAAGGATTTAAGGAATCACATAGCAAGGATTAAGCAAACCAAGTGAGATACATTTTAGATATTTAAAAAATTCTTGCTTCATAAAGACACAGTTCTCCAGAAAACTGGAATCCATGTTATTAAACAAAACATTAATTACATGGTTTTATACTTAGCAGAGCACCGAGGAGTTATTATACAGAATGTTCTATGTTTTGTGATTTTTCTCTTACTGCCAAGTTGGCTCTTTAATAAAACAAATATAATGTAAATCAGAGGAGTAGAAGAAACTTGGACTGTCAGAATAAATGGGCACAAAATATTAAACAGATCAACTTCACTAAGAAGTGTCATTAGTATTGGTTCTGAAAGTAAAGAATAAAAAGTTCAAGTTATGAGTTGATCTATAAATCCATATTGCATTTACTATAAAAGCATAAATCAAACATTTTAGAAGAAATACTATACAACATAGTGGAATATTTTTAACAAAGAATAACTCCATACATGGTTTGTACATACTAAATTATAGATGCTTAGAATGTTAGTATTATAACTGGATTGTTGCTTACAGTTTATCTAATACAATATTTATGATGTGGCTTAAAATTGTCCTAAGTCATTGCATTAAATAACATTAAATTGTACAGTAGAAAAAATATCCACTGTCGAATTCTTATTGTCTTTAAAACTCTGTAATGGAAATATGCAAGCACACACAGAAGAGAGAACAAACTACCATGTAGTGATCACCCAGATTTGTCTCTTGTCAAATTTTGGGAATTTTCAGCCATAATTTTTCAAGTACTTTTTCAGCTCCATCCTCTTTCTTCTCTACTGGGACACGAATGATATGAAATGCTAAATCCTCGAGGCTCTGTTCAGTCTAGCAAAACAGAAAACTTTCAGACAATAGCTACTCTATATTAATCGAATACCAGTGAAAACAACTGTGTGCCCCCATCTCCCCAACTTCACCCGCCAGCAAATGTCAAGTGGAAAGACTAGAGTTCCAAATTCACCAGGCTGTAAAAAGGAACCCTAAGGACTTCCCTCCATCTTATCTCCCAACCATGGTTTACAGAGAAAGCTGTGTAGGGAGCCAGGACTTCCATGCCTGCCAGGCAGTGACAAAGCCCCACTCCTACCTGCAGAGTCAGAGAAGATTCCCTGAGGGGCATGGATTTCCATCACCGTCCAGCAGGATTGAGGCACTTCTCTTGCTGCAGTGATGGCAGAAGCCTAGTGGAGTCAGGACTCCACTCTCCCCAGTCTCCGCACTGACACTCCCATCGTGTCAGTGGAGAGAGTGGTACAAGATACTCCTACCCCTCCAAGCTAGGAAGGTATTATCAGAGATAGAGGAGGAGGGTAACTTGGTTTTCCACCCCCATCAACACTAACACGTACATCTTCTGCTCCGTAGGTATCAGTGGACGCCAGGTGGAGAACCTGGACTTCTACTCCTACCTGGCAATAATGAGGCAGCATTCCCTCTTCCTTGCTAGACCAGGACACCAGAATCACAAGCCAGCTAAAACAGAGATTTTTGAGAATCATGCTATTCCACATGCAATTTTCCTGGTCCTATGTCTATGTAGAATAGACTTATTGGGGCTTTTTTGTCTGCATCCTTTGGGGTTTTCAGGATGCTGGTTTGTTCATGTCCGTGTCTGGGATATGAGAAGCAAAAAGAAAACCCAAAGGACTCAACACCATGTTGTTTCCAAGATCCCTAGCCAGTCTGCCTTGTTCTTTCTGCCTTTCAGAGCCTCCTTATGTTTATTTTATATATAATTTCCAGGGTTTGTTCTTGTTCTTAGCAGAAAGAATAATGAAAATATATGAATACTCCACTTTCCCCCTGGGCTGGTTTTCATTTTCTCACCTCTTCTCATTTCTTGCCATTTATTTCTTGAAAAAGGAGGGTTTTTGTTTTATGTTTGTTTGTTTTGAAGAATTTCCACCATTCTGCATTGCTGGTTGCATTTTTTTTTTTTTTACCTAAGAATAGATATTTTCTATTGCTATCTTAGAATGCTACTTGCCACTCCACTACAATGAAATATTAATAAAACTGTTTTCAGTGACAAATAATCTTGTCGAAGAACTTTAGGAATTTAGTGGCAGGTATAAAGACTAATATACAATATTATTGTAATATCGTAACAAGTAATATTATGTAAAATTATTGGACTCATATTGTACATGAGTTAAGGAATAATAATTTAGTCTCAAAAAAATTTATCCTCTTAGGTCTTTTTCACTATTCCAAGTGAAATAGTTATTAGTAAATAACTATTTTTCCTCAAAGTCTACTAGCTCCACAATGAAACTCTTAGATATTGATATGTTCTTTCTGATATATTTTTTCAAACATCCCTTACTCCTCTACCCTCTTGCAACTATCAGTTTATTCTCTGTATCTATGAGTCTGTTTTGTTTTTTGTTCATTTGTTTTTTACATTCCACAAATAAGTGAAATTATATGATATTTGTCTTTCTCTGTCTGCCTCTTTCACTTGCTGATTGCATTTTTATGTATCATCTCCCAGGTCCTTCTATTTTCTGTATTTACATATACTGCTAATTAGAACTAGACTCAACTAGCTTCCTGTTTAATTCTTTAGAGGAATATTTTATGGATAGTTTGTGACCTCTGCACCAGGTTATGCTAATCATCTGAGCATCTCATTTTTTGTGAGGTAAAGATTAATTAGAGAGTTGAGTTGTTGGCTTTACTCATTATACATTTTCCCATCAACTCTCTCTTTCCCATTCAATTTTCTTCAGTTGTAATAAAATAGCACACCTTTTATCCAACTGCATTCTGAATAAGTTAATATACAATCCGGAAGTAGCACATGGAGGACCAACAGTTAAATTGGGGAAAACAGAGCAAGCAGTGTGAGACTTAATACCTTTCAAACTGAAAGAGTGGATCTGAACCAAGATTTTCCTTTATTCTTCCCATATTTATTAAGCAGATAAATCAGTCTACCTCTTCTGGAATAGCATGAGCCAATAAATGAAAGAGGCCATGAGTTAATGTTAATAGAACTTTCATCTTATGAATTGACAGAACTCCTCCCTACAATAATATCAAGAAACAATTCTTGGCTTTATACTTATCTCTATATAATAGTTTAATAGATAGCTGGCACTAAGATTTTGTTAAACTTTAGAAAAATGTTTATTTTACAGATAATTTCCATTTCTACCATATGATAACAGTTTTTAATTATGGTAGTGATATAAGATTTCCTTTGAAAAATAAATTTATTGAAATAAAAACATGAAAATTTAAAGAATAAAAAAGTAAAGAATTGTATGATGGAATGTAGATATGGCAACAATTGTAATGATAAATATTTGATATTTGAGGAACCCTGATTAAATATCTAATGATGTTCTCATATCATTATGGACACTCACGGAGGCAAAATGCCTTCTCCAAAGCATCATATCACTTGAGAGCAATCAGTGCTGGATCCAAAATCAAGTTACTTAATGCCTACTCAGTTGCTCCTTTTGAGCTATGCTTTTTCCTGAACAAATGCTGGGAAGATTATGTGACCTCATGGCTAGGGTCCTGAAACATTTGATTGTAACACTGTGTATATATTACTATATGCCCAGCACCAAGTAGAGAGAGCAGCTCAGAGTACTTAATAAACCTTGATAAAATTTTTTGGATACTAATATTTACCCTTCAAAATATTATCTTTTACTTCTTAATAGAGCATCCTTTGTTGAGATTCAATTAAGGTCAATTTTTCATTTCCCCTTCTTTCTCAAAGTCTAGCTATTTATGACAATATCTTTGTCTGATCAAAATGTATGATTTCAGGTTCCTTGTATCTCAGCTATCAGCAACAAGCCTTATAGTTCCCTAACCATGGTTAGGGTTTGTCCTAGAAAGGACAACCACTCATTATAATGCTAGAATGTCTAATTTTTTATATTTTTTCGATTGTAACTCTATCATATATATATATATAGTTTGCGAATATTTTCGACCATTCCTTAGGTTGCTTTTTTAGGAGAATTGTGATTTTAAGTGTTTCAAGTAATACGAATTGTTTTTCCAGTTTACTGAGGTCTGATTGATAAATAAATGAAAATGGTATATATTTAGGTAGTACATGTGATTTTTAAGTATACAATGTGACTATTTAATATACTTATATAGTAAAAGGCTTACCACAATCAAGTTAGTTAACACATCCAATACCTCAAATAGTTATCTTTTTTTTTTTTCAGCAAATTTCAAGTACAATACCGTATTAACTATAGTCACCGTGTTGTACACTAGATCTCCAGAACTTATTCATCTTATAACTGGAAGTTTGTACCCATTGACCAACCTCTCCTCATTCCCCCATCCCCCAAGCCCTTGGAAACCACCATTTTTTTCTGGTTCTATGCATTCAACTTTTTGAGATTCCATATGTAAGTGAGATCATACAGTGTTTGTCTATCTGTATCTGGTTTATTTTACTTAGCATAAAGTCCTCCAGATTTGTCTATGTTGTTGAAAATGGCAGGATTTCCTTCTTTTTGTGACTGAATAATATTCCACAGTTTCTTTATCCATCTGTTGACAGACACTTTTGTTGTTTCCATATCTTGACTATTGTGAATAACGCTGCAGTGAACATAGGAGTGCAGATGTCTTTTCGAGATGCATATTTCATTTTCTTTGGATATGTACTCAAAAGTGGGATTCCTGGTTCATATAGTAGTTCTACTTTTAATTTTTGTGGAACTTTCACATTGTTTTCTATAATGGCTGTATCAATTTACATTCCCACCCACAATGTAAAAGGGTTTGTATTTTTCCCACATCCTACCCAACACTTGTTAGCTCTTGTCTTTTCAATAATAGCCATCCTAACAGATGTGAGGGGATAGCTCATTCTGGTTTGATTTGCATTTCCCTGATAATTAGTGATGTCGAGCACCTTTTCATATACCTGTTGGCTATGTATGTTTTCTTTGGAAAAAAATGCCTATTTAGGTTCTTTTCCCATTTTTTTAATGGAGTTATTTATTTTGGTGGTATTGTGTTGTAGGAATTTTTTATATTTTTTGGATTGAAACTCTATCATATATATAGTATGTAAATATTTTCGACCATTCCTTAGGCTGCTTTTTCATGTCGTTTGTGATTTCCTCAGGTGTGAATCTTTTTAATTTGATGTAGTCTTACTTGTTTACTTTTGTTTTTGTTGCCTGTGTTTTTGGAGTTGTATTTAAAAAGTCACTGCCAAGATCAATGTCATGGGGCTCTTTTCCTATGTTTTCTTCCAGGACTTTTAATTTAAGATCTTACATTTAAGTCTTTAGCTCTTTTTGACTTAATTTGTGAGTGGTGTAAGGTGGGAATTCAGTTTTTTTTCTTTTCTATGTACATATCCAGTTTGTTCAACACCATTTATTTCAGAGACTATTCTTTCCTCGTTGTGTGTCCTTGGCACCCATTGTCAAAAATGAGTTGACCCCATATGCAAGGGTATATTTCTGGGCTCTTCATTCTGTTTCATTAGTCTATATGTCTACTTTTATGCTTGTACCATACCATTTGATTATAGCTTTGTAATATAGTTTACAATAAATAAATGTGATGTCTCCAGCTTCGTAATCAATATTTTGAGCAGAAATTTATGGAGTGCCTATGCTTGTGAGATGGTGCTAAATGCTTGATATTGATTTTTATCATTGAAATTCCACAATGACCTCGTGAGTTAGTTGCTATTATTATCTCCTTTTATAAAAAATACAGACTGAGGATTAGAGATTTTAAGCAACTTGTCCAATAAAGCACAGCTAGCTGTGCTGAAGCTGGATTCAATTTCAGATCTTCCTAACTAGAGAGGGACAACTATGAACCTTTATTCACTTATCCTTTAAATGAATTAATAATTTAAAGGATATTCTTGAGTTAAAAAAAGCAGATGGTTTAGAGTTGAGAGGGCCCCTGGGCCCCGTCTATCACATCTACAGCTTTGTGTCTTGATGTGAAGCATGAATATAAACTTCAGTCATTTAAAACCAATTCCTCAGTTTTTGTATTATATTGATACCCCTGTACTATTATTTACTTAATATGTATTTGATACTTTTCTTTAAGTAGATAACTATTAAGGTAAATACAATGAAGAAATTAATATTATTTAATTCTTCCTAAATACTGCAAAATGCTTTGAAGGTAACTACTTATGCACTCCCCCTACTACCTGTCCATTGACTTTTCTCCCTTCTTTCCGGTCATTCCTCCCTCCCTTTCTCTCTCGGAGTTTGTTAACAAGTATTATGGAGGCACCCTAAGGAACTGCTCCCACCCAACTGAGGCTTTCTTCTGGATGCAATAAGAAATATTGAAAAATAATTGAAAAGGAATAATTTTTAGATGTTATGATTCGATGTCATTTAATATTATATATTATCTAATACCTCTTATTTTAAGAATGTGCTCCACAATTTGAGAATCACTGGCTTAAACTCTTTCAGAATTTTTGTGAAAATCAAACTGAGGAATGGATATGAAATCTCTCAGTACACTGGAAAGTTCTTCTATAAAACTCTTCCCTTTGGGTTGAAGAAACATAAACTCATAAGTTGGCTGTAATATCAGTAACACCTCTCGCTCTTCTCCCTGCTACCATTAATTTATATTTTTCCAAAAATCATCTAGAAAATATTTTCAAATTATATGGTGGCTGAGGACTGGGAGTGTATGATTAGACTTTTTATGATGCCAAGTAGAAGAAAATCCCCTCTTGCAAATTTCAGGAAACATATATGATATGTCATTTACTCTTTTAATGTGTTTTGAAGCACATGCTATCTGTAAGTCCCTCTACAGAGGAAAACCAAATATGGTTCTTAACTTCACAGAGCTTAAAGTCTTGTATGGACTATCAAAGCTGAGTGACTCAAGACCAAATGTTAGAACTGTCGGGACCTTGCTAGATGAATGCTGAGTGATACTTTGGAAATTGTAAGTAGCTAGCAGGGCATTCACTTTTATTTCATTTTGTTTGACACCAGCTGGGCCCTTGTACTCTATCAGGTTTATGGTCAGAACTAATTATCTTGATAACACACAGCTAACATACTCATTTCTCATAACCATCTGTTATTAATTTTTATTTTATAGATAGGAAACAAAGTCTCAGAACATGCATATTCTAAGTGGCTAATCGTGATTCGAACCCTGTTTTAATTGACCCCACAGCTTCTACATTAGCTGCTTAACCTGATTATTGCACCCCCGAAATAAAGAAATAATTTTTTCTACCCTGTAGGAGTCCACGTGTTCCATTGCTTCCTGCCATCTTATAAGACAAGGGGCAGTACTAAGTTCTGGAGTAATGACAAGGTGTCTGCTTTCCTCGTTAACAAGCTTTGTTTGAATCATTTAGGTGACATTCTTAATGTTCCTGAAACCTGCTTTGTGTTTGTTTAATTATAATATAGTCTGGCACTTTGACATTTAATTTTCTTGTTTGGTTGTAATTATCTTCAATGAGAGTAAAAGCAGAGTTGGATTATATTTACTTCCTTTCTTTCTTTTTTTTCCCTTTAAGCATGCAAATCTGACTGTGACTCACCGTATTCTGATGAGCCTCTTTTCTGGGTGACTGACCTGGGATCAGCCTTAAGGGCTGTGGCCGCACAGCCAGCCAGGGTCAACCTGGTAGGAGCCAGAGGCTGGTCATGCAGAACGCAGTGTGATGCTGCCCTGGGTCAGCACATCAGGTTGTTCCACAAAGTGGCCTCAGCAGCTGATGGTGCACCTTGGGTCACAGGAAAATCTCAACAAGACAGCAGGGACTCTGCCGAGTGGCCTCTCTTCTTCTTTCCAAGTCATTTGGCTTTTTTACAATAAATGGGCATTTCTCTGGGGTTGGGTTTTATTTGCCCTGGTAGTCATCTTAGGAAAATTGCTATCTCTTTAAATTAGGACTCTTCTTTAATAGATTGTACAGCATTTCATAGAGCAAAACAAATGTCTTTCTCACACACACACACACACACACACACACACACACACAGTATTTATGCTTGCATAATATACCACATCCATGTACACGACTTTATATTTTTTCTTTCAATGACTGTATTTTAAAATAAATATTGATTTATTTACCACACAATTATGTTAGAACTCCAACATATTTAGAAGGAAGGGTACAAATCTGTGATTTTTCTCATAGATAGACTTCACATCTCTTCATCTTCAGAGTTTTCCATTGGCACATTCAACTTAATGACCTCTAAATACCACCAGTCACTGCAGCCCCCATCTCTTTTATACTGAAATTTACTGCGATGTCAAGAAAACTTTAGCATCACTTTGATCTATGTGTTTGGAACAACTTTGAATGTACCCTCTTAAGTCTTCCTCATCCTTCCAGCCAGACAAAGACTCCTCTTTATTAGCCTAGTTTCAGATTTTGGAGAGTGGACAGAGAAAGGCAAAGAAAAAAGGCAGATAGGAACATAGTCATAGTTAAAGAGGTAAAGTTTATTGAAGAGCTAGGCCAGATGGAAGGGTGAGGGAAACAGGAAGAAAGACTTATGGGGAGGGGACTATAGAGAGGTTTGGGGAATTTGAAGTGGAAGGTTATGAAGCAGCTGTGGGGTGTGACTGCTGAGGGAAGTGGGGGCATCTTTGGAGATATACCGCTGTATGTTAAAGTTTGAGTTTCCCAGGAAACTGACCCTGAGTCAGAGACTAGTACTCAGGACATTTATTAGAGAGGACTTTGGTCAACACCTGTGGAGAGGAAGCAGGATCAGGCAGAGGAAGCTGAGCTACGGTGTAATCACAAGAAAGACTTCAACTGACACTGCAGGGAGATTTGAAGTTAAGATGACCTTTCAGAGATGTCCCAGTTGGGACAAGGGGTCCAGAACTTTGTGCCCATGATTAGTCATTGAATGTGCATTGTCCCAGGAAGAGAGTAAGTGTGGGAAGGTGGCCCCGAAGGGGCTGACAGCTAGGCACTGTCTGACAGCAGCATGACCCACAGCTAAGATAATACATTCCTTATTCCCCAGAGGGTTTCTGGGAGGCATATCATAGCATCCATCACACTGTGCATTATGAACTGGACTCCATTTAATATTATTCATAAGCCCAAGTAAAGTTTGAAGTTATATTTTAAACAATACATATATTTTTTGAATAGCGCCTTTAAAGTGTGGCTATGCAGAGACTTAGCCCCATGAGGTTCTAGGGGTTATTAGTTTATACCCAGAAACTTGATATTGGATTGCAAAAGTTATTCATTGATACCTTCCCACACAACAAAACTCTCATAAACAGACAAAAAAAAAAGGGTAAGGTGAAGTGGTTTTTATTATATCTTAATGAAATAGTTAGATCTTTGGGGCCTTTGCATGAGATTTAGAATTCTGGCTACATCTGGGCTTTTATTCTTATCAAATTATGATCAGCAAGAGTACATGGTGGTCTCTTTGGAGCTGCTGTCAGAGAAATTAGGAATAAAATAATATGTTTTATAGAACCCTGCTGTACACAGTGCATTGTGAAACAGTATATTAAATGGATGGAGTGAGTTTGGGCTCCATTTTTTAGAAGTAGTTTTGGTTCCAAATAACCAAAATGTCTCTTAAGCATCAAAAAGAGGGAAGGAGGGAATTGTTAGACTCAACATGACTGGGATACAGTCCAGATGATGTTATCAGGTTGGCTTCATTCTCAGGCAGGCTCTTCAAGATGGCTGTTGGTAGTCCTGGGCTTAGATCATTTCCACTTAAGTACCAAGCAGAAAGAGTGTCTTTCTTACCAAGGGTCTCATCCAACACTGTGTGACTTATGCTCTTTGGTTCTGATCAAGTCATTTAGGTCATGCGCCCATTCCTAAACCGATCACTGTGGTTGGGAATATGGCGTCCTCATTGGGTGTTATATGGGAAGTCAGGACATCCCATCAACTTCTCTGGGACCATATAAATTGATAATGTGGTAGGGGTGTTTCCCTGAAGGAAAATTAATATGCTGTCAACAACAACAACAACAAAATATATGCATGTCAGACAAAAACACCTGACATCTACTACTATCCTTTCAGACCAAAGTGAAAAGTCTGCTTTTGCCACTTTTATTTCACAAGTTTCTTCTGTTTTCTTTTTCTCACTATTCTCATATATAAAATGGGGCTGATAATTATGATTTAGAAGAATCGGTGTAAGGATAATTGTTAATATATTAGTACATGAAATCTCTTTGAAACACAAAAGGTGCTCACTAATTAAGAACTATCACTATAGTTAATAGCAAGTACACTCTTGGTTCATACTGGTATTTTCGTAAGTATTATCTCACTTTCGACTGTGAACTTATGAAATTGGACCAAGCATTATTAACTTCCATCTTTTCACAGGATATTTAATACTTTCTTAGCCATAAAGAGAAAAACATGTGATATCTCAGCATTTTCCACACTGCACACAAATTGGCAACAGGGAAATTGTTCTCTCTCTAAAGATCATGATAAACAAATGTGTTTTGTAGCCTAATTTTGAATTTTAATCCCAAGACTGAACATAAGTAGATAGAATTCCAGTCAGGCCTTTCTCTTGAGGGTACATTTAGCAAATAGAATAGCAAGAAAAATCTTCCAAATGATACCCAGGTGGCTGTTAAATACATCAAAGGCAGGAAACTCAAGAAAGGATGAATGACTATGAAATTCAAGTGTGATGGGTTTTGATGTGAGTAACTGAAAGGTTAGAGATAAATAAGATTGTACACCTAAAAGAAAGGGACCTGGACTGATTCCTAAAAAAGGATATGGTGTCATTGCGGATTGCTTCTTGAGGACATGTATCGCATTTGACATTGTGGGAAGAAAGTAG
This sequence comes from Rousettus aegyptiacus, assembly GCF_014176215.1. NCBI lineage: Eukaryota > Metazoa > Chordata > Mammalia > Chiroptera > Pteropodidae > Rousettus > Rousettus aegyptiacus. Next base: position 107,109,775 of record NW_023416307.1, on the reverse strand, counting down.
CAGCAGCACCATGTTTAGAGGAAATAGAGCAGCCTATCGATAGACAGATGTGGCATGCATCCTGTTTTGTGAACTTAGGCAAAATGTTTTCATGCTCTAGACCTCATATTTCTTATTCCCTCATTCCTTCACCATTCTTAGTGAAGCTCTGACTCCAGCCTGATTATCGTTTTTTGGTTTGTTTGTTTGTTTGTTTGTTTGTTTTAACTCTTTAAAATGTGTCCCTCTCCAGGGCTTTCTTCTAAAATGTTTCCTCTTCCTGGAATGTTCATCTCTAACTTCGCTCACTACTCAGTCAAGACCTTCTCCCTCTTGGGAATTCTCTCCTGGGTTTATTTATGTGCCTGCAGCTCATTCATTATATTCCTCCGGAGCCCTCTGCCTGCTATTTGTGTTTCCCCTTAGACTGTCACCCCATGTAGCTGAGAGTAATATCTGTTATGCTCTTAGTCATATGCCCAGTGCCAAAGATTTTGGTGGGCCATAGTTGGTCCTCAATATATTTTGAATGTTTATATCATTAAAATGAGATATACTGGATTTGATCACAATACAACTGCTTTCTGCCTACTTATGGACAGATGTTTCTAACATAACAGATGTTTCTAACTAGAATTCTCTCCATCTCTATTGAGAGCTCTAGCCAGGCTTGAAAATAGTCTAATGGAGCTCTTATCTCTCATGTGTCCTTCCCAGTCCCTCCTTGGGGGTTATCAACAGCACCATTGGTATCTATTACCATTTGTTAATCATAGTTGCTAACACTTCTGAGAAATTATGTGTTGGGCACACACATTCTATATGTATATATAAATCATACATATCAACTCATTTAGTTCTCACAACAACTCTATAAGGTGAGCACAATTATTACCACTCATACTAATGAGAAAAGTGAGGCAAAGAAAGCTTAAGTAATTTGTCCATGATCACATACGTAAATAGTGGTAGAGCTGAGATATGAGCCAAGATGGGTTCAGAGTCTGCTTTCTTATGCTAACCCCATTTTAAAGATGAAGAAACTGAAACTTACAAAAGTAATTTCATGTGCCCAAAGTCTCATCACTAGTAAGTAGCAGAGACAAAATAATCCAGGTGTGTCCAACTCTAGCACTTCAATCCTTGATGACCATGGCTATTGCCCTTTTCTAAGCTGTACTACTTCCTATCAGTCATGAGTGGTGAGCAGAGCCCTCTACGTGTGAGCTCATAAGTAATCTTCAATTCCATTAGCACTAGCAACTCTATTGCCTAACTACAATTTAGTATCAATAATTAATGTTTGCGTAATGAAATTTTATCATAGAGAAAAGACACAAGAATCAGTCTCAGAAATGGTATCACACGTCCTCCCTTCTTCAAGGTCTTCCATTAATATATTCAAAGTAGAATATTATTTTCTTAATTCCAGGCAGTAGGAGTCAAGTTTTCAAAAATGATATTGCTTTCTGGTTTCAGAGACAAAAAATTGAATAGATTCTCAAGTTACATCATTTTACATAAACTCTCCAAATTACTATTTTTCATTCCACATTCGCCCAACCAGAGGAATGACTACAAACACAAAAAGACCCCTAAAATAAGGCAATTCATGATCCTTGAGGAAATAGCATTGTGTGTATGTGTATGGAATCTAGGAAATCTGTTATCTTTCCTGTATTCTTGAGCATAATCTGGGAAATAGAGCTGCATTCTCAGGGGTTGTTGTAAGAATCTAGGGAGATAGTGTATAAGAAAGGTACTTTGAAAACTGCAAAGTGCTGAACAAATGGACAGTGGTATTATCATTATCATCCAAGGAATTCAGTTACACCTCAGGTGCCTGATGGTTCAGCCATAATATCCAACCCAAATGGAAATTCTTCTTTTTCTGGGAAGTGTGATGAACTAGGCCTCCATTTTCTTATTGTCGAATACGTTCAGTCAGTAAGTAACATTTTCTTTTGATTTTTATTAGATTTTATTTATAAAAGTAATTTATGAATGAATTTTTGTGCCAGAATTTTTTTTCTGTTTACATGAGAAAAAAAAACCAAACAACATACTAAAAAATCCCAGGTAAATCTCCAGGTTTTCTTGACTCACAACCTAATTATCATCTGCCCTCCTTCCTTAGAGGCAAGCACTAAAGTGGGGAGTGAGTGTATTGTGATTTTCCTATGCATTTTTCATTCTTTTCTTTACATACATATGGCCCTAGAAAACTAACTGGCATGGTTGGGAATCTTTAGCATACATGATATTCTGTGTGCATAGTTTTACAACTTGGATTCTAACATAAACTACTGAAAAGTATGTCTTGAATATTTATTTGTTGGTTGTATATATAGACCTAAATTATTCATTGGAAAGGTATGTGATATTGAACAGGATCAAATACACCAAAATGTATTTTACCCTAGTCCAAACAATGACCTTGTGCATACATGTTTTATTTTTTTAAGATAAACACTAAAAAATATAATGAAATATAATGATTGGGTTACAGACTCTACAGATCTCCAAAGTGGCTTGATTTTATATTTATTCCTTTCACTAATGTTAGAGAGTGACTGTTTCCCCACTACTTTAATGGAACAATTGCCAAATTTTTTCATGTTTGCTAATTTTATGAACAATAAATGACATTCTGTTATCTCTTTGTTGTTAGACTTTAATAGCCTCAGTTAATAGGCTTTGTTTACTTGTCTACTGAACTTTTTAGTAATGATTTGTCTGATATATATGTATGTATGTATATAATAGTTTCTAAGAAGTTATTTTAACACCTATAGAAAAGTATATATGAAAAGAATTTGGGGAATTATTCTATAGTGTAGATTCTTTTTATCCTCCATATCTAAACATAAATGTTTCCTCCTCAGAGAGAACTTTGACTTCCAAGATCAGATCAGGTCCTTACCCCTACCTGTCACTGTGTGCTTTTCCTCATTGCATCTGGAATAATGCTAAGTAATTATTTGCCTAAATCATTTATTTCCCATGTCATAATGTAATCTCCTCAAGGTCAGGATTGTGTTTAACCTTAGCCAATACTTGCCTTCAGATTATAGCACTAACACATAGTAAGTACAAAATAAATATTTGCTCAGGATTGTATGGGCTTTAGAATAGGACAGACCTGAATCCAAATCTTAGCTCTTCTCCTTTCCAAGCGGTGTGACCTTGAACAAGTCTCTTAAACCTCTCTTAGCCTAAATTTCTTTAACTATAACACATTATGTGATTCTTCCTTTTTTGTTTGTTTAATGTTGGAGTCTAGCTTTAACTTTATTCATTCTAACCCATAATTTGGTGTAAATAAAATCTTGTTTTAACTCTGTTATTACAAGATCCAGATTATTGTTAGAAAAACCAGAAAACAATGTTCACATTAAGGATCTCCTGGTGTGGTCCCTGAAGACAACATTAAATGAGATTGTAAGTGTACTTAACTGTTTATTCCTGCCTTCTTAAAAATTGAGCAATTGCATTTACAATTTTTCTTTACCATGGCAAAATCTCTTACCTTTTAAAGCAAATCATTCTCAGCCTCTCTGGATGAAAGATACCATTCAGCTCTCTTACAAAGAGAAAATGCTCCCAAATTTCCCTGGGCAGTAAGTATGTTAAATTGCAGTGGGCCACCCTGCTAAAATAAAATCAAATAAACTGAAATACTAAGTCTCATTCTGTTCAGAATCACTAGTCCAGAATTTTAGCTTTGAGAGATTAGAAATATGTTCAAAGGAACAAAAATGCTTTAAGTAATCATGCTTTAAACATTTTTTTAATGAAAAGCTGATATTAACCACTAAAGCTATTCAGAGCATTAACATCAGATAAAGTTTACAGTTATCTCATATTTATGGGGGAAACTTTATGTTATAAAAATCATCAGAAGAAATAGGCATATCCATCAAAGTATGGATCTTCTAATCTATACCACCCTATGAAAAGCACTGCACTATTATAACTCGTATATGGTGAGTGATAATAGATTTAAAGGCTCAAAATCGAACTTGCTTCAGGACCTGACCTCTGATTATCAAACAGTTCTGATGCCTGAGGGGAAAATCATACTGGGTGCTGGTTTCTGGCTTCGGCGTCCATCTTCTTCAGAGAGTTGTTGGACGGTCATCCTCCCTTGCTAAAACCAGAGTGTCATTGGAGACAACACTATCAAAAGCAGTTTGCATGTTTGCTTCTTGACTCTGTTTCCAAAAGTGGAAATAAGCCATTTTATGACTCTTAGTCTGTATATTTATCCTAATGTTTTTCCAGAAGGGAGGCACACATTTTCAGAGTTGCAGGCAAAATACATGTCATAGTAATAATAATAGGAACAAAACGTCTAACTTCTATTTGTTGAGTGGTTATTGTGTGCCAGGCACTGTGCTAAGCACTTAATCTTATATAAACCTCACAACGACCCTGTGCTGTAGGTAATATGATTATACCTATTTCCGGATGGAGATTACGAGATTCAGAGAATCAGAGAGGCTAAACAAATTGCCTAAAATCATGCAGCTCATGAGTGTTGTCTTTTCATTACATGTGAATTAATAATATCAATAACTGGCAAGAGCAGATAACAAGTATTGCATGTTTAACATATACTAGGTGTTGTATGTATATACATTATCTCTTTCAATGTATGTAGCTTTATCACTACGACTTTAGCTGCATTGGGTATTGTACTTCAATTTTTTTTTTCTTCTTTCTTCTTATTTGGTGGGTTTTAATCCCAAACCATCCTTTGGTATTTAATTTTTTTTCTTTTTTTAATTGTGAAGATGAGCATCTCTTCTGTTTTATAATTTCAATTAAAATTCTAGAAACACATTGCATTTATCTAAAGCCTAGCTCTCTGCCTTACTTAATCCCTCTTTACCTTAATTTTCTCATCTCTTGTGAGGATTAAGTGAGCGAAAAATCATGTAAAGCATTTAGAGCAGTTCCTGGTCCATAGTAAGCAGCCTAATAAGGATATCTATTGTCTAATAATAACCTAATAATAATCATGCATGCATAACCAATCATCTATGTTTGAACTCCTGCTCAGACAGGGACCAGCTGTCACTGATTGCATTCCCACCTCCTCGGGGTGATTACACCTGCAGTCAAGACAGTCCCTTGTATGATGTCAGCTTCACAATTAATTCTGGAGATGGCATGCTCTATGAAAGGACTCTCTAATTGCCCTTCAGGTCAGTGATTAATCATATTATAAGACTCCTCAAGATCTTTCTTTCAAGAAAAGCTAGTAGACTAAAAATGAAATTTGGCGAGTTCCATTTCTGACAAAACAAGCTGTATAGAAGTGAAAACCGAGGAAGACAATTATAAAACCAACTCTGTGGGCAAGTCAATATCCCATGTCTAAAGAGACAGAGGGAGGTAGAAGTTTTCAATCACTCCTTCCTGAGACATCCTAAGTCAGTATCTCTTTCAGAAATCACATTAGTTCGGGCATCGCCTCTTCTACAGCCAACATCTTCAGTTCCCAGATTGATGCCATCCTTTTTTCTTAACATGTCAGGAACACTCCTGAGTATGTATCTGATCTGTCAGATCTTTAGTTTGAAGAGATGTGTCATGGAGGGACACATTCTCCCTCCAGCTCAGGGACCGTCAATACTCAAAATATGACAAAAAGGCAAATGGTAAAATTTAAGTGTTTCATACCTGTGTTTTATTTTGTTTTATTTCCTGTGAGAACTCTCTGCTATGATTTCAGGCTTCTCTAATACTAGAATAAGGGGAACCATCTAAAGCTTTAGGGACATTGACATTGAAAATGTGATGAGGTGGGTTAGCTCTGGAGGCTAATAGAGAGAAGAGGAAGTGCCCTGTTGGGGGACAAGGTATCTGGGAGTTCTAGTCTTGACACTATTATTTACTGAAATCTGGAGCCAACCACCTAAACTAGCTCCAGAATCATTGTCCTGGAAAATGAGATAGTTTAATTCAAATTGGTAGTTTTTACACTCTTTAATGCAGTGGAGCTCTTTAAAAAAAAATCTTAGTGTGCCCTCTGATGTATAAAACAGATAGAAATCAACCTACTCTGGTTAAAATAGAACCTAGGGACCCAAAGTGCTACCTATTTGACCTCCATTTCACTAATTTCTTCCCTTTCTTTCTTCCCCTCCAAACTTTTCCCCATTTTCCTACTTCTGGCAGCTTCTGAGGCACGTTTGAAGAACTCTTTGGCCCAGAGGATTATAGTTACAAAATCACTGCTATTAGCAATTCCTAAGGTCTTCCTAGTTCTGAAGAGCTGTGATACCAGAAACCAGGTCAGTACTAGGCCATCTAATACGTTGTAGAAAAAAAAGACTATCAGCTTGGGAATTAGGCAGACTTGGGTTTCAATGCATGCTGTACCACTGACTAGCTGCATGACTTTGAACAAGTCAGTTGTCTTCTTTACAAAAACTTTTCTCATCTGAGGAAGATGACAGCTTCCAACGAATATGGTAATATCCCATGAACAGTGTTCAAGAGATGTTAATTCTCTTCTTTTGTGTATTCCAAGAATTGTCTTTGAAGAAAATAAAAAGTGACATTGCAATAGGAGTTCAGATAACTTCGGCAAATAAATTATTTTGGGGAATGTAACATACTCATAACATAATAGAAAACAGAATCTCAAGTTATCCTTGAGATGGGTAGAGGAGAGAGAAGCATTTTACTGTTCCAAGAGAGTGTAATAAAAAAGGGAGGTGAAAGTCTTCTCAGAAAAATCTGGGATACACAATGATCAACTGACCATTTTGCTTTAGGGAAGATTATTCTTCTTTGCCTTCTGTAAGTAAAGTCAACTCTCAAATCAAGAAGGACTCCCCAATTCAAAAGATGACAAATTTACTGCATCAGTGGAGTACAGTGGAAATATCTTAAGAGCAGTGACTTTAAAAAATTTTGAATTAGTAGTAAAAGCAAATGGAATCTTAGGCTCCATTAATAAAAACCTGGTCTCTATATCAAAGAGATAGGTTCTCTTTCCTCTCTGCTATTCCAAACAGGCATGTATGTGAATCTGACTTTCAGAGGAGTCTATCGAATGAGAACAACTAAATGATTAGGGAATTAAAACCACATCTCATGAAGAACGCTTGAAGGGACTGGAGACCCAGGCTAGGAAACAAGAAGAAATTAAGACACTTCTTGGGCTAGGAACCAGGAACACATGACTGCTTTCATGGTAGAAAAGTTTCATCAGGACCAACAACTAGAATGACATGCAAAATGTTGGAGAAAGTATTTCCAACTTTGCACTGTTCAGCCTGAGATTTAGAACCCTGGAGGAGACCATCTGATTTAATCAGCTTAAGTCACACTGACTGCTGCATTGAGGAGTGAAAAAGGATCTGGCTGTGGTGGACTAGATTATCATGCCAACTCTTTACCAATTCCCAAGTAATAGAATTAGACATCCACAGTCTTTGCTATGTGACTTTGTAGGTTCTCTCACTAAAGTATATTTTTTGCATCTTGATTTTGTATTCAACTATGTAACTTGCTTTGGTCATTTGAAGTGAAAGTGTGTTAGTTCATAGTGTAGGCCTCAAAAGGTTTCCCATAGTTTTGCTCATTCTCTTGTGCTTCTGCCATTTTTATGAAGAGAAAATGCCTCAGTAACTCTGTTGTTCAGTGGAGATAAGTCACATGAAGCAGAACCACATAGCTGTGCCAATCCCTAACTCATTTCTGCAGAAGAATGAGTAAGCTCAGCCAACATCATCAGAGCCATCCCAACTGACTGGTAGATGTGTGAGGGAAAGAATGCTAATATTTATATGCCAATGAGATTTTAGTGCTCTTACACAACAATAGTTTGTTTTCTTAGTGAAATACAGTATATTAATTATCTATTGCTCCATAACAAATTACACCAAAACTTAAATGCTTAATATAATAGTATTTATTATGCCATACAATTTCTATAGGTCATAAATCCAGAAGTGGCTTAGCTGAGCTGGTTTGGATTTGCATGAGGCCATAGTCAAGATGTCAGCCAGGGTTGGGTGATTCACTTCCAAGATGGCTTACTCACAGGATGTCTGTTGGCTGAATGCCTCATTTCCTTGCCACATGGACTTTAGCAAAAGGCTGCCTGTGTGTCTTCATGACATGGCAGCTGACATTTCCCACAGCAAGAATTTTTCCAAGAGAGAAATCAAGGAAGAAGCTACAGTGCCTTTTATGAGATAGCCTGGGAAGTCACAATCATCATTGTTGCAACATTCTATTCATTTGAAGAGGGTCACTAAGTTTAGCCCACACTTAAAGGGGGAGAATTGGGGTCCAGCATTCAAAGAAGGAGTATCAGAAAATTGGTGGACATATTTTTAAAATCATCACAGGCAGGTACTAGATCAAATGATCATTGACTTGAGCAAAATGGGGGAAAGGTAGTTTCCCAAAATAAAATAGGGTAATTCCTCACCCCCAAATAACATATTTAAATAATTCCTCAAAATAAAATGCTATAGGATATGAAAGTGAAAGCAGAGTAATCAAAAAAGTTAAAATAAAATAAACACAAAAGAAGGGATATCCATTTGAAATGTCATGTAAAGGGGGCTTAGACTCATTTGGTATGACCCAAGGAAAAGTACTAGGGCCAATTAGTATAAAAACAGAATGACTTGATACATTAGATGGAAGATTTTCTGAGATTGTCCAGAATGAAAGCAAAATCGGCAGTAGAGCAACCAATGGCAGAGGCAAGGTGGGCGTACAGGAACTAGATGTAGTACATATAAAAGGTTTAATTATTGCGCTACCTAAGAAGAGGCTCCAGTTTGAGAGGCAGAGGTTAATAAAACCTACAGGTGCTTTGAAACCTTTAAGGCAGGTGGATAAAGGAGGAGAGAGATGGAATGCATGTACTACTCATAAAGGTATTATGAGGAAATCTGTGCAGAAAGATACAAGTGAAACAGTAAAGCAAGTCCCTGAGGAGATAATTGGATTTGCTGATGAGTGGCCTGCAGGTGTGCACTCAACAGACTGTCCACGAATCAAATAAATGCTTGATGAGAGCCATTCAGTGAAGAGCGTATGATAGTCATGGTCATTGAGAAGTAAGAAAAAAAGGATAGTGATGCTTGTTATGTTTTTTGCCAAGTAGAACTGTATTAAGGTAAAGCCAGGAAGTTCTATTCCAATCACAGGCCACGAATAGTCAGATCTTGCTACCTCCCATTATATTGCAGGGGAGCTGGCCTCAGGACAACCAGAAAGAGAGCAGGGCAAAAACAGAATCAAGCATTGTTACCTGCACACTGGCTTATCCACCTTGTCTGTGCCACATTTGACTGTCATTAACTGTGAACTTCTTAGAGAGTCTTACATTGAGCACAAAGGAGATGACAAACCGAGTACCAGTTTGATGACAGGACAAAAGCTGTCCTGTTGTGAAGGATAGCACATTCCTAGTGCTGTGCCTGTGTTCATGGTGGATATCACTAGTTGACTGCACTTTCTTGCAAAGTTTGAATGTGGCCTTGGGAATCCTTGTAGGAATCAAAATGAAATATCTGATACCAAAGATCAAAGTTGTAGTGCAGGGTGAGCCCTATTAACCCTTTCTAAAGTCAGTTTCTGAGAGAGGAGGAATTCCTGGACAGCAGGAGAGGAAAAAGAGAGGTGTCCTTGACACAGGAGATACCTAGAGAACGAGGTATTCTCTAGTCTGCTGATCCTCACAGACACAGATTGCTGCCTTGAACAAAGAAGTTCCTGTTTTTCATCCTTAATTTCATTTATTCAGGTCTATATGCTCACAAAGTAAGAGCACTATTGCTTTCTTTGGAAGGGAACCCTGCTGTCCCAGTTAAAGATGGAGTCGGAAGCAGGGAGGTTTGAAGAAGAACACTTTCTAGATCACGTAACATTAGCAGTGGAGGTTGGGAGCTTTATTGTAGGGAGCTGTCCCATGTGTTATGGGATACTTAGCAGCATCCTACTTTCTAGATACCAGAAGCACTACCACCTAATCTATGACAATAAAAAATGTCTCCAGACATCATCAGATTTCCCAAGGTGAGGTGGGAGAGGTGGCACAGCATTTCCCTCAGTTGAGAACCACTGCTCTGGATGATAAAAGTCACAAATTAGAAATCCAACATGAATTCCAGTTCCCATCTAAAAATTAAGGTAGTGTTATATAATTCAGTGCCCATAATGATAAGAATCCTGAAGGATTTTAAAAATTCTGTACAGGAAAAAGGGCCAGCCTATTTGCAGGCACAGCTGAGGAGATGCTTTCCAATTCTGATAACTCCAAGATGGCAGAAGCAGGTGAGAGTGTGGATTGTACATTCGCCGAAGGAGAAGGGAAGAAGTACCACAAGGCTTAGGTGGGCCCCACCTTCAAGTCTTTGCTTAAGCCATTCCCTTCGCCTAGATCTATGTATGGCTAGTTCTTTCGATCAAACAGGGCTCAGTTCAAATGTAACTATTTCAGAAACTGTTCAAGGGAAAATAATGGATCCCCTCAATCACTCTTATCCCATTAAACTTTTGTATTTTATTTATAATATTTAATCTCTGGATATGTTTTCTTAATTTGATCACTTATTTATTTTATATATTTATACACTCCCCAGAGTATGAGCTCAACTGGAGCAAGGATCTTATCCTTTTCATTCATTGCTGTATCCCTTGCACCTGGCACTGAGTGGCAGCTCAAGGAATATTTGTTGCACAAATGACTAAATCATAGTGTACTTGACATAATCATTACAAGTGTGATGGTAATGCAAATATGGAAGCACGGGGGCTGCGGGAGCATGTAGCATGGAGAACTAAACTATCTCAAAACATGAAGAAAGCTTTCCTAGAAAAAAATGGCCTCATATATGATCCCCGAAGTCTCTGGCCAGAAGAGATTAAAACAGTAAATATAAATATAAATATGTATGTGTGTATAGACAGACATATATGTGCATATACATATATATACAGATATACATACATATATACTATATCGATGTGTGTATTAACACATTTAGTCCTCACAATAACCCCTTGAAGTGGGTACATTTGTTGGATCATCATTTAACACCATCACCATTACGATTTAACAAATGAGAAAGGAGATACCCAGAGGCTAAGCTAACTTGCTCAAGGTCATACTGCATGTGGTATGGAGAGGTGAGATATGAAATTGAATGTTCTAGTATCTCAGAGCCCACACTCCTAACAATCACATTAACGAAGGAAGACAGAGGAGTAGCATGGTTAATGTCGCAGAGGTGAGAGAGAACATGATGTTGGGAAGCTAGAAGTAGTCCAGGATATATTATGCAGAAAGAACAAAGAAGAGGGTGGGGTGAGTGATGAAGTAAATCATGTAGCAAACCAGACCAAGGAAGACCTCATCAAAAGACCATGCATGAACAAACTCTGGGAGTGGTCCTTAATGGACCACGACTCTTACATTGCAGATTAACATCAGCAAACCTTAGGATGGATTTAATTTCTTGTGACCAGGTTCAGTTCATCAGTTGGTAATATTTAGAAAAGTGTTCACAGTAGCTGTTCTACCTCCAATCACCATTTACACAGAGGATAAAGACTGAGTCCAGGTGTTTAGCACCCGGGTTTGTTTTATTTTTGAAGAGAAGACAACAGAACATTAGTTTTTATCCTGGAATAGATGGTTTGTCCAGCTGTAGACGCTGTAGAAAGGAAGCTAGATGTTAATTAGATGTCAACAGTAATTATGGTGATTATGTTTTTTGAATAGCTATTGGGAATAGCTGGATCCACATCTAGAATGTGATGTGAATGACAGTTTAATAGTTTTTAAGAGAAAAAGAGAGCAGCCTGTTAGTAAGGAAATTACAGTGAATAGAATTATAGTAAAATAGATTTCTTAGCAAAGAACTATAACAGTGATAATAGTCACACATAAAATATATAGTATATATTGAAGAAAATCAAGAAAAAAAGTTTTTGAGACAAGATCTCTTGTTTAAAAGAAAACCAATTACCTTAAATCTTTGCCTCAAGGTTTCATTGGAATGTTTTAAGATGTAAATATATTTCTGATTTTTCTTTTTAAATTAATTTTGAGGTGATATTTGTTAATAAAACTATATAAGTTTCAAGTGTATAATTCAATAATACATCATATGTATATTGCATTGTATGTTCACTATCCAAAGTTAAATTTCCTTCTGTCACTATATATCTGACCTCCTTTACCCTGATCTACTTCTCTCCATTCTCCCCTTTCTTCTGGTAACTACTAAACTGTTGTTGGTGTCCATGAGTCTCTCTCTTGCTCATTTGTTACTTTCAGTTCTGTATCTTAAAAGTGGGTCAGATAACAGTTTTTATAAGCCTATCATCTTAATGATATTTTAATTAAGTGGTTTTTATCTATTACAGAGACTCTGGCACAGTAACTTGTATGATCATTCACTTCATAAGACATTTTTATTGAATTAAATCTATTTTAAAATAAAAATCAAAGTTGATTCTTTTAAATAGAGCATCAACTTCATGTATTTAACATACTACATAGAAGTTTTGAGATTAAGGCAAGAATAATCTGCCTTCTCGAGCTAGAATCTAAAAATCTGCAGAAGGAAGAGGCATTGCACTAACTCTTTCTAATGACAAATTATAAGCCAGCAGTGTAGATGAACTTGTTAGCATATATTAAGTCATTCATTCAACAAATATTTGTTGAGCACCTACAACCTGTCACATATCATGAGGTGAGTGGGTAGTAATCCACAGCATTATTCAGTGACCTTGCCAAGGAAAAGAACATATTTCCATCAGTATTAGTGGCTCCCTACCTCAACTACTGCAGCCCAGGGGGTCTCTGTCCCTCCCCACTCCCAGCTGAGAAATGTGGCTGACAAATAATGATGAACAAGATAGGCCAATCGCTGTTCATACTTTCTATGGGAGATCTCCAGAATTCAATGAGCAAATAGTAAACAATGTGATGAGTTGTCCAAAAGAAGAAATACATGAAGCTGTGGATCACATGGAAAGCATGCAACATAAGTTAAGGAAACCTCAGAAGAAATGTTATATGATCTGATAGGAATGTGGTAGCAAATGCAGAGGTAAGACACAAGTAAATGGCAGATGCAGAATGCTAAAGGCAAAAGAGTGCAGCACACAGTCCAGGAAGTGAAAATAGTTCTGTATGGCCAGATCATAAAGAATGCAGGAGGCTACCTTTAGTGTTGAGTCCAGATAAGTTCAAGGCCACTGGACTATGCTAAAGACAAAATTTTATTTTAAGAGCAATTAGAAACAGATAATAGGTGTTGAACAAAAGAGCGAATCGATCAGATTAACCTTTGCTAAGGATCCGTCAGGCTGCTCTGTGGAGAGTGGTTTGGAGACCAAAGCCAGTTGCAGGGAGAGCTGTTAGGAGTCTACTTGCTGCAAGATTCAAGGTAAGAGATGGGAATGGCTTACGCTAAGAGATAGAAAAGAAGATTAATAGAATCTACAAAACATTATTTTCTGTAGCTTGAACTCTGTGTTACTTGAGAACATTTCAGTGTACAGTTTTCAATAACAATAACAAAATAATAACAATTCAAAGATGCACTTATTGGGCATTTATGATAGGCACTTGATCAGCACTTCTCATTGCATCTTCACAACAACGTCGTGAATGAGATAGTCATATTATTTTCCCTGCCTTATGGAGAGGAAACTGGGAATCAAAGAAGTTGAATTTCTTGCCCAGGATCACACTAGTAGTAGGTGGCAGAGCTGGGATTTTGGCACTGGCAGTCTGACGTCTGAGCCTATGTTCTTGTTGAAAATAAATGCTGGAGAACCACAATTGGACTTGTATAATATCTGAGTCTTGAGGAGTGTGGGTTAAGAGTGTAGCTTTTACCAGCAATACGCTATTTCCTTGTCAGGACCAACATCCATGTGTTGTCAGTGAAAGTTGCTTCTCTTGCTGTAGAGAAAACATAGGTTTGGGATAACAAAGAAAAAAAAAGAAAGAAAATGCATAATTAACAGAATAAGCACAGGCTAAGTATCCAGTACCTTCTCTATACCAGATACTCTCCTAGGTGCTTTATGTTTATTCCTCATTGTGTTGTGTGCAGGGGATATATTATTTTTAATCTTCCAAGCAATTCTAGGAGGCAGGTGGTATCGTTCTATTTGATGAATTCAGAAACTAAGATGGGGATAGGTTTAGCTTTAAGCCCAAGATTGTTCCATTAGGGCAGGGCAGAGCCTAACCTGGCTCTTGTCTTTTCAGAGCATGCTGCTGCGTCTCATAGAGAAGAGGAAAGTAGAGATGCCCAAGACAGGTAGATATTCAGGCACAAAGAAATGAGGATTCAAAAAGTGGGAAAGAAGAAGGAAAGCTTTATTGAATGTAGAATTTGGAGCTGGGCAATCTTACCAGCAGGCCTCATTAGAATAACAGGAGTCTATTCTCTTCACATTGTATAAAGTTCCTTGAGAGTGGGAATGTTTTCTGTTAACTTTAGTGCCCCACTTTGAACTCCAAACAATTAGAAGTCAGGACCAGAACATAAGTTCCAGTCTAAATATTTTTACTGCTGGTAGAAGTAATTTTGTGCCCTTTGGATTGTCACAGATCTGCCCATGACAAATAATTGAGACTCCAAGGAATGTTAGCTCGCCTCTGGATTTTCTTGGAGTAGATAACAACTTGGACTCACAGTCCATCTGTCCTAGTCACAGCACCATGTAATTGGAGGACTGAAAATATTTTACAGGTAACAAAGCACAGGCAGTTTAAATGATTTATTTAGTTACCTAGAGCCACAAATGTACCTGGTGATAAAGTGTACAGAGTTATTTCTGAGGCATTTTAGTTTTTCATGGGGAAATCACATGACACTTCAGGACTATGGCAATGATGACCTGTTGCAGGAGAGACCAGGAGTACTTCGAGAGTAGCAATGTTGTGTCCCATTGGCTTCTTTATCCCTGTGATTACAGTAAACTCTCAAAAAATGCTTGAATGAATGAAAGATAGCAAGTGTTATGAGCAACTTATTTGTGTGTAATAAAGGGGCAGAGTAGTATAGTGATCAAGCCTATAGATGTTGAGCAGATTATCTGGGTTCAAATCATCCTGGCAACATGTTTGACGTTTAACTTTCTTAACTTCAATTTTCTCATCTATAAAATGGAGATTATACTGTTGTACGATATTTCACTTCAAGTGTTTCATAAGGGCTGATGTAAGTGCTCAATAAATGTTAGCTTTTACTTATCTAAAGGAATACATAAGCAGAAGTGATCCCTTTGAGAGATGGGTCCAGAGGTGCAATGCAGTCTTGTTTGGGAGCAGGATAAATAGTGGATTGAGTAGAAAGTGTACTCAGAAATTAGACTGTAACCCAGAGTAGTCCATCCCAAGTACAGATGCTAGGACTCTCCCTTCAACATCACCATGTCGATATCAATGGCTTGTCTTTCAGAAGGTTAGAATACCCAGGTACTTTAGAAGGGGGTGAGAAATGCCCACCTGGGTGGGAATAGGCAAAGATACTGGACGTACTTAGGCCATCTTTCTATTGATTGATTCATAGGTGTCTTTTAAAAAACTGACTGACATGGCTCCTCAAAACGATGACAGATAGTGCTCACTGACACGACAATGGAAGTCCTCAGGTTTTGGCTCTGCTGCCCCTGGCTGCTCACAGAGATCTTTCGCAATCTTCACACTGACTCTGCCCTCCAATCTTCCTCATGAGATCTCTCCTCTCTGAACTAACCAACCTTCCACTGAGATTTTGAGCCTTCTTGCTCTCTTTCTCTCTTATCTGCCCCACTGAGCAAGGTGACTCTTGTCTCCCTACAGACTGGTCGGCCTGCAGCTTTCTTTCTTCTTGATCCAATACGGTCATAGCATAAACCTTATATTCCTCTTTTATTCCTCAGGGACTTCCATTTTGATTCTCAAAAGCACTTGCTTCTATCAAAGCTATTGTTTCTGTTGTGGGCTTCAAGAACATATTTTGGAATGCAGAAAAACTAAACATCAATTTTTTGTTCTCTTAAATTTCTGCTATAACCACACTGGTTCTCCTTCAGGGAACATGGTGCTTCTGGCTGACAGGAGGAAGGGTCATGATCAAGAAAGGGAAGAGAAGCACAAAGGTTGATGCTTCAAGATCATATCTTGCTATATCACACCCATTCATTGTGAGTTCCACTTTCAAGTTTCAGCAAGTTGGCTCCTATCTTTGACTCATTGCTGACATTGATCCTCGGGCCCTCTCTCTCTTGCTCCTATGATGATGCAAAGTGAAGACCATGGTGGTGAGGTTCTCCTGAAATCACACTCGGTCTTCATATCATATGAATTTTCAAACGCTTAAATATTGTTCTTAAGATATGTATCGAGTACTTACTACGTGTGCCTTATTTAGTTTTTACAGTAACCTTATAAGGTGGATGCTTTTGTTATCCTTACTTGACAGGTAAGGAAACTGAGATTCAGAAAGTGGGGGCCAACATTTCAGCTATTTATCACGTAACTCCAACTCCTCTTTTGAGTATTGCTGCCCCTGGATGTTACGTGTGCCTATATAATTTGCTTTCTTAAATAAACTATGAGTAGTAGTGATACATGTCACTTTCAGGTGGAAGCTCTAAGAGCCAATGCACAATTCACTGTACTCTTTTCTCCTGTGCCTCAGTGATGTCCCAGATAGTTAAAACTCCATTCGTTTGCATCCCGGAATAAGGACGACATGGAGCAGAGCCCCATCCATCCCTTACTGAACAGGTAGCAACATGCAAGACATAAAACTTTGTTGTTTTAAGCCAACAGGTGTTTGTGGTTGTTAGCACAGCTTGCTCTCGATCATCCCCAATTAATACAGAAGTTGCTTATTATCGTGATTATTTATCCATTTCTGTATTCAACAAATAATTACTGAGTATCTTCTATGTAGCAGATGTGGGCTAGGTGTCCCCAAAGCAAGTCATGATACTTATCTTTAAGGCCTCTGGTAACTTGTCCACCAAAGTCATATACCTAAGTAAATAATGGAGTCAGGTTTGTGCTTGGATTTCAGAGTTTGTGCTCTAAAATGCTGCATTCCACTATCTCAAATAAAGATTTCTAGAATAGTTTAAATTGCTTTTTAAAATCTTTCAATTTCTAGGTCTGGCCTATCTCAGTCAGCATAGCAGGCTAAATTCCTTATGCGTTTCCAGTTCAGTTGTAATGGGCAATGCAGATTGTCTGAGGCTCACCACCAAAGAGAGGTTGAAAAAGAGGCCACAATTTTGGTCATGTTTTCTGGCTGCCCAGCATTTTTAAATGCCTGTCATGTTTGCATTGTTCTTCCACTCGATGGGTTCCACTTTCTCAATGTGGGGGCTTAAAAACTCCCACCCTTCTTGCAGCTAACCATTCTACACCGATCCGATTTACCCCCTCCAGACTTGAATTCAGAAATGAGCAACCTGAGGGAAAAGGCTTGCTGCAGAGCCCTTTCAGCTAGTGGGAAAAGCAGAGTTCCCTGGCTTTAAGTAAGACAGTGATGGCACAGTTGAGTACCTGACATGTCTGTAGCATCTGTGATGAGGCTGCTGTTTTAAAGGAGCTTATTCAGTAGTACCAGTACTGGAAGGGAGCAGCATTCTCATCAGGCTAGTTTTGGAACATGATTTGGGGATTAGTCCCGGAAATTTGGCACTAATCCCAGTTCTCTAAACCTCCCAGTAATTCTGTGAGCTACTCACTATCCTTTAATGACCTGCTTAATCACCCACACTCAGCTTCTGCTTCTTACAAGTAAGAACCCCAACTGATGCACATATGGAAGCGGAGTCAGAAAACTTTCAAGCCAGATCTTTTAAGAAGAGAATAGCAAATGGCTAATCTAAAGGTGTGTGGACGGGTGGAGAATTAAAGTCTGAGACATCTGTGATCAAAGGTGGTAAGGATGGAAAAGAAGGTGAGTTTCAGGTCCACCTTGAACAAATTGTGTGAGCAGCATCCATCTTCAGGCCCTGGTCCTCTTAGATCTGTTCTTTCCGTCATTAACGAGTATGTATAGAGCCATACCATGGGCCTGGTCCTGGCTAGGCAGTGGGGAGATGTAATGGTGAATAAGCTAGGCATAATCCTAGTAGTTTTATCTAACGGGAAGTCTAATCATAATCAAATGATGACAGTAATAAACAAATATGTAATTACAAATTGATAACAGAAGAAAGATACAGTCTAAGTATATATAATGCACGTTATGACATGACCAAGTGTGGGAGATTAGGGAAGCCTTCCTTGAGGAAGTGTTGTTGGAACAGATATCTGAAGAGGAAGGAGAAGTAGAAGGTGGGAGAGAGCAGAAGAGCATTCCAGAAAACATGGACAGCATGTGCAAAGACCTGGTGACAGAATGAGTGTGGCACATTTAAAAAACTATAAAGCTAATGAGATTTAAGTGAAGAGAAAAGGTGAGAATGGAGTGAGACAAGGCTACAGTGGTAGTGAGGAGTCCGGGAAGCTCATGTGGAATCTGGGAGCTCTATTAAGGATTTTGTTTTTTTTTCCCCTAAAATCAATAGGAGGCCATTGAAGAATTTTAACCCTGGCAGTAACACTGTTAGATTTGCATTCTGAAATACCACACTGACCATAGTGGAGACAATGGATGGGTTAGGGGAGTAGAATGAATACAAGAAAGTAGATTAGGGGACTATTGCAATAATCTAGGCACAAGTGGGTTTGCTAGATCAGGGTGAAGCATTGGCAAGAGAGATACAGAGTAGAGTGATCAGAGAGAGGCAGAGGAGGAAAATCAATGAACTTCACAAGTTAGGTATGGAATGTGTGGTGACTCCAACTTTTCTGACTCGGGCAATTTTTACAAGGGCCATTAGAACAACATCATCAAATTGGGCAGCAAAAGAGTGGGAATAATGTCTTCAGTCTTGTACATGCTGAGATTGGGGTGTCTTTGTAGTGTTCAAGAGAAGATAATAAGCAGACAGTTGGATATGAGGGTCTGAAGCTCCATGGAGACTTTTAAGCTAGAGATGTCTCTCTGTTGATTTTAAAAACGAAATCTTCTGAAGCTGGGATCTGACTAAAGCCAAACTGAAAAACCCAAGTTTAGTACATTTGTCCATTTATTCAATGCAGTTCAAGCATATACCTTGCACCAGGTACTTGGGTATAGAGTCAGGAAGGGGACACTCCCCTGGAGGAGCTTACAGTGCAGTTCAGAAATACATAAATGTAAGAGGTTGATAACTAATGGAGATATGTGTAAGTTCTTTAAAAAGACATATTTTAGAGGATATATTTTAGATTTGAGATACAGAGAGGAGTTGCATTTTAGGAAAGGGGGATAGTATTGCAAAGGCTTAGGGACAGTGTGGAATGAAACATTGTTCATAAAGAATCACCAATATTAAAGATGGCTAAAGCAAAGTAATTGGAGAATGGGTAGTAGTAGATGAGGCTAAAGATTTAGGCAGAAGGCTGGTATCAGCAATCCTATAAGTATTTTGACTTTAACCTGAAGATTGCCAGGAGTTGCTGAAGCATTTCACGCAACAGAATAATGGAATCAGATTTGTGCTTTATATAGATAAATAACTTTGCCAGAGTCACAGTGGATGACTTTAATGAGAGATCAATATCTAATATCCAGATTTGCTATGTATATGTTTTTAACAGGTGGATTTTACATTTATTAGTGCCTTTAAGATTCCAAGTGTTCATGTCATTATGTTATCTCATTTGAAGCACAGCGACTGGAAAATGCTACAAATCAGTGTGCTATTATACTTTATCCTTTTCATGGTTAAATTAGATAATGAGCACGAAGCAGCACTGGTTTGCTTACTTATTTTAAGCTGTAAAATAACCTTCCTCATTCAAAAGCCATTTTCCTACCACAAAGCAAATTTGGAACAGGTACAGTGTGTCTTTAATCTCTCCTTAATTGATATGCATTACCTTCTATCATATTCCATGACTCACCATGTCTTAACTATAGGTGACTTGAGCTGCAATGCTCTTTTGTCTTTCTGCCACAATTTGCCAAAGGCTCAGAGGGTAGCTGTCAATGAGAATGTTGAGGTAAAAGTTTGGGTTTGTTTGATAGTAATTTAAATAATGAGTAAATAATTGAGAAAGAATCCTAAGAAGTAGTCCCTGAAGGCTTATGTAATAGCTTATTTGGTCCACAAATACAGCAAGATAAAAATTAAGTTTTGCTAGTTTGACTAAAGCCATTTCATTTCCTTAATTAATCCAGATGATGAGGACAAAAATCAAAACAAAACCCTTGAAACAAATAGAGCCCCAGGTACCACCTCAGCAAAGAACCATTATGCTAAGCTAGAACTTTAAATAGCAATGCTATGGATGCTTTCGGCTTACCCCATTCAAAATCACTATGAATTATTGTCTGATGTTACATATAAGTTGCTGGCAGTTGCTCCTAATGGTGATTGCTGCTTGGGGAAGAGGAATTGGGAAGAAAAATCCCCCACCAACTGTGTTTTAAGCGTTTCACAGATGCTAAAGGTTCTAGTGCTATGGAAGAATAATGGGGAAGTCTAACATTAACAAAAAATAATTATCTTCTAAAAGCTAAGAGCTTCAGTATATCATCAAATAGGGAGCCTGTCTCCATTTATTTTCTTAGTAACAATGGAAGTAAGAATAAGAAACAGTAAGAGGAAATAAGAAACCATAGATACATATATATTTATAAATTTCAGAAATATATCTGAAATAAAAACAAAGACTCTTGGTTGTTTCTTTTTCAGGCAGTAACTTGAGTATCTTGATTGGCATCCTCTGTTGTGTAGCCAATATTGTGAATAACATAATGATTCTTATGTGGGAAGAAAAGCAAAGAAAGCTTATATCGGTTTAATAACAGCTTTCTGCTGGCTAGATAGCTGAAAAAATACAGTTGACAGTAATTAGTTCTGTTTCTTTTTTTCTTAAAAACATAAAAAGCTAAATATCTTTTTTAAAAAGCCCACACACAATAGCGATCCATCTGATGAATTTCTTATTCTTTGGAGTTTTATTAGGCTGTGAATGTTTCACCTCAGCCTGGATTCCAAGTCTATTGAATTGAAGAAATGTAAAAAGATACTTTGCATAGCAAATCAGCCAAAAGCCTGATCCATCACGGGAACAATGATAGTGAGATGTCAGCAATGCTACAAAAAAACCAATCCTTGCTTCTTCCTTGTTACAATTCAGAAATATTGTGTATTTTCCAATTAATCACAAAAACTTTCAAAACCAACCTGCACTAATGAAAAGACTTGAAAATTTATCCACTAAATATTTTGAAACAATCAAGATCTAATCCACCTACTATTTAATTTGTTTTTTTTGAAGTTAAAAGAAAAATTTATTTGGGGGTGGACAATATGTGAATCTGATTGCCAAATGGCTATATAAACTGCAGCTTTTCAGCTTAGATATGTACTAATTACAACCAATATCATTCGCACATACAAATGAAGTTAAGTAGACAATATGCTCATGCTTAAGTCTTACCCTCAAATATATGTGCATATTTTGAAATTTACCACTTTCTAACTTACTGTATGGTAGGTAGTAAAGTACTTTCTTTTTATCTCTAAGCAGTTAAAATTCCTTAAATTCAGAGATGTGCTGCAGGAGGTTTGTACTGGTTCGCGAGAGCCAATCATTAAATTTTCAGAGAATTCTGTGAGCTGGTTGTTGAACATAACCTGGTCATTATTAAAACATAAAACAAACTTATAATTTAATAAGTTATATTTAAAATAATAATAAACACTTAAAATTCATCCTTTTCTAATTATTTTGCTACATCTTACTGTATATTCTTGAGGTTATTCAGGTATCCTGTATCTGTATGGTGAAAATACAATAAAATGGCATGCTAGAGCACATTTCTCCCCAATGCTGTGTTTGAGGATGCATGTTGGTAACTTGAAATCAGTCTTGCTGGGAGTAGTTACACGATGGAAATAGCCAAACACCATACATCAGAGTTCAATTTGTTAATTATCTAGCCCAGAGAACAGCAAACTATGTCCTAAAAGCCAAATTCTGTGCCAGGGAATTTAGAATGTTTTTTGCATTTTTAAAGAGTTGTTTAAAAAAAAAAAGAAAGAAAGAAAGAAAAAATATGTAACAGACCCTAAGTGGTAAAGGGCTGGTAGTAAGTGTATTAGGCTTTGTGGGCCAGAGACTCTGAGACAACTACTCAACGCTGCCATTCTTGCACAAATGCAACTTCAGGCAATATGTAAACAAATGGACATGACTGTGTTCCAATAAAATGATTTGACCCACAGGCCATAGTTTTTCAATCACTGGTTAAGTGCTAAACAGGGTTAACTAAGTCTGTGATCTGCAAGTGTCCTTTGAATCAACAAATAATAACTTCAATAATAATCTTTGAATTCAGGCAACACCATGAAAGAATTAAAAATGTCAATGACCTTTTGCTTCAATTCATTGCAACACAGTTAATTTGCAGTTCTGTTAAAGGAAAATTCCATCTCTGACGGTTCGTCGATCAATCACGTGTTGAGAGTTGTGAAATGAAGCTTTGTGGTTTTTAAGCCCTTTAAATTTGCCTGATTCACTAACCCACACAGGTAACTCTCAAAAGAGCAGTAGAAGGTTACATGCAAGACACAGGTACATTTACCTATTCAATCCGCTGATCTTGTAAGTGATCTAAAGCCAGATATTTGGCATGTGAGCCTCTTTTCTACTGAATCATTGAACATTACATTTCAGGTCACATGTCAATAAGAATTTTGGCCTTATATTGTATTTCATTCTATTTTATAAGAGTGTGTTTATGTGTAGCCACATATACACAGGATATGTATTAAACATGCCTAAAGTATAATTGTTATTGCTATGCCCTATCTTTTTCTCAATAATCTGGAAAGTGTAGTCAAAACTGCCCAGATTTGGGGCCCATAAGCCACTAAGAATTTATAGAATACAGTCATGTGCTGCTTAATAATGGGAATGCATTTTGAGAAATGTGATGTGAAGCGATTTCATCATTGTGTGAACATTACTGAGTGCACTTACACAAACCTGGGTGGCATAGCCTACTGCACACCTAGGTTCTATGGTATAAACTATTACTTCTCGGCTCCAGGCTAGTACAGGCCAGTTCTGTACAAAACAACATGGTATTAAATCAAGCACAAGAGAGAATGATGCAATCAAGAGACACAATAAATATTAGATGAGTTTCCTCCTGCCAGTGAAACACAGCATACTGCTTTATAGCAAACTTTATATGCATATAATAGTCATAAATAATAGTCGTTTATTATTATCTAGAATTATGTGTTGTACATATATGGCAGCACAGTAGGTTCATTTACACCAGAATTACCAGAAACATGTAGAAAATGAGTTGCACTGTGAAGTTACAATGGCTATGCTACTAGGTTAGGGATTTTTCATCTCCACTGTAATCGTAGGGGACCAGCATAGTGTATGTGTTCTATTGTTGATGGAAAAGTTCTTATGCAGTACATGACTGTAGACAGTTTAATAACGCCTTCATAGTTTGTATGTATTTTCAATTTCCTCTTGTAGGGCAACACTTATGTACCTATATACGTTCTTTCCATTTGGTCTAAAGTTCCTCCACATGCATCCTAAAAAAGAACAGTACTTCAATAGTATCTCACCTGTCAAACAAATTCTCTGTTATTTGAGGTCTTATGAGAAGGATCACAGCCTGTCCTTCGAAGACTTTATAAAATAATCAGGGAATATAAGTAATGGTAAAGCTACTGGATGTGGACCCAGCACACCTGAATTCTGAGCGTCGTCTTGTCTCTAGGTCATTGTGTGAACCTGGGCTAGCTGCTTCCCTGAATCGGCCTCAAAATTGCCACAATCATCAAAACTGAAGTAGAATTAGACTAACTCAGACGTCTCTTATAGCTCACATTCTGTAATAGTGGGTACTTAGATCTGGAAAGTACATCCCTGGCACGTTGTTACTGCCTTGCGCACACTCAGGGGCTGGAGGAATGAGTTCTGAGAGAGAGAAGCTGAACTGACAGTCTTTTGGAGACAGAACTATCCCAAAGATTAAAAACTGGCAGCCCTCATGTCATATCAGATCTCAAGTTTTTTTTAGTTTGGCCCATAAAATGTTAGTTTTTTAAATAAATTATTTGCTAATATTTAAAAGTCAGAAATTTTCATATAAAATTCGGATTTTCAGCTTTTCTTGAAAAATTGAAAGGTCTAGCAGTCTTGGTCTCCCACATTTTCCTATTTTTTTTTCCACACACATACAAAAAAAACCCTATTCCTAGTACATTTTACGAGCTGATGTCTATAATTGATATTTTATATATTTTCTTATTTGACGAGATTCCAATTTCTTCACATTATAACTTTCCTAGGGAAATAGCTATGAGAATCTGCATAAAAATTTAAGATCATACCTACCTAGGAATAAATTTAACAAAAGAGTACAAGACCTTTATGGGAAAATAATTATGAAATGTTATAAGATATCTAAAAGAAGACAAGAAAAATGGGTTAGATATGATATACTTGTGGATGAGAATACTCTGTATTGTAAAGATGTAAATTTTTTCCAATTAGTTTATAAATTCAATGTAATTCTAATTTTAAAATGCATTAAAAATTTTCAGGTAAATTTACTCTTAACTTTTTTCTAAAGGAATAAAAGCCAGGGAAGGCTAAGATAATTCTGAAAGAGAAGACAAAGAGAAAGAAATGCCAAAACACATATGAGGCTTATGCAGAGACATTATAATTAAAACTGCATGGTATTAGTTCAGTAATAATAAAATATACCAGTGCATCAAATTAGAAAGCTGAAAAACAGACCCATGCATATATGGGAATTGCTAGATCTGACACTGAAAATCAGCGGAGTAAGGATAAATTATTTGATATATAGAGTTAAGAAAATTGGCTTTCTTTATAAAAAAAAAATAATTGTATTCCTACTTCCCTCCATGGGGGGAAAAACCTCCAATAGGATTTAAGACTTAAATGTGAAAAACAAACTTTAAAAATGTGATTAAAAATATCAGGAAAGTATGTTTATAACCTTAGGACTGGGTGCAGTTTTTTAAAACAAGTACTAAAAGCAAACATTTTTTTAAATAAGATGAATTACTCAGACTTTGTTAAAATTTAAATTTCCATATGACAAAAGGCATTGTAAACAAATTTTAAAAAACCAATAATAGACAAAGATCTTGTATTCAAACTATATAAAGAACTCTTACAAATCAGTGAGAGAAAAAAATACAAATAACCAACAGAAAAATAGGGAGAAGATACTAAGAGGCAATTCACAGAGAGGATACCCAAGTAAGCAATAAAAGATGACAAGATAATCTTACTAGTAATCAGGAAAATTCAAATTAAAATGAGAGAAATAAAAACATATGTCCGCACAAACACTTGTGATTTTATTTGTAATTGCCAGAAATCTGGAAACCACCTAAATGTCCAACAAAAGGTCAATGTGTAGACAACTGTGATATGTACATACACTGAAAAGAAAGAAACTAAGTACTGATGCACAATAACAAGGATGAATCTCAACAGTCATTACACTGAGTGGACAAATCCAACCAAAAATATAAGAAACATACTGTATAATGACATTTATTTTAAAAACCTAGAAAATGCAAACTAACGTATGGTGCAAGTAGATTGATTTTTTGTGTGGTGTAGTCATCTTCTATTGTTGCATGATAAAATACAACAAACTTAGAGATCGAAAGCAATACATAGTCATTATCTCACAGTTTCCATGGGGCAGAGTTAGCTGGATTATCTGTTCAGGTTGAAATCAGGGCTGCAAACACTTCTAAGTCTCTGGGTCCTCTTCCATACTCTGGTTTTTAGCAGAACTCATTTCCTTGCAGCTGTAGGATTAAGACCCTAAACTCTACAGGCACCTGTCATTCTCTGCTCCATGCCCCTCTCCACAATGTGTCAGTTTGGCTCTTCAAGACCAACAGGAAAGGACATGGTTCCATGGTACAGCAGTTAGCATGACTGCTTTGCATGCAGAAGGTCCTGGGTTCCTGCCCCAGTGGAACCACAGTCCATGGTCTACAGCCATGCTACCCTGAACACTCCAATCTCAGAAGTTAAGCAGGGTCAGGCATGGTTAGAACTTGGATGGGAGATCACCTAGGAAGACCAGGTGCTGTTGGTGCACACACACACACAAAGACCAACAGGAGAGTTTGTTTGCTTTTCAAATCTATGTGGCTTCTTTCTCTGATCCTTACTTTTGATGAATGTATTCTGATGACGTCAGCAATAGGGAAAAAACCTAAGTGCATGGTATATAGAATTCTTCATAATATTCTTGCAACTTTTCTGTAAATCTAAAACTATTCTAAAATAAAGTATCACCTATACCCATAGCACCAAAGAAACAGCTTCGGGTGTGACAGGTAAAGAGAGATACAGAGAAGCGCTGCTTTGAAAGCAGGCAACTCTGCATTGAAATCCTGGCTCTACTGCCTACTGGCCTTGTTGCCTTTGATCAATCACATGAGTACTTCCAGGTTTCTTTCCCTCTCTTGCAAAAGATGAACAATTCTACTTTATAAATCGTCAAGGCAGTAAATGAGACAATTAAGTAAAGCGTTTAGCACATGGTAATGGCTCAATAACAATTACTTATTTCTCCAGTTTTATTATAATTATTATGTTATTATTACCTCTGATGTATTTGTGTAAGATAAGGAAACCTTAGTACCCAGAATCTGTACGTATGTATGTATGTATGTATGTATGTATGTATGTATGTATGTCTGAGTTGTCCGATTTTAATATGTCCATGCCTCAGGACAGGTTTGTAATCACTCTTTTAACAAACATTAAAAAACACCCATGTTTGTAACAGTCCCTTTGACAGTATAGGACACTTTGGGGAGGGAGGTCATATTAGTAAGTTATACTGTATGCTATGCTTAGGTAGGAGAATTTTATCTTCCACTCTTCATAAGTTCAAACACAAATCTCATTACACCACTCTCTGTCCAATTAAAAGAGAGAACACAAAGGGAAAAGTGTGTATAATGATGGCCATCTTCCTCCTTCAACCAGATTAAGGGAGGGGGCCAAAGAGAAAGTAAGGCCCCTAGTAGTAAATCTTTAGCACAGTAATCCTTCTCACTAGTAATGTGCCTGATCCCAGTCACTTTAGATTCATCCTCTTAGGGAGGAGGAAGGGGAAAGGGCAGTCTGCCTACAGTTTATCCATAAAATGCCTATAATTTATCCACAGTTTACAAAATGGAATTTTGTACTGTCATTAAAAAAAATCCTGCTTTCATAGAATATAGTACATGGGCTGGGGAAAATGATTATGATATAATCGTCAGGGGAAAAGGTAGGTTTAAACCATATTTATAGGGTAATTTATATTTGGGGGGGGGGGAGGAGGGAATAAGATATACTCAGAAAAGACTGGAAGACTATAATCTTCACCGAAGAGTGGTCATCTGAATAGTAATATTCAGTAAACTTTGCTCTTTATACTTTTCTGTATTTTCCAGATCATAATAGACATTATTTAAAAGAGAACAAAAATAAAAAATAAAAGAGAACAGAGATAAGGCAGGTATAAATTAACTTACTATTAGGTGTATATGCTGTAGGAATCATTAAAGGCAAGTAATGGTATGAAAGTAGCTAACAGCCCCAGCAAAGGACTCCCCACATAAGTATGTGACTTAAGATGCTTTTCTACCAATGACGATATTAGAGCCACAACTATTTCCAAGCACTTGGCAGAGAATACTTCATTTAATCCTTATAGTAACCACATAAAGACCTATCTTCTCTAGCCTAATTGCTAGGAAGTTAGGCTCTGGGATCATCCTGCCTTGGTTTAAATTCAGACTTTCTCCTTTACAACCTGAGTGACCTAGGCAATTTATTTAACCTCTCTTAGCCTCAGTATCCACGTCTATAAAATGGGGATAATAACACTGACATCATGAAATAATGGAAACAGAGTCCTTCAAATATCTTGGTGTATAATAAATGTTCAGCGTTCAATAAAATTGTGCTACAATTATCTCCATTATGCGGATGAAGATGTTAAGACTTAGAGAAGCTGCTATTGCCTAACATGCCATTCAAATCCTTGTCTTCTCAAGCGTCAAGCTTTTAATCATTATACCTGGAATTGCTTTCGTTGCTAAGCCATGTGTAGCTTAAGACTTTACAGGCAATTGACTTGGGATGAAATTGTTCTTTTGTCTCCATAAAATGATTAAGTTGCATTGAGCTTGAATTCAATTTCCAAATTCATTTAAAATAATTTTTAAATAACTCTAACACCCTAACAAGCCTTCCGGGTTTAGCAAAATAAGTGTCTGTTGTGTATATCTATCTTGATGGCTGCATTTTTTGAAGAAATCATATGACAGAAGAGTATCCTCTCAACTTTGAATTTGGAAGACAGAAAGTCTCATGCTTTCTATTTGAAAGGATACGTTATATAGAGTGGTAAGTTCTTCATCTTAAAAAAATGTATTACAAAGCCCTAAGGAAACAATATAATTCAAAAGAATCTGTTACCTTTATTTTATTTACTTCTTTTTTTTTTTTAAAGTTAACATGGAGCTTTATATGGATATATGAGATAAACCATTTCTTGATATATCTCCAGTTGTCTGAAAGTCAGTTCCTTTGGTTACAATTCAAAGGACTTGTTCTTGTAAGGTAAACGTGTGACACGCCAAGAGAAGTTTTAAAAGCAAGTCTTTATTGTGAGAACGCTCCCGGGAGAGGTTCTCTGGTCCCGACAAGAGAGGGGCCAGAGAAGTTGTGCCCTGGGATGGGAGGGCGTAGTTTTTATAGGGTTATGTGGGGGTAGGGTATAGACTAGGGAATGTCAGTTGAGCATCCAGATTAGGGTGGTGGCGGATAGGGCGGTGGCTCCAGGGCTTTAGGGTGGGCCCTTGTCGAGATTTCGATGTCAAGCTGGGAAGCCTCCAGGTAGGCCCTCGCGAACCTAACAGTTCTCAGCAAAGAATAAAAGAGATATTCATATTAATCATTTCTCCAGTGAATAAAGTATGTATTAATTAGGATGAGGTACAGGCTGGAAGATAAGTAAATAGAACAAGGGTCCTAGCAGATTTCTATCCTTCTATGCACTCAGCACAACTCTCGCATTTGGAAGCCATATGGAGCCATGGCTCAGAAATCCCAAGGACTAGGTTCTAGTTCCAGCTCAGTCTTTGATTGACTCCTTGAGAAGCTCTGAGCTTTATATTTAATCTTTGGTCTTGGGTTCACACCTGAAAACAGAGGAGGCATAAATAATAAGGCAGTGGTTTCTCCAAATGACAGTACGTCAGAATCTCCTGGGAAAAATCCTAAAATGTACAGATTCTTAGCCCAATTCCAGATCTACTGAATCAGAATTCCTGGCTCTGTGGCTTGAGAATCTGTATATCAAACAAATTCATTAGTTCATTCTTGTATACCCACTTAATTCTTGCCGTGCACTGGTGCTTGGGAACCACCAGACTGATAATTTCTGATTTCCAAGGTCCAGGTCAATTCTACTCTTGTAGGATACTGATTCTTTTAGTGCTTCTCACCTCAAGAAACAGAAGCTGAATAAATCCACAATTCCCTGTAAGCACCGGTTTCTTCAGATCCACGATTGTCTGTCTGCTTATTGATATTTAGCCTGCAACACTGTAAAATTACAAGAAATATATATTTCTTTTTTTATCCCCAGTTTCTTACACAGAAATCCTAAAACCTTGTAAATTCCTGAATGTTGGGTGTGATAGAAACATTTTACACAGAGCTCCTAAATCCCTTGGAATTTCCTGGGTGATAGGAATGCCTTTTGTTTTTATGAGGCAACTCTTGGCTTCGGGATAGTTGACAAAAAGACCAATCCTTGATTAGAATCTTGGCATTTTCAGCCCCTAACCTTCAGGCAGTAGGAAGGGACTGGAGATTGATTTAATAATCTATCATACCTGTGCGATGAAATCTTCATAAAACCCCCTAAATGCGATGAAATCTTCATAACCTCCACCCCCTGTCCCCGTTCAGGGAGCTTCTGGGTTTCTGAATGCATCCACATGCTGAAAGAGTGGCACACCCTAATTCCACAGGGACAGGAGTTCCTGTGCTCTGGACTCTTCCAGATCTCACCTTATGTAACTCTTCATCCGGTTGTTCATCTGTATCCTCTGTAATATCCTTTATAATAAACCAGTATAGTAAGTAAAGTGTTTTTGCTACTTCTGTGAGTCTTTATGGCAAATTAAAACACCAGTAACTTGTGCTTGTTATATTACATCATTGTTTCTCCTAAGTAACTGTAAACAATTTAAATCTTCAATAATAGAGGGAAAATTTAAATAAGTTATTATATAGCCATAGTGTGACATATTAAATAGCTATTAAACAACATGATTTATATATGTCACGATGACCACTAGGTCAGCTATATGCATGCAAATTGTGTCAGCTCTTGCTGCCTGCAAACCACATAAAACTCAGTGCTTAAAGCAATAGGCATTTATTATTTTTCATTGCTCTGTGGATAAACAGTCTTGCTGATAATCATTTGGGCTTTCTCTTATATCTGTAGTCAGCTATTAAGTTAGCCAGATACTGACTATCTAGATGACCTCATTGACATGTTTGGTGGTCTTTTGCCTCTGGGAGTGGGAGTGATTATACTATGTATCTTTTCAGTGTCATTCAGCAGACTAGTTCAGGCTTCTTCACACACTTTGAAAGAGAGTTTCCAAGAAAAAGAGTGAGAACTGCCAGGCAATTTGAGACCTAAACTCAGAACAGGCACAGGTTCATTTCTGCAACATTCTGTTGACCAAAGCATGATATAAAGTGAGCCTAGGTTCAAGGAGTGCAGAAATAGACTGTTTCTTGCTTAAGAAGAGCTTCAAAGTGACATCGAACGAGGGTGGATACAGGAAAAAGACTGAGGGTCATTTTTTCTGTAATTAATGTACCATATAAATGGACAAAAATTGGAAGGCATTTAAAAAATTCAAAGAACTGATGTGTTGGCAAAGCTAGCAGTATTAGGGCTGTGTGTATTTTTTTTCTTTTTCCTTTTTATCTTTATTATTTCATGTAGGTAACTATAAAATTGTTGGTGCAATAAACACTGATTGAAAACAAAAAACAATAAGGGAAGCTATAGTGAGAATAAGATGTATAAGTCCATTTACTCACTATACCGAGAATTATATCGATAATTTGCATATCACAAAGCAACATATCTTTCTGTTCTGTAGTGCATGCAGGTGGGTAAAAAGGAAAGAGCCCCAAATTGTTAAAGCTAAGTAGTTCTCTAAGATATATCCAATGACCTTAGATCTCAAGCAGAATCTAGCTGTGCGATATCCAAATATTCTTAGCACTTCTACACACTCTGCATATTACCAGGGTTGGCACCATCTTGGGGCCACAACACTTGAGCAATCTCTGTAATGCCTAGGAAACAACTTTCTTAATACTCATGATTTCTTATAGTAGACGTTTTGCCCATTTAAGAACCAAAATTTTAGGTTTTTTTTTTTAAAGGATTGCAATGATTTTGAATAGATGTTATTCTTTAAAAGTATAAGGTTTTTTTTCCTTGTGTTTTAAAATAGAATGGATAGAAAAAATTCTAATCATTTTTAACAATATTGTTTTTTGCTACAATGCAGTGACCTCCTCAGAACCCAGGAATCAATGAAGCATTCTTTGCCCTTACATAAAATTTTCTGAGAATGGTACGATTTCAAGTTTTCATTTATGCCCTTTTTATTGTTTCTTTGCTCTCTCTTCTCCCATGGCTTTAAGTGTGCCTGCCTCTGACAGTCTGTTCCATTTTACTTGATCTCTTCTAGTATATTGTCATTTTAGAGAAACCAACTGTGTTAAGATTATTGTAAAGGAAGAGTAATTATGCTCTGAGTAAAGGCCACAGGGCCTCTAATCTAAGTAAGGTGTATAACATTTAGTGTACAGAAGCTTGGCGGTACATTCTTTACTTAGCTCCTGATTCTTGCCTTTATCCAGAGACAGATAAGGGCCAGATTGGAATTCAAAGCCTTGGCACATTAGCAGGTGTCAAGGAGGTAAAGATATGAATGACCTGAATGAATAAATATATTCTAAATGGGCTAACTGTGCTCAGGATGTTAAGCATTCCATAACTCTATTTTGTCAAATGTTAGCTTGTAATGTCATATAAGTTATGGACTTTTTCGAAGCACTTATTTTTACATTATATTTCAGGGTGCAGAGTGAATTCGTTTGTTCATTCACACCTTCATTTATTCTCTTGTACACTGAGGTGTGTGTGCCCACATTTGCATGTCCATGCACATATGTACACACGTGCATACACGCACACACACACAATGGTAGAAACTCTGTCCTCGTAGAAATTACATCTTGTTTGAAAGATAGAAATATAAGCACATAATTTTGAAACATTAAGATAAATACTGTAACTGAGACATGTCAGGCACTATGGAAGAACCAAAAATGGAGACAGAAAAAGAGCTCCCTAGATCTCTCCATCCCCGTAAAATGTGGTCAATAATATTCAACTAACGGGTTTATCGTGAGGATTTATTAGGACTCTGAGTGAGGACATATGTACCTTAAAAAAGTTTATTATAGAAAGAATTGTATGTCAGGACTAGCAGAAAGTATGTGCACTCTGCTACCTGAGAGACTTGGATTCAAATCTTGATTTCATTGTATATTAGCTAGGTTTTTGTTTAGCACCATGTTTCTTTTCTAGAAAATGGGGCTAATCCATGCCTTGCAGTATTGCTGGGGGAATAAAATAAAAGAACATAAATAGAGTGCCTATTTTTCCTTCCTTCCTTCCTTCCTTCCTTCCTTCCTTCCTTCCTTCCTTCCTTCCTTCCTTCCTTCTTCCCTCCCTCCCTCTGTTTTCTTTCTTTCTTTCTTTCTTTCTTTCTTTCTTTCTTTCTTTCTTTCTTTCTTTCTTTCTTTCTTTCTTTCTTTCTTTCTTTCTTTCTTTCTTTACAGAGGGGTTTTGCAGAATGAGTAGGAGTTCAAAAACCAAATAACAAATCCCCAACAGGGAAAGAGGCTTTTCAACAAAGAAAATATGGAGATTTGCTTCTAAAAATGGATGATTTGTGAAGCTGTTGTCTCTGCTTAACAGAGCCTATAAAAATTCTTCTCTATTTCTTTCTTAAATAATGCTAATTCCTAGCAGATTTGTCAACTCACCTGTACCACCTCACTAATAAAAAATATTTGGGCCTTCACATTCACAGTGATATAGCACTTATGAAGGAAAAGAAAACATTAGAAATCAATTATGGTGAATGAGCTAACAGAATTTTGAAAAGGAGTAACAAGATCTCCCTTCCACAGCTCTATGCCCACAATTTTAAAATAAATCATTTGAAAGAATCTTGATATTTCTTTATGTTAGTCCCCCCTTATCCACAGCAGATACCTTTGAGACCCCTAGTAGTTGCCTGAAACCACAGATAGTACCTAATCCTATATATACTATTTTTTCCTGTGCATACATAGCAATGATAAAGTTTAATTTATAAATTAGACATAGTAAGAGATTAACAAAAATAACTAATAGTAAAATAGAATAATTATAACAATATACTGTAATAAAAGTTATGTGAATGTCGCCTCTCTCAAAATATCTTACTGTGTTATATTCACTGAAAAGAAGCACTTTACAGTTTCTCTTTGGTATGTCCAAATTGCCAGCATCTCTACTCTTGTGCTTTGGGACCATTATTAAGTAAAATAAAGGTTACTGGGCACAAGTAACAATTTGATCTGATAACCGATAGAGCTATTAAGTGACTAATGGGTGGGGAACCTAAGCAGCGTGGATGTTCTAGACGAGAGGATGATTTGTTTTCTGGGCAGGATGGAAAGAATGGCATGAGTTTTCATCACACTACTCAGAATGGTGCACAACTTAAATAAAAATTGTTATCTGCAATTTTTTATTTAATATTTTTGGACCATGGTTGACAATAGGTAACTGCAGAAAGTGAAACTGCTGATAAGGGAAGACTACTATATTTAGAAGTAGTTTATCCACCAATTTATTGAGCAACTATCACTTGTAAATGATTGGGTTAAAAGGGGGAAACAAACATGAAGATGGCTAACTATGACCCAAAGAGAAGGAAATAAAGAATATGAGAAAAAACTAAAATGGATGACAGTGAGAATTTACTTGGTCTTTAAAGAGCTAATAGGGTCATGGTTATCCACAAAGAAAAGTGAAGGCGTTCTATTGGGGGAAGCGGAATACACAAAGGGGCAAAGGCACTAAAGCAAATGGCTGAAGAGAGAAGCCTGATCTGTTACATAAATCATCAAGCCCATTAAAAACAAAAACAAACACAAAGGAAAAATCACATGGAAGTAGAGCCAGACGCAACGTAATCTTTCCTTGGAGCGCTCATTGGAAAGTCACAGTTTCCTTTTTCCTTTTTTTTTTTTCTTTACCTGCTTGCGACTTAGGCCTTTCAAAGGTACCTATAGGCATTGCAACGTTCACTGCCAAGGATGTGCCATATCCCTCCAGTACTCAGTGTTCTAGCACAGGCCTTCAGCATCCTTCTGCTGGGACTGCTCTCAGCCTGAGGACCCAAGGCTGTCAAGCAGTGTAGGCAGGGAATGCAGGAGATTTAATGCTTGCAGGAGCCAATAGGGAAGGGAGTTGGAGGATAAATGTGCCAGCCTTCTACACCTCATAGTAACTTGCTCATTAATGCATCCTTTGTTAGTTTCCTTTGCTTCCTTATCTCGGTCCCCCAAATCCTTTCCTGGAATCACCTTCCAAATATACTGGCACTTATACTCTTATTTTAGGAGGAACCGTGTTGGGGAGGGCAACCAAGGATAACATTGCTTAAGCTACTGGTGGTACAGAGGGCAGCAGAGTTGATGAGCTGAAGTGGAAATATTTGGGGCTAGTTTGAGGTGAGAGAGCAGAATCCACGTCAATTCTAGAAGATGGTTCAAGGAGCATTTTCAGTAGTGTATGGACTTTGATTCTTTTAGTTAGTTGTATTTTAAGGAAGAAGAAATGAGTTAATTCATGGAAAGTATTTAGACAGGGGCCTGGTACATAAATGTCAGTCATAGTCATTGCTGCTATTATATTTACATTGGTTCCTCTTCCTGTTTTTGTGAGAGTGTGCTTTCAAGAAGAGGAAGATCCAAGACACGATAGAGGTGTGAGAAGGAGAGGTGGGCATGTGGCCTCATTAATCATCTTCTACCTCCATGGCACAGATTCCAGAAGGCAACCTTTCTCCCTTTAGATGAGACTCCTCTTCTTACTCAGAGCCTTTGTTGAGTATGGAATTCACCTTTTGTGACAAGCTGTGATGGCCCTGTTGACCATAACTTAATCCAAGCTCTACCCTTATGCACTCTGCTGAGGTTCCCTAACACCTGTGTCTGTCAATCCACAGTGAGAAGAAGGAGTTGGGGACCCTCCTGGCTTATGAGTCAGGTGGTTTGGTTTGATTCAGATATGCAGCTGGGTTTGATAAACATTGCTAAGTGGCTTTGATCCGCAAGGTTTGCAGCCAGGTTTGAGAACTGCACTGCTAAGTGACTTTGATCCACAGAACATTGATTGTGGTGTCATAACAGAAAGGGTGGACTTTTTTTTTCTAAGCAGAGTCTAAGTCTCACTCTCCTTATACCACAACTAATGTCAGAATAAGTCGTGTTATAGCCTTTTACTGGGAGTTTCTGTCTCCACACTTTCACAGAGATGAGAAGAAAAGGGTTCTCTTGGCGTTGAGATACTGACATTCTGGAAATATCAGAATGTCCTGTTCTTCAGATTTACTCTCTTAATTTGTATCATTTAACAACTTGGGGCTGGTTTAAGAAGGAACTAACATTTTAAGGAAGGCACTTGGTAAAGGATTCTATTTAAAAATAGATACACAGCTGAACGAGAAAACTGGTTTCTCTCTGTGTGAGTGCACATGACATTCTGAACTGTTCTAAGCAGGTCTGAAGTAATAAATAACCGACTATGGGAAGAAGAATAGTTATATCCTATGTTTATGGAGGGAGCCTCTGAGCACACAGACTAACGGGAACTCTTAATATTGCAAATTTCACGTCTCAAAGTATTTTCGCAGGAGCTGCCTCTTGTTGGTATCACAGCTGTCCTGTGAAAACCAAGGCTGCAAGACCTAGCTTGTAGCCCTGAATCCAAGGATTTGGGGAAAATGTAAATAACAATGCAGGAAGTATCCCTCAGATAGGAGGGTATTTTTTGTTTCATGAAATTGTAGACTTTATTGGGCTAATAGATTGGCTAAATAGAGTTCACTGGCCAACAAAGATTTATTTTCTTTAAGCCAAATGACCAAATCCCTCATCATAGGAATCAAGAGACACCTCTGGCATAAAACATATCCATGCAAAAGAGAAAGGTTTTTCAAAGATTTCGTAAGCCCTAAAGTAAAAATAATGCCGCCAGCTTCTTTTGACCAGCTCCATTCTCTTGAGGCACAGTGTTGAAATCATACACATCCCTATGACTGGAGCAGAGTGCGGAAAATGCTTTCAGATGGAATCATAACTAAATAGACTATGACTAGAGTCCTTGTAGCTCCATAAAAACAGTCAAATGTTATAAAAATTCTGTAGCTTGTAAACTACATGGAAGGAAACGGAATTTCATTCTCTTCTTTTCCTATGCCTTGTTTTATTAAGAACCATAATTTGGTCTGGGTTTTGGAGGTGCGTTTGTGTAACAGAGGGATTTTAACTTAATTTGTTGGGAAGAAAAGGCAAACTAGAAAGCCATTTTGCAAGTGTTTGATTCTTAAATCTATCTTGCCTTACGCATTAACAGGGAACGAATAAATGTCGCTTGTGTTGTTATAACTACCATCCAGCTTCTGTGTGTTATTGATATGTCAGCATTATCATTCTCATTTTGCAGGTGAAGAAACTGAAGTTTAGAAAGGCTAAAATGGTTGCACAAACATATACAGTTGGTTATGATACCTCCCTTCCTGGGGAAGTGATCAATGAAAAATAATGTAGCTCTTTTTCTAGTTTACTATTCATTTCTCAGTGTACTAGTCAAGATTATGGAAAATGGTCTCTACCTTTTTTTCTCTCTCACTCTCATTATAATACAAACAAAATTCATGTAAAAATGGATCTCAGGGATTCTTTCTGATATAAAGCCTTAATCCTTAATTATAGCAACAACTATTCATATCTGGTTCTACACCAAGCTTTAAGAAATTTGTTTCAGAAACAGCCAAACTTGCAAGCTGTCTGCTTGCTGATAGAGTTCTATCTATTATAAAAACAATGAGAGGAAAACAGAGAGCTGTATCTGCTATTTCTGATTAGAATTATAAATGTAGACTTAATAAAGTTAATTCATTTTCTCTTCTCTAATTATTTAGCACGGACTTATTTAATACCTACTGAGTGCAAAGCAATATTGAGTACTATGCAAGACAGAAGGAAGAATGATTCTACTCTCCAGAGGTTTATGGTTGAACCACTTTTAACCTCCTACACCAGAACAGCAGATGTAATCACCAAAAATTATGCAATTGAAATACATCATCACTTTTTTTTTTCCCAGAAAGTATAAGATCAGTCAGAGAGGCCATATCCAGCTGCCCTCCATGTTTATGCTAAACTCACACACATTAGCAAGGCTGGTAACATGGAGATTTACAGCCTGAATTTTGGAGTCAGACAACTGGGTTCAAACCCTAGCTCTAACTATTTTTAGCTCTGCAAATTTGGGCAACTTATTGAATTGCACTAAACCTTAGCTTCTTCATCTGGAAAATAAAATAACAATAGATTCTATATCACCTAGCTGAATAATAACCAAATGAGAAAATGCATGAATGGAGTTTAGGCTAATGCCCAGGAATAAATATTAGCATCGTTACTGGTATCAGAAAGATTAACTACAGGAAATGACAATTGCCAAATTCCTCCATTAGATCATCCTTTTTCATTTAGGGCATAAAACACTTTGTTTAAATGCAATCATGTATAGAAGCCTGGGGTATCAAATAGCAAACAGTGGAGTGGAGAGGAGCAGAGCCCCCAGCACCATCTTCCTACCTCTTTTGTGTGCCAAGGAGCATTTCCATGGAATTCCTGGTGTTCTGTTTAAATGCTAGGAAATGAAAGATTATTTATGCAATTATTTTGTGACCAAAGCTGATTTGGACATTTGAATGTGCCATCTATATTCTATTACTCATAAGAATTTTATTCAAGTATTTATTTTATGGTCATATTTTATATTTTAAAAATTGTGAGGCGTGGCCAATATGTTCACATGTTTACTTTTGTAATTAAGAAATATGTCATTAATTCAGCATTATTCACTCAATAATTCAATAAATATATGTGAGCATTATTTATATACCAGGCCCTGATAGGTTCCTGCCTTATGCAAATGAATCAGAAACATCCTAAGCTGCTTTTGTCTTTTTCTCTGCTTTATCCACAGAACTTAGCACATGCCTGGCATATAGCACACACCCCTAAATAATTGTTAAAGTGAAATTTTAGCTAATGAATGATTGTCCTTTCATGTAGGAGATTAGCAGAGTTCTCCCCTGTTGAGAGCATGGCCCCCCAAGTAGACTTTAGCTGTGATGTCTAAAACTCGAGTCCCCTTTTCTCCAGAGTCAAAGTCTTTCTGGGATATTCAGGGAGCTTCAGCCCTCCATTGGTTTGCATTTAATTAGAACAGAAATGAAAGTAGAT
The DNA here is from genome assembly GCF_014176215.1 of Rousettus aegyptiacus. Taxonomy (NCBI): domain Eukaryota; kingdom Metazoa; phylum Chordata; class Mammalia; order Chiroptera; family Pteropodidae; genus Rousettus; species Rousettus aegyptiacus. The sequence continues at coordinate 107,070,939 of NW_023416307.1, read as the reverse complement.
GTGAACCAGCACATAATAATTCTAGAGTTATTGCTTGAAGTCCAGGATTTCCTGAATGGACATCCGGGAATGCATAAATTGCCCTCTACCAAGTGTCAGAAAGAAGCACCTTCCCATAGACATTTTCTATAGGCTGAGTGGATTGACCAGTATACTATGAATATTCAGAAATGCAAACACTCAAAACTGTTTCAACAGATATTTATTTGCTTTAAGCCAAATGCCTCAATGTCTTTTCTATACTCTCTCATATTCAAGTGGAGGAAAACTGCTAAATCTTTCTGAACAGGTCATGGGTTTTCATTTTCTTTCCAAAACATGACAAGCTCTTCTCTCTAGAGGCGAAATGCATCATTTCTATAAAGCAAACAGAAGCTAGCAAAGAGTATCACTATAAGTTACAATTATCACCATTATTATATTTCGATGTTTGCTCTGTATTTAGCAATCCGTATGCATTACTTTACAACTACCCAATTTTATCAGTGAGGGCAGGTGACAAGACTACATAAGTAGTAAGTCACAGAACTGGAACTCAAATCCACCTGTTTGTATAGTCAGGTTTCAGGTAGAAAAGAGCTGGCACACTCAAACTTGAATAACTGAGGAAATATAAAAAGGAACAGATTAAAAGGGGGTGAGTGTGGTTTAAGTAAAGCACGAAAGGGTGATGCATATCTAGTACCTTGGGGACAGTGACTTAAAAACCTTTTACCACCCCAGCCACAAAGGGTCAAGTTGAAGGAAAGAGAGAGAGAGAGAGAGAGAGAGAGAGAGAGAAACAGAGAAACTGTATGGAGAAGGTAACTTTATAGCACCTGTGGCCTATTAGACGGATATAACAAATTTACAGACCCTTTGGGGGAGGACCAAGAGAAAAAATACCCAAGACCTCTGTCTCCTCCAACCCTCTGATCTCCTGGCGGTACTTTGCATTTGCTGCATTCCCCACTGAAATGCCTCAGGGAAAACTTGCTCATTTATGTGGTCCATTTAGGTCAACCTGTTGGGATGCAGAGTAGGTAGGAAAGGGCATCTAGAAGGACAAACGGAAGCTTTCCTGAACAATGTCTGCCCAAAGGGAGTGCCCTTAACCACATATAATATGCCTCCAAATGCTTCTGTCTATCCTTCATTCAGCAAATCATATTTGCTTAGCTGTTCTGTCCCAGGCACTTTGCGCCGGGCTGAAGATTTGGAGATAAGATGTTATCCTGTGCTTGAAGAGCTTAGATTCATTTTCTTCAGAGTATATGTCTTGAACATTTTTGATTTGCTATTTTAATTACTATTTTGTCTCCTTTTTCCTCCCAGGTGAGCATACATTTCCACCCAAATATCCCGATGCTCCTCAAATTGATTCCACTATATTTTTTAGCTTCTCCTGTTTCCACAAACTATTTTATGTTCAGCTTCTTTCAATCAGCTTTGAACTGTACTGAGAAAAGCTAATGACCTAATAAATGTTCAAGTGATACTGATATTATTTTATTTCATGAGATATTTGAAAAAGAAAAGAGACAGAATTGGAGAAAAATATTCTTTCTCCTATGAGGTAAATATAAGACAAGAGGTTTAGAAAGTTCTGCCCTGACTTTATATATCCTAACTACCCATGTCAAAATAAATTGCTTTTTACCCCTGCTAGGAACTGTGCTAAGTCAGAGCAAGGAAGACAACATTAAAGATTTCAAGCCTGTTCCATAAGTGGATTGAATGTAAGTGCTCTCATTACTATAGCTTGAAAGAGTTGAAATTGTTTTAGCTACAAAATGGAAGAACCTTAGCTAACTCCCTTGGTTATTTATTAGAATGGCCAGAGTAGTCTTCTTTTCTTCAATTAATTCCCTTCCCCCTCAGCAACGGTGAGATCCTCATGGCATTGGAATTTTCCTCTCAGTGTTTGCCAAATGCTTAGAAAGCTCGGCCTCCCACTGTCCAACTCAGAAGCAGACAGGCCTAAAAGGACCCCTTGTGAGAAGCCACATGTTTAGGCATAGAAGCTGTAAGGGAAAGGGACTGTGACGTTTACCAGGAAGTGTGTCCACCAAAGGAGAGATGAGAGAAATTAAAATTTTTATTTGAAGCTGTCTGAAGGCCACACTCAGTTGAAAGAGCAAGGTTGAAGATCTGACCATATTGGAAATTAGCATTGCTAATAAGGTTTTCAGAGACTCACAGATTATTTTAATCTACTTAACCTTCTCTTATAAATACTCAACCTAGAAAACGCTGTACTTCTATTTTTAACAGTCTAATGATGGACAAATGTTATTTTTAAGGCTGTTGCTAATATCATTTTTCAAACAAGAACCATCAAATAATGGCATATGGCTTTATTTTTGTCAGTTCCAATGACATGTTAGAGAGTGGTAGCCAACTGTCTGAACTGTCTGATAAATTGGAAGGTAGGGACAATCTAAGTGGCTAGCTGATAAGATTATTTGCTCTCTAATGATAAATGTACAGTCGAATATTCAAATATCAGATGTCGTACATGGGCCTAGGTGAACTTAACCCTGGAAACCCAAGCTCCTTCAAAATATCTGGCCAGTATGGTTTACAAAAGGAGCTCTCCACTATCTTTTACATGGCCTCCACTTAAATTAATATGATGCTGAGATCTGTAACCTTTCATGAATGTTCCCTGAATAAGGAAGTATAAACAATCTGTGTTCATTAATAGGAATGAATTAATTGACCTTGTTCACCTTCCCTGCATTTCAAGGTTAAACTCCTTTGATAAACTTATGTTTCTTTGCCTCTGTCTCAAAGCCTAACTTGTTCTCATGTTGATTGATTGATTCATTCATGAGAAGTTATTAATCATCTGCTAGGTACCAAGTATTCTCTTAAATGCTGAAGATATGATGTTATGCAAAACCAACAAGCTCTCTACTTTCATAGAAGTTGTCTCCTAGTGAAGGGACATAAGCATTAATTAAATGAAAAATTAAATAAGCAAGATTAAATAAGCATATCAGGCAATAAAAAATAGAAAAAGAGGAAAAAACCCACCATTTCCCCCTCATTTCACACCCCCAGCACTGCCACCACCACCACCACCAACAAAATACAAAGTAATGTGAAAGGGAGTGACGGAGGAGAGAAAGGACTTTTTGAGGTTAGGTGGCCAGGAAAGAGCAAATAGCAGCACTAAGAATTGAATGATAAAGGAAGAGACATAGGCAAATATCTGAGGAAAAAATGTTATAGGCAGAAGGAAATGCAAGTGCAAAGGCATAAAAGGCCAGTGTAGCTGAAGAGTAGGGTGGAAGAGGGTTGGAATTAGAAACAACATAAAGGTAGGTGGGAGTCAGGTCACATAAGGCTCTGAAGGCATGGGAAAGAGTTTTACTTTAAGCCTACTGGACAAACATTGGAATATAGTTCTCCAATGATTAATATGATCTAATTTATACTTTAAATAGCTCAATTTGAATAATACAGGGGGAATGATTTTAGGGATAAGAGTAAAAGCAGGGAGACCCGTTAGCGTCTATTGCAGTGACCCAGATGCGAGATGATGACAGTAGGGTGGTAGCAGGGAAGATGTAGCGCATGTTGCTGCTTTATCTGTAACAAAGTATAAGGCAAGAAAAGCTAACCCAACCAGCAGATTAGAATCCAACTATTAGTCTTAGAACCTTATCTAGCAAAGATGACCTAAAATGTCCTTTTGAGATCATTCAATGAAAACCCTTCAATTTAAATGTGGGGAAAACAGAAACAAACAAATTAAAGGAAACACTCAGGGCCACTGAGCACACTGCTGTCAATCCAAGGCTGTACCTTACATCCTCTGTCTTCCAAAGTGTTAAATAAGGTGTCTAAGTCCATAAGGAATGCAGCAGAGCCCAGGCATAAGGTTGTCAGTTTGATAAACCCTCTGTCTACATCAAGGATTCCCAATCTATATGGCGTGAATCTGTGTAGTGGGAAGAGCTGTTGAGTGATTGCAGGGTCCGTGTTTCCATTTGTGGATTACACATACCCTTTAGGCTGGGTAAATAAAAGTGTAAGTACCAACATGTAGCAGCTTGGAGCCTGGTGTCCAGCTAAGTTCAAATCTTGGTTTTACCAACTATTGACTCTTTAGGTTTTGTTTTTCTCCTTGGTAAACTAGAACAAAAATAGCAACTCTTCCTGGTTTTGTGAGGCCCACATAAGGTAATTCACTTATTCAAAATAAATAAATAAATAAATAAATATAAAAAAATAAATAAAAATAAAAAACCCACTTAGAATAGTACCTGGCACAGAGTGTATTCAAAAAATGTTCACTACTATTATGTGGAAAACAAAATTTTTTATCCAATGGGGCTCTTAATATTCAAAACCAATGAGAATGACTCACTTTCCATCCTGAAGAAGCTATCAATATGGCTCTCCCCTATGGGTGCATGGCTGAGGCAGCTACCTCTTTAACTCTGCTCTAACACTGCTCCGTTATCAGCTACGGGCAAGAGCTGTGGCCTTCAGCACAGGGACATTAGTCCTTCAGTCAGTCTTTCCTTTATTTATTCAACAAATGCTTGTTGAGTGCCAGCTAAATGCTTGGTGGTTCTCAGCTCCTTTTTTTTTTTTTTTGCTTTAACTGTGTTCCCTTGCTTAATTTACTCACTTGAGTAACTTCTCTCCCATAAATTCAGTGATTTTTCAATTGGTGGTTGAAGGGTGGTGGTGGGGGGAGTGGAGTGGGAATCAGGTTTCAATCAGCATTGCAGAGAGGCCACAGGATATCAACAGTTTGTAGCTTTCGTAAGGACCTTGTAAAGTTACGTGTGAATGACAAGCAGATCACAGGAGGAGGAGGAGAAAGATGTCCGGAGGATTGCATGTGTGTAGTATGTGTCCAAAAGCCCTGCCTTAGTCATCTTTCATTTGTCCCCCACACTTCCCCGCCAATAGCTCTACGAGGTGTTATCTTCGTCACCATTTCACAGGTGACAGATATAAGCTCAGAGACCTTATGGGACTTCCCTAGTCACAAGCTAGGAAGTGGAAGACCAAGTTAGACCCCAGATTGCCTGACTCTTCATGTTTTGTTAGTTTGTTTGATTGGTTCCCCAACCTCCTATACTCCTCCTGAGTTATTACTATGTGTATGAGAAGGAAGAAAGAGAGTAAGGGAGATGATGGTAATGCTAGTGATTAGTGTAGTGGTGGTGGTATATCTGTGTGTGAGAGACACAGAAAGAGGGACAGACAGACAGACAGATAGAGAGAGGCACCCAAAGAGTGACACAGGACAGATTCTGAATTAATAACCGTAATAAAAAACATGGCCAGACAAGTTGAGTTTTGAATTGGGCCATTACTACTGCTCAGAAGATAAAATAGACACACCTGGGCCAACCTAACACTATTCCTATGTCTAGTGGGGTCTCGAAGTGGGGAACGTGAGGCAAAGAGGCATGCAGGTCTCTTACCTTCACTGTGGTGTAGGGCACTGAGAACTCGCCCTCAGGAAGCCCATGTAAGGAGAATATGTGACCTGTAGACAGCCTCTTCATGAATTCAGTACCAATCCCCTAAAATATGTTGCCTCAGGATGCCATGATTTCAGCCTCCTGAATGAGTCTAGCTCCACCACTTTCTGAGGAGGCCCATTTGTAGAAAAAGCAGATTTGCAGATAAATCTTTTCAATGTTAAGCAGATTTGTAGATAAATCTTTTCAATGTTAAGATTTTGCAGGAGAAGGCTTTAAGTAACACTCCTGCAAGGAATGAGCAACCAAGTTGTAATTTGTCCCCTCCATAGTTGCTGGTGCCCCAAAAGCATGTTTTCCCTTATCATCACCCTAAGAATTATTTATGGGCGGTGTATAAATTTCCCAAATGGGGGTCGTGCATAACATCCAGGCATTTAATAAAAATGAGGGCAATTTTTTTCAACAAACATATAAACATTTACCTGATCTATGCAAATCTATTCATACGGATTTTATAAAACCACCACTTCCCACCCGCACATCCAACACACAAAACCCTGGCTCCTTTTTATTTCCCAGTTTGTTTTTAAGTGTGGTGTTTGAGGGAGGAGGGGGCTCACCGAGTGAAAGGGGAGATGGTGCTCTCTTCATGGAGCAGCCTGCGTGCGCAAAGCAGTCCTGCACTTGCAGTTGTGAGCTAAGAGCCAAGGGTGGGAGCTCACCATGATGGTAATCACCTCCCCACGAAGCAGGCAGCCTTTCACCAGAGGAAGTGTCAGGTTGCTGTACTTCGGCTGAGGGTTGTCACTGTCTAATAATATGACCGTTTTGCCATCTCTCTGCAAATAAGGCAGAAGCTGCTACCTGATTGGTATAACATCCCACTTTCCCTCCTCATTGATTTTCTTGTTCTCCTCCTTTGCTTCTTAAAAAAGAGGGACAAGTGGCTGGTGCTGTGGACAGAGAAGCTTTATTTTTAGTATGAGACAACCTCTATCTTCTTTCAGGAGAGGGAAGTTGGATTATCAATTCTTTTGTAAATGTGTATGGTGATATTTGCTCCGGTAAGTTTTTCTCTCTCTTGATTTACAGCTGGCTGTGTGTGTGTGTGTGTGTGTATCATAGATACATGGGAGCTATACAGTCACTTTTCTTTCCAGTATCGTTTTTGAACCTTTGTTTGGTGATAACATCTTATTTTTCACTTTGCTTTCTTGTCTTCATGTTTAAACTGAAGAGGCTGTGCCGTGCGGTAGCGTGTTGCTTACTTTAATTGTTGAAGAATGAGCTGGATTTCTTTTAACATAGGAAACTATTTAAGCAAACTTATATTTGGCTTTATAAAAATGTAATGTCTTTCTACCTTACCCCCATGGGAGAGTTTAATGTCCTAAGTATATTCGTTGTGCTGCAACCTGCTTACTATTTTAATTAAAGTTTCTTCATCAGTGTCAGAGCAAGAATTTCTTAAACTCCATAGATAGCTATCAAATAGTGTGTGCTGTGCAGAAGAGGGTGTGCTAATTTAATAAGGTCTATGTCAAGGTAGAATTAATGAAATGAGTTTTCTCTAAGATTGGATGCATGCGCCTTTAAAAGGACTGAATTTATGAAAAGTATTCAGATTATCAAAGTAAATCTCTAGCATTCTGTGAAAAGATGTAATCACAAGTGGCCATTGCTTGCTTCTCTTCTGCCTTTCTTTACACTGTGCATTTGTGCCACCATCTGTCAGATGCCCAGCCCTGGCTCTTGTGTTTCTATATCTGAAACTCATTAAGAGAAAAGTTACTGTTATTTAATTCAAAATAGTACAAAATGACTATCTAGTCACCACTGCTAGTAATGATTTTTAAATGCATTACTTGGTTAACTGCTTTTCTTTCTTTCTTTCTTTTTTCCTAGACTATTATAGGGTCTGAATTCTTTGTTGTTAATTCTTAAGTCTGAGAGAAAGTCTATTAATATAATTATCCTAGACAGAGATGATAAAATGATTAAGTAATTGCTCTAATGGAAACGAACTGATCCTTTAATCTCTCCTTTTTTGTGACATGATCAACAATTTTGCATTGTCTTTTTCATGGTGAAATGAACTAGAGAATGTATTTATATTACGTATTTATTTATAATGAAAGTTAAAGGCACCGTTGAATGAGAAGCAAAAGGAGGCCTGCATAAATATTTTTCAGAGATTTTGAAAGTTAAGTTGGAAATGTCACACGTGCCCAAATCTTTTAGGCATAGAATCTTTTTTGGAATAGCAATTTTTTAGAGCCTGAAGTAGACTAAGGGCAGCTCCTGGAAATAATAATGAGTGTCTGGGAATGCGCTGTTCTCACGTCTACTTCTTTTGGGCATTCCTCCCTTCACACATTCTTTGCATGCTGGTATGAAACTATTTGTTCAGACAAATAGAACTTTGAATTTTGATTAATCTAGTTCAGCCTCAAAAATAGACGAACCCTCCAAACCCACATGAACTTATGACATTGCCTCATTATTGGTCGCAATAAGCATGTTCCTAATAACAGCCTTAGATTCCATTAACCTTCCTCAGAACAAAATATTCCTTAAAAGACAGTTTGTTGAAGTAAGTAAGTAAGTAAATAAATAAATAAATAAATCTTTTATCCTTTGGCTTTTGGCAATTACTGCAAAGTGAACTCAACAGCACTAACCATCCCTCTCCCTTCTCAACATCCCGTAATATTTTTTGTCATCATTCTCTTTTCATGGCTGTTGTAACAGGTTATGTACAAAATCGTTAGGAAGTTCACCATCATTTGAAGCTGTTCATTAATGTAAATTAATGAAGATGTGATGGGGATGGCATCCCCACGGGTGAAAGCATTTGTCTTTTCCTCCAAGTTGCCAGTTATAAAAGTGTTAAGGCTCCAAGTATGTTCATACCCAATGACGCAGGAAGGACAATGCAACATCTGTATCTTAAAAAGATCAGGAGCCTTAGTTTGGCTTAGGGTTACTGTGCAAAGTCTTTAAAAACATCACTTTAGAAAAGTCCAGAGTGCCATAGTCAAAAAGCTATCGTAATCTGTTTTGAAGAATAAAGATCTGTGCCATGCCAAGGAGAACAGTAGAGAGAATTTTTATTTCACAATGAGATCATTTATTCTTTCTAGCAAAATAAAGAATGCAAACATCGTTTTTATTTAGTAAGTACCTACTGTATGCCTGGCACTGTGCGAAGCATTTTGCGTGGCTTATTTCCTTTAATCTTTACAACCATTTCATGAGGGAGACAGAGTTACCTCTCCAGTTTAACAGAGGATAAAATGGAGACCAAAGGCAAGTATATAACTCGCCTGACACAACACAGTGATGACAGTGAAACTCAGCCGGGCAGGTTCATTCCAGAGTCATGCTTTTCATCTCTCCCCTCTTTCAGGGTTTCACGTCTTTGGTACAATCCACAATGAACTCCTAGATTGGAACGATTTGCAGGGGCTTACAAAAACACACCATATTTTCATTAGTGTTTTCCCCTTTTCTGACACTACATAACCTCCTTCTCAGACTGTGCTTTTGTGACTCCAAACTAATTATGCGTCTGAAACTGTAGAATATGTATTGTATTTCCACTCAACTTGTGCAGCTACAAAGATGTGGATATAACCAAAGGCAGCCCGCTTAAGGAGAGATATATGTAAAAGTGGCTAAATTAAGGTAGCTTTTTCAATCAATCAAAAGAAATCCATCCTTTTGACTAACAATCTTTTGAACATAGAGTAAGAATAAAGATTCAATAATAACTTAGAAATATCAGTATCTTCAGATATCTGGTTTCTCATTGATGCAAAATATAAAAAGCAGTTGCAACTGAATTGATTTATTTATGGAGAACTTTGCAGAATTCTCGCCTTCCTTTTACTCACCCCCAGCATAATTTTCTTTCACTCTTTGGCTAGCTGGAAAGGGCTGAGGTGGCACTTCAGGTAGAATATTGCAAAGCATCTATACCACCTGAGTAATTAAAAATGAACACAGCTGCTGATAAGTATACCGAGAAGCGTAACAAAGTTGAAATTCTGAGTCCCCAAATGCATTCTTTTGCACCTGAGCACTGAGCTCCCCATTAGAAATCCACTTAAGCCAATAAAATTCAGATGAGTCTTACAGCGGGGAAATGCAACTGACATAGAATCAATACGTTTGAAATTTCTCCTCAACTAACAGTTTTCAGACTAGAGGCAGGGCATGTCAGTCATGAGGTAAATCTGTGAAATGCTGCCTTTTCTTCCCTCCAATGAGAGAAAAAGGATTATGAGAATGTTGCTAGCTCATAGAACCTAGCTCAGGACACCCTTTCTCTATTTCACTAAACACTAAAAATGAATGAACAATCAAACGAAAACAGCCCAGCACAAATTGGGAGCACTAAGAGTCAAGTTTTGAAGTGTTGACACAATATTGATTTCTCAAAGTGATCTGCTATATTTAATAAGCAATAGCTTTTGAGCTACCCATGCTGTAGACACTCAGTTAATTATAAAGAGTTCAGAGCAAAATACACAACAAAATGTTTCCAAAATATTTTCATTTTTGTCAGTGTCAAAGTTGGTAACTTACTGATTCTCTATTACCTCTTTTTCTTTCTTGTTCTTAAAAACGGTGGCTCAATTAGAAAGTGTGGTATTAGAGCCAGTTGAGATAAAGAAATTTAAATCAATCTGCTTCTTCCAACAGCATTTATGAGAGTTCTAAAAATATTGACTATAATGAAATATGTTGTGCTCAGCCACAATGCTCATCAAATAGAGGCTATCCCATAAAACTAAACTTAGAGACAATTTCATAAAATGTAACATATTTCAGTCTTCTTCTATAAGAAACAGCTTTCTTCAGAGAGGTGACCAAATCCAAAAGAAATAGCATGTTTCCTTCTGCCTTTTCTTTGGTGTAAATCTGTGTACTTAAACACCTGGATCATTAAAAGCTTAAAAATTATCTATTAAATATGGAGAAAGCAGCTGGTTTTAAGACATAATAAGTGTTGAACTAGTCTCAAATTTATTATCAAACATTCTTAGCTGGTGTACAAATAGAGCTGGTGGTCCCGTTCCATACTTGTATAAGAAAACAGAATCAGTGAGGCTTTTGAGCCCGGAGCAGGCACATGAATTATCACATTTTCTAGAAGAGGCTCTTGGTCATCGGTGTGTCTTTAAATGTTTAAAGATTAGGGATGAGTTGAAAATGGAAACACCTTAGTCTCTACTTTGCAGACTAATGGTTATGCATAATTAATATAGTTTACAGTGATTACTTTTTAACACAGATTCTAACCAAAAGAACTAATGAAGATCATTCTGAGGCAACTTCAAATACATTCCACTACAGCTTCTGGAAAATTTATTTCTAACACAGGGCAGTCAATTCACTGTGGAACTTTAGGTTGGCCAGTGTAAGTGGATAGTCATTATGGTCCTATGGGGTTTGATGTGTTGAGTGTAAAAGGCTTCTGTTGATAGTCCTATGTGACTTCGTTAGCTCTGTTTGCAGAATTTTTAATTCCACTCAAATTACCACACAGTGTCTCAGTGTAGACTTTCTGGCAAAGATATGATAAATATTTTAGACTTCATATGACAAATATTTTATTTCTGGTAAAATGTGGTTTTTGGAATGTTTGTATATGATGTGGATTATTACTGTAAGAACTTTTTAATTCATCAAATTTATATCCACCTTTCAATGATATACCCATATATCTTTATCTGGCTTTGGATCTCCATAAAGGAAGAAAGTATATACAATTTTTTAAAAAAAAAAACGTATGGCATTCAACTTGCCTTCCTATGAAATTGAATGGTTGAGACAATTCTTTTTTTTTATTGGGACCACATTTGAGGAAAGAGTTAGAGCATTGACATCACCAGGCTATCCTTCCACTCATCAAATATTTAAGGATGCCTACCATGTGCCAGGCACTGTGCTAGGCATGGAAGATACAGTGACAAACGGATATCTGTATTCCCAGAAATAAATGCCTTCACTTTCTGTTTTCTCACCTAAACCTAATTTCTATTTCATGGCCCAAGATGTGTCTTCTTAAAAGTATAAATGAACTGTTCTAGTAAGACATTTGCAGGAAATATGTGCTTTTGGTCCTACCCATTCATACTCAGTAAGGAACCAGAGTGACTCCATTTATTTATGGTAATTACAATCTGGCTGAAATGGAGTGGTTCGAAGCATGGAGCTGAAAGAGGCCTTGCAGTGCTTGTGTTTATAAGCGTTATTCATTGCTCGTAAGCATTCTCAGATTATAGGCTAGTTGCATTCTTGCCCAATGTTAAATGAGGAAAGAAAGGGAGGAAGCTTGGACAGGATGGAGAGGAAGATAGAAGAGCAGGCTGAGAGGGTGCCTAGAGGAACCAAGATTCCCACTGGCGGCCTGAATTAGATCTAACTTGCACTGTCTGGTTCTCTGTGAGTGCTCATTCACTTGCCCATTTACTCAACAAACATATGTACTGGCCATCCACTCTATGCCAAGTATAGTGCTAGATGCTAGGGCAAAGGAATGCACAAGATATACTAGTTTCTGAACACATGGAACTTCTAATGAGCCAGGGTTTTTCAGCCTCAACACTATTACAATTTTGGCCCAGATAGTTCATTGCCATAGGGGGCTATTTTCTGCATTGTGGGTTGTTGGGCAGCATCCCTGGTCTCTGGCCACTAGATGTCAGTAGCAACTTCTCCTCTAAGTTGTGCAACCAAAATTCTCTCTTGACAATGCCAAATAAGCTCTGGTTTAGAACCACTACAATAAAATTATCGGCTTTGATTAAATCTTCTGATAGTATTTTCACTCTTTTTTATTTCAAATCCTCTGCTGCATGGTTTACTCCAGGATTTTTAAGTTGCTGTCCCCAAATATTCTGATACAACTTGCCTAATAAAGACAAGTAAGGCATCTCCAAGCCTTTTTTACTTTTATTATTACTTACTACTGTTTAATACTTTACGGCATTCACTTGGCTTACGGTGTCTCATTTGATTCTAGCAACCAAAAAATGAGGTGATATTAAACTATTATAACCTTTTAACGGATGAATAAAAAGACATTTAGAATGGTTATATGCCCAAATTCTTGTAACTAATAATGAATAGAACCTGGATTCAATCTCATATGTCCTGATTTAAGAATGAAATGTTTTTCTACAAAATCATGATATTTAAAGAGAAAAATAGGTAAGTATGTTTAAAGCATACCTCTTCTCTTGAGGCCACTTTGGAAAAAAGGCAGGATACAGTGGATGAAGGCCAAAGCATAGGAGGTCCACAGGCTAGGCTTCCTTACTCAGTACTTATTAGCTCAGTGGTTTTGGACAATCCACTATGCTCTTAGAATTTCCTCAATAGTTCAGGAAACATAGAGTGATACATTGCAAAAGTTGCAGCAACCCCAGAGATGAGTCTAACAGAGTGGACAGAACACAGGTTTTGAAGTTAGGTGGGCATGCTATGTGATCAGCATCCCAGTGGGAAGCAGATGACACCCTCAAACTAGTTGATCTCTTGCTGGTAACTGTAAAACCTTAAATTTAATTTCTGTAAGTCAGCGAATTAAGCCTCAAGAGGTGAGTCGAGTTTCTTAAGGTTTTATCGTGAATTCAGTAGAGAAGGAAGATGAAAGCAGGGTTCAATGTCCTTCCAGCCCAAAGAGCTAAGTAATTATTTCAAATGGAGGAAGGCCAACTTCTGGATCCAGCACATACCAGAAATGTACGTAATCTGGGTTATTACCAAATGCCTAGGTGCCTGAGATAGGTCCCTGGTTTTGAATTGGGTTTATGCAAGAGTCTTTGGGGTTAATTTGACCAAATTTCAGCCTCACTAGAGGCTACAGAGACTTGGGGCTCCTTGATGAATCTTAGAAGAGTGGTAGACATGGAAAACACATCAAAGGCGGGTGGTGGTTTACATGGTGCTCATCACATGTGCCTCTGAGCGCGGATAGACCCAGCGCTTTCCCAGAAGAGGGGCTTAAGCTGTACCTATCCTTGGTCATCTGATGAGCTGTTAAAAGGTATCTGTAACTATTGAGACCCTTGGTGCATTTGCCAAAATGAAAAACCTTCTAAGCACATCGCTCTGGTAGATTGCCCATCAAGAAAACTGTCTTCTGTCTTCATTGCCTTGGGGAACTGAACTGGGAATAAGAGGAGATAGGTCCAAATCCTGGCTCTGCCACTTAAAAGTATGCATGGCCTTCAACAATTCATTTGCCCTCTCTGGGCCTCAGTTTCTTCATCTGTAAAATGGAAATGATGAGTCCTCTCTCCAGAGTTATGGAGGGAGTTGCTATCATAGACGATATGGAAAAACCCTTTTCAGACCATGCCGGCTGAGGCAATAGTGTTATTACTTCCTTCTCTCTGTAGTCTGAGTCCATTCTGCTTTTAGTGTTCATTCTGTGCCTCCCAAATGTGTGAGGTTGGGGAAAATGTTTCCCCAGTCTACCAATAAAATGACTATCACCATGGGACAGATAAAGTAGTCTAGAAATGCTTTGATGGGTAATTCCATTTCAAGGGGAGCTTTAAATTCACATTATAAATTTCAGAAACAGAATATCATCACTAAAGAATAACTATAATAAAAAATGCAATATGGATAAAGCAATTCCCTACGATCAGTTCATCTTCAGGAATGCCCCGGAATTTTCCTTTCTGTTTGTTGGAACCCTTTCTTCCTCATCTGCCCAGGCCTAACCCATTTGTTGTAGTGCAGGATAGGGCAGGGGGATTGACATGAACTCTGACCTCGGCCCCTCACTTTCTAATACTGTGTGACCTTAACCGTCTTCTCTCTCCACATATCCCAGAAGCTCCTCAGGAGAATTGAGAAATCCTGATTTTTCTCCTCCCTAAGGACTGAAGCTCAGGGAAAGCTGCTGTCCTGTGTTCTTCATTAGCTCTTGATGCAGGATATTCAAAGGTTTCTCATTTCTTATATTTTATTTACCTCAAAGCATTTCCTGACACATCTGTTCAGAAAACTTGGTTAGGTCATATTTTTTCCAAGACCATTATCTGCTTGCAGTTCTTTCCCAGATTTCTTCCTCTTGGCTCACCTCTTCCTTCTGACTGATATTTATAAACTCCTCATCTTCTGAGGAATTTGGAAGATGCCCCTCTAAACTTTCCCGACCAGGTAGTTCCCCAATAGAATTTTTTTCTCTCTCTCCCACTGATTCCACACTCAGATTGCTTCTGAAACATTTGTTTTTTCTGAGGATCTCTTTAAGAAGGCAAGAGTTTTCTCATTTATTCAGTCATTGATTTATTCATGTGTTCATTTATCAACACATTCTTCTGTATTGTCAAGCAGCAACTATGTGCCAGGCACAGTGTAAAGATTTGGGATACTTTCATAAAATTTGCAGTTTAATATGGGAACAGTCAATTTAAAAATCCCTCAAAAGTCAATTTAATTGTCATTGTAATAAATGCTAAAAATCTTGGGTACTAATTAAGTGACAGGCACAATTTCAAGTGTCTGATGCATATTAATTCATTTAATCCTAACAACTCTCAAAATGTTGGAAGAGGAAAGGATTAGAGCCCATAAAATCCTAAAGGGCATGGACTCTTTTAATAAATTTAGGAATACTGGAATGAGGATCACACAAGACATGATGCTAAGAGTTTAGGTAGCTGATATTTATGCAGCACTTACTGTTTACCGGGCACTGTGCTCTGTACCTCACAGGGTCTTTACCTTTACAACAATACCATGAGAGATCACTATTATTATTTTAAGGATGGCAGAAAGGAGATGTAGAGAACCTAAACAACTTATCCAACGGCAAATGTTTTCTAAGTGGTGATTCTGAGATTATAGCACTGATGCATATGACCCCAGGCCCAGATTCTTACACCCTATGTTAACCTACGAAAAGCTAATTAGTTTGAAAACAGTATGGGTGTTCCTTTAAAAACTAAGAATAGAATTACCACATGACCCAGCAATCCCTCTTCTTGGGTATTAACCTCAAAAACTTGAAAACATTTATCCACAAAGATATAAGCACCCCAGAGTTCACAGCAGCAGTGTGCACAGTGGCCAAGACATGGAAACAACCAAAAGAAGAAAGGATAAAGAAAACATGCTACATTTTTACAATAGCATATTATAACTCAGCCATCAGAAAAGATGAAATACTGCCATTTGCAACAACTTGGTTGGATCTTGAGATTATCATGCTAAGCGAAATAAGTCAGACAGAAAAAATTGAGAACCACGTGATTTCATTCATATGGAATATAAAACTAAAAGTAACAAACGTGACAAACAGACTCATGGACACAGACAATGGATTAGTGGTTACAGAAGGGAAGAGGTGGGTAGGTAGGTAAGGGTAAAGGGGTCAAATATTTGATGGCAGAAGGAAATTTAACCCTGGCTGGTGAACACACAATGTAATATACATATGGCATATTTTTGAATTGTACACTTGAGATTCTATTTGATCCTATTAACCAATGTCACTCCAATAATTTTAATTCAAAAAAGCTGATTAGAACACTCTTAATTTTGTTCATAGTCTGAAAAATACTGGTAGAATGGGGGGAAAATCAGGTCATTTTAATGGGTATCTGAATAATAACTACAATGATCCCTCTTGGAGTAAAATGAAACTTTGTGGGACTGGGAATACTGAATTCTTAACATTTAAGCATATTGCAAGAGAGACACAGCTTCTACAGCTTCCTAGTCAAAGGGTAGACTGTGGGCCGACAGTATCGGCATCACCTGGGAGCTTGTTAGAAATGCAGAATCTCTTGTTCCATCCCAGACCTACTAAGAATCTGAATCTACATTTAGATCATCTCTAGCTGATTCACATGCACAGTTTTGGAAGTCCATCTCTAGAAGAAGTTAAAAGACCAGTCTTCCACTTCTGGTTGTGATGCTAACTGACCAGGTGTTTGACTTCCCCAGAATTTTTTGCTTTGCTTCGTCAATGAGGATGTTTTCACCCCTCCTCGTAGATGCAATCAAGGGTCCCCCTACAGGAGAGCCTAGAGCTGTAGGGAAGGAAGGCTCTGTAGAAGTTCTGAGTCTCTTGCCTCCAGAATCAGTTTCTCCTGGTATGGTCCGTGGACTGCCTACATCACAATCACTTGGGGGAATTTATCAAGAATGATATTTAGGTTAATAGCAGACTTCCTGTAACATTGCTTAGTGCAAAAATATGATGTAATAATGTCTCCGAACATCAAGAGAAAATGACTCTCAGATTAGAATTGAAAATTTTCCTAAGGTATTTATCCAGAATAAGGATGCAATAAAGACATTATCAGACAAACATTAAATCATGTTTAATTTTTAGATTTAACTGATCCCCTTCTGGAAAGGACTAACATTATGGAATATGTACTTTGGATCCATCTAAACCTTGGGTTCAAATTCAGGTTCCTATTTATCACTAGCAGTGTGACTTTTAATTAATTTACATTTTGAACCCCAACTTTCTTATCTGCTAAGTGAGGAAAGAATTCTCACCACTGGGAAGAAGGCAGGTCTGGTGTAAGGTTCTCAATATTGTAGATAATTATGTGGCACATAGTACTATACTAAATCAATCAGAATTGCTATTATTGATTATTAAGCAGAATGAAACTTCACAAAATCATTACTCTCAAATTATCACTATTATGATATAATCATGAAATTATTGATCGGTTACTGCAAATAGAAACATACTTTGTCTTAATATTTAAGAAGTAATTTTTAATTTAATTTAACATGTAGATCTTGTCATTTACCCATTCGTTCATTTATTCATTCAACCAATATGTTTTAAGATTCTGCCGAGTGCTAGCAACTTTCTCAGGCACTGAGAATGCAGCAGTGTTATATGTTACTCAAGGGGTGGAGATGTGGAACAATAAATAAATAAAAGAAAATGTTAGCTGTGGTAAGAGTTATGGAGAATCATAAATCAGGTAGAGGATATAGGCCATTCTTTCAAACCCATATTTTTATAAATTGAATTAAACAGCAAATTTATCAAGGGAAACCTACCAAAAAGTTTTGGAAGTGTTCACCAAGTATTTTACATCTTTGAGACTATTAAAATTTTCTTCCTGGGATATCTTCAAAATGAAGAGTCCTTTATTTAAAAAATTTAAAGTCATTCAAAGCTTGATGGCCAACTAGTACCACCTTTTTGTCACCCCAAGGAATATTTCACAATTGCGGGTTTATGCATCATCCCATGTGATACTAAAATTAATTCCAGGAAACAGATTAATTGTATATTGAGTTTGCCATCATGTGAGGAAAACTATGGCTCAGAAAAGCCTTTTATTCTCTCTTTAATTTTCTTTTTATTTTTTGGTTACAGTTCTCAGACAATGGTACATTAGTTTTAGGTGTACAACATTGTGATTAGACATTTGTATAACTTATGAAGAGATCACCCTGATAAATAGTACCCATCTGACACCGTGCATAGTTATTATAATACTATTGACTATATTCCCCATGCTATATTTGACATCCTGTGACTATTTCCTGACTACCAATTTGTACTTCTTAATCTCTTCTCCTTTTTCACCTAGTCCCCAACTTCACTCCCATGTGACAACCATCAAAATGTTCTCTGCATCTATGAGTTCATTTCTGTGTTGTTTGTTTATTTTATTCTTTAGATTCCACATGTAAGTGAAATCATTTAGCATCTGTCTTTCTTTGTCTAACTTATTCCACTCAGCACAATACCCTCTAGTTCCACCCGTGTTGTTGCAGATGGCAAGATTTTATTCTTTTGTTATAGCTTAGTAATATTACATTATACGTTCACCATTTTTAACTGACCAGAGATTTACCACTGATAAGGGGTGATACAAAGACTCACACTTAGGTCTTCTCTCCCCAAATTCAACATAGATTCAACCATAGAGCCTCTTTTTGTTTAATAATTCCTAAAACAGCCTCATAAAAGTAAGGCCAGGGCTCCAGGATAGTGGGTAACTCTGTGACGTTACTGATTTACATTGTGGGGACTCATTGAGGTAATTTTCAGTTTAAATTACTACTATTGTCTAAATATGATGGTACTGAGAATGAAAGAATAAATAGTAAAGTGACAAATGGAATTTATGAGGTGTGGAACATCAGCTTCAAAACAATTGTCTCTATATGTTAAAAATAATAATAAAATTAAAATAAAATAAATAAAATAAAATAAAATAAAATAAAATATAAAATAAAATAAAAAACAACCTGTTAGGCTATTACAGAATTTTCCAAAGTAACTTTACATTAAACTTTAGAATTGGCTTTTTAAGCATTTTACTCTAACTACCTCTTTTTAAATACTTCCTGATTTAAATTTAAGAACAATTTCATTCTTACTGGCTCAAAATTGGATTTCCACCCTCGGGAAATCTACCAGCTAAATGTCCAAATGTGCTTTGAAGATATAATATCCCTCCTTCTCATTCTTTCCCTAGTCCACAAACAGTACTAGATCTGGCCTGGATCTCAATGAAAATATTAAAGGCAATATGTTAAAAGAGAAAAATATCAGAACTGGATCTAATTGTTATATTAATTCTTCTGGCATGATTAGGACACATCTGGACTCCAATGGAGCCATGTCCATCCCTGGACTCTAGAAAAGCCTCATTAATTTTCTCATCATTATTACATGGAGGCTGAAATTCACATTACACTGCTCGGACTCTGTGTAATTATTTGTATAATGAAATGATGAAAATTTCTTCTATCATAATTGGCCATGCCTTTGTTTCACACACACACGGTACTACATTTTCTCTGCAATTACATTTGGATTATAAAATTCGAGAAACAATAGGAACCCCTCAGGATATTCAGCCATCTTTTTTGGCACAGTACGAACAGCTGAAGACATAGTATGGACGGTTTTCTAACATGACCCCGCAGTTCTAGATAGATATTTGTTCAGAAATGTGTCAACTTAAGTATACTTTAAGATTGTCAGTTAAAAAGAAATTAGCTTATAAATAATACAGTATGATTGAATGGCAGTGTTCCCTGTAATCATAACTTTTAAGATAACATTCTGAAAGCATCTTTCTTTAGCCTTATTTTTCCAGGTCCTCAAAACCAAGAGCTACAGTTTACCATGGGCGCAGATGAGTTTGAGTTAGAAATAAGAACATATCAAGCGTAGAGGGACTTGGGCATAAAGTTTTAGTCAAGCAAGATGAATAAGCTTTAGAGCACTGCTGTACAACATTGTACTTAGAGTCAACAATAACATTGTGCACTTAAATTTTCGTTCAGTGGGTAGATCTCAAATTAAGTGCTCTCTCCACAATTAACAAAAAGAGAAGAGGGACAATGTAATGAGATAATAATATTTTATAATTTGCCAACACAATAGAGAAGTTCTTTAGAAAACCTTACTCATTGCACTTGGATTAGTCACTGTTCTTTAGTCACTATATTTAAAAAAGGTTGTCAATGCCCATAACATATTGACTACTCATAGAAAGTTGGTAGAGCCAAGCCCCACTGTATCAACCTGTTGAATATATTTACTCATACTGTTGTATACATCCTCAAAAAGCATGTCCCCATTTTCTCTCACATTTTGGCTTTATATATAGTTGTATGTGAGCATTTGTATCTTCAAATGTTCTCAGTGCTGAATATCAATTGTGTTCTCCTGTTCCCATTAAATTGCTGATTTTGAAATAAACCTCAAATATTGAGGCATTGCTCTTTTCATTGTAACTCCTCAGCGTCTAAGACATGGTACTTTGCATAGAGTAGAACTTCAGTAAATCTTTGTTGAATGAATAAATGACAAACATTTATAATTTGCTTTTCTAATGGAAGCATTCTGTTAAATCAGTACATTTAATACCTCCTCAGGTTGACCTGCCAGATGAAGAGTAAATAGTTTCATGAAATTTATCAGAAGGATATAAGAATGGGAGAACAAGGGTAAGAATTATAGCTCCTATTTTTTAGAATCCCGACTGTGGTCCAAGCAAGAAGCAGAACTTGCATCAAATGCCCACAGCAGCCCCGTGAAGTGGGAAATATCACCCTCATTTCACAGAGGAGAAAATGTAAGACTTGACAGGTTTAGGAATTTGTTCAAAGACAAAGAAGTAGGAAGTGATGATATGAGCTTTACCTGCAGGTTGGCCTGGATCTGAAGCATGCATTCTTAACCATTGCACATGCTGATCGAGAAGGAGCAGATCTCATTCATGACCATGGTGTTTTCCCTAGGGTCTTGCTGCTGTTCTCCATTCTCCTGGTGAACCACTCTCCATCTGGCCAGTTCTCTCTCTCTCTTTCTCTCTCTCTTTTTTTCTTTTATTCATTTGTCTTTTTTCTCTACCTTAAAGTTCTTTTCCTCAAATCCTTTATAAAGGCTGAGGACCCCTCTCAGCCTTTATAAAGATTGGAGCTGTCCATCACAAATGAAGACCAAACATAAATAACAAAAAAATCGCCTTTTATCTCCTGCCATAAACAGTAGACCCCAAGAAACTCCCTTCTTTGCTGAGGGGCCCCCTCAACAATGCACTCCCCTGGAATGTTGCTGGGGCAGCCCAGGTGGATGTTAAGGGAAGGCTGCTAATAGCCCTAGGCCTTTGCTTGTTTATCACTATGTGGGATCATCACTTTCCAAGTTAAGAATACCTTCTCCAGCTTGCCTTCAAGTACTACTCTGGAGTTATCTGAGCCTATGATACATGCTCAGAGCCCTCTCCTGTTCCCTCTCCCAAGGTAAGAATTAGCTTCCTAGTAAACTCAGTGCTTTCTCTGAGTAAATTCTGACTTCTCAAGGACAACTTTCAATCCCAATGTTATGTGATTTTTTTTTTCTTCTAGTAACTTCATTCTATTGAATTGATATTTCCACTAAGAATGATTCTTTCTTATTATTTTAGTTTTCTTTCTTATAGTCTTAACTGGTCGTTGTTTTTCCCCTAGAACTTGAGGATATCTAAGAACTCACCAATAGGCATAACATGAGAAGCCCGGAAGCTGCATTTTAATGAGCTCTTTGGTGATGTTCTTTACATCTGCTAAAATAAATTCGGTCAAAATAAGATTGAAAAGAGCTTCAAGGTCTTTGACATCTAACGAACTGGCTTTATTATCTAGAAAACCAAAACAAGTGAAAAAATTGCAGAATAAGAAAGTTATTAATCCCCTGTACTTAATAATACTTAATAAAGGGTCTAAAGTCTCAGCGAAGCAAACTTTAATTCGTATTACCCAAGAAAGAGGGGAAAGGTCCCCTGAAGAACTGCACAGGCACCCAGAACTCAAACCCTATTAGGGAAACATTGAATATTTAGCAAGCATTGGTCCAGGAAGACTCCACTGCTTGGCATGGATCTGTGCGTGGACACTGAAAGTTAAATAATTACCTACTCCTGACTAATGCTTGGAATATTACTAATAACAGACATGATGCATTTGGTATTGACTTTCTCCTTTGCCTTTTTGTTCAGTCTAAATGGTGGACTATTCAACCTGCTTCTGATGAACCATTTCCCCTTAGATGACCCTCAATTTTTTTTTTAACCTGTCTCTCTCTCTCTCTCTTTTTTTTTTTTTGATTTGCACCTTTGTGAAAATCAGAGTATTTAGAGCACTTAAACTTTCTTTGTTTTTGATAAATGATAAGATAGTTTCATTGATGCATCAATAAGTCTAGCAAAATCTACTTAACTAGGTGAATTCTTACTCGAATTTATGTGATTTATTTAGCATTGCCCTCTTCTATTTCTTGATTCCCCCTGCGCCACTTCAGTTTATATATTAGTTTTTGCTGCGTACCGAACCACTCCAAAACTTAACAGCTTGAAACTACACTATTTATGTAACTCATCATTCTGTGGGTCACCAATTTGGCCTGACCTCAGCTGGATAGCATGTCTGCTGGTCTTGACTGGGCTCACTCATGATGCATCTATGGTCATTTTCTGGTTAATATGGTGAGTCTCTTTCTAGGGGTTAGCTCTCCCTCAATTGGGAAAATGGGGATGACTGGGCCACTTCTTATCATCCAGAAGGCTAGCTTGGGCTTACCTTCATGGTAATCTTGAAGTTCCAAGAGAGTAAGCTTCAAGGTATCTCAAGGAACATTACTTTCATCATATTCTGTAGGTGAAAGCAAGTCACAAGACCATCCCAGACTCAGGGGTTAGAGAAATAGACACTACCTCTTAATAGAAGTAGCTACAAAACATTATAGCCATTTTTTAAATCTGTCTAGTGTGCAGCCATCATCTCTACAACTATTTATTTCATCTCTACAACTAAATATTGTATCTAATTTTCTTACCTCACTTCCAGAGCACGCTCACAACAAAATATCCAGCATACTCTTTTTCAATTAACCTTTACTTATCTTTTCTCTCCTGCTTCAGAACCTTTCATGGCCCCCTAAGGTTCACTACAACAAGCTCAAGCATGTTTCTGATTTGGCCCCAGATTTACCTGTCTAGATTTACTTCCACTATCCAGCAATTTGGATTTTCACATCTCAGTGGTGAGACACTTCACTGACCCCATACACTCTATAATTGCTTCTATCCTTTATCTGTACTATTATTTTCTCCATCCTTTTTGCCTTTTAAACTCTGACCCATGCGTAGGACTCAGATCAAGTTCTCCTTCCTCTATAGAATCAAAAGATTATAGTTACAATAATTTTTAATTTTCCTGTTGCTCCTTTGTGTACTTAGCCAGTACTATTTCATCTTCAAAGCGAGTCATCTGCTTAAGCCATCTTTAAATTTCTCTTTCTCTCATTCCCTTTCTTGTACTTCTGTCATCAGATCTCCTTCTCTGACTTAAATCTGTCTATCTCCCTCTTATAAGGACTCTTGTGATTACATGGGGCCCTCCCAGATAATCCAAAATAATCTCCCCATCTCAAGGTCATTAACTTAATTACATCTGCCAAATACCTTTTCCCATATAAGGTAATTACATTGAAGAAGATTAGTATGTAACCATCTTTTGGGGTCACTATTCTGCCTACCATAAAATTATAAAGGAGTGATATAAAAATAGCTTCATAGAGATAGTGACACTTGAACTAAGTCTTGAAACAAAAAGATAAAGAAGGCACTCCAGGAGAATGGCCAAGATTATTTGGAGGAAGGGGAGGTTGTGAGTAATTTGTTATTCACTGAAGACAATGAGAGATGAGACTAGAGAAGGAGGTATGGACCTGAAGATAGAAGGCCTAGCATGCCATGCTAAGGAGGTTAAACTTTATCCGGATCATTGAATGGTGGTAAATGGGCAAAGGGAGGCAGCGCAGTCAAACTTGCATTCTGGAAAGATCACCTTTGCAGTAGAATGTGTCCTAAATGTTTTTGGGTGAGGCTAGAGGTGTGTACAGCTGATAGGAGACAATATCATTACTCTGGGCAAGTGATGATGGTGGCCTGGACCAAGGCAGTAAGTAGCAAGTGAATAGAGAAGAGAACACAGCTGTGATCAATATCAGGAATGCAGAACCACCAAAGCTAAGTGGCTGTTTGAATAAATGAGATGACAGAAAAAAGAATGCAGAATGGCTCTTAGATTTTTGACTTTGGTAATGGGACAGAGGAGGTACCATGGCTGAGCGTATCTCAAATGAGGTTGTTCCCATGAGTTCTAGGAGTTGCCCTAAGAGGAACACAGCCTTTGGATACTCATTAAGCCTGGTGTCCTAATGCCTTACCAGGTAAATGGGTTTGTGGTTTCATTTCCAATGTTTCATAGGACTTGCAGCATTAAGAAATGAGAACATTATAATAATCATGATCATTAATAACATCTGCTTTTTATGAAGCAAGCCCTACATTACCCAGCTCTTGCTATTTCTCTCTGGCATTTGTCTACCCATTCTTCCCAGGGAACACAAACACATACACCAATAAAAGCCAAATGGATCAGCTTCCTCCCTTTCCTTGCGCAAGTCTAACACTTTCTTACATTTTTATTCTGGCTTTTTTCTGGACTTGTGTTAGAGCATCACTTCTAATCCACAGACCTCTGGCTCTGTTAGGATTTTGGAATTTATCCTATCATCTGCTAGATACACCTGTAAGGCTGAGTGAGATCAGAATGATCCCAGGTCCCTCTAAGTTTTATGCAAAGGTAGGTTCTGCTTGTCTTTGAATGCTTCAAGGTATGAATGCTTCGAGAGAAGGAGAGGTCTCTGGATTTGATTAAGAACTCAAATCAGAAAGTCTACAATCTAGGGCTCAGCTCCTGGCTTCACCATTGACTGTGTGATGTTAGAGAAGTTACTACATTATGAGCCTCAGTTTCCCCAATGTAGAACCAGGATATGACTTATTATGCAGGCATGTTGGGAAGGTCACTTGAGATAGTGCATGTATTGCACTTTATTCACGTCTGGCATTAATAAATACTCCCTAAACATTACTTATTCTTTTGATTATGAGTATTTTATTAATAATTATTATAATGTGACTCATAAATAAATAGCAAATGGATTTCTTGTGGTAAATCCAGGCTCCTCATGAGGACTTTGCTCATCTTGCCTCAAACCTCATCACATGCTGTTCTCCTCCTTATCCATTGCAGCTGCAATAGCTTCCTTTCATTTCCTCAAACACACCAAGCTGTTGTCCTCCTCAGATCTTCATCCAGCTCTTACTGTTCCCAAGGCTAGCTCCTTTTCAGTCTTTTGCACCTCAATGTACCTTCTCAAAGAAGCCTTCCATGTTCACCTCATCTAAGAAGGCCCCCCTCTGTAATTCCCTACCACTGTATCTGCTCTTACTTTGATTTCCTTTAACACAACTTTATATTTGTTTATTAATTTATTGCTGATTGCTCCCACCATAGTTTAAGCTCCAAGAGAGCAGCATCCATCTCTATCTCTGTCTCTGTCTCTGTCTCTGTCTCTGCCTCTCTGCCTCTCTGTCTCTCTGTCTCTCTCTCTCTCTCTCTCTCTCGCACCTACACTCCTGCCAGACAATAAATATTTACCTTTAAATGTTCATTATTTTTTTTAAGGGAAAAGTCCACATACCTCTTATAAAATTGCATTAAAAAAAAAAAGACTATTTGAGGAAGAGCCATATATCGAATAAAACCTTGAATTCAGTGCTATGAATTTATATTCACTAACCTTTAATTTAGGTCACTAGGTTACATTATATTCATAGAATATAGGGTACCAGCTTCCTAGAGTCCTTGCTAACAGAGGTCACAGAAGATGCTCTTCCCAAACTGTGTGTTGTTATAAAATGAACTGAGACATCTGTTTAAAATAACATCTACTCACATCTATTATGACCAGGAAAAGATGAAATCATTAAACTAAGAAGTTATTTTTTTCATACTTTGGTGTGCATGCATTAAAATATGCATTTCCACCCAATCTCCGCTAACCCAATCTCCATAAGGTTTTGATGCTCTCAAATCGGTCTCTTGGGCATGTCTTTCGGATTCCTGTAAGGCAAAGTGTGCTGGTGCATGGCATTGAGACCCAGGGCTGTTAGAGGAATGAGGGGCCGGGCTCCACCGCGACTCTCAGGCTCCTCTGCTTTGCATATACACAAGTTCAGCTGCCATGGCTGCTGCTAACCACATTCCTCAGAGACCAGGTCATTCCATTAGAAGTCAGTTCGATGTCACACATAGCCATTGTGGCTAGTAGGTTTCTCCCGTGTGCCAGTAGGTTTCTCAGAAGTATTCTGCCACTTTCTCCTAGAGTTGAGGGAACAAGATAAAGTCGCTGGCTTTATACTTTACTGTGGATCATTTTGTAATTTGCCTTTTCACTGAAGTGATTTTCATTGAGGTTGCCCCTTGTAAGAAGAAGACCAGCTCAAAAAAAAAAAAAAAATAAATGAAAAAAAAAAATTAAATCCACATTAATAATTTTTATATTAGACAGAGTTCTAGTGCACATGGAAATAACAAAAAAAAAAAAAAAAAAAAGAATTAAGGTTTCTAAAAGAAGTGATTTATGATAAATGTAGAAAATTGAAAGGAATGGACTCAGAAACCTTAGAGGGGATTAGACTTGGAAAGTGCCTTGGAAATAGCAATTGCCTGAAAAGTACCTGTTGAATGAACTTGAGGAGTGGGTATAAGAAGGAGGCATGGTCTCATCAGCTGTAGTACCTGTTAAGTTGTACTTCACTTTAAGAGCAGTGGTTCTTTGCGTGAGGGCCTTAGATCATTGGATGTGGTCAAAAGGTCTCTGAATCCTTGGAATCCATATGAAAATTTTCAATATGTGTGGAGATGAGGATTTTTCTATGGAGTAAGTCCACAGCTTTCAGTATCTTCCCAAAGTATAAACTGAGATAAAACACCAGCCTTCAGATATTCTCTCTGTCATCCCATTGGGGCATTCCTAGATGACCACTATAAATTTCTCCCAAACAAGTTTATCTTATTCCAACTTCCAGGATAATCTCACAATTTGGAATATTGTCATTCAATTATTATAACTCTTATTTATCTATTTTTGTCATATTTTCTGCCTTCTTTTTATTATATGGCTCCAATTTTTATGTGAATGCTTTTTCTTCTAACTTCTTCTACTTATTTCCTTCTAGACTCTCATTTGAACCACTTCTGGTGGACCCCTATCCCCACTCTCAGTACTTTGATACCTGTGGGTACTGTCCTATTTGGAGGGAGACAAAGGATGTCTCCCTATTAGTTCAACTAAGTAATATCAAATGCCTGCTATGAATTAAGTGTTGTGTTTACCTTAATGACATATTGGTTTTTTATTTACCTTAAAGATGTTTTTCCGTGATGTTTTTTAGCTTACCTGTCTGACAGGTGCTGGAGGTTTGCTTTGGGTATACTTGTTTCATTGAGGAGATCGCTAATTTGCAGTCATGATGAGAACTCTCCTGCAGTGTGGGGGGAAGCAGAAATGACCAAGAGATGGGCTCTGCCCTAAAAAAGGGCTTCAAATAAAGCAAGGAAAAGAATGTAATGACATCATGCTTTTTTGTAATTCTTAATGGCTTCACTTTTAGCTTATTTCTTTCCACCTCTTCAATAGGTATTTAAACATTTTTTTCTTAGTGCATCAAATTTCTGATCTCCTCCTTCACTCTATTCACTATTTGATCTCACTTTTTCATTTACTAAGAAGATTAAGACCCTTCAACATAAAACCCTTTAGTTTCCCTCTTTTTTTAACTCAGCATAACTCCCCAGAGCCCCGTCAAGTGCCTGCTTTTTGTCTCTTGGGGGAGGAATTGTTCCTCACGTTCATTAAACACATTTTTATTGGTCAGCTACTGTTTGCAAAAAATTTTTAACCTACGTTTCTCTCTTCACACTTTCCAATTTTCTCCAGCCCATGCAAATCCCTTCTTTTAGAATGATGCCACTATTTCTTGCATAATTGTCTCTGATTCCCATGAACAAATAAGGTGACTCTCTGGTAGTATCTTAACTCTCAGAGAATCAAAGAGTGATATGAGTTTAATTTGAGAGCCAGAAGCTAAAAGTTTTTTAAAAGGTTACTCTGCTTTTAGTTGCAAATCACTAGATAGCTTTGTATTTGCAGTTTCTTCTGCAGTGCTGAAGTTAATAGAATAATATTTATGACAACATTTATCAATATAGTGTATATGAACTCCACTTGACAACATTAGTACTCAGAAACTAAAACCAATATATTAAATATTAAATTTTTTGATATATTTTATCACCTCTTGAATTTAATCAATAGAAAGACATTACTGAATGATGGTGGGGATTTTTTTCTTATTGTCTAGGAAATAATGTTCTTTACATGGAATGTATTGTTATTTAGGCTATAGTGATCTTTCATCTCATTGAAACATAATGAGAAAAGGCTACTCTCACATAATGAGCCATAACTAAATGGATTATTACAACAATCAATAAAAGATTGTTAAAAAAGAAAATTTTTATTAAAGAAAGGAAAATACATTTTCTGCTAAGCCCTGCAATATTATATAATAGAAGAGAATGAGACTTCCTCACTTTAAAAAGTGCTCCTTTTAGGAATTTTGATTAAAGTATTCTTTAATATTTTTTTAAAAAACAATTTAATAATATGCATCAAATATACTGGCATGAATTATTCCTTTTAAAAACAATTACTTCAATTTAAAAAAAATTTAATAATAGAAAATTTTAAACATGTATAAGGAAACACAGAATACTATAATGCACCTCTATTTCCCCATTACCCAGCACAGACAATAATCAACTCATAGCCACTGTTGTTCCTTTTATACTCTCATTTTTATCATCTCCCCAGGTATCATATCATTTCTCTCATAAATATCTCTCAAAGGCATTGAAACAAAAATACTACAATTAAAAATTAGTAATAATTCAGTGTCATCAAATATCTACAAATGTCCAAAGATCTTGTTTAATCTCATGACTTTTTTCACAGCTTTCTTGAATCTGGATTTTTTAAAACAATCTATCATAAAATTGATATATCTCCTAAAACCTTTTAATCTATAAACTCCTCTCTCTCTCTCTCTCTCTCTCTCTCTCTCTCTCTCTCTCTCTCTCTCTCTCTCTCTCTCTCTCTCTCCCCCCTCCCACTCTCCCCCTTTCATTCCCCTCCCCTGTTTTAGGTTTGCTTCTTTTCCATTATATAATCAAATAATACACAGTAGCAAGTTTCCTGCTTACAGAGGCGATTCGATGACCATGCATCATGTTTGAGAGACTCAGGCATTGGTTTCCAGGTCAAGAATCAGAATGATCAAAAGAGTTTCATGAACAGTCTTTAAGTATGAATAGTATAGAGATTCAGCTTGCTAGGGAAGTGTCCAAAGGAAGCAGAATATAGAAAGACCTTCGATTCTCTATACATACCTACTTGCATGTTTTGAAATGCTTCTGACAATACATAGTTATGACTAATCCTAGGTTGCTACCTCTTAGATCATGTGCTTAAATATTATGCCTGGTTATACTCCTGACTTCTCTTTGGTAAGCTCTGAACTTTGTTTATTATAACCACAAAGCACACACACACAAAAACACAAAAATGAATAAAAATCAGTTCCTACTGTTTTTTTTCATGAGATCCTGTGCTTGTCTTCATTAAGGTAAGCTAAGTTTAAAACAAAACAAAATTTAAAAAACATAAAGAAGAGAAAATGAGAGACATTTCTCTGTTTAATATGGCCATTGGTTACTGATACTTTTTTCTAAAGTAATCTTATGTTATTCTAATTTACTTTATGGATAATATACAACTCTAGTTCATGATATATTTAAATCTTAAAGAAGACATGCCAAATACACTGAATTCAGTCATAATAGAATCTTAATTTGATTTTTTTGTCCTATTCAGAGAACATTGGACATGGTAATCAGAGGCCTGATATTAAAAAAAAAAAAAAAAAAAAAAAAAGGATGTAAGAGTTGGAACTTTGCTTCAAGTAAAACAGATTCTAATCATTCTACATTATTATGAAAACTTGGCTTCTGGAAAGGAATAATTCATGCCAGTATATTTGATGCATATCATTGAACTACAGAATAGTGGCTACATTCCATGAGCTTATTTTGCTCTAATTTTTCTATCAAACAGAAGTATACAGTTAAGATATCTATCACCAGTGATTTCTTTTAATGCTCTAAGATATGGTTATGGTAGATAAGAAAATTCAGAAAGTCTACATCATAAGTTTACCCTGGAAAAATATCAGGTTCAAAAATAATATGATAGGCAAGAAATTAATTCACAAGACATTCTAATTAGGTGTCAGAAAAATGGTGTCAATTCTAGGTGAGAAGCTCTGTTGAATTTTTATTTTTTCGTTATTTCATTATGGCACATATGAGAGAATTAGAGTTGGTTCCTTTAAAAATAATTACTGTCATTGAATCTGATGAAAGATAAGTCATATATTTTACTCAATGTATGATTGACATATGTTCCCATGGCATATTTTGAAATATTTTTACCTTGATCCTAAAGAATGACTTTGCCAAAATATTTTAATAAATAAGCAGGGAAAAAATGTTACTCTATTTACATTCTCTACAAGTGTAAATATTCAAAGGTATTACTGAATATAATTCCAGAAGCGAGCAGGTTTTCTTTGATTTTACATTTTTTTATCCAAAACAGCACAGCCATCTAATGACAGGTGTGAATTTACTTTGCTCAAGTTACTCAGAGGTTGTCTAAATTTGCATTTTTAAGAAAATCTCTTTTTAGCTACATAAGTCATGCATGTTTATTTGAAGAAATTGAAATAATGTGAAAATAATTATAAACTGAGATTCTGGTTGCAAAGTCGATTCCTCAATAGTAACTGAAAATACTTCAGTGCTACCTCTCTAGACCTTTTAAAGTCTATTAAAAATGTATATATGTATATGTACAAATATTTCTTTTTATAGAAATTCAATGCACGTCTGTTACAGTTGGCTATATGCTTTTTTTTTACTTTATAAAAGATTACAACTTTCTATATTGCTATTTAATCTCCTTAACTAGTGCATAATATTTTATTGATTACCTCAGAATTCATTTGAGAACCTCTATATATTTTTATGAGCATGAAGATTTTTTCCAATTTATTTTTATTACTTCAACTATGCATTTTATTTTAAAGATTTATATCGGGTTTTATGTTGGAAAATAAAATTTGGCCAGAAATTTACATTCCAATTCGTGTGCAAGTGTTACATTTAACCTTTTACATATGAGGCACAGGAATTTCTAGGTACTGGCTAGGTAAAAGGAAATGTCCAGATACTGAATAAGCTTCTTGTCTTGTCTTTATAAAATTCCATGATGCTCCTGCTTCTTCTCCCATAAGTGCCTGTGGCAAACAGTGGAGACTGACTGACTCAAAAATCATTCCCAGGCCTCGTGCCCTAGCCTAATCTGAATGTTTACTTCTCAGTCTCCCATGCTGGTAGGGATGTCCATGGACACTCCATTGGACCATTTTGTGACTATGAGGCAAAGACCATAATAAGCAGAGACATTGCCTCAGTCATCAATACCTGGTTCTCGACTTCTTGATATGTACAAAAAACAAATCTCTATTTGTTTAAATCACTATAGGTCAAGCTCTATTTCCTGTGACCAAACCCTTTACTAACTGATCCAGTCTCCAAACTGCGGGTTTAAGAAAATTAAAATGCTAACTTTTTTTTTTTTTTTTTTTTTTTTTTTTTTTTTTTTTTTAGCTATGTAAGTAATTTAAAGTTCTTCTGCAATACCCGGTTAGAATTCCTCAAGTGATGGCGTGCAATACCAATTGTGTAAAGCTGCTCTTGCTAGAGAAGATTTCACACAAATCACAAAGCAGCTAGAAGGACACGGTATCCCAGTTTTGACAGGTTGCACAAAATAGAATGCAATGTGGAAGATATCAGAGCTGGTTAAGAACATAGATACAATGACACAAAAAGCATATGGCTTTATTGAGGAAAGCTTTTTAACAGTTGTTTTCAGTGCCTCCGAATCAGATACAACTACATTACCTTCTGGGGACACTTGCAGTTTTTAATCTTCTCATGGAGGTCCTACTCAAGGTTTAACAGGATTGTTCACAAAAGCCTTCTGGGTCAGAGTATTGCAGTAAACATACGCTGAAGACCAAGAGGATACTTGGTCAATTCCTTGGAAAAATCCAATTATCAGCAGTAGAAGAAACACTAAAAGAAGGACGAATTGGACAAAGATGAGTAAAAAATGAAACATTAAGTTCTAAAGGTGTTTATCAGTCAGCTGGGGGCCTCCTAGGTGCTGAGTGGGGTGTGAGAGAAGCCACAGTTAATCAAAACCTCTTTTTGCACAAGAAAATATTCTGACAGAATGTATTTCTCCCTTTTTCGGAACTGCTGTTGAGGTAATCAGTTCTTACAAACAACTGTTTTTCCAGAAATGCTCTTCCAAGGTGCTGAGGACAAATAGTTCATCAGCCCAAGACAAATTATAAAAGGAGAAAGGCCAACAGGGGTTCATTACAGGGTGATGAAAGAACAGGGGTTGGGTTTCTTTAACCTATAAACTGTTGCATATCAGAGGTATATGGAAATGAGAAAGCCACGCCCGCCCCACTGTGGGTGGCTGACAATTAGGAGGGACTTGTCATAACCAACTCACATCAGGCTTTTTCAATATCCTTATCTTGCTAAATCCTAACTCCCTTCCTTCTGATGTCCTATGATGCTTCAGGGTGAAGGCTTGTGTTGCTGAGGCAAAATACAAAAGCTACCAATAATATCCACTTAGATGATCAGGGCTTTGTTTCACAGATGCTTCATTTAGTGCTCACATGACTTTCTGAGCACTGATGTGACAGAGAAAGCCTTAACAAGCCCATAATTGATATTTGTCTGTTAGTGTTTCTATAACATGCTCCAGCAAAGAGAGACCTTTTTCATAGCCCTCAGAGAGTTGGGGAGAAGGAAGGTAAACTTTAGAGAAAGGCAGATCTGAGTTAAAACCACGGCTACTTCAGGTACTGATAAACTATGTGACCTTAGCATTCTGTTTAACCTCAGTTTCCTCATCTGTAAAATTGGGGATGATGTTCCTATTTTACAGGGGTGTTGAGAAGATTAAATGAGCTTATGTAATAATGTGCTTACTGAAGAGTGTGGTACAGAGAACCAAATGAGGTTGTTTTTATGATTATCTTCATCACCATCTTCATCACCATCATCATCATCATCATCATCATCATCATCATCATCTGTTCTTTAGTGCCAGAACATACTTTTCCAAGGACTTTGTTCTCTCTTCTTCTCTTGTTCACTTATTTATATATTCATTCACTTGACAATTTATGAATCACCTATGATGTTCCAGCACAACAAGGGGCACAAAGATGTCTGAGCTGTGGACATGTCAGCAAAGGGCTTGCTGACCATCTGGAGAAGTAAGACACTTGCTCATCCTCCAGCATCCAGCCCAACCCTCTGTCCATCCACACTCTCCACTACGACTAGCAGGGCCTTTCTGAAATGCAAATTTGGTCATGCCCCTCGACTGCTGAGAACTCAATCTCCTTGGAAGACCCAGGTTTCTTCACATTGACAAACTATTTCTGTAGAGGCAAGACATTAAATATGTTTGGCCTTGTAGATAATAGGGTCTCTGTTATCAATACTCAAATCTACTATTGTAGCATGAAAGCAGCCATAGACCATATTTAAATGAATTGATGTGACCGGATGTGGCCCAGGGACTGTAGTTTTCAGATCTCTGTTAGATCATACCTGACACATCCTTGCTTGCCTCTCGAATGGAGTCACTCCCTTGTTCCCACTGTGCAAATGTCTACTTTAATCATATTAGCTGCACAGTCCAAATGTGCTTCACTTGCTTATTTGAGTGTCTGATTTGCTGCTTTGCCTGACTAGAACATTCTTCTTCTCCCTCTTACCTGGATAATTCTGTCGTGCTTTCCTGGTTTCTGGTTAGCTATCCATTCTTCTAGATTGCTATTCCTCATGTCCCCTTCACTCATCTGCAAACATGGACCACATTTTCCTCTAACATTCTCCAATTAATGCCACCACAGTAAAACACTGTCACGGTGCCTGTTCATTCACTTGCTTGTATCCCTAAATAGAAAGCTCCCTGGAGGTAAGGGGTTGGGGACAACAATTATTTAGTTACTGAGTATTTAGGGAGCACCATCTTTATGCCAAGCACTGTACACAGTTGCAGAGATTCGGCAAGAAACAAAGACAAGTATATTACCTTTCTTTAGGGAAGTGGTCAAACAAAACATAAACGGCTGAATAAATAATGCTAAACAAATACAGATCTTAAAACTTCTGTTCATGTAAAAAAAAAAGCACAGGAAATAATGGGGACATGATGGAGGTGAGTTGGGGAAATCTCCTCTAAATAGTGTAGTCAAAGAAGACTTCCTATTTTTGAAAAGATCAGCTTATTTAGAGGGAGAAGGAGAGATGGGAGTGTGATAAGTTAGAAACCAAGAGACATGAGAGAAGGCTCATCAGGAGCTACTATTCCCTTTATTGATGCAGTCTTAGAGCCCGTTACAGTGCGTGAAATGTAATAGGTGGTTAGTCAGTGTTTGATAACTGCCTCAGTTACATTTCCCCAAAGTGGATCCTGAGATGAAAATTTTGGCTCAAAAGATTTATTTGAGAGGCAATGGCAGGAATCACAATGATAAATGAGGAAATGAGACAGGGAAAAGAAGAAAGCCAGTCAATGGTATATTAATGACTAGATGTTGCTGTGAGCAACTGGGGCTCAATCCCAATGGGGATCCTCTGAGAAACTGTGTTGAACTTCCTGACAATTTTCCCACAGAGGCACAAGGACACTGAGGTTTTATCTAACAATTTTCATCCCACACTGGTTGGAAGCCACCTGGGGATTAACTCCTGAGGACTTCACCAATGCCACAGTCACAGGCAGAGAGCATTCTTGCTGCATGACAAAGCTCTCAACAGAGAGACTCAGATATTCAAGGAGAAAGCATTTGGTGTGTACAAGAACTGTCCCTCTAAAGCTGCAGGTGGCCTCCAGGGTGGGCTAAGGGGATATAGGCAGGACATCAATAACTGCTATAATAAGTGAATTAAAGATTGAGGGAGTAAATGACAAAAAGAATGAATAACTGTACCTGATAGAACCTCTTTGATGAATGAAATAAGCCCAAGGTGAGTGAAATGAAATAAGAGAAAATATGAAAAAAAGAGGAGAAACCCAATGAAATAAGCCCAGGGTTCTTGCACCACAGGAGAGTCAGGGAAAGTCACTTAGTGGCAGTGGTATGTTGGGGCACAGCTGATTGTGCAGTTAAGATTCAGAGGTATTGTATTAGTAGCTTGGAGTTTGTCATCATGGGTGTATCTACACCACGGAAATTGGCAAGTGCTATAAATGAAAGCTTCGTCCTCCGGAGATCTGATTGTCAGCACACACAGACTGGTGGTAATAAGTACCAGGACCTGGTTCCATCTCCCAATGTTTCCCACCAGTCTCCTTACTCTTACTTCTTCCAAGGCATCTTTCATGCCTAAGGTTGTATATTAGGTCTTGGAAGATGCCCCCTTTTTGACTTCATGGCAGACCACAGAGAGCCAGTAATCAACTTGATTTCCTATTCTCCTCCAAATTGTTGCTTTCAACTATGCCTTGCAAATTAACCAAAAGGATGAATAGTGGCTTTCATTGATATTTCTTGTGTGGTTCAATTAGTTCCAAGGAGGGAGCTGCTTGCCCTCTGCAGGGGCAAGCCTTTGGTCTTACTAACCGTGCAAAGATATTCCTGCTATGGGTGATTTTGGTTTATGGATGCTTATTAAGCCAGAAAATGCAAAGCAATTCTTCTGTTCTGTTTCACCTGAATGTAT
Organism: Rousettus aegyptiacus; assembly: GCF_014176215.1. Lineage (NCBI taxonomy): Eukaryota > Metazoa > Chordata > Mammalia > Chiroptera > Pteropodidae > Rousettus > Rousettus aegyptiacus. The sequence continues at coordinate 107,035,126 of NW_023416307.1, read as the reverse complement.
TTCTAATGAGGCTACATATGAAGAAAATCTGTGCTGGCTAATTTTATCCATTTCGAGAGTAATTTTTTGTTGTTAGTAACAGAGCCATAGACAGTAGTGAAACGAGAGTTTATTGCAGGAGATTTATTTCAGTCTCCTGACCTCAAAGGGAGTGAATGATTGGGCCAGAGGTTATGATATTGATTATTGTGGAATGTGCTAGAGGTGAAGTATTTGCCTTTTTTTTTTTTTTAAGGAGAATTGGGACTTTTAGGAAAGATGAGAACACAGAGGTTTTATAATGTCACTTGATTGAGTAAATAGGCTTTCGCCCCTGTTTTGTGCCCTCAGTGCCTAGAAAGCTGAGTGAGTATACTGCATTACCAAAAAGAAGGCACAGAATTGGCTGAGGACAAATACACGGAGCCCAGAGTTTAGAGAAAATGATACACATATGCATATGCACCCATATAAACACCATGTCTTCAGATCTCTCAGCAAGTTGTTTGTAGTCATTGGAGAGCTGGCCTCAGATGGAGATATTTCTCCCTATTCCCTCCTCTCACCTGCTTCTCTACCTCCCACACATAGGCCCCTCCGGCTCTTCTCTCTCCTTAACATTCCTGGACCCGCACCTACTTCTCTTTGCAGCCTGGCTGCAGAACACAAAGTTTTCCCATCTCTTCCATCTCCCAGAAAGAAGTAGTGTCTGTCTTAGGAATAAACAGAGCAAAACATCTACAAGACACACAAACTTCCCTCTTGCTAACATTAACAGCCTCTCAGAATAACAGCTGTCAAGGTAAGAAAGTTACACTCTCTTTATAACATCTTCCAAGATCCTCTTTCTGAAATACTCTACCCCATCAAGAATGAAAAGAGGAGGGAGAGAAGGAGAGAGAGAATGAAGGTAGAAGGAAGGAAGGAAGGAAGGAAGGAAGGGTAAGAAAGAACGAGAGGACAAAGCACCCATTCTGCATAGTTAGTGAGCTTGCAGGTTATGTATTTGTGAGACACAAAAATCATGCAGAGCCTCAGGCCACTAAAGCACATGGCGTGTTTCTAGGCAAAGAAGGCCGGACCGTTTGACATCTCTTCTATCCACATGACCAAAAATTGTTCTTCCTGTTATTCTAGAGCTAATTAGAAAAATGCTGACTCAGGGAGTCTAGAGCCCAGGATTCTAGTTCCAATTCTGCTCCAGCTGAGTTGGGGTTAAGTGAATTTTGATCTCTAGTTCTCAGTTTCTTCAATAGTGCAGTATTAGTAGAAGTAGAAGAAGTAGGGGGAGAAAGAGGAACAAGTGGAGGAAGAGGAGGAGTAGACACTTTAATGTTTATTGAAGGCTATGAGCCTGATGCTTTACATGTGTTCTCTCAGCTAATGTACACGAGAGCATCTGAGGTAAATACTATTATTGTCAGCCTCTTTCACCAGCGAACTGCAACCTTGATTTTCCACTAGCTCTTTGAACTTGTCAAGCTTTTTCTCTCTCAGAGCTTTCACTTGAGCTATTCCCTCTGCCCAGAGTACTCCTCTCTACCCTCACCCCTTTTCTGCATGACTTCTTCTCATTTATCCCCAAGGTCTTAGCTTAAATGAGGCATTCTCGGGTATAACTCCCTGTCTAGAAGAGCTCCCCCTAAAAACATGTAACACAATTGTAATTACTTCATCTGTGTGTTCTTTTTCATTCTGTCTCCCACATCCAGCATTAAGCTCTGTAGTGGGCAAGGATCTTTTTTATCTTTTCTCTGACGTTTTTATGTTTCTGTTCCCCACCAGCTGGCACCTAGTAACTATACCATTAAACATCTGCTGAAAAAAACGGTGGATTTGTCCCGATTTGGTAGATGTAGGAACTGAGGTTTGGAGACCTTAAATAACTTGCTCAGTGTCAGACAGCTAGGAACTGGACTCAAGCTCAGGTCTGCATGACTCCAGAACTGCTCCACGTTACCACCTAGGGTGGGGTGGCTGGGCAAATTTCTGGGAAGAGAAGGGTGGATTTCCATAGTTCCTTCCCACTCAACATTTCTCTAGAACACCGAGAATTTTGACCACCACGCCCACCTCCCCCACAAAGAGCTTCCAGTCTCTCTCCCCTCTCTGTCTTGATGTATTCTAATTACGGGACCAGGCCCTCGGCTGATAGACTCTGAAGGAATTGATTTCACTCTCCCGAATATGAACTCAACCATCCCTGTAATACATTATTCACTCAGCAGGATCTGATTCTTCCTGTGCTATACAGATATTATCTGTTTAATCCTCACCTCATGATATTACCGAATTTGATATTGGTCACACAGTACGAGTTCCCTTTAATCATTGAGGACTGTGGGGAAAAAAGAAAGTTAACCAGAAAGCCCATAGGCATGATGTTTAATTCCTGTACAATGTCTTAGGTTTTCAGAGCTCGATCAAAGTTAAAAGCAAAAATAGAGATATGTATGGTTTCAAACGTCTGATACCTTCCTTCTGTGCATCTAACATTTTCAACTAGTTAAATATGTAATTATAATTCCATCTTAAGTTTATTACATGGTAGCATTAATAATATCTTACTGTATAGAAAATACTTTAAGATAATATGAAAAGCCAAGGGTAGTTTTTTTTGTAGCCATTAAGTGTTAAAATTATCAAAATTTATGACTTTAAGTTACTACACTTTAAAATTTCAAGGAATTTTTTTAAATGCCACTGTTTGAAGGCATTATGCTATTCTGCTACATATTTAATATAGGAATATCAAGGTTCACACACAAACACACACACACACACACTTCATTGTTGTCAAGAGGAAATATAATCACATATATTGAATGCTGGGCACAACACCTGGCCCTTAAAGGGCACTGAACAGTGGCGATGATGGTCAATTCTTCTTAGCCTTTCATGTAGAAGTGCTGATATACATGTAGGACTCTTGCCCAGAGAAGTGCACATGTATAAATACCAAGCAAATTTCTGTATGAATTGACAGAAATTTAATTAATTTAATTAAATTTAATAAATTTAAATTAATTCTCTCATTGATTCAGGAAGATACAGAAGATATCCTTGTTTTACAGATGAGGAAACTTAGAGAGGGAAAAGCTCTCTCCACAGCCATACCACAGGGCTTTGTGCTCCATTTCTCCATTCCTTCTTCGGAAGAAGTCTTATCAAAGTCTCTATCATGATATGGCACAAAGGGCTGATCCATGCAGTATTGTATGAGCAATCTAGATTTAAGCACTGAACAATTAAAATAACTTCCTCTTTATTTCTATCAATACTGACAGAAAGAGCATTTGGTCATGGGAATTGAGCAATCCATGCCTCAGGGGTAAAGATCAGGCTCCTTTTAGCCTTAGTGTTCTGTGTGCATCATCCCCAGTTCATGGAGTGGGTCGGAGTAGCCTCTGAATGCTACCTCAAGTCCCATCAGTAAGGCAAACTAGGAAAAGAAGCAAACAAAGCAAAAGAGATCAGTTTCTCTGGAGAGCTTGGATATTGGTTCACCAGGGCTGATGTTCATATAGATTTAGCTAGGAAGGAGTAAGTCAAAATTTCCTATTTTATGGCCCAGAACATCTTACTAAGGACCTCATCCACATCTATTTGCAGTAATAACATTTGTTAACATTTATTCAGTGCTTATTCTGTGCCAGGATCTGTTCCAAATGCTTTACACACATTAATGCATATAAATAGACTTTGCTTTTACTGTATCCACTATATTTTTGATCAAGTGTATTTTCATTTTTAAAATACTGATTTAAAAACTAACAACTTAAACGTGATACACACACACACACACACACACACACACACACACACACACACACAAATGGTCCACAAAATAGTGCTTTCCCTGTGAAGGTTTTATTGTTAACCAGTCTTTTCCAATTAAAGCTAAATAGCCAATTGGGACAAAGAGTATGAGGCTCTTTTTCCACCACTGATTAAGTGAGGTGGCAGGTGTTGTGGATAATAATATTCATTTCATCTTCTGAAATTTCTGAACAGACTTGGTGACGTTGCTAGCTCCAGCAGCCTTCTTGTCCACAGCAACTGTCTGCTTCATTTCATGAATAGCAAAATGACCCAGAGGACTTATCAATGCTGTTTTACTGATAAAGAAACCAAGGCATGGGAGAAATTAAGCAATCTTTCCAAGGTCACGTTCCAGAGCCCACGCACTTAATTCTTACACAATAACTCTCCCTCCTATGCAAAGTGAGTTAGTATTCCTAATAAAGACCCCAGGCTTCTTCCGGAAGCTAAATTCCAAAATTAAAATAAAATAAATGGGAGTATTATAGCATGGGTTAGTGTTAAATGCACTTGATTGACTTTCTTTGGAAATGAGCAGGAAATTCTTTTGAATTTAGCCACACTAAGTGGACAAATTTGGCATTTCCTTACTTACCATTTTAGGCCATCTCCACCCTCCCAAATGTATCTTCTTTCTTGCAGGCTTCTTTGAGTTTTTGCTTCTAATTTTTAGGACCTAATTCCCACAGATCCTTGCTGTACACTAGCATAAACCATGACATTAATTGGTAAAACCAGTTGAACCATTTAATAATTGACTTCGAAAGAACTAACACAAAAATATAATCACCAAAGGTGGTTTGAGGCTGACAAATACTAAGATCATGTGCTCTGAAGAAGCAATTTTTCGACACTTACCTACTTGTCCTCATCCCTTTAGCTCTAAAATTCTCTGATCATTACTTTTTAATAATCTGTTTATTTCAAAAGACAAACATGTTTATTGCAGAAAACATACAGATAAAAAGAGAGCAAGGAGACATTCCAAATTCTTCTCACCTGGAGATTTCCATCATTAATCTCGTGGTGCATGTAGATTTTCAGATCCTTTGATGTGAGATAACATCTCTACTTTCTGAGGCATGACAGCTTTTTACACACTCAAACACAGATATTTTGTCCTTGTTTTTAATTTCTGTCCAACCCTAACTTTTCCAGCTTGCCAGACTTTTTTTTTTTTCAGAAACCACCTTCCTATTCTCCACTATCACCTTGACCTGAGGCAAATATGATGCCGCACTTCAAAACAACCATAACTGCTCTCAGTTCAGACCCTAATCTTCAATTGATATATCTCATTCAATTAACATCATTCTAATAGCTGCTTTCACTTTTGTTTTTTTGTTCTTCACAGCTTTTTGCAATCTTTGCATTTGCAACATGCGGTGGCTATTCTGGAGGCCTGAGGCTGAGTGTGGACTGTGTCAACAAGACGGACAGTAACCTCAGCATTGACATAGCATTTGCCTACCCATTCAGGTAAGGAATGATGATGAGAGGGCACCATCTTCCTTCTAAGGTCTCTAAAAATTAATGCGATCCTTCGGGACTTCTAGGTAAACAGAAAGAATTCTGCCTCAACCCACAAAATACCCAAACAAATAAAACACCCACCTGCCACCCCACCTGGGAGGATTTATGAGTTTTACCTTAACACCAGAACTGACTTTTCTCCAAAAAAAAAAAAATTCTACAAATGGCCCAATATTGGTGGTTATCACTATTGAGACGTTATAGAATTCCTTATTCTCCATCCATATTTCCAATCTTAAGATCTCCCAAATTCTAGAATTAGTGTCACCTCTAATTTCATGTTTACTGTACAATCTTGGCTGTAAGGTATTTAATAATATCAGTATCTAATATTGTTTCTATGTGCTAGACACTGTACTTGCTATTTACTTGTTTAATCTCATTTAGTCATCACAGTGGTCCTTTGACAGAAGTACTATTACCATCGCCATTTACAAATGAAGAACTGAGGAATAGATAGGTTTGCTCACATATCTTTGGCCAGTAATTGGCAGAGTCAGAGCCAGGCCCACCTGGGTTGAGCTCATATGTCTATTGCTATACTTAGATTGCTTGAGATAATTCTTTCAATCTCTTTATAAATTAGTCTGAAAGATAATATGTTATCTTTCTCTTTGGTCTGTCTGTAAAATACCTACCAGGGCTTGTCCCAAATTGGAAATTTTGTGATTATAATCCAAATCCAAAGTGGATTAATTAAACTCAATTTTGAAATAATTTATTTCTGTAAAATTCCCAAATTCTTGGCACCAAATATATAACTGGTGTGATTTTTGAAAACAACTTTCAGCATTATGTTTGGCATCTTTTTAGTATACTCTCTTGTTTACTTCAATGTAACAAACATGTATTAAGTAATCACCTTGTTTTGGGCACAGTGCTGGCTCTGGAATTACAGAGAAAAGTATAAATTAACCTCTAAAAACTTGCCTTAAATAGGCAAGTGCACTGTTTTCCAAAATTTTTCCCTTGGAGCCCTGAATATTTAATGTTTCTAAAAAGAAAGGAAGAAAAAGAGAAAGAGAGAGAGGGAGGGAAATTTTTAAATTATATGATCAGATAAGTTTAAGTAAGATTTTGCCCTTCTAATGCACATTTTGAATCACTAAGAGAAGCATAATGTTTCATAAACATGTTTGGCCAGAGAAACTCTGTCTCAGTGAGCATCCCAGAGGATTTATATATCATGGAACACATCCTTAATATAATGATCTAGTGAACTTTTCCTAGTCCAAATCAAAAGTGCCTCAGTTCATAGATGATGAATCATGAGGAAGTGGCATTGATACTAAACAGTTTGCACTAAATAGTTTTTTAAGAGTAGAACTGATAAAAGTTACAAATACTTCTGTGCAAATAGATACTCTCCTAACTAATAAAAGAATCCAAAGCTCAGATTAATTAATTAAGCAAATTAAAATATATTAAGCAAATATTAAGCATAGAGTCTTGGTAATTTGATAAGAGATTCCTATGCTGCTGGAAATGAGTATAAGGGTGCTTGACACATTTAGAAGTTCTGGATGAACTTTTTGTCTTGAGAATAGTCAAACCAATGTGTGCTCACTAAACAATGTGTAGAATCTAGAATAGGAGATAAGAATTGCTAATAGCTGAGATCTAGGATAGAAGAAAAGAAATGACAATGTCTGGGCAGCAGTGGTGGGATGCTTAGTAACATTATTTATGAGATTGTGAGTTCTGCATTGCCTTCTACAATAATTTCCCACCAGATGTGGTAGAAGCAGATGACTTGAAGGTCAGTCCCTTAACATATGAAGAGTAACGGGTCACTAAACATTGCACAGTTCTCTCTGTCTCTCTAACAGGAAGAGAGTTATCAAGAGACTTGTCAAGACAGGAAACCAGTGCCTGGGTTGGTGTGAGATGGAGAGCAGGGCGATATTTAATTTTATTCTGTCCTTGGTTAAGTGTACAATTTAAAAAGATCCTTCAAGCAAGCATGTTTCCAGCACTGGACTTCTTCATTTTCTTTCTAAGACATATTAGTGGCCCAATTAAAGGCAACTGAAGAAATTGTATGAAAATGTTTCTTGCCATCTACAAGTATAGTGGCCCACTCATTTGAAAGAATTTTATTTGAGGAGTGAAACGAAGATGATCAACCATTGTTTTTTCAGTAGCAGAAATTGTCTTTCTAACATTACCTTGCTCAGACGTTCTGTATAGAAAACAGTTATGAGTCACTGATAAAGTTGAAGCAGGGGAAGAAAGGGGCTCGAAGCATCCAGCTGGCCTTCCTCAGCTCCCCCCCTCCCCCGCCCCCCGCTCTACAGCCCTTATAGTCTCCTCAGAACCATGTCTCCTGGAAGCAATTTAAATACCACTGTTCCAAGAGAATGCAAAAAAGCTTCTGCCACTTTGCTTACCACATCTGAATAGCATTTACTGTCTACTATCCAGGGGCCTACTCATCCCGCAGAATGTCTTGTACTTTTGCCCCTTTAATGACCATCTAGGAGAGGAACATACCATTCCAAAGAAGCTCAGTTTTACTAGAATTACGATTGCAATTATACACTTGGATACTTTAAAATGTTTTGCCATTATCTTCTTGGGTAAGATTTCAATAATAAGTAACCACATCTGGCATTTATACAGATTATTTTGAAGTCATTTGTTTCAAGGAAGTTGGGTTAGTAAGATGCTAGTAATGTAAATCATTAAAAAAGTTATTTTCTTCCAAACCTTCGCAAGCCAACGCCAATCATTTGATCATATTATTAGAAATAAAATAAAAGCAGTCAGCAGCTTCTAACTATTCAGTTTATTGCAAACTCAAGGAAGACAATAGACTCTAATCCCAAATTGTTCAAACAAAAACAAGTACTCTAGTCACCCCCTTATCCTCAAGGGATACATTCCAAGACCCCAAATGGATGCCTGAAACTGCAGATAGGACATAAACTATCCATATATACTAGGATATACCAGACCCTATAAGGTACAGTAACAGATTAACAACAAGAGCTAGTAATAAAATGGGATAATTATAACAAATACTGGAATAAAAGTTATATGAATGGTACTGAGCTTACCCTTCTTCTTGTGGTGTTGTGAGGTGATAAAATGCCTACATGATGAGATAAAGTGAGGCAAATGAGACATTATTAAATAAAATAAGAATTATTTGAACACAAGCTCTGCAATACCATGACAGTCAATCTAATAACCCAGTCGGCTACCAAGTGACAAAGGGGCGGGGAGCATCTACAGCTTGGAGACATTAGACAAAGAGATGATTCACATCCCTGGCAGGACAGAGAGTAATGGCATAAGATTTCATTATGTTGTGCAGAACAGCAAGCAATTTAAAACTTATGAATTATTTATTTATGGAATTTTCCATTTAATATTTTCAGACCTCTGTTGACCTCGGGTAACTGAAATGTGGAAAGCAAAACTGCAGATATGGGGGGACTACTATAGTCTGTAAGCGACCGATGAAAGGAAGCTACTTAACTTTCTTATCAGATGATCAGATGTGAGATAATTTCAATTTAGAAAATGCTAGATAATTTTACAAAATATTCATGTGATACATCTGATAAATATGCCCAAGTGTGTAATTCCTTTACAAAAATACATACCACGTGCATGCATTTTTGAGTCATAGCAGAAGGAATTTACCTTCAGCAATATATCATTTTACTATGGGACTGAAACATTTGTCACCTGACCTTTCTTTTGATTTGTGGTTAAAATGAACAAGTAATATTTAGCTGTTTTCTTATCTACTATAGTGTGCTAATTTGGTAAAAACTTGTTGATAATTGGGAGGGAAGTCTGGATTCAAATATTTTTAGCACTTCCTTTATACACAGAAGTATGAAATAGAGTTTCTTATTTTAAGGAATTTAATATATTTAGAGAAAGCCTACTCAAAGGATGCAAACTAACAGTTTGTATTAATATACGATGCATGAAAGATAGAGGAGGCTAGAACAGAGAGTTTGGGGACTATGGGAACAAAAGTTTTCATGGCAAAGGTTAGTTTTGAAGTGTGAGAGTGATGAATGAATGAATGAACAGATATGCAAATACTTATTGCAAGCCTGTTATGTGCCAAACACTTTCCCATATATTACATTATGTAATCATTACATCAACTCTGAAGGAGGTTGCTAATTATTCTGATTGAAAAGACTGAGTGGAGAGAAATTTGTTAACATAGCATAGAAACTCAAGTCCAAACTTATGGATTTCATGTATTCTACTAATTTAATTTAATTAGAACAGAAGAAAGTCATGTTTACTCTATTTGCAGCATGGTAAATAGAATAAAACATTATAATGGAGAAAAGTGATAACGTTGGAAAGGTAGTTTTGGGCAAGATTTTAGAAGACCTTGAGATTTGGAGTGATTGACTAGAGAGAAGGAGTTAAAGATTATAAAAAGAATAATAAGAAAGCCATTTTTGAAATGGAGAGTATAAATTTGGATTTCATTGTACAGAGTTTGAGGTGTTTTCTATCTGGAGTTTTATACTAAATCCCATCTAAAAAGAGAGAAGTGAAACTGAACGGAGTTCTAAGAGTCCTCTTCATGCAATGAAAAGTAAGTCCTGGAGGAAGAGCAGTCGCCAAGAGAGAGGAAAGAATCGGAGGGAGCATGGAGCTGAACTGTGGTGAAGCCCACACTTACAAGAAATAGAGAAGGAGAGGAGTGACTGAGGGTGGCCAAGAAGAGCCAAAATGGAGAAGAGGCAGGACAACCAGGAAAGTGTAGGCTTCACAGAAGGCAAGAGAACTTCAAACCTGTCGCCACTCAGCATGAGTGGTGCCACTCAATACCTCAAAGAAATAAAGGAGAGAAAACTGGGGAAAGGCCAGTGAATATAATTAATGGTAGTTATTAAGGCCTTTTTGAAATTTTTCAGTAGAAAAGAAAGCATGCCAGGCTGTTAAAAGGGAAGTAGAATCAGTGTGTTCTCCCTCAGACAAGAAAAATGCAAAATTCTGAGGACTTTAACGATCTTACCTTAAGCCTGCATGAGATGATGTCTGTGAAGAAAGAGACCAAGTTTGTTAATGACCTTCTTATAAACAAAGTGTTCATGTCTTGCTTCTTAGAAGTAATCAGCTCATTTAATGACATGATGATAAACTCACCACCTTGGCTAGACAATGATAAAGGTTTCCAGTTGTAAAATTCTTACATCATTTGAGAACCACTGACTATAGAGAATCACAGAAGATATATAATGAAAAATGTATTATTATGTCATTTCCATGTCTTGAGACCTCATCAGGATAAAAAATACTAAGTTTGCTGTCAATTTCAAGCATTCTTGTGGCTATGGGATTAGTAATCACTGCTTTAGATGATTAGTAAGATTGGCTTTCATTGATTTATCTTAAAGAAATAACTCGAGATATAGAGAAGTGTGTACAAAGGTAATTATTTTAAATCTTGAAAAATCAGAAACAACTTCAATGTCCAAAATTAAGGAAACCATTAAATAAATTGTGTTTTATCTATAAAATAAAATGCTAAGCAGCCATTAAAAGTTATTTTATCAAACAACATATAAAGATATGTAAAATGCTCCCAGCATAGCATTAGTTAAGAAAGCGAAATATAAGACCATATGTACATAATTATTCAAATTTTGTTATTTACCAGCTGAGGCAGATACTACTGTTGCTGCTCATACCTCCTAGTCCCTCATCATTTATGCCTACACTGTTTACTGCAAGCACCTATAACTGTCACAGGGCTTTCTCTAGTCACTGGAACTTGCTTGGTCATTATGCATGGCAGGCCAAAAATACTGGGAACTTAATGTCTCTTGGAGCAGCCTTTGTCCAATGACAAATGTAAGTTGGAGGATAAATATTCCAACTTCGCCACCCCTCATGGGGTACAATTCTAGGTCATGTTTCATACTATTTCCCAGAAGTACCCAGAAGAATAAATTCTCCCTCAGTGGAAACCTGATCATTAACACACCTTTTATTACTTTATGTTCCCACATCAATTTTTCCACTGGCCTATTGATATTTCCAGAGATGAGTCTTCCAAAAACAAGTTGCACTGAAATTTCGATCTCAGGGTCTGCTTCTGGGAAATTCAACCGAAGACCCTACCATTGTTTGAATTACTATCATTAAAAAATAGATTGATAAATGGGAGGGTGGGTGAAGGGTAGAAGGATAGATAGCTGATAGATAGCTGATAGATGAGAGAGAGAGAGAGAGAGAGAGAGAGAGAGAGAGAGAGAGAGAGAGATGATAACAACGATAGATAGATGATAGATGATAGATAGATAGATAGATAGATAGGTAGATAGATAGATAGATAGATAGATAATAGATAGACGATAGGTAAGTGCTAGATGATAGAGAGAGAGCACTATTTTCTTTTGTTCTAAATCACATTATATAATGTTGTTCATATGAAACCAGTTTGGTTAGAAATCAATACCTTCAGTTTAGAATATCTCCCCTTGTGATCTCATATGCGAAGCCACAATTTTTTTTCTCTATTCATAGTATTAGCATGTATGATAGGTCTTTTCCAATTAACAATAATACTAGATGTTTTTGAATCTCAGTTTCAGATTTTCTGAAAATAGATAATTGCTCAGATTTTGAAACTTTTCCATGGGGTTTCCAAAATGGATTTTATGTAAGATATAGTCTATCTTTTAAGTCAGTCCATCCCAAATACATTCTCTAAATTTGATGATTAACTATATAGACCCAAATAACATAACTAACTCATATTTATAGAGATTATGTCATGATCATTGCATCCAAATGTTAATTTATTTCTAAGTGGTGAGAGTATGAGTGAATCAAATATTCTTTTTATACTTGTCCACTTTTCCCAGCTTGTCTAAATTAGGTTTTAAGATTTTTTACACTCTTAAAAACTGTTACTCAGGCAACAGTATACCTTGAACTCTAGAGACATGCTGCCTGGGTTTAAATCTCCACTGTGCTATTTACTAACTGTGTGATATTGAGAAAATTGATAATCACTTCTGTTTCTTATCTATAAAACAGAGACAATGTTACCTATTTCATAGCAGTGTTATATGAAATGAGTCATTTTTTAAAACACTTAAACAGAGGCCTGGCATTCAATAAGTTCTCTTTGAGTATCTTATTTTTACTTTCAGAACCATAAAAAAAGTAATTAAAATTAAAGAGCTAAAAAAAGATACTTATTCTAGTTAAATAGCAAAATTACTCTTAAGATAACAAAATCACCCCTTTATTATGTAATATTTTACTCAGAAATGAGAGTTTCCCCAACCCTCTCTCTCTCTCTAATATGCAACATTAAAAGGTAAAAGTGTGTACATACTTAACTGTCTCACATTATCCTCCTATCTTTAATGCTTACTCAGGGCCCTTGAAGGTATTATTATCACTCTTGTATATTTTTTCTCATTAAATTAATGGAAGAATGAAAACCTCCCAAAGTGACAGGACAGAGAATGCTCAGTGGCCCTAGCATGATCCCTCTGGGGTTTTCTGGCATGAATGGGATAGGAGAAGAAAACTCTGAGTCTGATTTCTGTTATCCTTGAAACAAAATTCAAAGGGAGATCTTTGTATTGAGGGAAAGACAAGCTGGGCCTGCTCGAATGGGCACTGCTGCTTGAACTTCTGTTCTTTATGTTTCGAGTCACTTGCTCTGACTCCCCTCCTCCTGTTTGGAACGTGGGCACAGGTGGAGGTCGATGCCAGGAAAGCTGTGGAGTTTGGGCCATTATCTAGACAGCTGGCTCTGTCAGGGGTAAAGCATTTTTTCCCTAAGATCGACACCCTAGAACAATGATGATCAACATTTTTTTTTCTTTATTTTACTGTAATGGCCAATTTGGGGAAAATGAAAATGTTAAGGGCTGAAATTTTTTATGTCTTGTGTTCAGGAAATGCTCCATATGCAATTACATTTAGGCATTCATTTATTGTTTCTCATTATCAAAGGATTTCACTCTTTTTTTGGCCAAATTTTCAATAACTTTGTAAGTACAGTATCTCATTTTAATGTCGTTGACTTAAAATAAATTTTATGTGTGACGAGACCTGGTGATTCTCTGAGACAGAGAACTAAGAAGACTTAAAGGTGGTAGCCCAAAGGCTAATGGTGGATTTTTAGCCAAACCTCTGGCTTCAAAGCCAAGCACTACCACCTAACAGATGAGCAAATTATAACCTCTCTGGTTTTAACTTTCCTTATTAGAAGAAGAGAATGACAGTGCTTTCCTCAAAGAATGGTTGTGACCATTCGATTAGGTCATATAAGTTAATTGTGTAGTGCAGAGTCTGGCATATGTAGAGTGTTGACTGAATTGTATTATCTTCATTGTCAATATTATGAATAGAATCTAGTGCAAGGAATTGGCACCAGAGTACAGCTATAGACCAAGGACAAGGACAGCCCTATTTGGAGGTTCCTGCAGCCAAGAGAACTATTGTCTGTAGGGAATGTCTGCAGAGATCACAGAAAATGTGGCGAAATGGCTGCTGGCATAGAATAGGTTAAACGAAAAATTTAATGAATAGCAAATTAATCTATTTCAACCCCACTCTATTGTTCCCCAACTAACCAATGCAACTTCTAGTTTCTAACACTTTTGTTTCAAAACTTCCCCCCAAAGAAAACTGATGTTAGAGAATTATATAGAAAGATGTCTTAGTTTGTGTTCTACCAAAAGCACACCCTGAGACAAACGTTTGTAATTTTCTTGGTAGGTGATCCCTGGAAGCACCAGTAAGCCATGAGGAAGTGAGGCAGGGAAGGGAAGAATGCCAATAAAGAGTGGGTTCATGGGTAAAGTACTACCGTGGGCGACTGGGGTAACTGAGACTTCTAGGAACTGTGGATAACTTGCTTCGGAGTAATTTTATTAGGCAGCTAATGAAGTTGGGGTAATTATCTACCAAATCCTGTCTGCCATTGGTCAAGAGCTGCTTCTTTCTATAAGTGTTAACATTCAGACCAAGCATGTGCTTGCATCTGAAGAAAGCCTTCAGGCAGAGATCTTGGATGCTTACATTAGAAAGCTATCACTGTGTACAAAAATGGTGAGTACCAGAGAAATATGGACAATCAACTGATGGCCTCGATACAGTGGGGGGACTCTTTAATCATCTTTCTTAGATCTATGAATGACTCCATATTGTATCGTTTATTCATTCTTTCAATAAATATTTATTGAGCACCCACAGCGTATAAGGCCCTGAACTATATTAGCACTTAGTATATATTGGTCGGTAAAGTGGACATGGCCCCTTCCCTTGTAATATTTATTATTATATAGGGAAGGAAGACAGCAAAGAAGTAGGCAAAGAACGCACACACACACACACACACACACACACACACACACACAAAGTAGTAGTAATTTCTAAAAGGGCGAACATTATTCACAAATGTAAAATAAGTGTTGGTGTTGGTAGTGACGGTTAAAGGACACCTAGTTATAAAAATGCTTCAGAAGGGCCTCCCTGTGGAGATGGCATTTAAGCCAGTCAAAAGAGAAGAGAAGAGAAAGCAAAGAGAATGACGTGGGAAATGCTGAGAGGACATTAAGAAGTTAAAGGGAATAGCAGGAGAAGCCATCTGTTTTAGTTTAGGCTGGGGAAAATCTCCCTAATGAAGTGACATTGCAGGACAGACCCGCAAGAAATAAGAGAGAAAGAGAAAGAGTGTGCAGTGCCTCAAAGATACCAGAGTGGTACATTCCGGGGAGAGGAAAGAGCAAGTGCGGAAGCCTGGTGTCTGAGTTTGCGGGTGAAACTATGTCTTTCATTGCCTTTATCATCAGTCAAGGTCCAGTCAGGAAACGAAAGCTCATGCCAGGTGGTTCAAATTTTAAGTTAATGTAGAGAAGGAACTAGGTAGACAGAGCTTGGATGATTAGAAAGGTGACCAAAAGGCAATCCGGAAATTAGCAAGTATGGGAAGCCATCACCACCCCTAAGGCTAGAGCAGGGGTTGGCAAGTAAGGACCTGGATCCAAATTCAGCCAGCCCACTGCCTGCTTTTATATAGCTCACAAGCTACAAATCTTTAAATGATTACATTTAAGTCCTATAAAAGTACCTACAAAATATCCTCAATTTTGTCCATTAACCCATAAAGCCTAAAGTATTTACTATCAGGTCCCTTAAAAAATAAGTTTATTCACCCTCTGGGCAAGGGGCATAAAGAGAGGAGGTAGTCTTATTAGAGCGCAAAATGAGGTCTGTGTGGCAGAAGCTGGAATAAAAGCAGCATCCAGTAGGAGCAGAAAACAAGGAAGATATTTAGCCACTGCTGGGGATATTGCCCAAAGCAGCAACAGAAAGAGGGGGAGAAATACCCTGGCTTCTCACTTGCTCCTGCCTTTCAGTCTCACACTGGAGCCTCCCATTGGGCAAACCTAACTGGAAGCCAGTTGTCAAGGCAATCAGACCCGTGAGATGCAATGCAGAGTAGGAGGGAAGCAGGGCATGGAACTGAGAAAAACGAGCGATGACCAGCAGAGTTCCCTCTGAATCTCAGTTTTCTCATCTACAAAATGAGAAAACTGGAAATAAGAGAATTAGACCTCTAATTCTATGAAAACAGAATATGTAGATTTCCTTTTCAGGGAAACCATTGTACTTGACCTTGGCCAGAAACCCTGGTAGTGCCTCAGCCACTGCTACTTGAGAGAGACGACAGAAGGAAATGTAAAAATTCAATGGGATTACTTTATACAAGTCTCTTTATTTCAGCTTCATAGGACTTGCTCAGATATTTGTTCTATTTAGATAAAATCTGAACAGGCTTTTAAAGACCAGGAGTGGGGCACTTATTAAAAGTGATTATAGGTTATGTAATCAAGGCTGCTGTTTCTGTTGAGCTTCCATAGGGAGGTGACAAGCAGCAGAGATTAAATCAATGTACGATGAGTGAGCCTTTCATGTAGTTCTCAGTCACACTGTGTGTAATTTTACAGAGCAGGCATCAGGGAGTGTGGTGGGCAGAACCTCATTACCTGAGAGAAACTCACACCCTAGAAGGATGTAAACATTACATTTTTAGTTATAAAAATGTGTTCTTCCTTATATCTATTTTCTTTCCTAGAATAGGAGGGAGAGAGGGAGGGAAAGAAGGAGGGAAAAGGAGAGAAGAGAAAGATTGAGTTGCCTAAAAGGACAAAAGGATTCAGCTGCAGTAATAACTCAGGAATGTCAGAAGAAAACATTCCATTCATATCTATATGAAACTCTTAGGTGCCTGCTCCATAGTCCTATTAACCTCCATCCCTGTTTCCTTCTCTTCAGGAAACAGAGAAATGTTATTACATTCTTTGTATCCCCTGGAGCTATCAAGCAGGTAGCCTATTCTGTAGGAGGTCAAGCTGGTGTCAATTGAGTGATGGGGACCTGTGTTTCCTCTCCTCCACCCACACCCATCCCAAAGACAATGGTATTTTGTCAGCCATGAAATGAATATAATTCTCTAGAAGCTGCAAGGTCAAACAAAAAGGAGGCAAGCATTCAATCCTGCCTCACTTGCCAGATGCTCTACAATCCAAACAGAAAAGTAGAAGCCTCAGAGCCTGGGAATTCCAGAAGTGGCAGCTGTAAGGCAGGGGAGTTCCAGGATCCAGCTGCAGGAATCAGAAGCCTGCCCATGCATCAGGACTCAATCTCATTGTGCCCCTACCTGCATTTGTGTCGTGTAGAAAGCTTTTTAAAAATGAACATTCCAGGACCCTACCCAAGAGCCAGCCACCCAGTTAGCGTTACTGTCCTGGGGCCCAGGATTGGCATTTACTAAAGTTTCCCAGAGAGTCTTAGACACAAGAAAATTGGAGAACTGCTGGCCTAAGCAGAAATAGGTAGAGCTTCAATTTGCAATTGTCTGATGTTTTATGTCTTAACACTGATGGATTTTTTTAATATGTTTGGAATTGCACTTTGGTTTAAGCAAACACTTTCCTTATTATACTCAACATATAAAATAGAAAAAGAAAAGTACTCCAATAAACAAATGGACACTTCTGTTTTCTGTTATTCCTAAATTTTCTGTTGGGGAATATATTACTTTTTGAATGGAAAACAGAAAAACAACATAAAAGCTGTTGGTAATTTAAATTTGGTAATAATGGGAAAACTGAAGTAATTTCGCTACCCCCACCCACAATGTGCTTTTCATTGTGTCCGCCAAAAAGACGAAAGTGTTAGTTGCTTTTCCCAACAGGCCAAGTGGAAACGAGGGTAGAAATTGGAAAGTAGGATGAATATATTAAGTAGGATGAATATGGAAAGTAGGATGACTATTTTGTGTGTATGTTTGTGTGTGTATGTAATGATTGATGATTATCGGTATGGTCATTATCCCCTTGATTGTCACAAAAACGTTATAACAGAGGCAAAGCCAGAGTATTTTTATTCCCATTTTTATAGATCACCATGTAGGGACAAACTTTATTCAAGGGCACACAGCTAGTAAGTGCCAAACCTGAAAACCTACCCAAATCTTTGAATTTTCATGGATGTTGCTTACCACTACCCCAAACTGTCTTCTAAGGATGATGATAATGAAGATGAGAATGAAGGTGATGATGATTATCAACATCATTATCATCAAAATAAAAGCCACTGTTTACTGATAATTTTACCATATAAGAGGAATTGTGCAAAGCATGACACATATACCAAAACATCTCTATGAGACAACATCCCTAAGAGACAGCTCCTCTGAACTTTACTTGAAAAGTGAGAAAACTAAGGCTCACTGAGGTTTAATGACTTTCCCAAGGTTACTCATCTGACAAGTGGCAAGACTGGATGGACTTTGAGTATCTGGGGTTGGGTAAGAGTAAAGACAATGCTCTTCAGCATAGCACTGCAAAGAGCAGCCGTGATGTGTTTGGGTTGACAAACTCCCACAATTGCAGACTCCTTTCATCACTCCTAGATTTATAGCTTCCTCCCTACAGACAGGCAAGCTGAGTGGGCAAGAAGGATTTAGGGAATGGTTCTCAGGGACATTATGCTCCTTGGGACTTAGAATTACTGGCATTGATTTTCCAGTTGATTTCCCAAGTCCAAGAATAAACTGTGAGGAAAAACAATTCCAGGCTGGAGCTGTAATGATAACCCCTTTTTCCTTTTTGCAGCTAGCTAGAATTTGAAATAAATGAGCCATTGCTCATATAGTTTGCAAAACTCTTTACTTTTTATTTTGAAAGATTCTATGCCAAAGTAGCAGCTGTCACTTGGAGGCCGAGTGTTAAGGAATCACATAAATGACAGAGTTTCCTAAGAATAAAAGTTATTCTTAAAGAGTTTAGAGCTATGGCAGATTCTCATTTTCCAGGCAAAGGGTGGATTGCATTGCAGAGGGAAGCAGGAGCTGAGGAGTTGAGAGGTTCCAGGTACTAATCAGAGGACTTGAACATCTTTGACTACAATGTAGGGTCTTTAGTGAGGATGCTCCTTAAGTCTAGCAGTGAGATATCAGAAATAAGTGTTAGGTGCAGAGAAACAATTTTCCTAATTGCCAAGTTGGGACTCCTGAGGCGTACTCTGTTTAGCTCTGGGACTCTTTAGAAACTCGCTGAGAATTATGCTTAAAATCTCTACATTCATGTTTTATTTTAGCATACCCACCAAGGGTTACATTTTCCATCATTTCTTCTCCACCATATATTTCACCATCTAAAACAAGTTACATTTTCCATCATTTTTAATCACACTTTGAAATATCTTTTTTATTAGAAAAATGAACACTTTTTTTGTTCTAACACAGAATGCAATATATATATATATATATATATATATATATATATATGACTTACTGTTGAATTGTACACTAGAAACTTGTTGTATTTTGTTAATCAATGTCACCATAATAAAAATATTATATACTTTTTTAAAAAGGAGGAAAAAGATTAAAATCCCATTATACAGAAACGAATGCAGTAAAATATCAGAATCCCCATTTATTGTAATTTCACAGAGATAACCACTATCAAAAGTTTTGATGTATATCATTTCAGACTTTCTTTGCATGTCCTCATTATTTAAGCATACAGATTCTGGTGTAAATACTATTTTACAAATTAATTCTTAATTTTTACAAAATTGAAAGTATCTTTCCGTGCCAGCCTCAATGGATCTATCACATTTTTAACCTCATAGATATATCGTAATTTCATAAACCAATCACTTATTGATGGACGTTTAGGTTGTCTCAGTTTTTCACTATTACAAACAATGCTACAATTATGATAGTTTCATAAGTTCATTTGTAAGATAAGTTCCTGGAGCAAAAGGTATATAAGCCTTAAATTTTTTTAGGTTTTTACCAAATTCCTCTCTAAGAAGCAATTTATAGGCCTATCAAGAAGATACGAATGTGCTTAGTTCCCCACATTCTTCCCATATAAAATAATATAAATGTGCTTATTCAATTATTATTAGTGAAGATAAACATGTTGTTATATAATTATTAGAATTTATGTTCCTGACAACAAATTTGAAAAACAGTGTGCTCATCTTTCTTGGTATCTGATCCCTGGCATATGCACCTTATCATTTTCTCCCACCCCAGTTGCATTATTAAATCAGCATTATTCAATGGACTCCTCCTATTAGATTTACTAATTAATGCAACAAATATTCATTATGGTGCCAGGCACTGCCTGGCAATGACAGAAATTTTAAAATGAGATGAGAGCAGTTTCTCTTTTCACAGAGCATATTTTTTTAAAAAAAGGATACTCAACATTGATGAAATTGAGACACAGAGTTTACATGGCTAATCCAGGACCTACAGCAAGTCCTCGATTATGTAGTTTATATTAGTGTCCCTGAAATCCTTACCCAACGCGATCCTCAAAGTCACAGTGCAGATAATTAGCATGAACACCTATTAATCTTCACTAATGAAAAGGTGACTTATAACACATTGCCTAAATTAACAAATTAAATATTTATAAAGTGTAATAAAATATTTAAGAATTTGTATATGAAATTAATTTATTGTGATTTAGTTCTCATCTTAACAAGCCCTCATTAAATGTTGACATTGAAAACAGTCTGCCTAGTTGCAAACAGAACTCGTTTGCCAAACCTTGTTCCCTCACAGATACAAAATATAATGAAAGAGTTTGTCTTTGGCTTAATTTTTAAGAATTTATCCTTATTTATCTTTATATTTAGTGTTTTCCTTGCCAAAATGAGAAGGGACGGCTTTCTCCTATCTTTTCGCAAGTCTCCGCAAATGATTGTTAAGAGTAAATGCTACAGATAATGCACCATTAAATATGATGATTTTTTTTTTTTTGCCATCATCTTAGATTGACATGAAATTCACCATTTCCAAACCTAAAATTACTACTCTGATTACTATGGTCTTTAGAGATGGAATCTGGTCCCTCTGCAGAGTGAGTGTTCTCTAAAAAATGATAAAGTTTAATGTTTCCTTTATGCAGTTTAAAAAAGTAAAACATAAATATCTCATATTGAAACAAACAGTGCCATAGAAGAAAATGAATGTAAATGCCTTATGTTGTGCAAGACTAAATGAAAATGTAATGTGAATTACTTTCTAGCTCAGGCTCATCACTAGTGTCCAGACGACTGTGTTTTTACATTTTTTAAAATCACTTCAATTTTCAACTAAATGCCTCTAGCCAAATAAACAGTGTGTCTCTAACACTTTTTATAATGCTTTCTGTAAGAGAAATACAGACAGTATGAAAAAAAGGCAAAGCACACTCAGCTCTTTTTTCAGAGTCTCACTATTCCTCACCAGGAGTCTTTAGAGACTTTTTGAACTTTTGAACTAATCCATTTACTTATTTTATCAATAAATGTGTGCCAAGCATGTAACCAGATGAATATAGGGTACTTGCCCACCGCTATAGATCCAGCCCCTATTTACATGTTTTCATCCAAGAGTCCCTGCCCATCTTAGCTAATTGAACCAAACCATTAGTTGCTCAACAACCTATGAATGGTTGCTGTGTCAAAGAAAGACTCATTCATTTATCTAGCACATTTTCTGAATGCCTAATCTGTGCAAGAAACTGTTCTTGGTGCTGGAAACCCATTGGAGGACAAGATATATTGGATCCTTTTTGTGGATCTTAATGCGGTAACGAGGGGAAGAAACAAGCAAACAAGCAATAGACCATGATCATGTCAGAAAACAACAGATACAATGACTAAATAAATAACAATGTGTTATAGAGAGAAGAGGTAGGCAAGGAAGTCCCTCTTAGGAGGGGACATATGAGCTGAGACCCGAATGACAAAAAAAAGGTGAACCATACAAAGATCTAGAAAGAGATTTGTGCAAATAAAACAGCAGGTGCAGAGGCCGGAGGGGAGCTGGTGCAATAAATGAGTAGATAGAACAGTGCAGCCAGAACACAGAGTAAGGAGAAGACTGGGGTGCAGTGAGGCAAGCAAGAGCCAATATCAGATAGGGCCTCATGAGTCATGTAAGACACTTGAGTTTTATTCCAGATGCAATTGAAATTATTTGCTTAAAACTATTAGAATGATGAGATTTCATTTGCATATTTTGAGAATTATTCTAGCTGCTCTGTGTAAAATATAATTTTCAGTGGGTCAAGGAGAACAGTTAAATGACTATGAGTTAATGTAGACAAGAGACAATGGTGCCTTGAATTAGGGTTTTAGTGATTGAGAGGGAGAAAACTGAAAAGACATCTCAAGGAACCCTGGGGTACATGTCTATCAAGAGACATGAGAAGTGCGGTGTTGATCACTAGAGCTTCCTCTATTTTTCTTTCTAGTTCTGTCTATACGTTCTTCCAAAAATATACTCTTCTGGATGTAACTGAAGCAGGACTCTGGTTTTGTTTGTTTGTTTGTTTGTTTTTTAATGAACTAACTTAATTGAAATAAATACCTCAGCACACTGAGGAACAACAACAAAGATGAGTAAGATGAAGTCATTGTCCTCAAGGAGTTCACAGCCCAGGGAAGAAAAGAAAATAATATAAAGAATTGTTACGTAAAGTCCATGGAATGTGAAGGGTGATAAAACACCATTTATTTGCCATTGCTATTACATGTGTTTTTGTAGTCAAACAAAAAATTAAATGTACGATTTGGCCTCGGAATTTGCATTAAGTAATAGAAAGTACAAGTGACAATTTCTATTAGGAAATATACTGCATTATATAAGGTAGAGATTCCCAAATTTTGGTTATGACTTTTTACTGTATGTACATACCACCTGGACTCTTGCTTACTTAATATCTTCCTGTGGTTAACCTCACTTTTGTAATTTAAAAATATACTGTAACCTCACCCTAACCAATAAAGCCCTGAAATAATGTGATTTTTTTTTTACTGTTTATCTATTGTTTTAGTATCCATAAAAATAAATACTGACTATAAAGTAAAGAGCATTCCTGAATGCAGCTAAAGTCAAATAACAACCACTAGGCCTACATGTACCAGATTCTTGCAAACACTGACATAGAGAGAATGCTAGACTAGGAATCACAATATCAGACTTTGGGCTCATCTCCTTCACTAAGAAGCTATTGTGGGATGCTTGGGGAGTCAATCTCTTTTTCTTTCAGCAATAAAGTGAATATATATTATTCCTGCCCCCTTTACAAAGCGATTAAAGGATCAAATGAGCCAGAGTACGTCCAAATGCTTTACGAAAGAAAAAGTGCTCAAAAATGACAGTGCTTATGAATGCAATTGTGGACTATAAATGACTGTATATGTGGATTTCTAATATGAGTGCCAGTTTAGCAATCCTGGCATTTAAAAACCAAAGAAATATCTTCTCCACTAAGCTGTGTTCCAGAATGCCTCAGCTTTTTCTCTAAACTTGTCCTCACTTATTATCAGAAACAAACAGTTTGGACTGGGCTCAGAATAATTTTCAATTATTTATAGCAAACAATCCTCATCTTCCCAAGTGTATAAAGGGATCCCCAATGAAGGCACCTTCTCTTATTAACATGTTAATTATAAAATACACTATTCATTATAGTATATTGTGTGACATGAGCAAAGATTTAGTGCCCCTTATTGGCTGCACTTTTTGTCTAAGATAATTAAGCTCTCTACATCTATTTCCTAATTTGAAAAATGGAACTAATAATCTCTATTTCGTAAGGTTTTTGTGAAATTTAGTGAAATGACAGCTAATAGACTAACATAGTACCTGACCCATAGCAAACCTTAAGTAAATATTGCTTCCTAATATTGTATTACATGAGGAATGAGAATACTGTTCACATTGGTGCCATATCTATATTAGGAGTCTGTGATTCTAAGTATCGTAGTACTCACCTTATTGGTTATTCTGAGAATTAAATGTAAGTTCTCACATATAAACATTGTCTGACATATGGTAAGTGCCTAATAAATATAAGTCTTTACTATCATTATCAGCTTTTCTTATCTCAGTGTTTATTTTGGTGAGTCTTATTCTGGATAAAGTGGGATGCAATGACTTTAGGGATCCTCACTTATAGAAAATTGGATGTTGAATCAGAATTGATTGTCTATGTTATTGTGTTCTACTGTTGGAAGTACTATAGAATTTAGCATAATGTTAGAAAATAATAGATGCTCAAAAGATAATTCTTGATAAACAGGAGAAATTAGCATCTGGTTTCATTTGAAAACCTGAAGCCCTTTATTGATGAAATCCTAGAATTGTGCTATTATATGCTAACGTGTAGCTTCTAAACATTTAAATTTTGGCTAGTCTGCTGGATGAATGCTATAATTGTAAAATACACACTAAGTTTCAAAGAATTTATGTGAAAAACTATTTTAACAATTTCATTAATTGTTTTATATTGATTAAACATTGACATGGTTACATTTTGAATGTATTGGCTTCAATAGATTATTTTAATTAATGTCATCTATTTCTTTTTACTTTTTAATGTGGCTACTAGAAAATTTAAATTACAGATGTGTCTCCCATTTGTGGTTTGCATTATATTTCAGTTGGATAGCACTTATCTAAGCCATTTCATGGTTCAAATGCTGACAAAATATTGTGGTTTGTCTTATAATTGTGCATTAAAATGAACTTTTTGCATCTTAAACAGTTGTAAAGTTTTTTCAGAATTTTAACATTAGTTATTTTTATATCATTTTTTTTTTTTTTTTTTGGTCTGTGGAAGCCACTTTCTAAACTTATTTTTTTGTAGCAAGGCACAATTTTAACGGGGTAGGGTTTGCTAATCTAGTTCCAGTTTTGTTGTTTATATCTTATTCTATTTAAAATGTATTATTTTGTAATATAAAACTTTTAAGATAGTTGTTTCCACTGAATTAAAGGTTATAGAAAGTGACAATGTTCCCTAAATCTAACAAAATAGCAAATGCACAAACCAATAATGTTATAATTATATAAATAATCTTAAAGGAGAGTCACTGGCTGAAATTAGTGATAGGTCTGAAAACATGGATTATTTAGCCATCAATAGTATTTTGATTATTTTATATGAGTAGAATATTGCATTCAGTAATGCTAGTATGCTCAGCAGTAATATAGATTATAGATTACTGTGTTCTGTATAATATTCCATATTGATTTGTGAAACCAATGGATTTTTACTGAAAATAATCTTATATAACATACACTTTCCCAAATGTCCATCAAGTAGACAGTGTATATAAGAAGGTAACCTTTTACTGGGTTATTTTTGTTTTAAAATATTTTACAAAATAATGTCTGGTAGTGTTTTAATCTTATATGCACACATGTATTTTGGCCACATGTAGTTCTGAGTATTTAGGCTTTTGAGAAGGTAATAAAATGAAGAGCCTTGTCAGCTAAGGGTAGAGAGAAACTGTTTTCTTTATGGAAACCTTGCAAGCAACATTTCGGAAACTTTCTGAAGTGTTCCAGTAACTTTCTGTAAAGAGATATTCAACACCCACTTGCTTCAGTTTAGAATTTGTAATTCATAAAATGAAACATTGCTGCTTCTGAGATTCATCATCTGCACCTTCTTCCTCTGTTCTACAGGTTTCTAACAACTTGCTAACACCATTTTCCTATTGGAGTGTAAACAGTGTTAGGTCCTAAGACTAGCCCACTAAAGCCCCATGTACTGCTAAAATGGTATATACATGTAAAATTAACAACACAAATGCAAGATTATTAATGAAAAGAAATTGCTACAAAACTGAATATAATCTTTAAAATGTGTCTTGAATATCAATACTTGAAGAAACGCAGTTTTTAATTAGAAACTGAAAAGAGTATTGGGGAGACTTTTGTGTACACTCTGAAAGCTGCTTTGGGAACTTTTCAAGGACTGTAAAAGTTAATGACAAAGGTTCTGTGTAGCATTTAATAGTATTTCTAAATGTTTGTTTTATCACTGACAGGTTTATATCTTCCTCATTATTCTCATACTCAGTACAACGTTGTTCTTTTGTGGCTTCTGTGAACAGAAGTTTGTGGGGAAGAGACAGAAAGAGAGTAGGACAGCATAGATTTCTGAGATGATTGAGAAAGGTGGAAGAAAAGGTTGGTTATTAAAGAGATTTAAGATGCATGAAAGACAAAAACTGAACTGGAAATGGAAGGAGGAAGAGAAAATGTGTGGGACATGCTCTAAGCAATCGGTGGTAACAGCTCCCATTTACCAAGCTCTTACTCTGTTACAGGACTATGCCAAATGCCTTACACACATGTAATTCTCACAATTAAAGGCACAATTAATCCCATTTATAAGTGAGAAAAACCAAAGCCCAGAAGCTTAGGTTGAACCACATGAAATTTCCATTTTTATTTATCAAAACTAGGTGAATATGGATTATTTCATGTGGTTCAACCTAATAACTTTTCCAAGAACACTGAACAAATAAATGTTGAAATGAGGTTTCAAGTGCACCTATACCTGGCTTCAAAACACTAATTCTTTCCCCCACTTTCCACACTTGTCCACAGTACTGAAAGGAAGAAGAACGGATTATGGCAGAATCCTGCATCAAACAGTTCCCCATTCTAGTAATGACAGTAGCCCACAGGGAAGGAATGATGGCTAGCCTTCTGGAACAAGGTAGAGGGTTGGGTACAGAGCAGGACTAACTATTTGAATGGTTGTTGTTTTTTTTTCCATGCCTGCTATTTATTTGTAGCTTGAAAGTTGTCTACATTAAATACTTACTATATATAGGAAGTTTATATAGTGAAGATCATTTCTACAGTAGCATTCTTATACTGTAATGTGATTTAGATACAAGATAGACATTAAGTCTCCCCTCACTCTAGAAAAGCATGATTTTATTGGTTATAGATAGCTATTGTCTTTATTACTTCATTTTAATTGGCTCTGTGTTTCAGACAACAGCAAAATCTGTTCTATCGATGACATTAATGTCTTATAAAGAGCCTTTGTAGAACCTTCTATTAATTTTTATATATTCATGTCCCTAACAATTTCATCCCTGAGCTGAAACCTCTATCCATCAATAAGTGTACCTCCATTTCTGGAATTATTTATCATTCTTTCTGGATACTAAGGCAGCACAGACATTATTGCTTGTACACATTACTGCCCTTAATCTTAGACCGACCTTTCCTTCTTCTTCCTTCCTTCCTTCCTTCCTTCCTTCCTTCCTTCCTTCCTTCCTTCCTTCCTTCCTTCCTTCCTTCTTTCCTTCCTTCCTTCCTTCCTTTCCTTCCCTCCATCCATGCTCTTCCTTTTATCCTCTTCCTGATTCAATTTTGCTGAGCAAATCTGTGAGAGGAATTGTTGATGAAACATGGTCCTTGATACCCTAAATAAGCAGTAGGAAAGGCCTGAGGTTGCTGATAGAGGACACGTGCTTCTTTCCAAGTTTGCAACTCTTACTTCTTAGCAGTGTGCCACAAAAACAAATATTTATCAATTACATGCCACAAAATTTCCCAAATTTCCTTTCTCAAATATTTTGAGAAAATATGCTTTGTACTTATTAGGTAGATAAGTTAGGCCAGTGATCTTAAAAATGTTTTTTGAGAAACATCAGTCCTGTGAAATGCTTTTAAAATGCATACTATCTTAGAGATAGCTGCAGTCTATGTTTATTGCAGCATTCTTCATGATAGCCAGGACATGAAAACATTGACAGATGAATGGATAAAGAAAATATGTGTGTGTTTGTATAATGGAATATTTTTTAACTATAAAAAAAAAAAAAAAAAAAAAGAAGAAGAGGAAGAAAATCCTGCCATTAGCAACAACATGGATGGACCTTCAGGGCATTATGAAAAGTGAAATGTCAAATGGAGAATATAATCTGTATGATCTCATTTATATGTGGGATCTAAAAAAGTAGAATTCATAGAAACAGAGTAACATGGTGGTTGCAGGAGGTGGGGCTGGATAAATGAGGAAATGTTAATTGAACTGTATAAACTTCTAATTACAAGATAAGTCAGTCCTAGAGATCTAATGTACAGCATGGTGACTATAGTAAAGAATACTGTATTATATACTTCAAAGTTGCTAAGAAAAGTGTATCTTAAATATTATTACCATACACACACACACACACACACACACAAAGGTACTTAGATGATGGTGATGTTAACTAACCTAATTGTGGTAATTGTTTTGCAACATGTATGTGTATCAGATCATCATGTTATACATCTTAAACTTATATGGAATTCTATAGCAGTTGTATCTCAATAAAGTTGGAAATATAAACAGTGAGAGTCTGAAAATAAAAAAGATTCACATACTGTTGAGAAATGCTGTTTATTAGTCCCTTTCACCATGTACACTGGAATAGTAAAGGCTCTAAGAAGCCCTGCAGTAGATAAATCTGTTTATCTTTGTTAACCTAGCATTACCCAAACTCATTTGATCATAGAACCTTTTCTTAAAATATAACATCTATTAACATCACATATATAGCCTTCCATAGAATATGCTTTGGAAATGTTGAGTTAGACATTGGCAAATTTTCATTCTAACTGCAAAAAAAGATCTATATCTCTAAAAAAAGATCATTTAAAAATAAAATTAAAAGCTTTTATGCTGCTTTAGACACATACTCTTTCCAACTTATGGATCAGACTTTGATGGGGGTGGAAATTACATTTTATGGGTTAACACATCCAAATGTATTATGTCCATTCATCAGTCAATACATACATATATATTGACCACTATGATATCCTGACTTAGACAATCCAGTGCTGAGAGAAGTGGATAAAGATCTAAAAGATATAAAATGTCCACTATGACAGAAGTTTTGATCATATGAAAATTTTGGAGGGGGGAAGGGTCAAGAATGACTCCTGTAATTTTATGTTCAGTGTCTAAGTAATTAGCAGATTATAAACTGAATGTGTGTCTTAATTGCACTCCATTTTCCTTGATCGTAAGTAAATCATTCATGAGAATGTGGCCATACAAAATTTACTAATGAATGTAGTTCTCAGTCTTATGCCCTAGCACCTTACCCATGAGAAAGCACTAAGCGTTACCTGCTTAGTTACCTGTTTGCTCCCATCCCCTACGCTCTGAAGAGAGAAAGTACAGAATCTGAATAGTGACCAACATGGTGGAGACAAAACAACATGGATGAACCTGAGCTCTTCTGAGGAGTCAAATAAATATTACCCAAGGAACTGAAAGTCGTATTAAATGGCTCCTGTCGTGGGATCCACTAACGTTTAAGAGAATCATGTGTAGTGGTTGGGATCTAAGTAAGCTACATTCTATTGTATATGACAGTTCACAATCACTGGGCTTTGAGGACCTCAGCTTGAGGTCCAATTCCAAGGGGGCTGCAAACTTAAATATCCACGGTGCTATGCAAGTACCATTGATGATAAAGCAGGCAGAGTATAAAAACACCATTGAACTGGCCTCAGTAATGATAGGATCCTCACTAACAGATTCTAGAAACAGTGCAGGGAAATTTTAGGGGAAACTAAATATTTGTATAATTTCAAATATCTCTCTCACGATATTTATAAATTAAAAAAATAAAAACAATAACTTTACCGTGGAGAAATCTAGCAGATTTCACCTTAACCAAGTGGTAAAGGTTAATATTACAAGGATTAAGACATACTGCCATCATGCATCATTGATATGATGCATTGAGATCACAAAATTGCATATGTGGTCTCCTTGCTACAAATGCATAACTTCAATCTAATAATGAGGAAAACTCAGGCAAATCCAAAATGAGAGATTTTGTAAAATTGACTAGTACTTACCTGAAATGCCACAGTCATAAATATAAGACGAGAAAAAAAAAAAAAAACTAGGAAATGTCACAGATTGAAGGAAACTAAAAAGGCATAATAATTAAATGCAATGTGGAATCCTAGGTTTGATTCAGGAACAGAAGAGGAGCATGAAGAGGAAAACTGTTGAAATGTGAATAAGATCTATAGTTCGGTTAAAAGTATTGTGAGATATTAACATTAGGGGGCAAGGGATATACATGAACTCTCTTTACAATTTTTTGCAAATTTTCTGTCAGTCTAAAATTAGTTCAAAATAAAAAGTGAAAAAAGTAAGATTGCAGGAAAAAAAAACAAAGAAAAAGAAAAATGAGATTAAGAAATGCCATCAGAAATACCTGTAAGCCATGAATATGAAACAAATGAAAGTAAAATAAAATGGGCATGATTAATTTTAATAATATCTAAAACATTATCATTTTAACATGGAATCAGTATAGAAAATTACTAATGAGATCTTTTACATTCTTTATTTCTCCTAAATCTTCGAAATTCAATCTCAGTTCGGACTAGGCACTTTTCCAATTCTCAGTGGCCACAAGTGGCTAGTGATTACCAATTTGGACAGCATAGCTGCACCAGCACCAAGACACTTGTTGTATGCATCTTTTACTTCTGCTTCCTTCTATGAGGATTTTTTTCTTTACTACCATAGACTCCTTCCTTCATTCACTTATGAGCATTTATACATTACAGGCATTGTTCTATGCATAAAACCGACAAAAATCTCCAACTTCCTGGAGCTCCTGTCCTCAAGAGAGAGTGATTGACATAAACAGTAGCTGTAGTAAATAAATAAATTATATAGTAAGTAAGAAATCATATATGCTTTGGGGTACAGGTGGGAGTACAGACGTGGGTGATGTGATTCAGATATGCTGAATCACTGGGGGTAGGAGAGCTAAAGAAAAGCAGATCCTAAATTCTAACCCAGATCACCTGTGGCTTCATTATGGTTCTCTCCATTCTTTAGTTTCAGTAGACTCTTTTGAATAGAGGGAACGATGGCAAAGTAAAAAGCAGTGTTCTGCTTTTAGTTATTTAGTACTTAAGGTCAAGTCCAGCTCAGTCATAAACTCGAATGCCCTTGGCAGTGTCTGATTTAAAGAAGGTGATAGCATTCTGAATGGCCAGCCCTCCAGATGAGCAAAGCAAAAATAAAAATAAGTTATCTTGAGAGGACAAGGATATCACAACTGAAAAACAGTAGGTTTTGAAATTATGCAGCCATTGCAATTTCATGACGTGAGTCCAGAAAGGTTTTAAGAGAGGAGAGGAGGCATCTGAAAAATGCAAAGGAAAGGGCTTGCAGAAATTATTGACTCAGCTGGTTTAAGTCCATTCCTGACTTCCCTCTCCTCCACCTCAAGGACTCTCCAGCTTACATCTGTTGATTCATAGCTTGCTATTCAACTAATGTTCTTCCTTATCTCCGCAGCTGTGTAGGAATAACAAAACTGTATAAAACTGCCTGTTATGTTACAGTCAGAGCTCAGCCTTTGGATAGGAATCCACGGAGCTGGTGCCAGCATCAATAAGTGCTACTTTCTGCTTATAGTCTCGGTGTCCCATCTCTCCATTCAAGAATCCTATAATAGTGCTGATAACGCCAAGGTCACGGGTTCCACAGGCAAAAGACCTCTAAACAGATAAGATCACTAGTCTGGAAATTCCTCTCTCCTTGCAGTCCCCCACCCAAAGCTCCTCCCCATCCTGAGTCATGAAACACATGTGAAACCTCAGACAAAGGAATCACGCGCCCCTTGAATGGATGCTACAAGGGTATATATAAGCTGTAAGATATCTCACCAAGGGGAGCCAGGGCTTTCGTGCTGTTGAAAGCCCAACGCTCTCCACCGGCAATAAATTCTCCTTCCTCTAACAAAGTTGTCTGAGTGGCCAATTTCCTCCATCAGGTGTTGCTTCCTGCAACAGTTTGATTAGTAAGATTTGATTTTTTTCCCCCTTGAGATTTGAATAATTATCTACAGCCTGGTGAATTTAACACATTTTGAAAATTGATTACTTCTCTCTAGAGGATTGTGAATTTTGTTTACGCTCTTTGTAATAGAGTATGAGGTTTCTTGTTTGCTTTTTAAACCTCTGGTCAACAGTAGCTACACGTTGAAATACCTCCCAATCTCAGTTCTTTATGCTTTGGGATACGAGAAGAGTGGCAGGCAGAAATATGTGTAAGTAATTCTGCACCTCTGCTTTTTAGAGGCTGAGATGCCTTAAACAAGTTAAGATATAGGAAGTCCAAAAGAAAGTGTGTGTGTGTGTGTGTGTGTGTGTGTGTGTGTGTGTGTGTGTGTGTGTATTGCATCTGATTATGCAAGGTGCTTGTTGAAATGTAGATTCATGGGACTACCCCCAGGTCTCCAGATTCCAAATCTTTGGGGAGTGAATCTGGGGGCTTAATAAAGTTTTTGAATGAGTCTAATACTCTTTGTGTATGGAGAACCATGGATCCTGGCACCAGAAAGTCTAAGATTTGAATCCCGATACCTCTGCTCACTACCAGACATGTTCAGAAGGTCTTTTCTAAGGAAGTGACATTGAGCTGCCCCCTGCATGTTGGTTGGTTTTCTCCTTATAAGGTCTATTAACAAAGGGAAGACTGGAGAATTCGAATCCTGCATACTGTGCCCCACTGTGCTGAGTCCAGCAGGAGGATTCTTCAGAGCTCTTAACTGTGACATTTTAAACAAAGTGTTCCGTTCCCGTTTTTTAATGCAGTTAGAGTCAAGGCTGCTTTGTCTTTTTGTTTTGCTAAGGGAAATGCAGGCATTTGTTTCTGATCATTTTCTTTTAACTTGGATTCCTATAATGCATGTATTTTTAGTCTAAGGAGGCAAGAAAGAGAACTAGGACAAACTTATGCTTTCAAGGCCTGCCACGCAAACCTGAGCAGGGACATGTCAGGCCTACACAGATGAGCCAGTAAGTTCTTTGTTTGTCCCTCTGAGCATAGGCCTTTTATCATCAGTGATTCTATCTAAATAGCTTTTCTTAAAAAGATAAAGGATGTTACCAGGGACTAAGAAGCAGCTTGTAATTATGGACTCTCAAGTGGACTCGTACACTATTTAAAAATACCAGATGAAAGAAACTTATGAGGTTTCAGCTGCTTAAACTAGACCTTGGAGCCCTGGATGAAATTACTTTTCATATATAGTCTCTTACTTTTCTCTTCGTTTTTAAAATTACAAAAATAACACACGCCATTGTACAATATTCACACAATACAATTAAGTCAAAAATGAAAGCTACCCATATTGCCCACTCCAATTCTATTCCTTGCTATTCTTTCTAAAATATTCTAAATATATTAAACATATATAACACACACACAAGTCATTACAACTCTTTAAATTGTAAATGAGAGAAACCCAATTCAAAAATGTTTTAAACAAATGGGAGAAATCTCTTGATTTCCATAATTATTCAATGGAGTATCTTCTTTTTCTCTCATCTCTCTATCTCTTGGTGCTGCCTCCAAGAGATTTCTCCCCAGTGGACTTCTTCCATGTGTTAGAGAGAATAGCTATCTGCTGATCTGGATTTACTCTGGGTTTAGGGCAGAACGATGCTCCTTCTCACCCCAAAAAATTCTACATTGCAATCCTCAGAATCTATAAATATGTTGCCTGACATGTGAAAGCAGAGTTAAGATTGCAGATAGAATTAAAATTGTTAAACAATTGACCTTAAAATAGGAATATTATCCTGTATTATCTGTGTTAGCCTAGTGTAATCACAAGGGTCCTTGTGATTAGGTAGAAGAGCTAGAGTCAGAAAAAGGTGTGACAATGAAAGCAAGGTCAGAGAGCTGTAATGTGAGCAAGACTCAACCTGCTGTTACTGGATTTGAAGATGAGGGAAGGGACCATGAGCAGAGGAATGTGGGTGGCCTCTAGAAGCTGGAAAGTGTAAGGAAATAGACTTTCCCAAGGAGGCTTCAGAAGGGAACACAACCCTGATGACATCTTGATATATCATATTTCCGACATACAAAACAATAAAATAATAAATTTGTGTTCTTTTAAGCCACCAAGTATGTGATAACTAGTTCTAGCATCCACAGAAAACTAATCAGAGCCTAAAAGGCAGCAGACTTTTTCTCCTCAAAATCCAAATATTCACAACCCCTGGAAAGCTTGTGACTAACCACACTTGGCTTTAACCCAATCTCCATTCCAGTGCCTTGGTTAGCAGAATAGGATACTATAACTATCTAGAACTGAATAGTCCTTATGGCAGGGGAAGGGTATCAAGAGACTGAGATTACAATTATGACAAGTGAGGAACCTTTGACTGCCCAGTAGGGCATCATGCTAAAATGAAGTCCTTTATATTTAACTCATAAATATGACTGAAAATACTCATCACGTGCTTAGTGTCCATAACAGTGACACAAGCTGGTCATACCGCACTCACTACTGCCATCACTACTGTTTCAAGTCTGACATCAGGAACACAGTGAACAATATTCCAGGCGGAGACCTGGGAATCTGATTCTTTTTGATCAGTAAATCTCCGAAGGAAGGAAGGAAGGAGAGAAGAAAGGAAGGAAGAAAAGGAAGAATGAAGAAAAGATAAAAGAAAAGGCAATAGGCCTATAGGTATAATCAAAGCATACGAGTGTGTTGACTGCATTGGACTTTTTCTCATCTGACTTCTGACATTTGTGAATCACCATTGGGCCAGGAAGCTCATGCTTAGTAACTGGCAGCTGTATTTTCACTGTAGGCTTGAATGGGCTTTTTTTTTTTTTTTTTTTTTTTTTTTTTTTGGAGGGAGAAGATTTTGAGGTAATTGTTTTAGGTGAGCAGTGTATCACTGCACATATTTAAACCTGTTAAAGAAGATAGAACACGTCATGGAAAGTCATGGAAAATAGAGCAATTCTAAGAAATCTCTGCATATTGTACGTGCAGGAGCACAGTATAAAGCCTGTCTTCGGCTTTTGGCTTTTCAGCGCATAAATGGCCTTGGCTCCTGCCACTCCGACTTCTGGTTTTCCCTCCCCTCATCAAGACCCATTGCAAATGCCACCTCCCCTCTTTCTACCCTGGGAAGATCCTCAATGGAACAGATCACAGATCTGACTAAATTGGAATAATTCACATATATCGTAGGATGAGGACATTTGAGGCAAATAATTGAGTGATGAAGTAAACCACTATTAACAAAATTGGATTAACAAAGAACTGCAGATTCCTAAAATAACATTTTCCTTTTTTAATTTTAGCATTTCCTCTGAGCTCCTGATGAATAACTTTCCCCTCTTAGGATGCCTGAGACTTGCTCTTTTGATAGCTTCTCATGTGCTTGTTTCCTCAGTGAGTTTAAATGTGATCAGGGGGGCAGGAGCTGGCAGTCAGTCCTCTAAGGCTTCCTCCGAGCACTGTGTCTATGATGTATGTTTAATGCTTTCCCTCTGTACTGAGGTAAATGTCATTAGTAATTCTGATTGGCATGCCCAATGTTTAAGACCTTTGGAATTATATGAGTCCCAGGGTCATAGGAATTGTTCTACATTAAAATATTTACAAAGTAAAATTAAATGGGTTCATGATGTGGAGTTCTAGAAAACTGGTTTTGTTAAATTCTCCAGTGCTTTCCCTTCCTCCATTCCTCCTAGTTTCATCATTCTTTTTTCCACCTTCCCTGTCTTTTTAACTTATGATTTTTGCTTTCAGCCCTCAAAACCTCTCTGAGCTTATTATACCTCAGACTTTGCACCAAATTTCTCATTTGTCCGCTCTTGTTACTGTCCAGCTGTTGTTTTCATCTCCTCAGTATCTAAAGCCCCCTCATGCTTCTTAGATTAAATCGCCCACTCTTGTCATTGTCCTCACTTTGCTTAATTAGATAATATCTGGGACAGCTTTGAAGATACTAGGTGTCTTCCCCAGTGCTAAATGGGATTGTTATAATACTATCTTGAAGCCTCGTATCACAGTAATCATCTTCTTCTCTTATTTTTTTTCCCCTAGTCAGCTGGATATGAATAATGAAAATACTCTTTCCTTAAATGGGAAAATAGAAATAACCTGACTTTTCCCCCCAAGATGTCTGCTAATGGAAATTGAGGCATAACCATGTGCTTTGGCCTGGGAAAAGGAACAAGGAACATTAAGATTTAACAATGTATATTGTGAATGACTTCTGTTTTTATTATCAAACCAACACAAAATTGTTGTTGAGAATTTGGATAATTTAGAAAGGTACAGAGATTAAAAGACAGAGCATGTGTTTTCACCTTCCAAATTTTGCGTATATACATATGTTATATTCATATTAATCTAGTCTCACACAGGCAAACAGGTCAACCTCAACATAATGTTTTCTAAATTACAACTTAAATTGAATACATTTAAAAAATAAATGTATTAAAATTTATTAAATTTTTTTGCAACATCATGACTACAGAGCCCCCTTACACAGATGGACCGCAACTTATTTAACCGGTCCAATATAGATGAAGGAATGATTAACAATTGGTCTGACAATTAAGTAAACTAATAATATAAACAATGCTGCAATCGACATCCTCTATGCATATTCTACTTATGTGTGGGATATAAAACTGAAAGCAACAAACAAACATGACAGACAAACAGAGACCCATGGACACAGATAGCAGATTAGTGATTACCAGAGAGAAGGCGGGAGTAGGAGATAGGGGTCACGGGTGTCAAATATATGGCAATGGAAGAAAATGTGATTTTGGGTGGTGAACACCCAATGCAATATACAGATGATGTATCATTGAATTGTACACTTGAAACCTATATAATTTTATTAACCAATGTCACCCCAATAATTTTAATAAACAAAATATTTCTTTTTAAAAAATTAATTTAAGGAAAATACTAAGGTAAATTCTAAAATAGGTGGTATGAAGACATGACCAAAATATTGTAAAGAATGCAGATGAATTTCTGTAGTAAAAAAAAAAAAATGTATGCATAGTTATGATAACTTTTTAAAAAAAGATTACTTCTTCAATAAAAATTTTTAAGTTAGATTTGTTCAAAGATATTAAAATGCAGTGGGCATTGGGTACTCAGAAAGATACCCTGAAGACTAAACTATCTTGTGTTGCCCATCTTGATTCGGGTTAGAAGACACGTCATATAGGCAAGGCTCCTTTCTAGTCTTTGCTCACCTTGGACAACTAACACTGAATTGGTCTTCTTTCTGGCTGGATATACTTTGGAAATACCAGTTGGATCCTTAAAGTGGTTCTAAAGGATTCCCTAGGGCCCCTTGTGATTCATCATGTATCTTTGAGCCATCAGTTTGTATCATGAGCAAGTTTTTCATGTTAAAGGAACTGCCCACTAGAAATAGTTACTCTGGTTTTATGCCAAATTAAAAGGTAAATTCTAAAAAAGGAAGAAAGAATATTAATGCTTATTGACCTATACAGTGCTGACATTCTATCTCTTGACAATATTATAACATAGGTGAGGTCTCACCTTCTTTTCAGTTGAGCTAAAACATGTGCATCGTGTCTACTTGATGCCAAAGACCATGGCCTTTTTTGTTTCTCTAGAGCTCAGTTTTGCAGTTTAACTTCTCAGAGCAGAGTTCCAAAAGCGTGATACAACTGCATCTAACTTAGCTCTATTTATCTTCTGTCAACTTTTTATTTCTTTTTAAATTTCAACTTGGTGTACATTTGCCTGTCCAAGTATTAGAAAGAAGCTTCTCTTGTTTTACATGTTCATGTTTTCATTAGAATCCTTGATGTATTAAAGTATTCTCCTCTCTCTTTACCTAAAAATGTAATATATATTCATGAAGCCTTTGAATAATGTTGTATATGGGATGTCATTTAACCTGCCTTGCAAAGTATGTTTATGAAAGCAAGACTTGCTTGTTCAGGAAAATTGACATTCTAACTCAAAGGAAACATAACCTGTGGGCCTCAGGTGAGCTGTCTACATGTGGTAACAGCTAGATGATTAAGGAGAATTCTGACATCTCTAGACCCAGATGTGTTATAAACCAAACAGCGGATTAGACAAGCTTATATCCACAGACCGAAGACTCTAGCAAAGATGAAGACAATATAGCATGGGTTTATAAGCACAGACAGACAGATTTGGACCAATCTTACCTCTAAGTTTGTTTCTTTGCCTGTATAATGGGGAGACACTAAAATTGACTCAGAGAATCACTGTGATGGTTAAATTAGCTAATGTGCTTCCAAGTGCTTAGTAGAGTGCTTGGCATAGGAGTTCAATCTCAGCAGATAATCATGAAGGAAAAGATATTTTAAGAAGCAGAGAAAACTATACATTAGGGAATTTTTACTGGAAAAGCATAAAAGTGATTAAAGAATTACTTTTTATTATAAAAAGTGCTATGAAGAACCCAGAATTACTTTATAAGTTTAATTTTAATCCAATACAGAAGTTTTTTACTTCTTTTGGAACTGTGTTCCTTCCCCACCCATTCAATAATCTGATAAAGCCTTTTAATTCTCCATAGAAATATGCACATTCAAATCACATTTTTGCAATTTCAGGTTATTCATCTATTCCAGGTTAAAACTGTCCAAAAACATAGAGATTGTAGGACACACTTTTATTATATGAACAAAGTCAGAAGGGAGAGAGTATAGTCGACTCAGGGTTCCAACTGGGTATACCCAACCCCAAGCCAGAGATCCTAATCATTGCCATATGCTCATACCCTGGAGCAATCATAATGTAGAAATGAAGATAAACAGAGAAAGGAATAAGTACAGTTCAGTGTGGCGAGGGTGACAACAAATACAAATATTGAAAGGAATGATTTTATGTTACAGATTGGGAAGAGAGGACTGAAAATATGATGAGAACAACTTCTACTTAGACTGATTTTACAAGTGCAGCAGTAGCCCAAGGTCTTTTAGAATCTTGGGAAGTTCTATGAACAGTGTGGCATACATTATATCAAAAATCTAAGTCCTAGACCAGACATAACTCAAAGAATCACCTATGTTCTCGCCCACTAAGTCTACCCTCCTCCTCTATTTGAGAAAGATGGCACAGGGGTGGGAAGGTGTAGGTGGCTGGAAACTTATCAGGAGACATACCTTCACCCTGCTTGGCAAGTTTTATCTCACCTACAATATTCTACAGTGCTTGTGATACCCATGCCAAGCCTTAAAATTCCTGAATTCTTGATTCCAAATATCCAAAGGAAGAAACAGACACACTTCACCTCATACAGACACACCGTGTTATGGAGGGCTCTAACTGTGTCACAGGTCTGGAAGCACATTTTTCAGCAAATTGTTCTAATTTTAGACAAGCAAAAAGAAGAGGGACTAAGAAAATGGCCTGGGTGTTCAACAATGTTTGAGTGAGCGTGGGAGCAAAATTAGAGCAATTTCTCCACTTCCAAGTGCCTTGATAACTCCATTAGCTTAGTACTTTTCTTTAGACACACTTAAATTCAAATCATAGCCCTGCAAGATCTGGGCAAATTACCTAACCTCTCTGAATACTGAGTTAACATGTACTGAATGCCGACTCAGTACATGCTACATATGTGGTACTGCCCTAAGTATTTTACATATGTGGACTCAGCCTACCCTCAAAACAACTCTGTGAAGAAGGCATTGTTATTATTGCCACTGGATTTGCTCAGGAGGTACAGCATGTGGGTGGAGCTGGAAACAGAGCCCAACCTAACCAGCCCCAAAGCTGACACCTTCACTCACAAGACCATGCCTGCAGAACAGCAGGTCAGTTTCAACATGTGTAAAAATGGGGTAATGCTGACCATTCTTCAGGCAGTAGTGGCATTAAATAAGATTAGTTTAGGAAACCAGTAAATAGTAGGGTCCCTGCCCATGAAGAAAACCCTTTTTGAAAAATCTACAGGCATGGGAAAAGTCAGGTTAGC
Organism: Rousettus aegyptiacus; assembly: GCF_014176215.1. NCBI lineage: Eukaryota > Metazoa > Chordata > Mammalia > Chiroptera > Pteropodidae > Rousettus > Rousettus aegyptiacus. The sequence goes on along the minus strand of NW_023416307.1, from coordinate 106,995,633 downwards.
CATAGAAAATGCATTGTCACACATGACTTACCAGAGCAAGCAAATCCGTCCTCTCTATCTACCGTGCTTTTTATCTGTGCTCTTTCTTCATCGTCCTGCCTTCTGTTCTCTTCTACACTGCTCCCAGTTGATTCTTTAAATGGGTCAGACTTCATGGCATTTCATTTCCTCGTGGTCTTCATTTCTGGCTATGCTGATCATGCCTAGTCAACGAAAGATTTGGATTTCCCAAAACTGTCTGGGCTGATATGTTTCCTTTCAATTGCAATATGTTCTTTGAAAGATGAATGATCAGAAACCATTATCACAAAGTCAAAACTACACTCAGAGGCAGAGAGCCAGTAGAGTTTTGTTTGCTGCTTTAAATATTATATGTGTATGAATTTAGGTTTTTTTTTGGATTGCTGTTATTCTTGTCGAAAGGAATTAAATGCACATAACTAACTTCCATAATCATTGTTTGAGCCTTGGTCTTGTGCATAATGCGGGGCAAGGAGAAAGGGACTCCCAGGCAAATAAGACCTGGAACTACTCTTCAGAGTGGAGCAGAAGGTAGCAAAAAGATGATAGGCTGAGAAAGACACATAAGAGAAAGAGAGCTACTGTCCATAAGAAAGATGAAGGTAATCGAGCATCTGTGGTAGTTCAGAGAGGAGAGTGATTGCTTCCATTTAGAATGATCATGGAAGATTCCTGAAGGTGGTGGCAATTGAATAGGACCTTGAAGGACATAAAGCATTTGGACTATGGTACAGTAAACCAGAAAGGGTGAAGGACATTCCAGCCATACAGAATGCAACTGGAGAGTAGCGTATTACTAAAGAGACTATGAAGAAGGTTAAATTTTATAAAGAAAAATTACCTCATTCACTGAGAAAATAAAGATGGAATAAACTGAATTGACCTCTCTGACTTCATTTCTTACCATTTCTTACCCCTGGTTTTCAATTCCTCCAATATAATACTGCCTCAGGACCTTTTTACTTGCCATTCCCTCTGATCTGAATACTTTTTCCAGACCTTTGCTTGGCTGGTTCTGTTTTGTCTTTCACATCTCAGTTCAAATAATCCTTCTTAGAGAGAATCTGACCTCTCTGATGAGGTCGCCCACCCTGAGCATCCCACTTTTGCCACGCCCCATCCACCCAAACACACACACATACCTCCTCAGCGTCACTCACCATGACAGCATCCTTGTTTCTTTTATAGCACTTATTTCAAGTCCATCCATGTATCTATATCCCATCAAAATACTAGCTTTCATGTGACTCTAGAAAACTGAAACTGTTCATTTCTCCCTCAGTAAAAATAAAAGTGAAAATGTTTATTTCCCTTCAAGCAGCAGTTCTCACCTGGCTCACATTAGAATCACCTGTGGAGCTTTTAAAAAGAGATGTCAAGCTCTTACCCCAGACCAATTAAACTTGAATTTCTGCAGATGGGGCCTGGGCAGTGTCAGGGTCTTTATGAAGCTCCCCTGATTATTTTAGCGGACAGCCTGGGTTGAGAGGGAATCTTCAGGAAGAGAATGCAAGGGCAGTCACCTTCACTGACAATGTTCCTCTTTCCTGCTCACTCTGGCAAGGTGGGGATGAGTAGCAGGATTGGGGGGCCAGGGTTAGCCAGGTCCAAAGACACACAATCTGGAAGGCAGAAGCAATATACATTTCTTCATTCCATGCTGGGCATTGCCCAAAAAGGTTCAGAATTTAGGGAAACAGACAGAATGGTTGGCATTGTACCCTTTAGTTCCACTGAAATGCTCTCATCTCTTGGAGACAAGACAGCTTGACTGCAGGATTTGGTCATGAACCAAGTAGGATATTCTAATTAGAAGCCCAAAGAAAACTTTTCTCAGATCTTCACATAACCAATGGTGTTATTTCCCAAGTACAATAGCACTTTCTGGGATTGCATCCCTTTTAAAATGTGAGAGTCATTGCCTTAATCCATGAAACTTGACATGATCTTGCTCTTGCTTCAGTCTCTGATCTCATTTCCTAGCATTCCTACCTTCCCTCAGTATACCCTAGCTACACAACCCTCCTTACAGATCTTGACATAACACCAAGAGCAAGTCCCTTTTCTGGGCCCTGATATCTGCCATCCCCTGAGCCTATAAACCCCTGCTTCTATGTGGTCACACAATTTGCTCTTCAGGGTCTCTTCTCAAACATCACCTTCTCAGAGGGGCTCTCCCTGACTTCTTTCTATAACTAGTACCCAAATTCATCTCCATCTCTTCACCCTGCTTAATTCGCTTTACATTTATTATACATTTATTATTTAGCTGTTCTTTTTCCATTCTCCCTAATAAAGCATGAACCCAAGAGAGCTGGGCTTATGTCCTTCTTGTTCATTGCCATAGCCCCAGCACCTAGCACATTGCCTGGTGCACAGTAGATGCTCCATAAATATTTGTTAAATAAATTAATTTAATAAGGTTTTATTCTTCTTATATTTATATGTATATCTTCTATTAAAGGCAAGTGATTCTAATAAGAGATAAATGGTCTGCTTTTTAAATGAGTTAGTATAAAAAAATAAGGGAACCCATTTAAAGAAAAATATTAAGTAAATAGAAGCATAAGTGGTTCACAGATATGACATACTCGTAAGAGTTTTGAGAATGACTGACATTTGGAAAACACTGGTTTAGAAGCAGGTCAGGAAACAAAGACAACAGAAAAAGGAGACTACCATCTAGTCATTCAAATCAGGGTGCTGAATGATAAACTTTACCTATCTCCAATTATAGTTTTTGCAATATTGAAATACAATTCAACTGGCATTTACTGAGTATCAGCTATGAGCTCGGTGTGGTGGTGGGGCGGGGGGAGGTGTTTGATAATGTGATTCAGAATCCAATTTCATTTTCAAAGGGTGAACTTCAGAAATAACCATGGACACCACAATAGTAGAAATCAAAATGTGATCGATGCTATAAAAAAGGCCCAAAGAGCCAGAAAAGCAGCATTCGTGTCTCCAGAGGCCACATCAGGAAACCCTTCTCCTAAGAGAAGTTTGAACAGGGCCCTGAAGAATGAGTAAGATTTCAATAAGCAGAAATGGAAGCCAAGGCATTCCAGACAGAGGGGCCAACTGGGGCAAAGCCAGGCAGAGGAATATCAATATAATTTGGGAAAAAGAGATCACAGGGCACTATGAAAAAAAAATGTGGGCCTTAGTAGAAAGCTCATGTAGCATTTCCTGTTTACCTGCTTTCATCTCTCTTTGTAGAATGTATTCTACATTTATCATCCAAAGACATTTCAGATGATTGTGTTATGTCCTCACAGAGTTTCAAGAAGGCGTCTTTGCTTCCAAATAACCAACCTGAAAATCCTCCTTTTTTTCTCCTTAAAGAAATGTCTGGGAGAGCCCCATCTTATCACTTTCCATTGTAAGCACGCAGGCAGCAATCAACCAATGTCCTAGATTTCCACTGAAGGGATGTCGGATCTTAGTAAAAACTCTGGAGAATGCTGGCATTGTTTGCCATAGCCCTGATTAGTTCTATGGGCAGAAAGCTGCTCTCTATAAGCACCGGTAATGCAAATCAATCTGCCCTGAGAACTATCAAGAGTCCAGCTCAAGCAAAAAGTCTTTTAATGAAGTCTTTAATCTCAACAGAGGAAAATATCCTTGAAAAGAGATTTCCCCTAATATCTAAATATGTAAGCCTCCCTGCTCCCCTTCCTCAGCAACCCCCTGATGTGTAATTAATGTCCTTCTCATGGCTTTATCCTGCTACTTTGCAATATCATGCCCCCATGTGTCAAGCTCTTGACCACTGTGCCCATTTATTAAAAGTTAGCATGATTTAATGTGGCACTTTATCTTCCAAATGCACTTCAGAGTTAACATCCTACTTAATTTTATCAAAGGTCTTTGTCTTGAGTTACAGCATGGAACAGAAGAATCTAGGCAGGACTTAATGATATTAAATTATGCATAGAGGAATGAACCACTCTTCCCAGTGGTTCAGAATCTCCTGCTGGTCCCTAGTCCCTTCCTACTTGCTAATATCTGATTTTGAGAAAACTTCCACTTGAAATATAACTATAGAAGAGAATTTCTCCCTCTCACTCTGTCTCCCTTAATCAAAAAAAAAAAAAAAAAAAAAAAACCAGGAAGTGAGTCTCCCTCTTGATCTACCTCTGTTATTAATAGGTGGCTCCGCACTATTAATATTCAAGAGGGCTGTGTGATTTGCAGCATTTCCCAAATTTAGCATTTCTGTGGAACCCTGTTTTGATGTGGTATCTAGAGAGACACAAGTTCATCAAGTATTGTTAAAATAACAAAAAGAGGCCTCATTGGGCAAGAGATGCTCAAATGTCCCCATGAAATTGCACCTCCAAGGAGAGTTCCACAGTTGCCCAAAAAACCACTAGATAAGCCAGTCATGGGAATTATGTTCAACTGGGAGGAGAGGTAGGACTCCTTGCAGTTTCCAGTCTAGCTTCACTCCAATTTTGTCATCTGTATAGTGGAGAGTATTCATACCAATTTGCAGACTTGTTAAAGAATTGCTGAGATGACTAATTTTGAACAATGTAAGTAAAAATGCTCCACAAAGTAGCAGATACAAAACATGTATTCAATTAATAGTGGCTGGTATTCCAAAGTCCCCTAGGGAGTGCTTCTCAAATTTTACTGTGTATACAGTCTCATAGGAACTTCGTTATTACAATGCAGAATCTCATTTAGTAGGTCTAGGATGGGTAATAAGATTCTAGGATCCTAGGCTCCTAGTCTGAGGACCATACTTTGATAAGCAAGCCTCTCAGGGATGCATAATGAGCACAACAGAATCTCCACTTTTAAAGCGTGATAATATATGGAGAGAAACTAGACATGGCAATGAGAGTGCTGGTACAAACAAACCACTTGAACGGACAACGTCATTCTCACTCTCCTAGGCTTTATGGAGGAGTTTTCACTTTGAGCTGACTTTGAACGATGAGTCGACTTTGAGCAGGCCAGAATTCAGGTTTCTGGCTGTGCCTGGGAGGAAACACGTTCGTGGAACTGAGAAAGCAGATGGGAAACTTAGACGATGCTCAAAGTCCGAGGGAGCCCAGAGCCCAAGATGTGGTGAAGAGGAGGATATAGATATAGAGTGGATTGTGAACCTGGGTATCTTTGTCACAGATATCAACAAAGCAGTCTAGGATAGTTAGGAGCTAATATATTAGTTTCCTAGATCTACTATAACAAACTACCACAAACTGGGTAGATTAAAACAATGGAATTTTATTGTCTCACAGTTCTGGAGGCCAGAAGCCTGAGTTCAAAGTATTAGCAGGGTCATGCTCCCTCCAAAAATTATAGGGGAATCTTTCTTTGCTTTTTTCTCATTTCCGGTGGTTTGCCAGCAATCCTTGGCATTTCTTGGCTTGCAGCAGCATAACTCCAGTCTCAGCCTTTGTCGTCACATGGTGTTCTCCCTCTGCATCTCTGTTTTCGCATGGGCCCCAGTCATACTGGATTACGGGCCCACCCTACTCCAGTATGACCGCGTCTTAACTAGTTACATCTGCGATGACCTTATTTCCAAACAAGGTCACATTCTGAGGTAACAGGTGTTAGGACTCCTGCATATCATTTTTGGAGAACACCGTTCAACCCTTAACACAAATATGTATGCACTCACTGGGCACAAGCAATCTTCTGTGCCCTATATACTAAACTTCCAAAGTGGCCTTTTCCCAATGGGAACAGATGAAGGGCTATAGGTCTGAAGGTCCTCTGCTTTCTCTATGTTCACCCTTTCTAAATATGAAAAAGATCTTAAGGACATCCTGGAGGTCACCAAACTGAGTTGGACACTGAGGACACTGCTAATGGGATAATCAGGACAGCATTAGAATTCCCACTAAGGCCTTTCTTCCCTTTTCTACCTACTTTTACCAGAAAGTTATGTTATTTCCAGGGAGCTTCCCTAATGTGTTCACACAGCAGAGTTCAACAAAATGATGCCTTACAGTGTCTTCCTTCCCAGATTCTGTAAGAAGAAATGGCCTTCCATTCTTTCCTTTGTTCTTCCCAGTAGCAGACTAGTGCAAAAACGGTCCAGAACTTGAATTCTGTAGTCGGCGAAGGGGAACATCGGGCTACTTATTTTATCAAATTAAATCATCCTCTTAAAAAAAAAATGGAACTTTTAAAAAAATAACTAGCTTTCTCTCTTTCAATTATATGCTCTCTAGGTAGACAGATGAATTCATTGTCACCTAGTACACAATATTTTGTGTTCCTAATAACACTGCTTCTTAATGTCTTAGAGGTTACTGGCATGAAAAGAGCATTTCATGCAGCTCCCCTGCAAGTATGGCCATAAGCAATAAGTTCTTTAAGCCCATTCTCTCAAACAGATTGTCCATCCCAGATTAATTCAGAGCATCCTTTCTCTGCTAAAATGAAGAAGAAAGTTGGCTGCACCATGTGGGCAGAGAAAAGGAAGATGAAAAAAATAAAAGAACGTGAAATGAGATTCTGTTTTCAAGGCAGCTTATAACAAGTTACAGACTCTTTCCTTGCTCTTGTCTCCAGTTGAAGAAAATAAGCCTAAGAGGCTAGCTGGAGCTGGTGGTTAATTTTAAACCATATTTAAAGACTGCTAAGAAATGCATTGGTCCCAATCCAGGCCACAGTCAGTCGTCCCTTAGTGCCACTGACTAAAAAGGTGCAAACACCAGGCCCCAGACATGTTAGACAAAGACCAGCTAAGTTTGACACCTTTATTTTCTCAGTCTTGTCCTAAACAATTTAGTACATTGCCCAAGAAGGCAGAAACCTTAGAAATTTAATATACCATGCTAAGAGAAAATAAACTATTCTTTACAGGGCAGGCTTAATTTTGCAAACTCCATTTCCTGGAGATAATTAGCCACTGGGCACTTACAGGATGATTAGTTGGCTTGAAGTTTCATCTCCTCCTTTGAAATCTTGCTCTATCTTTCCAGCCTGAATTAATCTCCCCTGCTTTGTGCTCCTATACCTCACTTGATCTATACCTCAATTATAGCTCTTATCACAGTCTTAGTGGCATTATAGTTATTTCTGTGTGTCTTATCTCCCCTAGTAGACTCCAAGCTCTCTAAGGAACAAGAATCTATCCTACTCATTTTTGTATTTCTAGCATCTAGGACAGAGCACATGCTATGACCTCAATAGATCTTTATTGAAGAATTGAAGGTTGAAAGTAAAAGAAAGATTTTGTGGTCTTCTCTATCATTATCTAATGTTACTTTCACTTATCACACATGGTCTCAATTAACTCTTTTGAAGGAGAGTTCTGGAAAAACTTAAGAAATTCTGGAACTTATGAGGAATGAAGGAATTTAGGGGTGAGCCTTTTGAGAAATTGAGTGAGTCAACAAACAAATTCACATGGAAAACTCACATTAAGTAGCCTTACTTGTTTTAGAGAGTTTGGTAATGGGCAGGATGGAGGCAGACTTTGTATCACTAACATACAAAAAATACAGGAAATGGGCAGCTCAAAGCACATTAACAGTAGAAATTAAAGAATAGCTTCAATTTGTAGTTCAACTCGTGCTTTGCTATGGGAATGATTCAATTCAACCCCTCATTCCATTCTTACATTATGTCACTCAAGGATGAAAAACCAAAAAAATAATCAAGTTAGTCAAGGTTGGGTCACATACCTACCTGCCTCTTGGCTTGGCATGTCCCTTCCATGGAAGGGATACAATTTCCTAAGAGATGTGATTCTCCAAAAGAAATCAAGAGAGGTGAGAATGAGTGCTTGGTGACCAAAACTCAGCTAATGTCTGCTATAGTCTTACCTTGGAAAATATCCAAATTAGAAAACAATTTTAAGGAATAAAGCTCTTTCAGAGCTAATAAGAAAGATGAGACACTAGAAAACTTGTATTTATTATGTAGAATAGTCTTGAAATTCAAGTACAACACATTTGGACAAGTGTTGTCAAATAGTTTAACAACCATTCATGTTGCCCACATTTCAGGAGTATTTTTTTTATCCTGTTAAATTTCTTAGAAAGCCATCTTTTTAATAAAAAATGAAAGGACCAACCTTGTAAGAAGTCATCAAATAATGACTAAATCAGAAATTAGAATTAATAAGAACATTAAGGTAACTGTATTTCTGTGAATCATTTTCTACTTTCTCATGTGGCTATAGAACCATCTTTCCTCTATTTACAGCTAGGAGTAAAGATGAACAAACTGAGTTTATTTAGTAAAGTAGAACTCTAGGAATTACATTATTGTCCATTTCCAGTTTCTCACTTTACTTAGCCCATGAAAATTTATTTTGTAAATAGATACTCATTGTGTATCACCTACTAACAGTCTAAGCTTTTTAACTGCTTTTGTGTATTAGATATTCAACTAAGGTCTTTTTATGAGCATTTTCATTTAATATTTATAAGAATCAAATAAGTAGGTACTCTAAGTATTAAGAAACTATGAATCAGAGAAATTAGGTAATTTTCCCAAGGTTGTACAACTTGTAAATGGCAGAACTAGATAAAATACAGAAAATATCCAGGCAGAAAATGAATATACTATACATATATACAATTACAGACATGATGATTAACTTTAGAAAGTATTTTCTGAAGTATTTAGATTATCTATCCTTATAAAGGGCAGGTTATCAATAAATGTATATTAAAGGCAAGAATTTATTATGTTATTCTGAAAGTAAAACCCTCAGGAAATTTTTGTGTGTAAGGAAAAGATCCATCAGCATCGAAGAACTTTATTTGAAGAGCATAATGACTGTTATTCGTTTTACTAACTCCAAAAATGGTTTTCAGTTGTTATATTGGGAGCAAGTATGGAGGAAAGCAATAATCGATTCTTTTTTATTATTATTATTATTTTTTGGACCCTTGGATCTGTTTGCCTCTTGAGTAGCTTATAAAGACAGTGGTGGAGTGTATTTCTCTGACTTTTTTTTTTAAGTAAGAGCAATCAAGAAAATGTGGTTTGGCATAAGTATAGACATATAGACCAAGGAATAGAATAGAAAGTCTAAAAATAAACTTTTACATTTATGGCCAATTGATTTTCAACAAGGATGCCAGGCATATTAATGGAAAGAGGGCAATCTTTTCAACAAATGGTACAGGGACAACTGAATATTCAGAAGCAAAAGAGTAAAGTTGGACTCCTAGCTCACACCATAGACAAAAATTAATTCAAAATGAATCATAGAACATGTAAAAGCTAAAACTATAAAACTTTTAGAAGAAAACATAGAAGCAAATCTTTATGATCTTAAGTTAGGCAATGTATTCTTAGATATAATGCCAAAAGCATAAGCAACAGAAGAGAAAAGTAGATAAACCAGATTTCATCTGAATTGAAAAAAAAAAAAACAAAAAAAACTTTTGTGCTTCAAAAGACCCTATCGAGAAAGTGAAAAGATAATCCACAGAATGGGAGAAAATTTTTGAAAATCATATATTCTAAGAGACTTGTATCTAGACCAAACTCTAACAGTAAAAAGACAACTCAGTTTTAAAATGGGCAAAGAATTTAAACATTTATCCAAAGAAGAAATGCAAATAGCCAATAAGCACAGGAAAATATGCTTGGCATCAGCAATCATTGGGAAAATGCAAGCCATAACCACAATGAGATACCACTTCAACCCCGTTAGGATAATTAAAATCAAAAAGACAAATGATAACAAGTATTGAGAAGGATGTGGAAATATTGAATCACTTTTACCTTGCTGGTGGTATTGTAAATGGTGCAGCCATTTTGGAAAACAGTTTAGCAGGTTCTCCAAATATTAAACATATGATAATGTTAATGTTAAACCAAAAGATCCAGCAATGAAAACATGCATCTGTACAAAAACCTATGTATGACTGTTTCTAGCAGCATTATTCACCATAGCCCTAAATTGGAAACAACCGAAAGGTCCATCAGCTGATGAATAGCTAAACTAAATGTGGTATACGCATACAGTGGAATGTTATTCAGCAATATAAAAAGAATGAAGTACTAACACATTTAACAGCATGGATGAACCTTGAAAACATTATGCTAAGTAAAAGAAACCAATCACAAAATGCCACATATCGTATTATGACATTTATATGAAATATCTAAAATATGCAAATTCATAGAAACCAGCAGATTAGTCGTTTCTAGGAACTAAAGGATGGGGGGATGGAGTATGACTGCTAATTGGTGTGAGACTTCTGTTTTGAAATTAGATAGTTGCTGTAGGTTGCTTTATGAATATGTTAAACACTATGAATATATTAAACTGTAAAAATACTAAAAACCACTGGATTGCATATTTTATAAGGATGAAATTTATGGTATTATATTATGGTTAATTATGTTTCAATAAAGCTGTTGCTTAACCATGAAAACCACGGTCAGTTGTTATCTCTCTGAGATGTAACTTTGTAGAATGACTTGTAGTTCCCTAAACTTACTATTTTCATACATTTCTATAACTACCCACACACTCTACCCTTTGTCTACAGACTTCTGCCCACTTACCCATCCCTACTCTAACCCCTTCATGCCTTGTAAATTTCTTATTCCTCCTTCATGAGTAAGCTCAAACTTCATTTCTATTAGAAAATTTCCCTGAAAACCCAGTTCAACTTTGAGGAGCATTTATCTTCAGATTCAGTTGAACCTTATACACATCTTCATTCCAGCACAGGTCATACCTCATGGTAATTGTGTGTCTGCGTCTCCACTAGTGTATAAGCTCTTTGAGGCATTTCTCTTTGTGTTTTGATACATGGCACAGTGTCTGGCACATAGTAGATATTTAGAAATGTTTACTGAATGAATGAACAAACAAATGAACAAACAAACGAATGAGTGCTTAAAGACAGAAAACTAAAAAAATATATTCCATTGAAGGATTTTATGATATCAGGATATTTTCTGATCACAAAAAGGGTCTTAAATACTTTTTGTGTGTTGAATTCAAATTACCTGCGGAAATCAATCTTATGAATAAATAGTTGCCTCCTAAATATGAGATGCTGGCAAGATAAGCTGAGCTTCCCAAGAGGAATGAGTAATTCTTGGCACATGGACTACTCTTGCACAATTAACCACCTGCATTCCAGGATCCTAAAACATTCCACTGAGCATCTAGCCTTGGTTTTCAATAAACCTAAAATGCTTTTAGAGTTGAATCATGAGTATACTGTGGTGGGAAATAGAGCCTCTGGTGAATAAATTTTATCTAGATCATTAACCTTCCAAAACAATATCTCCCGGCTCTTCTACTTAAGCACACTGTGGTTTGAAACATCTGAACAAGGTTCTTACATGGGCAAAAGGATTAAGTATTTATAATGAATTTAGATCAGTAAGACTTTTCCTATGGACAAATCCAAATATACAAGCAGTGGGTGGCATCTGAGAGATAGGAAACCACTATCAGTTAAAAAAAATAGAACAAAAAAATTGCCTTCATATACTTTACATTATAGAAGGGAAGAAATATAAGGGAAAATAATCCAAGCAGAGAGAATAATTAGTGTCAGGGCAAGTAAATTGAAGGAGCCCAGGGTGACTAGGGCGTAATGAACATTAGACAGCAGTATAATAATGTTATTCCCTGTGGTAGACAGACTTATTGTTCACAATTCTTTATCTCTTTTCCTCCAACTGGTATTTTACAGAGCCACCTTTGCCATTGTCACATAGAGAACGAGTATATTGATTGATGGGATTGGCAGGTGACTTGCTTTCATCAGCAAATGGTGGGCAGAAGTGATGGCATGTCATTTCCCAGAGGAGGCCTTTAATGGGCGTGATATGTTTCTGCTTGCTTTCCTGCACCTCTGCCATCAGCAGGAGATGGTCGCCTCCATGTAGATGTGCCCCACTCCCTTTTTCCTGAGCTCTAGAATGAAGATTCATGAAGCAAAGCTACCCAGATTAACCAATAGACAAAAGTGCAAAAATAGATAGTGGCTGTTTTCAGTCACTGAGTTTGAAGGTGGTTTATTATGCCTCTTTCTCATGGCAATAGTTAACTGGTAATCTTCAATACTTATCTTATACAATATTCATAAATCTTTCTGTTTTTTTCTTTTTAAACATTATTTTATTGTTCATAAAATCTATAGTTGCCAAATCATTTCTGGCAATAGCAGATTATTGTAAACCATAAGTAAAATAAACATGAGCCTAGCGATTTATCTTTGGAAAGAATGGACCTCCTCTGACTGGATTCCTGATTTGTTCTAGTCGTTTGTTTAGTTGCAGGAAAACAAAGGCCCCTTCTCTCTTTTTCTCTTCTATTTCCACCTGCCCCAGAACTTCCATTCTTTCAGTTCCACAGTTTGAAGTTTTTGCATTAAAAATAATAATAATAATAGACGACTCTGTAGCTTGTAATTTATATTGTGGCATCTTTATGTGTTAGATGTAGTCATTCAACAAACATCTGATTCCTTAGCAAAGTAAAATCCACCAAATGAAGTTATTTTTATAAATAAATCCAATTCATGGCTCATTTTCACGAGTTATAGTTCCCAGGCTAAATTTTCCAAAAGAAATTCAGTCGTTCATGCATGCATATCCCAAATCTGAACCTTTTAGGAAGGCAAATTGAAAATTAATCTCATCAACTGTGATAAGAAACATCATAGGACTTCCTTCTCTTGAATTTATATACTAAAAATTTTCTCAAAATGTATCATTTGTTCAGCAAGTAGTTATTGGGTATCAGTTCACAAAACATGTCAGGCAACATAGAGCTAACAAAATTGGGTGTGCTCTCTGTCCTAAGTGAATGTATCCTGAGAAATGATTTGAACAATTGAAACTATTAGGATCTATCTTAGTTTGGGGTTCCCCCAAAGCAGACCTTGAGACAAAGACTTGAGCACAGAAAGCTTATGTATAAGGTGATCCCATTCAGCACAAGCAAAGAAGTGGAGAAACTGAGAAAGAGAAGGGAAAAAAGCCAAAAATGTTTTCATTAATAAGCAAGTCACCACTAGTTGCAACTGGGGCACAACCCTACTAGGGCTCCTCTGAAAAACTGTGAAACATACTCAAGAATCCTAACACCAGAGGGCAAGAAGGCTGGCCGCTTACCCACTGACTATCTTCCCCCAATGTTTGAAGGCTGGATCCAAGAGGTTTAACTCTACCACACTTCCAGCTGTACCTGCTTGCAGCAGAGCAACCTTCCTTGGGCCAAGAAGGGCCCTCAGACAAAGAAGAGAGCATAAAATGGGAGGTTTACCAACACCTAAAGCACCTGCCTGAACGCAGATAGACCAAGGAAACATGATGCGGGGCATCATCTGTGTCTGCTACAGGAACACAGCTATTTATTCCATCAGGTATAACAATAGTCAATATCTACTGAGTCCTTACTTTGTATCAGGCATAATGCTACACTTTTTACAGATACCATATTTAATCCTTGAAGCAACCCTGTGAAGTAAATACTGTTATTATCATCCTCTACAAATAGGAAATTAAGAAATTTAAAGTGACAAAGCAAATAAACAATGGAGATCCAAATGTTGGTAGTGTAGTTCTAGAGCCATGTCTAAATATCACTTTGCTCGTGAAGGGCTAGGTGTAGAAAACAATGGCACTGCTAACTTAAGGATGGGAAAATAATGAGGCATCTAATCCTCAGGGAAGTCTTCATGAAGAAAGTGTACTTAAATAGTACTTTGAGACTGATTAAGTGAAAAAGTGCAGAAAAAGAGACTGTGCATGATAAGGATGTGGAAGGAAAATGGTGGAAGAAGGTTGTAATGTAAAAGACATGAATTCAGCAAAATATCTACTTTGGAGAGCACTCAGAGCTAGTTCTTGTTATGGAGTAAGGCATGTATAATATTACCTGTAACTCAAGGTTCATTCAGAAAATATATATTGAGCATCTAGTTCATACTCACCATTGGAGGTATAGAGATATTTTTTTAAAACCCCAGACATGATCTCCTAGGGAAGAGACCCACAGAGTAGATATATGTTGTTTTTTTTTTTTTCTAGTACTGGAACTCTTTCCTTCAGTTAGAAGCCAATTCAAGAAAGTTCATGTAGAGCCCCACCCTCTACACACATACATGCACCCACACTTTCTCTCTCTCTCTGTCTCTCTCTCCCTCTGTCTGTCTGTCTGTCTCTCTCTCTCTTTCTCTCTCTCTCTCTCTCTCTCTCTCTCACACACACACACACACACACACACACACACACACCCCACACTGGACACCTGACTAACCACAGCCTGGCCAATTAGAGCACCCGGCTCTTTGACTTCAGAGTTTGTTTTAGAGGTGGGTACGTGACATAATTTGCATTTTTCTGTTGGAGCCAGAAGGAAAGTTGGCCTCTCATGATCAGGGCTGCTGAGCTGCTAAGATGTGGCCATGAGGCGCCATCTTGCCCACCACACAGAAAACAAGTAAAGCCAAGCAGAGGCAAGTAGATCTGGGGAATGGAAATTCAGTGTCTTGCCTTTTTTTTTTTTTTTTTTTTTTTTTAGCTTTTAGGTTCAGTCTTGACAATAAACAAGAAATAAAGCTGATCTCAAATTTCTCAGAGGAAACCCCTGCACTTGGAGGGATCGGGTTGATTAGGAAGGCTTTCCTTAACATGGCTTCTTGTAGAACTCAGCCAATCAATGATGCAGAGTGACAGTGTATTGACCTAGACAATCTGCAGGACACCAGAATGCACTAGTCCTTTCTACTGACCTGAGTCATTGGAAGCCATTAGAACCATTGAATATTTGTGTAGGTGGGATTCTAGGATAGTTGTATAAATTAAAGATAGAAATCTGAATTTTAGGTTAATTTTTTCTTGATTGCAGGAGCCAAATCTATTGAGTATTAAATCCTCCTAATTGTAATCCTCCTTTTATGAAACTCTTTCTCTTCTTATTCACTCTCCTAATCTACTTTGGTTCATGAATTCCTCGACTTGATATCTAGACTGTGAATGTTGGCATAGGCTGGCCACATGTGAAATTTCTTTTACAAGATTTAGGAGCCCAGGGAAGCTAAAATAGAAATGCAAAGGCTAAAAATACTTTCAGAAAACAATGCATTTGAATTATGCATATCCAGTGTCCTGATATAAGACGACTAGCTACCTTCTCCAGAAGAGGGTATTTGGAATGAAAATAAAACAGCTAGAGAAGTGGTGTAAGATAGCAGTAAAGAGAAAAGGTAAATTGAAAAAGAGAGAAGAAGAAATAGATTTAATCAAACTTTGAGGTGCTACTGGGTATTTCTGCAGCAATGCTTGTTTGAGATAAAGGATTATCTGTTTTTATCTAAGATGCTTCAGGCGGTTGTAAAGAAAGTAGCTTAAAGTCAATTGAATCAATAAATATTTTTAAATAGCTGCTATGTGTCAAGCACTGTGCTAGATGCTGGGGACACAACTGGAAACTAAACTTTTTCTCTTTCTCCATGTGTTTTCTTCTTTATTAGCTTCATTAACCTGGAGTAGGAGCCAATATGCCTGTCTTAGATTTTTAAGCCTAGGGAATGAAACATGACAACTGGTCAGGTCTAGATCTAATGTTGATTCACATGGGTTAGACCTTGATTTTTAATTATTAGGGGAGAAAGCTGAATTTAACTTCTATTCTGTTGAAATAATAAAAAATGTTTAGAAAAGGAAGAATTGGTACCAGATAAGCAAAAGCATGTCCATTACATGGAGAGATTGATTATACTTGTTCCCATTTTGCAAATGTCATCTTTAGGCCTCAGTCTGTGGCTCCCTTGCAGGAATGAGATAAAGAAGAGAGAGTTCATGAGTACACTGCATAATCATAATAATAGAACATCTAAGTCTGACCTCTCTTTTCCTACTTCTAACCTGAGAGACTTTGAGAAGTAAAACATCAAAGATAAGGGAACATTCACAAACCTGATGTAAGGGTTTATCTTTTCTGGGCAGGCATGGACAATCAGTTGGATAGAGAACATCTAGGCGGTGTTATACACAGTTCGAGTACAAGAGCCCTTTATTCGGTATTGGCCCAGGACAGGGAGCCGACACATACTCTTTGATGACAATAAAAACTATTGCTTAGTGTGATTGCTTTCATGTAATAAGCACTCAATAAATATCTGTTGAAAGAAAGGAAAACCTGTGCAAAATTGTGAATCAGGCCTTACATGCCATACTACTTGAATTACCAAAAATGGGCATAGGAAAAATGAAATAATTTGGGGGGAATAAAAAAATCATCATCTAAGTTTTTCAAACATTAAGTCCCAAGACCCCTCCACATTGCTAAAAATGATTAAGGATCACAAAGAACTTTTTAATTATGTGGATTATGTCTATGAATATTTACCATAATATAAATAAAAACTGAGAAATTTATAAAATATAAGAGTATGCAAGTACACAGTCATTAGCCATCAGAACAATGGCTGCATCCCACAACATGTAGCTCTGGAAAACTCCACTGTACACTTGTGAGAGATGAGAGTTAAAACGACAAATAACATATTATTATTATCAAGAAAATAGTTTTGATTTCATGAACCCCCTGGAAAGTTTTCAGATATACTCAGAAGTCTCTGAACCATAGTCTAAGGAGCTCTGATCTAGGTTTTCAGAAAAATGAGCTATTTCTAGGAAGCTAAACAAAACAATCGACTATAAAATTATTTTCAAGGCTTATTTGTAACACGTTCACATGATTGAGTCCTTGATTTTTAATTATTGGAGGAGAAAGCTAGATTAGCTTCTGTTCTCTTAAATATTCCATAAATCAAGAGGAAAAATAATCATGGAAGAGTGCTTTGTTTTTGTTTTGTTTTGCTTGAAATCTTTCCGGTGATTAAATACTATTTTCCATTCTAAGATTTTTTGATCTTATGAATAGGTTGGTGTCACTGGACTCACTAAAAAATAAAAGTATTTCCAATCAAATACATAGTAGCCATTGCATCAAACTGCCTTTCATTGAGGATTGGTCCAAATTGGGGTAATTTATTTGGAGATGAAGTTCAAGAAGTTGGCTTGAATAAGGAGGAAGTTGTTGAGCTGGAAAATTGCCTGAGACCACCAACATGTATGTAGACTGGAATGAGTGAGGGAAGGAAGCCGTCTCATTCCTTTTCCTGGGCAGCTTGAAAGACAAAGTCGCATTCTCAACGCTATCTTCTCCCCTGTAGATAAGAGGAAGTTGACACCGGGTCTAAAGGCGCTAAGCCATTCCCTAAAGATTTTTTTTCCAGGAGAAGTGTGGGATGATCCTGAGGGACTGTGGGTTAATTCCCAACAAAACTAAGCATGTGGAAGTCATTTCCTTCAAGGAGATTTTCCAAATAATCATATGCTGAAAGACAGGTTTTACACTTCTAAAATATTTTCAATATATTAACTATACTGAGCCAAGCCCTCTACAACACTCCCGACACTTCAACACACACATGCACTACACACACTCCTCTACATTCTTACTGGCCTTCGAATCAAAGTGTAACCTTAACCTCAGACACAGTGGCAAAACAGCTGTGATAATAATCTCCTTGACAGCTTCAGGTTAATTAATTTTTTTGACAAATTAGTTTTTTAGCCAGTTAATTTTTAAAAGCTAGTTTCTCCTGTATCAACCATTCTGAAAATTTGCACGGCTCCTCCCTTCTGCAGGAATATAAGGAACTGGCTTAGATGAGCCGCTGAGAGTAGCCAAGGAAACATTCAGTCTGCTGGAGAAGCACAAAAATACACCACTGTGCAACTAGAATTTCTCCAGACAGACCAGTTGTACTAGACTAGAATGGGTGAGGGAAGGAAGCCATCTCATTCCTTTTATGAGACTATGCTCTGCCTCAGTATCCCCATCTACAGAATAGGGATAATAGTGATTATACCTCTCAAGGTTCTGGTAAAGAGTAAAGGAAATGTGGCATGTGAAGCACATAGTGCAGTGGCTGGTACAAAGGCAGAGATCGATACATACTAGCTATTATTGTTATTATTATTAATGATGGAAGTTATGGCAATCTCATTTCCACTTTCTAAAAGAAAACAGTTCTTCAAATTACACACTTTCTCACCTTCAGGCCTGGAGCCCTCTTTTCTTTTCTTCTCCAACTTTGTAGCCACCACACTCCTCTTTTCCCTCCAGACTTCGCTTAAGCGTCACCTCCCCAGGAAGCCTTCTTTGGTCCCCTAGGCTAGTTTAGGGCCCCTGTATATCCTGGGCTTAACCTCCATTGCCATTTTTTGAAACACGCTGTTCAGTTGTGTGCCTTTTTTAGAACAAATGCTCTGAGAGCCAAAACCATATCTGTGTTGATTACTCTGATATCTATAATCCCTAACACAGTGATGATCAGGCAGGAGATGAATGGATGAATAAATGAATGAAGAAGGCATACACTGGGAGTGTGGCACTGAAGCCTGGCCCTGGCAATGGGACAAAGCCAGCACACAGATACATAGGTGTGACTTAGAGACCCAGGGTCTATGAACCTGAGAGGGCCTGGAGGGAGAGCTCTTTGTTGAGCTTCTCCAGCAGGCCCCAGAAGCCTGAAGGGTGGCTTCCATTTTTGACTCCTTGTTCCTCTGGCCCTTCTACTTCCTGGCATGGCCTTTTTGGGCTATCAGAGAGTTTCTTCATCACAGGAATTACAGAGCAGTGGAAGGTTCCCTGATCAAGGGGCAAAAAGCTTGAGTTCTGATTCTTGCACTTTGTGACTTTGATCAAGTGCTTTCACCTCTCTGAGTCTGGTTTCCTCTGATTAAACAGGTGAGGCATCTCTTTCTACAATTCTATGAGGTAAGAAGGGTCATTTCCAGATAAATATCTAAGAATTCACTGAGATCTATCCATTCTCTTTCTACTCTTTTTTTCTCCCTCCCTCCCCCCCTTTTTTTTTTAATTTAACAAATGTTTATTAATTATATACTACGAACCAGATCCAACCTGGTGCTCAGTAGTAGAGAGATAGACAAAATAAATAAGATCCCTGCCCTCATGCTACTTATAGTCTAGTGGGAGAGATGGACAAAGTATATGTTCTCAAATAAATAGAATAACTTCCAACAGGCAATAAAAGCAGTAATAAAATAAAACAATAAAATGGGATAATGTGTTAGAGAATGACTAGGGGTGGGACATGCCCTTTAGATTAGTTGGTCAAGGGAGGCCTCTCAGAAGGGGTCACATTTGAACTGAGACCTGAATGAAGAGAAGCAGCTAACCGTGGAAGCTTGTTCAAAGGCCCTGGGGCCAGGGGAAAGTTGTGTTCTAGAAAGAGAAAGTAGCAAATAAGTATCATAATAACAAAAAAGCGGACAAGATCCAGGCAATGCTGGTCCTTATTTACCATGATCAGGAGTTCGAATGTGGCTCTGAGTACAAGGGAAAGCATTGGAGGAGAGTTTTATGCAGGGGAGTGACATGCTCTGATTCATCTTTTAAGAGATTTCTGGTTGCAGTGTGGAAAATGAATTCTTACGTGTCAAGTTCCAAATACAACTTGAACATCATATGATTAATCCCCTCGTTGCTGGCAAAGTATTGGAAACATGGGTGACTTTATATTTGCTGACAATAAAGGGCACTTTTCCCATCCCAAGCTGATAAATCGGTTGTACAAACTCTTACTAGTTAACTAAAATGAACAATGTTTCCTTGTGTCTTAGACATTTTTATCCAAAAAGGATTTGTGTATTTATGATATTAATAACTGAAAAAATTGGAAATTTACAATTCCATAGCCACTTGACAGGGCAATAGCTTTTCAGTGGTTTAAAGGAGATTGTGTTTTGTTCTGTATGTATAAGCAATTACTGTTTATCTCATTATCATCTGGCAGAAATATTGAATCTTCTACCCAGCAACTGTTCTATTCAGTGCTCTATACTGAACATTCAATGAGGCCAGGAAATGACTACAAGCAGCAACAGAAAATGACCAAATAACTGCTTGATATGGTAGCTTTTTGATAGAACGATACAGTAACAGACTATGCCATGTTTCCAGGTCTTAAAATCTACTTTTGAAAGCATTTGGATGTTTTAAATCAACTTTAGTAATTAGACTCGCAATGCAAATTTTCAAATTGGGAAGCTGTTTCCAATTTACTTAATAATAGTAACTGTAATTGCCAATTTTATGCAAGTACTACAATAAATGCAAAATATTCCATTATCTCATAATGTGGGTGAACCCAGTTCAACCAGCTGAAAGTTTGATGAGCAAAGACTGAGGTTTCTGTTAAAAAAGGAATTCCGCCCTCAGAGTGCAACATGGAAATTCTGGTTTTCCAGACTTTGGACTGAAGACTGTAACATAAAGTCTTACCTGAATCTCCAGCCTGCTGGATTGCCCTATGCATTTCAGGCTTGCCAGTCTCCATGGTCATATGAGCCAATTCCTGAAAATGAATTCCCTAAAATAGATATCCTATTAGTTATGTTTTTCTGGAGAACTCTGACTAATATACTTGTTTGCCCAGTAGTTCTGTTACTAGAAATTTATTAAAAGAAAGTTGCTATACTACATCCAAAGATACATGCTTAAGGCATTAATTTAACTGTCAAAGATTGGAAACAATTGAAATGTCCACTAGTGGTAGACCATTTAGAAAATGATTGTGCAACTTGCACTATGTAACTATACAGAACATTCTGCACAATATGATAATTCATTTATCCTATACATATATTATATGACTGTTAACAAGAATAAATAATAAGATATGCATTGGTCATATTATTAGGTAATAAATAGCAGAGTAAAGACCTTTGATTTTCATTTTTTAAGTTGTTAATACTGGAGATGGAATTATGAAGAACCTTACCTCTTCCTCTTCTAAACATTTTATATTGACTAAATTTTTATAAATAGCATATTTTGACTTAGGTAATGAATCGAATTAATTTGGCCTAAATTCTAAACAAAAGATCAGCTTAGACAGATTTCTGCTGCCCTCCCCATGCTGTGTATGTTTTTGCATGTTCTAAATATCTTGTAGTCAGATATTTTAAGTTGTGTATTCATGAAACATTTCTATATTAACCAACTACAGTGGACAGATAGAAAGTTACCTAGACATTCAGGTTAAAAAAATAAAAGCTCTAAGAACCTTTTCGTTTCATAATTCCCTTGAGTACAGTACCACAGTTCAGGGAAGACAAACAAAAAAGGATAAAAGGATTTTCCAAAAAATATACAGATAACAACCATATTATCTATTTTATTGGATAATGTAGAGGCAGTCTGTGTTCACTATGACTTAAATTCTATTTGAAGAAACTAAAATTAATAAATAAAAGCTTTATGAGGATGGCAATGCTTCTTTGCAAGCCGCTATATGGGTTTTATAGAGTTTTTCTTCTCTCAGTTTCACTCCAAGCCATGCCCTGACTTCCACTGACCCCATTCATTTTCTTTTCCCCTCTTCGATTCTCCACTCCTCTTTCACCTCTGACCTATGAATGTTGCTGTTTCCCCTTAAGGACTAGATCTCTGAAGGTGGGGCGTCTCCTCCCACACACTCGTTGCATGCACCAGGGGCCAGGTGTGCACCAGGGGCCAGGTGCCCCCCAGCACCCTCGGGGAGCCTGGTGCACTCACAGGGCCTGGTCTATGGTTCCACTGGGGCACGAACCCAGGACTTTCTGGATGTAAAGCAGACGTGCTAACCACTACACTATTGAGCCACCTCCCCATCCATTTTTTAATCACTCCAAGTCTACTTTTTTTATTTTAAAATATTTATCTAAGTAAATATAAGCTTGTGTGTGAGGGGGTGAAATTTGAAAAGATCCTTCTTAGCATAATGCATTTGCAATCAATTGAGTAAATATATTTCTGGCCCAGGGAGATGAAAGCGACATGTTGAAGGGGGACGGTCATTTTTGGGCATTATCCTCACGTGTGTACGCACAACGAATTGTATAGAGACGAGTATTGTTGTAGTTATCTTGACTGCATTTTCAAATGTCTAGCTTAGTTCTCTCTGCTTGATATTTATTATTACTCTCCTTTAAAAGAAAAAAAAATTATCTTCTCTAATAGTAAAGTGGAAAGCACAAAAAAATAATGGAGAATTTTTTCTTTGGAGACAATAAACTTTAATACATTTAACACATAATCACATCAGAGAGCAATGCCACCATTGTGTTTAAGAGCAGAAGTACAGCATTTTGTCTTTTGCTTAGTTTTGTTTATTTTTCTAGAAAATATTTTAGCGAATACATGCTGTTGTTGAGAGCCTGGGAGATGAAGCTGGTTTTGAGTCGACCAGGGTTAAGTAAAAAAAAAAAAAAAAAGTTTAAAAAAAGAAATGATTCTGGCTGCCTAAACAATGCCATTAACCTGAAGATAATGAAGCTGACAGTCATCTCTTAAGACTAGCAGATGAGAGTGCAGGTACCATCTCAATGTCCACAGACCTTCCTGAGAACAAGCAACATCATTAGAATCCCCGAGGTGCTCTTAGGAGGATGTTTGTGAACTGGATTGTTTTATATTTCTACTCGCTTTGACGTTGGACAAAGCTGAGTAATGATCCTTTTTGTCAACAGTGGCATCCCAGGTGTGCTGATCCTTGCCGGTGTTCAGTCAGGGAGTTCGGCATCTCAGACACTCTCTCTATTTTCATTTGCAAGCTGAAGACTTCAAAATGGTTTCCATCTTTAGCAACCTGAGTCCAGTTGCTGCAACCTTCTCTCAGTTCTCATCAGCGTATTTCCCATTCTGTTCTCAGATCTCCCCTCGTCCTCATTTTTTGCCTTTTTACCCAAATAGATCCTAAACCTGAGGCTCTGTAAAGTCAGACTCTCCTCAGACTTTGTAACATAAAAATATGTCTTATGAGGTGCTGGTGGCATAAAGAAAAACTCCAATCAATATGTACCTTTAAAACCAGTTTGAAATCGCCTATGCTCCAGAGGAGCAATGGAATAAATGGTCACAGTCTCCATACATCCATCACATGTTCATTCTCCTGTTGAAAAATGACTGAAAGTAGGGGGAGAGCAAGCTGCAAGGTCATCAGAAAAGCCAGTAATGGTGTAAAAAGTCAGTAAAAATGTGACTGGTAAAAAAAAAAATAATAATAGACTCCAGATATTAACTGATAAACTGGAAAAGAAAGATCTCAAACATGAACCACTGGAAAAAGCTATTGAAGGGACTACTAAATCTCACATCATGCTTGTGCAATGTCAGATGTCAGCGATAAAAGGGGACTTAGAAGAATTCACCTTGATCTGAAACACTATGTGGAGGGTGCGTCCTCCCTAAGTGGATGCTTGTGTATTTCAGTCCAGAAATCTTCAGATGAATCTCATTACTTGATTTATGAGCTCTGAGACTACTGTGTGGGATAGCCACTTTCAGATGAATTATAGCAAAACATACTGAAGAAATAATGCAAATTTCTTTGAAATTCCAGAACTCATCTATACTAGGCTAGCTCTTCATGGTGGATCCTGAACAACTTGATATTTCCTAGATATTCTCTTTATGGTTCCAAGTGCAAAACAACTGTTCTTATCTAAAATGGGAATTAGAAAATTTTGTTATAGTTATTAATCTACTATAATTTTATTTAATGTTTTTACTCTAAGATGTGCACTCTTCTAAAAATCTCTTCTGTAACTTACTTTTCATGTGAATTTTAGCTCAATTTTCTAGGTTCATTATTTTTCTCAATATTTGCTGCTAATTTGCTATATTGTAACCTAAAACTCTTTAGTCAGAAAATCCTAGTATGTGAAAATACTGTACACATAAAGGAACAAAACTATGAAAAAGAAATTGTTATGATAAAAAAATATTTAAAGTGGGGAAATTTTTCATATGAAGTTTAAAAGTAAGACCTTGGAGTCTGTTTCAAACCCCATACTTCAAGAAGTCACTTAACTGCTCTGCTCTTCCCCTACCTTGCCCCTAAAATAGGAGTAATAGAACCCACTTTTTTAAGTTTGAAAATTTAAGTGAGATAATATATGAAAATATTGGGCATGGTGCCTGGTCTGCGATGTACTCGATAAACGTCAGTGTGTGATTGGCATCCGGTAGTAATAGAAGTGGAATCTCTATCATTATCTTAAGTAGCATCACCAAATGCCTTGTTTCAGGTACAATGAAAACAAAACAAAAAAACACATACGAAAAAAAAAAAACCACAGGAAATGATAGAGGAGTTTGTCCCTTTCAACCTCTTAGATAATATCCATTCCCATTCCTCACAACTCACTGCCTTCCCATCTTAGCTGGCACATGGGGATCAATAAATCCCTTGATAATGGATAGAAGACTTGAGACTAATGGAGAATTTGGTGGTCTGAAAATCTTAGAAAGGAAATTTGGGTCATTAGTAAAAACTCTTAGAGTTACATTCTAAGTTTGGGCTTAGAAAGCCTGGATTCTAAGTTTGCCTTTTTTCTATGCCAACTGGATGATCTTTGATGATTCTTTCAAGATGACTGAGCTCCAATTTCCTCATCTGTAGAATGGGGAAGTTTGCTGGAGGGGGAAAAAAAAAAGAAAAATTAAAAGAAAAAATAAGAAAAACACTTGTGAACGTGTTTGTAAACTCCCAGGATTTTGTAGTGATTTAGGTATATTATGAATCATATGGGCTGAACAAATAGAGGTGTGTGTGTGTCAGTATGTAAGTGCACGCATAAACACATTTATTATATACACATACATATGGCTAACAAAAGGAAAGGCAATCTAAAACCAGACAAATGCCAGTATTTCATATTTGGGAGAGAGAGAAAAAATGATTAAAGTCTCTATCAACTGGTAAGAAGGACTGAAACAGGGACTATAGAAAATAAGTAAAGAGAAACGTGCTCAGGATCACAATCTGCCAACTGTCCTCTGATCTTCCGGTGGCCACTTTAACTCTGGCTATCAAAAGATCAGTGATAGCAGCATGCTCCCCAACAATGTTAATGCTTCCCATATTTGCTTCTGGGCAGCATCACCCCCTTAGGATATGTCCTTACTTTCTTGCACTGAGTCTCCCCCGGATGTGTTATTAGGAGCTTTAGTCTTGCTTTCTTCCACACCTGGTGAAAGATATTGTCAATAATTTCAAAAGTCTTATTACCAGATGCCCATTATGGTACAGTGCTACCTTAAGGTGAATCTGTGTTGTCCTTTACTGAGTACCTCACTTTCCATAAAGAAACACAGACACTGTGATGATCACAATTTCCGTACACGATGCAATCAAATTAATTTGCCTTCTGCTTGCTTCTGAGGCAAATGTTAGAATAACCCAGGACAAAATTTGGAAATTAGGAAGCTTTTAAGGACTTCCAATTGGTTGAACTACAGGCACTCAACTCTGTCATTACTGGGTACCTTGTACAATATGCCTAATCTACTTACTTCAAGGTGGAAACAGAACAAATGCTGGTTTAGAATTCTACTCAGTGTAAACTATCAGTCTACCACTCTATTAGATGGTATGGGAAAGCTAGCTTGGTTACTTTTACACACATTGTCAACCAGAAATCTTAGGATGCTATAACTTTTGAAACAGAGAGGCAGAAACGGGCAGTAGTTACTAGTGTAGATTCCTCATAATCTGCTTGCATTTGAGACTTATCTCTGTACTCTACCGAGCCACGTGCCCTCAGGCAAACTCACTACCTATTCCAAGTCTCAGTTTCCTAGTCTGAATAATGGTGATAGTAATAGTACCTACAAAGAAAGTTGCTATCAGCATTAAGTAAGAAACAGTCAGTAAATAACCTAGCACAGTGCCTGGAAGTTGAAAAATGTGAGTAGTTGTTTTCATAAATATTTTTATTAATAAAAAACAATACCAACTTGCTTCCTGCAAACTGAACTAAGAACTGTCAGGTGCCAAGCAGTTCCTTTAGTTTAATTGAAGCAACTGTTAAATGTTTAAAAGGCTGCATTTATGCATTAGAAACATGAAAGAAAGAAAGAAGAAAGAAAGAAAGAAAGAAAGAAAAGAAAGAAAGAAAGAAAGAAAGAAGAGAAGAGAGAGAGAGAGAGAGAGAAAGAGAAGAGAGGAGAGAGACGAGAGAGAAGAGAGAGAGAGCGAAATAGGGATGATTGCGAGTTCTGACGGTCCTTCCTCCTTCCTTCCCTCCTCCTTCCTTCCTTCGTTCTTCCTTTTCCTTCCCTTCCTTCCTTCCTTTCCCTCTCTCTCTCCCTCCCTCCCTCCCTCCTCCCTCCCTCCTCCCTCCTCCCTCCCTCCCTCAGAAAAAAGAAGAAAGGAAAGAATAAACTAACATGGAGACTTTTCATTGATTGACACAATGCAGTAAAGCCCAATGACATTCAATTACCCCTTGATTGAGTCAGGCCAGCCAAAAAAAGAATTATATATTTGAAATCAACAAATTGGATTTGGTCCCTTTTTCAGGCTCAGCAATTGCTCCCTGACTAGTTACTCACAAGATCAGAGGTGGCCCTGTTGGCTTCCACGTTTTGTCAACTGACATGCTCTATCTACACAGACAGTTTTTTCCTTATTTAGGTTTTAAATGACTGATATTTGCTTCCAAAGTTATTGCAACTGTTAAGCATATGCTGACTATAAAATCTCTCCCTCCAAAATGAGAAATGTGTATTTATCCATATATATGTAACTCTTTTGCATAAGAAACTTTCTATTAAATATATATATACATGATATGTGTGTATTTAGTAATATATACCATCATATAGCATTAAAAATGTTCAGTAATATAAATTATTATGCTCAGACTATTTTTAACTGACATGCTCTTTATAAATGATCCCTACTTCTTCCCATTAGCTTAGAACTTCACTCCCCCTTTCTCCTGATTTCACCCCAGTGTGGCTGGTGAGCCAAATACCAAGTTATAGATCATTGGTATTAATGAGCACAGCAGATTTGTTAGTGATTTTTTTTTTTTTTGCTTTCTACACATAAGCACAATTAACATTTACTAAAAATCAACAGTGAGCAATATAGAAAATGTTGACATTCAGCTGATTGCATAGAAAAATCCAGTTATTTTATTCTCCCCCTTCGTGCTGCCCCCCACCACACATGAAGATTGCAGACCTGGTCTGTGCACATCAGCTGAAGGATTTAGGGTGTTGGAAGCATTCTAAAGTGCATCCTAGCCCAGGAACGTGAGTGTGTTTGTAGCTAAATAGTTGTGGCAGGTGACATGTTTCTGCCTGCTATTTTTGCTTTGCATGTTGTTTGTTATAAGAAAATCTTTCCAATGTTTGTCTTAAGATAAAGACTCACAACAGCAGGTACTCCTAGCTACTTCTCCATCCCATCCTGAACCCATCCCCTTTCCTGTGATATTCTGGTTTCCCAAGCCATATTTCATCTCCTCTAATGTGTTCTGCTCCTTGTCTATGCAGGTTCTTGGTACATACTCTATCCTACCTACTTTTTTTAACAGCTTTATTGAGATGTAATTCATGTACCATATAAGTCATTCATTTAAAATGTGCAATTCAATGGCTTTGAGAATATTTATGAAGTTGTACAACCATCACCACAATCAATACTAGGACATTTTTATTAACCCCAAAGAAATCCTCTAACACCTAGCCATCATACCCAGTTCTTCCATCCTCCACATTCCCCAGCCCTAACCTATGTTCGTCTCCATAAATGTGCCTCTTCTGAACATTTCATAAACATAATCACACAAAGTGGTCCTCTGTGACTGGCTACCAGCATACGGTTTTCAAGGTACGGAAACAAGGTTTCATGTTATAGCATGGATCAGTACTTCATTCCTTGTTGACAAATAATATGGATATACTACATTTTATCTTTCCATTCATCAGTTGATAAAATGTTTGGATTGTTCTACGTTTTGGCTATTATGAATAGTGCTGCTATGAACATTCTCATGCAAGTTTTTATGCGGACAAATGTTATCACTTCTCTTGGGTATGTATCAAGGAGTGGAATTGCTGGATTACCTCATACTTCTATGTTTAATTATTTGAAAAACTGCCAGACTGCTTTCCAAAGTGGCTGCACCATTTTCATTTCCTCTAACACTGTTTGAAAGTTCCTGTTTTTCAACTGAAACCTTATTCCAATCTTATTTTTTGTTCCAATTTAATCTCACTAACACTTGTTATTCTAATATCTTTTTGATTATAGCTATCTGAGTGGATGTGAAGTTACATTTCACTTTGCTTTTTCCCCAAACTTTTGATCTGGATAATTGCTAGATTTTTCAAGCTGCAGCTTAAAAGTCTCTTCCATAGGGAATTTTGTCTTGATCATCCCATCCCCAGACAAGCATATGGCTCCTCTCGGAAAACCTATCATTTCCCTCTCAACTCGAAGTTCGACATGGACAGAGACTGTCCCATTTCAGTTTTTTTTCACTCTATTCCTAACATCTAGCCATAAACTACAGAGCTGCTTGTAAAAAAGATCTGTTGAATGAATGCCATATTACAAAATAATGAGAAAAAAAAGTATACATTATTTGAAAATCTCCTGTATCAGAATAACTGGCATAATTATTTTTAAACCTATTTCTTTTTTCAGCCTTGTCACAGACCAAACTATTGAGAAATATTTTAATATCTCTAGCAAGGGGAGAAGAAAAGTTCTATGATATAAACACAATGGGTGCTTCTATTTTCCTGAATTTTACTGAAGCTATATACTTTTCTGGTTGATAAGAAACAGAAGGAGACTCAGTAACACAAGTTAAATCAAGCGGACAGTTCTCTCTTAAGTCAAGCAGTAAATAAGAAAGAATAGGTTTCTGAGAAGTAAAGAATTCAGGGGGACTCAGACTTGCCTGCATTGGTTGTCAACTAGACTATACCCCTAGAGATTTCAATTCAGTAGGTCTGGGACAAGGCCTTGGAATATATATTTTGAACAAGGCCTCTAATGATTCTGATGCTAGTGGTCCATGGGCTTTCACTTTAAAAAGACATTCATCCTAGTTAATATTCTTGTTATTTAATAGAAATGGATTAATGCAGGGGGTGGCTCCATAGTGTAGTGGTTAGCACATCTGCTTTACACACAGAAGGTCCTGGGTTCACGCCCAGGTGGAGCCATGGACTAGGCCCCAAGTGCCCTAGACCCGCCCCCCATGTGCATGGGGGTGCCAGGCCCCCTGGTGTGTGTGATATGGGAGGAAACACCTTCAGAGATTCTTTTCTTAAAGGGAAGCAGCAATATCCATAGGTCAGGGGTGAAAGTGCCAGTGGGGGATCAAAAAGGGAGGGAAAAAATATTGGGTTAATGCAGAAGTTAAAAAAATCAGGCTCTGAAGTCAGACACAAATTTAAATCCATGGCCCAATTTACTAGCCATGTGGCTTAGGACAAATTACTTAATTTTTCTAAGCCTGTGTTTTCATCTGTGAAGGAAGAGGAGGCAATAAAGTGCCTTCTTTATACAGTTGCCATGGATATTAAATTCAATCATGCATATAAAACACAATATCTGGCATACATGAAATGCTCCAATATGTTATTTGCTGTTATTATTATCTTATCATTATATTATTTCTAAATTGTAAGAGAATGTACACAACAAATCTGTTATAAAGGGGTTGAGTTTGGCTTAGTAAGAAAAATACTTCCTAAGCATAATTTGGAAATTTATTATGGTCATCAATGGCTTTATCATTGTCGTTACTTTTGCAGATAATTTTCCAAGTGGTACTTTACTAGTATTGCTAAGCCTCATTTATGCCTATCTCCAAGTGTTAGGTAATTAGACATGTGTGACAGGAGCAAAAGCCCAGCTCTGTAACTATAGAAACCTCCCTTGAAGACTTCTAAGGACTTCTAAGACTTCTAAGAAACACCATCCCCTTTAGGGTTATAAATTAACCCAAATCCTAGGACACGAAGACCATTAAAGCCGCTGGCTTAACCAGTCACAGAATCTTGCACAGAAGGTACTACCTTAACTTGCCCATAACCTCAGCCTCATTTTACTATCCTTATAATACTATGTCTATGCCTGGAAGTTTATGAATCTAATTATAACAGACTGAATTCTGGGTAAGCACATGCGCAGTAGGCAAAGTGTTATATAGCAGCCAACTGTCAGTCAAGGTGACCTCACATACGGATCATCTAGGACCTCTTATCATGGCCCAAATATAAACAGATCTTTTCACTTCTGCATTGTGACAGCCCTTGTTGCTGAAAACCCACTCTTCCCTTGGAGCATACTCTGTATTTTATCTTTTACCTCCTCACCTCCCATATTCCACAGGCCTGAAGGCTTCCTTAGTGTGGCCCATCTCTTTTCAATAAATCTTACTTCTAAATCTTGCTGACCTGTAATTCTGTGCTGCATTGGCAGGAAAGAACTGAGGACCCCCACCATGCCGCTGGAGCAATGCCAGATTTCACATCACTCCAACAGTAACACGAGTGCTTCCCTAAAACTCAAAGAATAATTTAGTCATTTCTGAAGTTGCAGCTCACCACCTAGTTTACACATGAGCCACCCTGCTAGCTATAACCCATCTTCTTTTGGTGTCATGTTCTAAGCAGAAAGTATTGCCCCCCACCAAAATCTTATTTTCCTCTATTAATATATTGAGCCTGAATGCTGTCTTGATAGAATCGACTGTCTAAAAGAGAAGCTCTAAAAGTTCAATCAAATTAGGATCTATCCATCATCTTAGAGAATCAGTAAGCCCAAAAAATGTCTGGACTTTGGGATACACAGAGAAGAAAATTAAGATCCTCATGATTATGGGCAGGGCTGTGGAGGCAAAAAAAGCAAGTAATTAAATAAATACATTACCAAGACAGTGTGGCTGGTGATCAGTGCTATGAATGACATTAAACAGGGTGAGTGATAGAAATGTCTAAGGGAACAGAGCTGTTTTAGATTAATGGACAGAAAAGGCTATCCCGGGACATGACATGCAAGCTCACACCTGAGTGCCAAGAATGAGCCAGCCATGGGAAATATCAGGGCATAGGGAACAGTCAATGAAAAAAACCCTAAACCAAGATTATGAAGACCGGGGTGGGGTGAGGGGGGTCACCTTCAGAAGTTAGGTTTTGAGTCCAAGTTAAGATGCGAAAGCACTGCAGAATTAAAGCAGGAGAATGTCGTAGTCTAATTTTTCATCATTTCGGGTGCCCCTCCCTTTACCTCCTCCCCTCTCTCTCCAGTGACAGCTATTGTGGAAACCAATGGAGTGGTGTTTAACTGCAGCATTTAATTCTATGTTTCCAAATATAATCTCTAATTTTGTTAATGAATTGTCGCATAGGCATGCCATGAAATTCCCAAATCACTTCTCTTTTTGCTTTAGAACATGTAGACATATGGCCTCTAGTTTTCTCTACACAGCATTTTAAAAAGCGTCTCATTAAATCTGGCACTTTAGGTTGCACCAAGTGACATTTGAGGTGCCTACCTGCGAAGGAAAGGAGCGGGAGAAGCTGGCACTGATTGGCGACTCCTCGTCTTCAGCAGAGTTCTTCGTCACTGTTGCTGTCTTTGCCTTCCTCTACTCCTTGGCTGCCACAGTCGTTTACATTTTCTTCCAGAACAAATATCGGGAAAACAACAGGGGTCCACTCATTGTAAGTGTTTTGCTTTTTGAAATAACCTTTTTCTTTACCCTCTAATTTTTTTCCAATGCTTGAAGGGCCTTGGAATTACCCAAGCCCTCAAGATAGGTATTTTAAAGGAAATCACATTCTTTTTTATTTAAATATCTTGTATCTAAAACACAAACGCTATGTCTGTCATTCTTTTGTGATCCTGCGTTGGAAAGTATAGCAAGACTTTTTTAAAACTCCTTTGAGATAAATGGTTGGAAATCTCCTGAGATCAAGGTAAAAGGAGGGAGGCTTGCTGCAGATTTATTTATACTTCCAGCATTACGGAGTTAGTCAACCATTTTCCTCACTGTCTATTCTCTCTCTCTCTCTCTCTCTCTCTCTCTCTCTCTCTCTCTCTCTCTCTCTCTCTCTCTCTCTCTCTTCCTCCCTCCCTCCCTCCCTCTCCTGCTCCCTCCACCAACTCTGCACTATTTGCTTTCTCCTTATACACTAGTTCAGGAATTTATGTGGGTAAAACCAAGGTAGTTCAGCATATATAAACAGGGACACAAATACACTTAGAAGGATACAACAACTCTCAGAGGGGTATATGGTCTTAGATAATTTTAAGAAAGTAAAATTTAAATTTCTCAACCTTCATATATATATTGGCCTGAAATTTATCTTACTGAGAATGCCCTGCATTGGAAAATATCTTGCTATTTTCTTTCGTAATTACCTACTCCCATTATATAAAAGAAAAATATCCTTCTTTTTTATCCCCAATGTAACTACATAGTACATTGCTGGAATGCAAAACCCTTGAGGCACTAAAGAAAAGATTATTTAAAATGCTGGTGTTAGTTGACAATGCCTATGTAATGTACCCTTTTGTATATAGGGAGGTTTCCAATTTTTTCTTTCAAAAAAAAGTGTAAGTCCTAATGTACTCATTACCTGATAGATCATTAAAAAATAATTTTTAATGACAGGTCGCTAGGTGAGTTGAGGCACATAACTCAGGTGGAATTTAAACAAATTAATGACATTCCTATAACAAAATTCCATTCATTCTCATCTACTCAATTATGTGAGCAAGCATTCTCAACACATTTTATAAAATAGAAGTGTATGCTGAATTATGTCCCATTCTAGTCATAAATAATATTTGTCTTCCCAAAATATAAACTAATTGAAGTAAAAAAAGCCCCATACATTTCTAATAAAAATGCAACTAAATTTAAAATTATTTATTAAAATTTATAATACACTGGACAACAGTGCATTCATAGTATTCGTTATGATCACCCAATCAAAAGAATATTTTGATACTTAAAGTATTAGGATTGCTGGTAAATAAAAAGTAATATAAATTATATACATATAACATTTTTGTTATATTAAGGTGACTGATAAAATGTCTCCCCATATAAAATAATATTATATTTTATAGCATAATATTATTTATATTAAACTATTTTAGTTGCATAATAGAAATACAAGTTCAAGGAGAACAAAAGGAACATGTAAAATTTCCAACTGATAAAAAGGAACTTCTTCATTAATCTTTTAATAAATGATAGAAAATATCGAATAACTATTCTATTATAATCATCTTTAAATGTATACATGGGTATATTTTCAAATATCAATACTTATAATATGCCAAAATATGCCTTGCAACTCTTTAGATTTATAATAAAAACAAAATCAGATGTCAACTTTATACAAGTAGAAACACAGTTTTTCAAATTTCTTTTATGGAATATCTGAGTAAAAAAAATTACGGATCTCTAATTTAATCTATTTATTATTGAGACCGAAACTTTAAAATAAAGACATTTTAAAGAGTAACTGGGAGAAACACCTGTTTGTAGAACTTGGCGATCAAGTTCTACAAACAGGTGACCAGGAAAAAAAATCTGACTTGTAACACTTTAATACGTTATCCTGGAAAAAGAAGAAGAATGCAGCAGAATTAAACCTTTGGACAGGTGTCTTTTTTTTTTCCTCTCAACTGAAATTAATAAATAGTCTAAATGGTTTTAAAATATCTTTAACAAAGTTACCTATCTTGGGCTCATCCATCTCTTGTGCAGATAGGCACACAAAGGACATTGTTATGTATATACATACACCTTAAGATCAACATGCATACTCCATTCCTGGACACTTGCAGATTCTCTCACAGAATTCTAAAGGCTGAGGAAATATTCTGATTTCTAGAGAGAAGACGTTGACTCAGGTAGTTTGCCCGTAAAGTGGGGAAAAGATCTATTTGTTATGTAAAACTACATTCTACTCATATGAGATAATTTTATGAAGGCATGCTATTTCACCTCTGTATAAATAGTCTTCTCCATCAAGTAGGATATAATAAAATCCTGGGTTGTGTACTACTCTGGGTAGGTTTTGTTTTATTACATTGTGCAAGAAAGGAAGGGTTGGGGGAGATAATTCTAATAATAAAAAAGGAAAGCTTCTAGATGAGACTTCTGTGATATTAAAAAACTGATGTGCTCATTACTTAGCAGATAAAAGTTAATTTAAAAATCAACCTGAGTCCTAAGAGTTGCAGAGGCAGAATGAATGTAGGGTATCAGCATGATGCCATTGCAGCTGCAACTGGCAAACTTTATCAATTCTAATCCCACTACGACAAGCCTGGGACTAGGGGAGAAAAGGTGGGCTATTATATTCACCTTTAATTATGAGTTAGCAGGTTAAAGCAAATCTACAGTGTAAACAAGATTCCAAGAAGGTGGTTCATACCTAAGAAAACTTTAAAAACTAGAAAAGTATTTGTTCATACGTTAACAATAATTGTACTTGTTTTAAACCAATTCTATTTATTTAGAAAGATGGTCACTGATCAATACTTGGGCCTCTCTGTTCTTATTTTCATCTATTCTTTTTGTTGTTGTTGCTTTTAAAAAAAAAACACCTATTTTTTTCTTCATTCTGTAATTCAGAACTCTCCAAGTCAAATAAACTTAGTCTAAACTAATTCGATCAGTTTAAAGAAGTCAGGTATCCTTCTAAGCTAGTTCCCATCTAAAAATTATTTTCTAATCTCACTCTGTAATCCTCTAGGACATGACATCACACATCATATGTAAATAAGATCAATGTGTAGGAAAATGACGAGGATAGTGATGGTGTTGATAAAACAATAATATCAACTGGTGTTGATTGATTTTCTATTATGTGTCAAGCTGATTTAATACACATAACAACCCTAGCTTATAATATTATTCACATTTACGGATGAGGAAAAGGAGGCTCAGAAAGGTCACCCAAACTCTCATGGATCACATCACTAATAGTCAGAAGGTAAAGAGTTTGAACCCACGTCTCTCCAAATCCAGGGTTCAAATTCATAATCACCACACAAGAGGGTCCAAAATTCTGATAGGCAACATACTGCAAAGTTAGAAGGGTGGAGGCGGGTAAGACTAATTGGTCTATATACCTGGACAGCTCCTATACTGTCTAACTCTGGATATAGAGAAACCAAGTCCTTTAACACCTAGACTTCTTTTCCCCATTCGACAGTTATAGAAGCTTCAAAATCTATTTGGAGTTATGGATGATGCTAGAATCTATAATGCTAAAGTAAATGGAAGTTTCTGCTTGTGCTACCATTTATCTTTATTGCACAAGAAAGATATCAATGATCAAAAACAAGGTTTTAAAATGCCCAGGATCAATATGTATTATAAATCAAAAAATTACAGACTGATTTCTACACATTTGTAACCAGTCGTGAGCAATTTCAGATGGACTGAGGCCAAGTTTATCAAAAGCTATTTTTTTTAAAGTATCTTTTTCTACTAAATATGCTTGGCAAGACTGCATACCTTTAAGTAAAAATGAGAATCTAAATGTCTTTAGAAGTAACACAATGTTAATGATGCTGAATGACACAGTAGGGAGAAAATCAGGCTAAATGAATCAGCTAGCTGCTGTACATCGCTATGGTAAGTGTCTTCTTGTACAGATGAATAAATATCAGTTCTCAGAAAGTAGAAAGGCCACCTGAATGGTGTATGATTGTGGAATTGAAATGTCACATCTGGTTATATCACTTCGTCACATTCCTTAGAGTACACTTTTAAAGCCAATCTCTTGCCTAGATTTCTGTGAAAGAATGCTCTGAGCCATTTTCAGATCTCTTGTCAAATAGTGATACTGTGAGGCTTTATCTTTTATCATATTAATGTAAAATAGATTTAAAAAATATCTTACAGAGTTGACAGAATGCTCTAAGAATGAGTATATAATAAACACCATCCCACATTTTGGTGAATTCTTGTCGTGACAGCTTTGGTTTAAAGTGACTATTCTAGGAGTTAAGGAGATCAATATCCACCTTAAGATTTTGTGGAAAAGGAAGGAGCTATATTATTCAAACTCTGCTTTTCCCGTAAAGGAGATCAGTTGACTGACAAGAGGTGTTTTTTGGGACAAGAAATTTTTACCCATTGCAGGCATGCAGTGGCTCACATTTGTTTCATATCAGTGCATTCCAAATCTTTTCATGTTTCCCATCAGCCTCAAAACAACCCTGAGAGAGAAAGAGAGCAATTAGAATGAGCCCCATTCTACAGATTCCATTTAACTCCTCTTTACTGAGCACCAGGTGTTGGAAAATGAGGCCTTGGGAGATTAGAAATCTTGCTTGTGGTCCAAGGAGGGAATGGTAGAACAAAGACTCAACCTCTTAGGCTAATGATTTTAAGAGTATTGGCTAAGCTCTGGAGTCCTGGATTTTAGTCACCCTGTATGACTTATTATTTACATTTGGAAGCCTGTTACTTCATCTGCAGGATGAAGCTAGCTAATAATAATATACATTTCACAGGGCTACTGAAAGGAAAGTAAGAGTGTCAAACATTTCGCACAGGGAAAGACACACAATAAGTGATAAATTAATGTAATTTAATTGTAACACAATTATTGTCATTAAGTTTAATTATTTTCCTGACCATTACTGGGTAGTACCTTAGCTCCATACAAGAAAATTGCAAGCACCTTTCTTTAATTGACTGCAGCCCTTACAATTCTACTTTCCTCCAGTTCCTCCATCCCAGGCACCTTCTTCTCCAGTTCACCCAAGGTCTTACTTAGAACTACTTCTAAGATTACAGTTGTTAGGTTGAACATTCAATTTACCTTTCCATTCCTGGAACCCCACTTCATTAGATTACTGGAAAGTGGATGTTTAACATTCCAAAATAAAATAAGGCTCCTCATTATCCAG
This sequence comes from Rousettus aegyptiacus, assembly GCF_014176215.1. NCBI lineage: Eukaryota > Metazoa > Chordata > Mammalia > Chiroptera > Pteropodidae > Rousettus > Rousettus aegyptiacus. The sequence continues at coordinate 106,958,860 of NW_023416307.1, read as the reverse complement.
TCTAGGCTAAGACCATCACTAAGAGAGGAAAACAGGAGGCAGGCACAGAGACAGATGCTCGAAGGATCAAACACTAGTTCCTAACTATCGACTCCATCTTTACTTGACTATGATCAAAGGTGGAGATCAGATTTTGAAGTCTCTGAACTATTTGTAAATTGTTGAAAAATCTCTCTCCTATCTCCTTCCCTCTCCCTCTTTTTCCCTCTTTTCCTCTTCTCTCTTCCCCTTTCTCTTCTATCTCTTCGCACTCTCATCATGTCGGTTTCACTTCATATCTAAGTGTTAATAGTTAATAAGTATCTTTCACAAACCAAGCAACATGTAGATATGGGAGAATTAAAAGCACTCAGTCTGGTGAGGAAAATCATTTAATAATTATGACTCTCCTACAAATGACCTGCTATAAGTATGTAGATGGGCTCTGGTAACCTAGAGGCAGAAGCATACCCTATCTAGAATCCAGAGCACTCCCTTCCCAGGTTCCAGCAAGTATACTAATACTAAAGACAACTCCAGAGCATCTGATGGTTGGTGAGAGGATGAGTGGAGGAGATTGTGTTTGAAGTTCTGCCCCAGGTACACTGTATCTGATGCTAAAAATAATAACATCAGTTGAAGACCCCAAAGTATGTATCTTGTTAGTCATGGGCGTGCCTATCAGAATCTGACACTCTGGTTTGTGATGTGATGTGATGTGATGTGATGTGATGTGATGTGATGTGATGTGATGTGTTTCCACTTCCTCACTCTTTGAAACAAGAAGTGTTGACTTTTAAGATGGGTATGGACCTAACCTTAAATGAATGCTTAATCTAAACCACTACACGTTTTGCATCAAAAAATACACTTACCCAGAATTGGTACCACAGAAAAAGGCAAATAAATTAGTCCAGTTAAACTGTTCTCAGTATACCATCTACAAGTTTTATCAGATTTTACATCATCTGCCCTTTTTCAGCTTCTTTAGGACTAGTAGATTCTGAATCACAGTTTAAATGAGGGTTAATTCCCATTTGGTAACATGTTTCTCCAATTAACTAGTTAAACAGAGGAATGAGCTGTAGTCCAATAGCCGTAATAAAGGCAGTGAACTGTTTGTGGAATTCTTCAGGAGCCCAAAGCTCATTTTATCCAATATTGGAGCCAGTGCCTTCAGAGGGCTGGCAGATAATTTCTGACTGAACCCCATCCATCTTTGTCATATTTCCTCTCATTCCAGGAAATTCATCATTCAGTCAGAAAAATCAGAACCTAGTGGAAATTCGGCAAAGCTTCAAATGTGGCTTTCCTAAATGTTTCTTTTTTTCCCTATAAAACACTGTAAAATATTAGATTTCTTTCTGTCACCACATATTTGACCCCTTTTACCCTGCCATCTACCTGCCCCCTCCCCCCCACCTTCTGGTAACCACTAGTCTGTTGTCCATGTCCATGAGTCTTTATTTATTTGTTTGTCTTGTTTGTAGCTTTTAGGTTTATATCCCACATATAAGTGATAATATGTGGTTTTCAACTTTTTCTGTCTAGCTTATTTCGCTTAGCATGATTATCTCAAGGTCCATCCATATTGTCAAAAATGTAAACTTACTGGATTGGTTAACCAGTCACCATAATAAAAAAATAATAATAAAATAAACAAACAAATAAATAAATAAATAAAACACTGTGAAATGTGTAATATGCCTATTCCATGGCACAGCATAACCAGAGGAAATCATGTTTCCTTTCTCAAATAGACCGGTGGCTGTCATCTGGTGAGGGTGACATTTAGCAATGTCTGGACACATACTTGATTATCATTACTGGGAAGATATTACTGACATCTAGTAGAGGCCAGGGATGTGGATGAGCCTCCACAGTGCATAGGAAAACCCACCACAACAAAGAATTATCTAGCCCAAAATGTCAATAGTGCTGAGGATGAGAAACCCAGATTCACAATGACAACCAGCAGTTATTGAGCACCTACTGCATGCCAGGCACTGAACATGCACTGTTGACACGCCTTCTCTTTAAATCCTTAAGCTAACTTTTTAGTTTGGTATTTTAATTCCCATTCTTAAGATGAAGAAAATGAGGTTGAAGAGGTTTAAGAAACTTGCCTCAGGTTACTTGTTCCAGAGGCAATTCAGGTCTGTCCAAAGCAGCTCAGAAGTTGCTTCATTTTCTTCTGACTACTTCTCCTTATGGGGAACTCTCTACACCTCACTGTATTCATGTCTCTTGATCTGTGAACCTCACAGCTGACTCTAGGCTACTCCCATGCTATTTGTCTTCTTCATTCCCTCTTTTAGCTATCCCCAACACACACACACACACACACACACACACACACACACACACACACACACAATCTAAACTTTTCAGCTTTGTAGCCTTTTCTCCAAAGCTCTGTCTTCTGGTCTAGCTGATACACCAGAAAGGAAAATGATGCCAATTCCAATTTTTTAAACAAATCTTGATGCTATCCTTGAAAGAATTCATATTTTCCCAGAAGACCTTGAGAGCTTTATACTGCTCCTGACTCTATCTCTAATTATGAAATTTGAGCCAATTTGAACATTTCCAAGAAACTCAGGGAACTAGTTTAAACTCAGAGCTGTAAGTTATTTCAGTGAGACTTCCAAAATAGTATAAAATTGGGAAGGAAGGGGGCAAAGGTAGTTCCTTATTCAATTAATAGTTATATACAATTTTTTAAAAATTAATAAAGGCTTTTTTATAGTATCCTCAGACATTATTGGTTTTTAAGTTTTTGTTTTTCAATCAAATAAAAATTCATGTGGTACTTCCTTTTTGATTTCAGTTTCAAGAGTAATTATCATGGCTGTTTAGGTCCCCCTCAGGATATATAGCAGAATAAGACCTGGTTCCTGACTTCAAGATACCTGCTTTATTCCTATTACTCTTGAGGGCAAAATTTGTCCTGGGGAGACAGTAGGGGCCAGTGACTAAGAATTCAGGCTCTATACTCAGCCTGGGCCCAAACCTCAGTATCACCATGTATCATCTATGTGACTTTGGACAAGTTGTAGAGCCTCTCTGTGCCTCTGCATTTTTCTTTTTTTTGCTGTAAAATAGAGATAACAATGGTTCATAACTTATAAAGTTGTTAGCAAGATTATATGAGTTATTATACTTAAAGTGATTAAAACAACACCGGATACACAGCATGTGCTCATTAATTTGAGCCATTATTTTCATCAACACAATATTATTATTTATGCTTGTGTCCATATTTGCTTCTTATGTAGCTGGTGCTTATTAATTTCAGTGAACTGTTTGGTTGAAAATCAAGTGGATAAGTACAAACCCCATTGACTTTTCTCGTGTTGAGAAATGCTTTGGAAGGCTTCTTGTTGCACCATTAGTATCATTCTTTTTTATTATTTTTTACTATTTGAGCCTCCAAATTCACCATAAAAACTGCTGTCATTACATATAAATGCAATTATCCCTGCAATGGGGCTTCACACTGTTTCCTCATCACTCAATTCACTCCCTTCAGCTCCAGTCTTGGCACGCAGATCTCATACTTTAGGGAAGGAGGAGGAAGAACACAGCTCCATTAAATTAACCTGGCTCCAGAAGGCAGAAATTTGAATCTCTTATTGACTGGCAAATCTGAAAATAGCAGGAGAGTGTGAAGAGCACAATTGTGTAACAGGAAGAAACTTGGAAAATTTGATTGTTTGGGGCATCCAACTGAGAAACTAGGTTTATGTTCACCCTCCTCTTATCATTTTTTGAAAGTGGTGAAATCTTCCCCACCCCACCTCCACCTGATGATGGCACAAATATCCTAACTATTTGCTAAGTTTATGTCTTTGATTCCAGAACAAGCAGATATTTATACATGCATCTTTGATTCACTGGAACTCTCAACAGTTTAAGAATGACTTGCTCTAATATCCATGGTTCATTAAACTTTCAAATAATTGGTACAAAGTTCAGAGCATGGATTTTTTTTGCAGTCCTCTTAGCCCTTTCTCACAGCTGGGCATTTTCATTTCCAATTCTTATTAGCAGGACCTAAATCAAAGCCACAGAGCCATACAAAAAAAATGCTTCAAAATTTTCCCTGGAAACATGGAGGAAATGACTCTGGTAAAACTGGCTTGGATCCCTTATGAAGGACATAATTTTTGGAAATACCTGAGAGCTTAGAAAAGATGTGACCTCTCCTTCTCTCAACCACTTACCTGTCTGTGCCCTACAACTTTGAATCTACCTCCATGTTATTTTGAAATATCTAAGAAAGGTCTAGATGATTCATATACTGTCTCAAGAAATAAATAGCTAAGCCTGAGTTTCCATGAGTTTTTATTAGTGGTCCACTGGCAAATTGACTAGCCACACCTATGGGTAGAAATGGATGTAAATATCAACAACCTAGAAATTAAAAGTTGAGAAGGAGGAGGAGGAGGAGGAGGAGGAGGAGGAGGAGGAGGAGGAGGAGGAGCAGGAACAGGAGCAGGAACAGGAGCAGGAGAAGAAGAGGAAGAGGAGGTAGAGGAGGAGGAGGAGGAAAAGGAGGAGGAGAAATGGAAAAATAAGAAAATACACTGGAAAAAGAACTTAGAAAGATTGCAGTTGAGGCTAGGGAAAAGAGGGCTTAAATGTCATTGTTTGAGCTGCAATTTACTCTTGAGCACTTTCCACAGGCCAGCTATTAAATAAGATAGAAGTTATTTTGTTTAATTCTCCAAACACCTTTAAGGCAGGTATTACTGTGCCCATTTCACAAATGTTGAGTCAGATTTATAGAGATTAAGTAACCTATACAGTGGTGCCATGAGTGAGCCTCCAGAGACGTGCTCTTCACCACAGTGCTGTCCCAACACCTCATGTTTATCTGGAAGTTGGAAGATGAAAATCCACTAGTATCCAAGCTGGAGCTGCTAGTCAAATCAATAAGACAAGATGAAGACATATCAGGATATAAAAGCACAAAATAAGTATGTTTTATTATTACCAGTGATAGGCACATCATATAGGATTCAACAGGAAAGAGCACACGCATGTATTATTGGCTCAGGTAGTCAAGAAAGTTGGTGGAGTCCATGAGACTTGAAAAAGAATAGAAACTAGATGGATGGAAATGAAAATTTTTAATTCAGGGAAAGTCTTAAATAAGAATGGATTGGGGAGATAGTATAATAGCAGATGCTTTTTTGGCCTGCGAGCTTCCTTCTTTGGGATAACCAGCTTTCTCCCACTCGTAGAATCCTATTGACTGTCAGTCCATGGTACTCTATGGAGTAATATAACGTGGTCAGGTGACTCAAGCCAGGCAATCAAAGTCTCCTCTGGGATTTATCTATGGAGTGTTCTTCCCCTGGAATCACTAGGCTAGGAAGATGTGAGTCTAGAAGGTGGCCACATTTCTCAAGATGTGGAAAGATGTGTAAAGAATAAAGCTAAACAGAAATAAACAGATCCTAGATATGAAGGGGGTGAAAAAAGGTAGAGAAAGACACAGAGAGACTTGACAAAACACACACACACACTCATGCACGCATGCACGCACATAAAATGAGCTCTGGATTTACCCATACACTCTAGACTTTTCAGTTATATGAGCTATTAAGTTTCTCTTTGTGCTTGCTAGTTTGACTGGGTTTTCTAATACTTGCCAAATAAAATGATCACTATTTATATGTAATTTCTACCTCTTTTAAAAAAATTATGTTATAAAAGTTATAAGAATCTATACATCAAAAAATAATTACTAAGAAATAACAAATGTCCAGTATGATTGTTATGTGCTAAGCACAAATTAGGTGCTTAATTACAGTTTATTTATTCATAAGACCAAGAAAGAAAAAGGTAGCATAACTCTGGTAGTACTTTTATATTCATTATTATTTAATATTAATTGTTTCTACTTCTAATTGCTGTACAATATTCCATTACAATAATATAACATGAACTATTTAATCAATCTCTTATTGTTGGACTTTGAATTTTGCATGGCTTTGAAATTTTCTCTCTCATAAACAATGTTATGATCAGCCTTGCACTTCAATCTTGACCCACATTTTAAATTATTTTTTTAGAATAAAACCCCAGAAAATGATTGTCTTTCTGACTTTTAAAGAAGTTTCTATTTTTAAATCCATGTAAAATATATCTCTGATCTAAGTGAAAATTTGAATTCAACTTTTGACTCTACCTTAGACCCTGCAATATTGTGCTATTGGAGAAGAGATGTTCCAGAAAAGATCTACAGAGAATTTTCTGCCCTGGGAAGAAAAAAGTTAACTTGTTCTTAGGAAGCTGCCACTAAAACATTTGCTTTACAACTTCAGATACTAAAGAGACATCAAAAATTCAATCAAACCATGTTTAATTATGCAGAAGCTCAGGCTTTAATTACCAGTGACAAATGCCTAAGATAGGCATAATCTGCATAGCAGCAAAAGCTTAGCCCCAGTGCTGGGCTCTGTGTACCCTGAGAAAGGATACTGAGATTTGTCAGTATCCTTTCTCACTGAGACTCAGTAAGTGAAGTTCAAGATCATTAATTGCTCCTTTGGTCACAAACAGAAGAAACAAACATACATAAATTCCATGTGATGATTTTTTAAAATAATGGGATGCCTCATAAGTAAGTTTCATCCTGCATGTCTCCAATGCCCATAGTTCTGTATGTGGCCAACTCAGCAGATGGTTGGGGGACAGCAAGATCAGTAGAAGTCTTCATCCAGCTCTGTCTGCTGCAGTCAGCCTCCCAAGAGCATCTGCATCAATCTGGTGCCTCCTTCCAAACCTCAGTTAAGCTCTAACCCACACCCTTCCTTAGCACTTTTTTCTTTGACTTTTTCTTGTAAATTGTTAGTTTAGGGTTAAAAAAAAAAAAAAGACCAAACTATATGGGATTAATGTCTCTGATTATAGGATCTGACTGGACCCCTTTCTGGGCTTTATAAAACCCTCGTGTCTTAAGGATTGGCAAAGTTATAGGGAACTGGCTGGGTAAGGGGCTGTGAACAGAACTGATTCATATTAGGTCGTATTTACAGAGATTTTAGATGGAGTCATCTTCTTCCTCCTGTCTCCCACTCTTCTAACCGTCACTCTAAATATAGCTGTATTAATGCCTTTGACCATCTCTGTCTTATAGATAAAAAGACTCACTCCTCACTCCAGCATTTGAGGCCCTCCTAAGCCATGACCTTTTACCAACTCTCCAGGGCTATCTCTGACCATTCCCTACATCCCATGTTTTAGCCAAACAGGATTCCTTACCATTCCCTGAACATGCTGCATACATCCTATTTCTATACAGTTGTTGAATACCTGCCACCCGAAAGATTCTATCAAAATCTCAGCCTATCAAAATCTGATTCATCCTCAGAGAGCCAGATCAAATGTTAGCTGTTCCATGAAGTATTTCTTTATGGTCCATATCCTGACTTTTGAAGATACAGGAATTCTCCCTCCTCAAACCTCCATAGCTCTGTACAAAACCGTTTGTGTGAAGACCATTATTACTGCCTTGTACTTTAGTTAGGTGGGCTTTGTCTGATTTCCACCACTAAGTATTAAATATCTGAATGGCAGGGGCTATTTCTAACCAAGCTATAGCTCCCTAAAGTCAGTATTAAAAGTAAAATTAATGACCTTCCAAGCTAGTCATCAAGGATAGGATAATGTATAAGCAGTCACTGAACACATATTTGTTGAGTTTCTACTATATGCCAGGAACTGTGGTTAGCACTGGCTGTACATAGCAAATGTACTTTCTGAGAGAAACATAGGAAGAACTCTCAAAAATATAAACTATGAACTATCTAGACCTGGGTCTATAGATATTGGTGGTATCCATCGAGACTACTACAATTTAACCAACAAGACTGCAAAAATCCCATTAAGTATTATTGTTATCAAGACAATGCCTCATCTCAGAAGAAACTGAGCTTGCTATTTCAAAATGTTTGACCTAATTCTTCTCAAAGTCTATCTACAACATGCATTCTACAATATAGAATAGGGTCTGTTCAATCAAAAGATCATAAGAAATCTCTTTTATGCATTTTGTTCCCATTAGTCATTTTCTATAAGGGAAACGGAATCAAAATAGAGTACACATAGTATTCCTAGAGTCTTTGAGCCTCTTTGACAATGGAAAATTTGTCCTTAATTCATAACTTTAATTCAAACCTTTAATTCAAAAGAAGAAGTACTTATAATTAGACTTCATCAAGGCAAATTCGGATTTATAAACTTTTGAAATATTTCAGCCACTGGTTTCTAATGTTTATCTGTTTTCTGATTATGGGAGGTTGTATGGTAAATGTGTAACTAGAAAACTAAAGAATTAGTCTTGACTAAGAGACATCCTCTGAAAGACTTGAATATGAATTTCCCCCAAAGAGAAGTAGAGAACTGGTAATATCTGTTTTCAAAATTCAGAGAATTTCCAAATGCTTATAAAGGAAGAGAAACCTCATTTCTACTATGCCTCATAAAATAAAGCTAATTCATGAAGACCTATACTCTTGCTGATATAAAGTAATTTAGACTATATATGAATGGATTCCTGAGGTGAGTGGAAGATAACTCAACTTTTTTCTCTAAAAAAATGAAAATTTCTGGGAAGAAAATATTTTCCTGGCCACACAAAGTGACCCCACCCACATTTATGATAGTAGGACAATGCTACATCTTTAATTTTGTACATATGTGTCAGTTTCCTTTGCTGGAAAATGGACTTCTTGAAGGTAGGATTTGTTTTATTATTTCTGAAGAACCAGGACTAACCAGAGCAGAGCAGGAATTCAGTTAAGTGCTTATTTAAAAAAAAAAAAAAGAACTTCGAACTCCAATTTGTGTGTACATGACTTATTAACTAGAATTCAGACTTTCAATTTAAGCTAATCATACATATGTCTGAGAGATCATTATGCTTCCATATGTCCTGGGATCGCAAAACAAGTGATATTTTCAGTTGTAATTCAACTCAAAATCTTTCCAGTAGATTCTTTCTACCTTCTACTTATTAAATCGAATTGCTCTAACTGGCCTCCATTTTTATCAAAACTCCACTTCTAATTATATTTTTTTGTTTGCTCTCTTAACTGCCTCTTTTGCTATGAGATTATTCAAACTCTCCTCTCCTGTCTCATTGTTTCTACAAAGACTGATGCCTGCTGACTTTGAGTAGGCGTTATGGTAAGCATATTCGCCTAAGCCAGCATCTCTCCATCCTCTTTTGCCCTCTTGTTTAATAGTTTATCTCTCCAAAACAGAAATATTTTTCTTTTCACAAAGCTCCTAAATTAGGGGGAAAAGTTCAGAAATTAAATGTTATCTCATCACTCTTGTTTGAAAATAAAGAATCCTTACTGGTTAGTGAACGTAGGAAATAGGAACCCATTTTGCACATCTAAAATCGAACAACAGCTAAGTAGAAGTGAAGGGATAGATTAAAATTAGAAAGGCTATATTAAATCAGCCCAAACCAAAGCTGATTTTACTCCAGGAACTGTATGCATGAAAAGGTGTAATTATAAAAACTTGATATTCTGCTGCCTTCATGCATATTCACTATATGAACTTAGACCTCCAGAAGCTTCCCAGGGCTGCTTCCCCATTTTTAATAAGTATTGAGAATGAGGTACTCCCTGAAGGAATTAAATGAGGGAGGAGATTTTTTTTTTTTAAGCTTAGTGGCAACATTAAGACAAAGAAGCAGCTATTCTGCTGGGTTTTGCGTGTGCTTTAAGAGTGCTACAAATGAAATGAACCTCTGGGGAGTCTGCAAAGACATTATGATTTGGCAATTAGGGGGACAACTGATCCATGAGGGAAGAATAATCTTATTATTAATTACAACTTCTAAATAACATCAGTAGGTCTCCTGTGAAGTTGCTGGGAATACATATCTTATGAAAAGCAGGGAGTTTCAGAGAATTTTCAGAAGATTCAGTAACCCAAAGCCCAGGGCTACCAACTGGATCACATTCCAGTTGATGGGTTGCCATAATGACCAACACAAAACCAGTCAGGTGGAGGGAGAGCTGGGAATTAGCTTAAACTGAGCAAATAATCAAGCCATTTCATTCTACGTGGCTGCCAACCTCAGAACTCTGCTCTGTGAGGTTTAATCACACTTAAGGGAGCCTATTCAAAGAAGGATGTCAGGATTGATGAGAGACTGACTTTTGTGTACCATTTCCCCCCCACACACACCCTCAAAATAAAAATGCTGTGAATCCCTCAATTCCATGACTCTTTAAGAATGTGAAACTATAGATAAAACCAAAAGACTGTGGTGAGCAGCTTTTAAATTATTGCTTTCTTCATTCTCTGTCTTACCAATAGAGACCCAAAGAAGCTGTCACTTGCCCTGTCACACAGCTTGTTCCAGAAAGCTCCATTATCACCCAGCACACCTATGAAGAAAGGCCAATAAGCAGTTCGGGCTCATCTTGCTGTGGTCCCATTATTCCATGTCAGTCGGGTTCAGGGCAGAGGCTGTGTAAGAGGAATGCATGGGTTGTGCTGTGAATTTTCTTGTCCTCATTTACATCAAAACAATAGCTGACTTAGGGACAGGATGCCTCCACCAAAGCTGGGATAGATATAACTATATTTTGCAAAGAACATTTACTTCTGAGATGTACTAGGTTTCAAAATCACAGGAGGATGCATCAGTTGGGAAGCCATTAGTTGAATGTCAGGGCTATTTTTCTTTTCCCCTCTTAGAATCTGGGTTGTTTTCTTTCTCTTCTGTGTATGATGAAATATAAAATATTTATGTGGCTTTATGATAACTATTCAGAATTTAATGTACCTGATGTCTTCCAAAGTGCTTGACAATCAGTGTTTATTAACAGAAAAATAATTGCTAGTAAATCTGCACTGTGACATTTTGGGGGCAAGTCCCTTTAGGCCTAAATAGGGTGTTTCTAAGAACTATGTTGGGGCCAGTATTACAAGTGAAATTCATTGTAATTCTGCCTAAGGTCTCATACTTACATGTCCTTTTAGTTTACCAGAGTTCATTCTAAGAATCGTAAAGGGTAGCATGATATTATACATTTAATTCACTCATTAAGCACTTACTAAGGATCAACTAGGGATTGAGGATGAAAAATTAACAAGACTGTGCCCAAATCTAGGTTAAGTGTTCCTCCCTTTGATGCCTTGATTCTAGCCTTAACTAGAACTAGTGGTTCTCAGTGGCACAGCCAGAGGACAAGGTGGGGGTGGGATGTAAAATCTGGCAACCTGGAGACACTTGTGTTGTCATTACTGGAGGGGGTACTACCAAAATCTAGTGGTAGAGGCCTGGAATGCTGCTAAACATTCCAGGGTGTCCAGGACACCCTAGGAGAACAAGAATTATCCAATCCAAAATATCAATAGTGTCAGGGTGAAGGAACCCTACTGTGAGCGTTTCTCTGGTTTATAATTGTCTGGTTACATATCAGCCTGCCTCACTATAGTGTATGATCTTTAAGTGCAGAGATCATTTCTTATTTTTAACTGTATCCCAGCACCTAACACATATAATACAGAACTCAGTACGTAACGTTGAATTAATTAATAAAGACAGTAGCCTGACACTCAGTGAACCCATGATTTCAGGGGTGGAGACAGGTAAACAAGCAACTCAGGAAAAAAATGGGCCTGATTTTCGAAGTACAGTAACTTAAGAGCTATTTTGTGTGGCCGTGTAATTTATCACCCCAATAGATACACTTTTGAAAATGAAAGTAAGCACTTTCAAATAATTAAGGCAAGGCAACAGGTAAAACCCTGCAACAAACCTATCTTATGCAAATCAGGGCATATGTGTGGTAAACCCTGGCTATATCCCACTCATTTCTAAACACCCACCATGAAGCAGATGTCAGTGCTTCGTGGAATCTAACACCACACCCATGAGCTGGATATTAGACATACAGAAGACTTCATGGGGAGCTGGAGATGTTTACATGGCATATCACAATGTAAAAAGTTAACCAAAATAAATAAATGAAACCTCGTTAGAGGTTTGTTCTTCATTCCAGGCCTCCAGTTCATGCCCACCATCTGCGAAGCGCTCTGAGGCCAACAACTTTCTCTTCTGCTTCCTGAACCTCCCCCCACCAGCCTTTCCAGCCTTCCAGATTTTCCTTTTTCCATGATCTTTCTGCTGCCCGCCCTCCTCCCTTTTTTTTTTTATCACAAAGATGTAGCACGTGCTCAGCTTTCATCTCTACACCCATTAGCATCGTTCAGTCACCTGCGGGTCCTCTCTGCATAGAAACCAGTTAGAAACTGTAAATAAAATAATCTTTCACAGCTATGGTTCTCATGGCTCCAAGCTACAGCTGGGGGCTCTGCAGTGCTGTGGCTTCAGACAGAAGGACAAGGTTAACTCTACCTGGGAGTGTGGGGAAAAGCTTTACAGAGGAAATAATATTCAAACAGTCAGTTTACTTGTAGGAAATTTAATCTTTGAGCCCATAGAAACACAACAAAAGTTCAGGGCCTCATGTTTTCTGTGTGGGTAGAATTATCTTCATTCAGCAGCAAGCATACTTTGTTGGGGGATCAGAAAGATCTTACATAGAAACTTGCTAAAAAGTACAGTAAAGAATAAGTGTGGTTCTGACTTCTCCAAATCTAGACTTTGAAAGACACTGAGGTTTCAAGTTAACTTTAGTTTCCTTTTGTATTAAACTCTTTTCCAGCAAAAACCAATTATTTATAATCTTTCATGAGTGATTGTGAAAATAAATGCCTACTTCTTTATGATCCAAAGAGACATGGTTTTATCAGGAGCAAATATTAGTAAAGTTACTATCTTTAATTTTAGGTAAAATAGCTTCCTTTATTCTGTAGTCCCAACTGACACACTATTGCAGCAGAGGCATCCCCAACTGAGATTGTAATATACCATCTCTTCCTGGACTAGATTAAGAAGATTCTCCTCAACACAAGATCAACAGTATCTATATCACCCTTGTATAGTTCAGAGCTTTCACAACTTCGTATGTGAGTTCGATATCAAGTGGACCTTTCGGAATAAAATGTTCCTGGTATTTAATATACTGTATTCCAGTGGCTTTCTGTGGCTGCATGAAACAAGCACCAGATGGTCATTTGTATAAGGATAAGGGAATTGGTGCTAATTTTAGAAAATTCTTAGCCATTTTTCTCATCCAAAGTTAGGAAGGGAATTCTCAGTTGGAATAACTTTCCAAGTTTCAAGAAGTAGCTGTCCGATTTTCTTAAAACTGTGCCATCGTGAGGCTTAACAGTATGTCAGGCCAGACCACAGTATTCTATGCATAGAAAACATGTTATCTAAATCTTCTTCCAATCATTGGTAAACATATTGATCAGGGCAAGTGTACGCCTTGGAAAACTCTTACTACATTAACACTCCATTTCTACATTCATCATTCCCCTAAATACTTCTACATATACCTCCATTTTTACCTAGTCAAATGAATTGAACCCATTTTTAATTTCTTGTATAAATTGTCAAGTGGAAAATATCACCAAAAAGGCTCACTAGTGAGGGGAACTAAATGTAAGATATAGCAATGCAAAGACTAAGTAAATCTGGGCCTTCTGGCACTTTATAAGACAGATGGCTATGCAAATACAATTCTCGCACGCAGTTGTAAGGTAAACTGTGAACCAGCAGCAGCAGGTGGCTGGGTAAATGCAATGATTCGATGCTGTTTGTGTGTTTACATTTAGATCTTAGAGACTGAATTCTTCCTAATGGAATTCAACAAACAATTATTGAGAAATTATTATGTGAAAATGCTATGCTAGGCTCTGAGGCCCAAAGAAAGTAAACTATAGAGAGCCCTAGATTTAGAGCTATTTTATTCACTGTGCCAACAGCCAGAATGAAGGAAAAGCGAATAGTTGTATAGGAAGAAAGGAAGAACAAAGAATTTATTCCAACCAGAGAAACTGGGATTTTTTTTTTTTTTTTTTGAGGTACAGAAGGTCAAATGTGAGAACAACAGTTGGGCTTCTATGGGCAAATACAGTGGGAAGCTTCTAAGAGGAAAGCAGATGTAGAGTAAGGGACCAGATGCAGAAGAGGACAGTGGGAGTACGTAAGTGTGTGTTTTGTGATGGGGTGAATGTGTGTGAGGGTGAATGTAATTTAAAGGTGAAGGACTTAGAAGATGAGGCTATTAAAGGTGGGATGATCCTAATTGTGGAGCATATATTTATATTCTATAAAAGACCTCTGACAGTCCCTCTTCTTTAAAAACTTTTCCAAGACAGGATGAATACCAAGACCTTTATGTATTCAATTGGAAATATCTGATTGTAGAAGAGTATTAGTAAACCTGTGTCTTTAAAAGTTTATGTTAACAATGAAATAATCCACAGGTAATAGCGAAATGAGGGCTGATTAAAAGACAATTGCAGTAGTCTAAAGAGAGAGCGATAAGACTCAAATCATAACACCAACTCTTTCACAAGCACTTACTATGTGTCAGGCATGAATCCAAGTGTTATGCATACATTGTCTCATTTAAAATTCACAGGCTCAAGGTCAATCACATGGCTGGTGACTAGCTTAGCCAGAAGTGAAAACCGATCTGTCCGATCTAGAAGCCTGGGCTGGTAATTGCCACCTTATACTATCCTGTAGGAAAGGAGGGTAGGGGTGGGGAGGAGACACTTAAGAAGGCTCCCAGGTGTGACATGAGGTTTTGTTTCAGCCAAACTGATACCTGATACCTGCAGGTGGAGGAGTAGGCTTAGAGTGAAAAAAATGGAGTTCCTTTCCAGGCAAATTAAACTGGAGGAGTATAGGACATTGATGTACAGCTAGTAGTAAAGAGATGAAGTGTAGATCTGAAATTTAGATAGGGTCATGGGAGTGGATGAGAATATGGAGAGGGAGGAAAAGTGAAAATAGAAGTTATAACTATAAAATCCCATATTTTAGGGAGAAAAGGGAGAAAAAAGCTCTCAAAATGTACTCTGAAGAAATTAAAGTGATAGTAGAAACCATCAGAAGATCTTCCATCTAAAATATTTTGAAATGAATAAATGAGAGGTTTCCTTTTAACCATCCTCATCCATGTATAATTTTGGTGGGGGTGAAAAGAGCCCAGAACTGTATCCTAATGAAATAACCATTCAAGAGCCTAGCCTTCTAGTGCCCTTGAACTCCCTGAGTTCATTGGGACAAGCATACTAAGCAAGCAGACTGAGCTTAGAGAGATTGCTGCTATTAGATATCCTGGACTTATGGATTCTTAGAATTGGGTCCCCAATAAATGGAACAGCTATCTTCCCAAACACTTGGGTGTTTTCTATGAGATCTTCTCTCTGCCTCTAAGTCAAATTCCTCACTAAACTCCATGAAATCTATCTCCCTACCTCTACCTTGAATCCAGCTGCCACTTCCCTAAACCAGACTATTGTCAGATCTCGTCAAAGGTGTGACCACAATGTCTTAAATCCTCTCCTCATCCTTCTTCTAAATTCAACTTCGTTGGAGCAGTATAAGTACATTTGTTCTCACATCCTAAAAGGTCTCTGACCTTAACGGGGTAAAGAACCATTGTCCAAGTCATTTCAATCCAATGAATTAAAGCCTTCATTTTTCTAGACTCATGAACCCATCCGGCTCTCTCCCATCTCAGAGTTCTTGTGCCTACTTTTTCCTCTGCCTGGAGACTCTACTCAGATATTCACCTGGCTGGTTCCCTTATTTTCTTCAGGTCTTTACTCAAAACCTGCCCTCTTAATAAGGTTTTCCTAGCCACCTAACCTAGAATTTCAGTGCACATTTCCACATCATATCAGTTCCTTTCTTTTTCCCTGCATTATTTTTTCTCTATAATACTTACTGCTATCCAAACCAGTACATACTTCAGTTATTTACCTTGTTCATTGACAGTCTCCTCCACAAGAAAGTACATTCTGCAGAGGCAGGGATTTTTGTCTGCTTTTGTCCACTAATATATCCCCAGTGTCTAGAAACACACTTGACATGTAGTGGAAAATGATATATGTATGGTCAGTAACATTTACTGATATTTTGTTGTTCCTTTTGTTGTTTCTTGTTGTCCTGGATTATCTAGCTATTTTTCTAGTTCTCACTTAAAGTACAGCGATCACTTCAAATTTTTTTGAGGTTGGTCCCTCATATCTAGTTACAAAAACAAACACGCATACTAACAAAAAGCTTGCTATCTGTCATTTCAAGGAAGAACACACTGGTATTTCTCCTTAGTTTTGAAGGCCAAGCACAGCAAGGGTGGAATGGGATGGAGGACTGTTCCATTTTTAAATTATTAAAAATGAATTATGAATGTTCATCTGAAAGGTTTTCTCATTCATGCTCATAAATAGCTATTATATGACCCAGTTGAGCTAGGAGCGCTCTAATGGCTAAGGTGAAATTAGCCCTCATGTCCATTTTGTATTTAGAAACAGAGAAGTTGATAAATATTAGAAAAAGAAAGCTCTCTTTTATTACTTTTTTAATAAGCAAAGTTCATCAAAACTTCTTCAGAATAGAACTCAAAGTTTTTAAAAAGTTCTTGTCCTGAGGAAAATAAATGTGTATTGATAAAAATGCAGGTGATTTAGCAAACACAACAGTATCTGTGGGAAAGATTGCATTTCTTTGCCAAAATGCATGGAATTAAGCGCCCTGAGGCAACTATAAGTGTGACTCAGAAAAATACTTTAATAACTATTCTTTGCTCATAGCAATACAAATCCTAAGTCACACACAGCCTGTGGGGAGTTAAATGGCAGTGTAAATCTGGAATACTGTGGAAAGAAACACCCACAAAAGCCAGGCACACAGTGCAGTACAAATGCCTCAGAGGGAGAAACTCAGCTGGGCAGCTGCTGCTGCTTGGTTTCCAAGAAACCGGAGCATTAACCTGATGTAAATGTCAGCCTTTATTATCATGGTGTCAGCTAGTTAGATCTAGTTACCACTCAGTCAGTCTCTGGTCCTAAAAGCCAGAGGGCTGTCACTTTAGTCAAGTAGGTTGGCTTCCAGCATACACAGTCTCATGACCAGAAAGGCCTCACCTCTGTCACCAGTGATCTGCTTTGGGAGCTCACTCTTAACAAGTAAATCTCATTGCTAAACGACTCTGGTCCGTGTCTAGTATACCTGGAAATAATAATGCTGACAGTAAATATTTATTGAGTATTTACCATACGTCAGGCATGTAATGAGTATTTCATATATTATATCTCATTTAATCCTCAGAACAGCTTTATGAGATAGGCATTATCTCCCATTTTACAGATGGGGAAACTAAGGTTGAGAGGGTTTAAGGATCTTCGCTAAAGTCATACAGACAGTCAGCGATAAAGAATCCAGACCTGACTTCAGAACTGTAGTCGGTATCCCCTATGTTCTATTGTCCTTCTAAAGAATAAAAATGGAAAGAGATGAAGAAATGGTAAAGACAGGATTCCAAGGGGTGTTTCCACCACATTTCTGAGTATGGTCAAAAAAAGCTGCATGCTAAATCAGAAAAAAAGACTCATCCAGCCTCTATTCCAAATTGACACTTCATAAATTGCTTCAGAGGAGCACAAAGTTGAGAACCATTATTTTGAAACCTTTGGTTAAGGTAGGGCTGGGGGAATGTCATTAAAACAAACAAACAAACAAACAAACAAATCTCATGGTCATTTCAACAAACAACATGCCGAAGTGCACTGTGTGTACATTTGATGTATGATCATTCAACAAAATGCATTTAGAAAAAAAAAAAAAAGGCAAAAACTGACAACACAGACACATACACAAACACACACAAGATGTAGAGAAGACAGAAAACAAAACATTTTCAACTTGCAGGCAACTTGTCTGCCATCCCATCAATAAGCATCTGTACAGCTGTATGCGCCTGGTTCTCTCAGTGAAAGCATCTCTCCAAACTGAAGCAATTTCAGCGTTCGAAGATAATACATTTTTCGTCCATGGTCCCTAACACACAAGCCCACAACTTGATGTACACCATTCACTAAGGGAGACTTGAAAGGCTTATCAAAGATTATTTTGGCTCTTGGTGACTTTTTCATTACAAAAGGATTTTAGAACCTATCTCCCCTTGTATATATTCGACTCTCATAAGTCCAACACATTTTGAACGATTATCGTTTTTGCAAGTGTGCATTTCTTTTTAACTTAAGTTGTACACAATCATCTTAACAGGTACTAAGCTTTCACATTCTCTCAAAGTCATCAAAACAAAGTACTTGCAAAATGCTTATTTCCCAGGTGTTTTCTTGTAGAGTTGATACTGTTTGCCATGGTACATAAACAGAATGGGGGTGGTTTCTAAAATATGGAATGAGGATGCTGCATACTTACCTCCAGAAGGAGGTACAGCTTTCATTGTGCTCTAAAAAAAAAAAAAAAAAAAAAAAAAAAAAAAAAATGCTTTCTATTTGGTTTTATTTTTGTAATAGTGAAATAGATTTTTTTTAAAGGAATGATATTATAAGTAGCACTTAACAGGGGCAGCTCTGCAAATTAGTACAAGATTATTACCTCATGAGCTAATTTCTGCAAATTTGTGTGGAATCAGGGTCTTCTTTGTGATTAAGAATATCTTATGTGGAAACTTCGCTTTTTTTTTAATAGCTAATTTCTTCCTCTCATCAACAGGAAACAGTATGGCATGTAATGAGATCTCATTATAACAGATTTTAATATAACTTAGGTCAAATGGTACCCACATAGCATAACTACTCGTGACCGGATTTTAATAATATGCGGTTTAGCTAAGTGTATATTATTGGACTTTTGTCTGATAATGTTAGTCCTAATCTCTAGATACTAACTACACAGGTTATATTAAGCAATCAGTTCAGAAGAAAAGAAAGAGAGAGAGAGAGAGAGAGAGAGAGAGAGAGAGAGAGGATGGAAGGAAGGAAGGAAGGAAAGAGAGAAAGAAAGAGAGAATGAAAGAAAGAGAAAGAAAGAGATAAAAAAAGAAAAGAAAAGAAAGATAAAAACAGCATATATGTGTTTATTTGTATAAGAGATTTTTACTCTCTCTGCTTATATGTATTATATATAACACTGGAATAGGTGCTGCAGTAATTGTAAAAATATATTGGACACAGTTCCAGTAAGACATAATCTTAGCAAAGCCTTAATGATTGGGGCCCCAGGGTCTGGGGTCAAACTGTTTGTATCCTGGTACTACCACTTTCTAGCTGGGTGACATTGAGCAATTGACTTAACTTCTCTGTGCCTCTATAGCTTTACCTGTTAATAGATGGTAATAATAGTATCTATTCTGTCACTGAGAATTTAGTACAGTGTATAAAAATTACTGGTATATAAAAATTATTCAATGTGTATTAGAAGAGAGAAAGTAAGAACAGAGTAATCTTAAAATTGAATTGGGAAAATGAGACTGACCTATATGAAAATGAGACAGAATGGCAATGTATGCAAAGTGGTGAGGGAAAGCCCTTTGAGAATGGGGGTATGGAGAGCAGTGGATGCTGGAGAAGACTGGGATGTTTTTAAGAGGAAGTTTCCTGATAGGCTAGGACCTTGCTTCTCAAAGTTTGTTCTTAGACCATCAGCGCTGTCATCACTTGGAAGCTTTTTAGAAATGCAGACTGTCAGACCTACTCCAGACCCACTGAATCAGAATCTGCATTTCAACAAAATGCCCAGGAGATTTGTGACATATAACATTGAGACACCCTGCTCTAAGACACATCTTGCTTCTCAAAACGTTCAGATCTGCCACTACCTCTTTTCACAGATATCAGCACTTGTAAAATAAAATAAAATAAAATAAATAACACTGGAGAAAAGGAAACTATACTCCCAAAAACTCCCACTGCAAAAAAAAAAAAAAAAACTGTGAATGCTAAATTATAACAGTTATATATTGGAAATATGATAGAACTGACAAAAATAAATGGAATCAGCTAAATAAAGCATGAAACATAAGTTATGATTCAACTAATATTTATGCCTAGACAGAGTAAAAATCACAAATATTTATTTCATCCAGACTGAAAATGAAAACCAAGAAAACATATGATCACCCTCTTTGTGAGTGTTTGGGCAGAAGTCCCTGGTACTACCAAGCTTACAAAAAACATCCACTTCCCTGGAATGTAATGACATTTCAGTTCCATATTCCTGCCAATCTATTCTCCTCACACACACATCAAACAACAATACAAAGTTTTTCTGAGTTACACACTATGAATACAAACACACATTGCAGAGAGATAGACACACACCCCTAGCTTGATCCACACTTTGTCACTTTTTCATATCTGCCTTCCTTCTGTCCTTATGCACCTGCCCAAATCTTGCCCACCAGAGACACAGAATCTGAAGTAAACATATAGGGAACAGGATAGAACAGAAGGGAAGAACTGATGGTGAAAGTAATCTCTATCATTTATCAGGTGCCTAGTTGTGAAAGATATTGTCACACAGGTTTTCCATTCTTTTTTATTCTTGCAATAACTCTCTAAGACAAGCTATTAATTCTCTACTATTTTAATTGAGGAAATAAAAGTCCGTAAGGTAAAATCAACTGCCAAAGGCTATGCAGCTAAGAAACAGCATAACAGACCCAAACCCATGTCTACCTTCTTTCCAATTGACAGAGGAAAGCCAACGTCTATGAATCCAATAGTGTCTTTGGAGGAATGGCTTCTAATTTGCAATTCAAATGTAATATTTTCCCTCACATTCACTTCATATGATGAGTGGAGAAGTGGCAAAGGAATTTTTTGAAGTCAGACTGAATTTAAGTTGTGGATGGTGAAATGCAGAATAATTTCCTCCTTCGTATTTTAGAAGTTCTTCATTTTAACCATCTGTTGCAGGCTGACAGATGGGTTGATATATGACAGAATAATAGGTCTTCAATTCTAGGAAGACATAAGGAATGCTTGAAAAATAGCAGCTCTTTACATAAACCTAACTAAGCTAACACCGCTTGCTCACTTGCAAAAAAAAATGTTTGTGGGAGGGAAGTGTGAAATATAATCATAATCATTCCTCTAAACAGAAAATTTCTCACAATTGCCTAAGGTCAAATTCAGTAAAATATGCCTATTCTAAAATGCCCATGCTAAAGTTTCATATGATCCAGCAAATCCAGTCATTTAAAAGGTTATATAGGTGGAGAAAGGTATGTATAAAGAAAAATAATAAAAACAAACTCTAAAAAACCCTCTTCCAATCCTATCTTCCAGCCATTTAATTTTCTTTTTTATAGGCAACCGGTGTTATGAGTTTCTTATATCTTTGAGATAATTTAAGAAACAGGCAGATTTTTGAGATCCAAATGACTTTCCTTCTAAGTAACTCGGCCAAATGTGAGGTCTCTATCCTTTCTCCTCATATTCAGTGGATGTATATGAGAAGTCATATATATGGCAGATATTTGGCAAGGCCCTAGGGACACAAGTGCTTAAGACTGTCTCATTCCCAAGGAAGTTAGTCTAGTGAATGAGACCAACTTGTGAACAGAATTTAAATAGCACATACTATGTGCTTTCTGAATTTAGCAATGATCAAGGTATTCATTGATCACAGTGTCTCATTCTTCCAGGCAGAGCTTCTTCAAATGGCCTTACATGTCTTGACTAATGACCTCAGTTTTTTTCCAGTCGTGTATTGCATCCAGATGAAATATTCATACACACATATACTCTCTCTCACACACACATGCTTGTTTGTAGATTTGAAACTCTAACCATGAAGAACCACTGGCTTGAAATTTTGACTATATTAGCAAAATTTTGGCCATATGAATTTAACTTCAGTAGAATGTATCAATTTTCAAAAGAATATCAGGATGCAGATTGAAAAAATAATCAATTCATTGAAGCTGAATGTATGCTAAAATGTTATTGACTATGACAAAATCAAGCTATATCACTTGAAGATCATCTTCACCATCATCATCATCATAACTATTAATTCAACAAACAATATTCCATTCCCTGAGCTTAATATTTATATTCAATTTTAATCCTCACAACAGTCTTGCAAGGTAGGCAGTCCTATTTCATGTTCCAGATGTGAACACTGAAGCCTAGATAATTTTAAAATCCATGATCAGTTTTGCTTTATTGCATTATTTCCAGCCATGATTATCATTCTTCTGTGTCCTATCTGGGAGATGATCTATAGTGCAGAAAAGTAAGTTAATAACAGGATTATGTTTTCAAAGGTGTATTTGACAGCCTGGATTTATCTCAGCAGTTCCTTCCTACTCTAATATTATGTAATTCTGGAGGAGGAAGATGTGCATTTTTCCCAGTTTCAGGGAAGGTGATGACAAACGAACACAGACCAGGGTTTCAAGAGGAGATGACTGGATTTATAAGGTGGCACCTGAAAGGTCTGCGAGCATTTTCTGAGTCAAAATTCCTCAGTGTAGTTTACTTGAAATAATTTTCTATAAAAAACATCCATTTTTAAATATAGGTTGGTGATAGGAGCAACTTAAAAATATTTAGACAAATTAAGAAATTACTTTGGATTTTCTGATGTTTTAATTATCTTTGCCTCTACCTTTTGCCTCTACTATGTGTCATTGTATGGAGAAAAAAAATAGTTGTGCATTATTTGTTTTTTTTTAAGTGTGTGTATGTATCACATATATGATTCCCAAGTTTTATACATATAAAAAACTGTGTTAGAGTAGATTTTTCACATGACAAAGAGCACTATAGCCCAGAATACATGTGAAAGATGGCGTTCAAATCTGGCTGCTTTTGACTTCAGGCCTCCTACCTTGTGTCTTGTATGCTACACTTCCTCCAGATGTTTCATCTATATTCTTCCTGACATCTGGCATTTTCCAGATATGTTTACAATGTCCAGATGTTTCATGTCAAGTAGACAAAGATCGTGGTTAATTGTATAAATTTTAGCATTTTAATTTGATTGGTTCGATGGCTGCCCCAAAAATATTTTGGAAGTGCTAAAAAATACATAAAAATAAAAAAGATTGATAATATGTTCAATAAGTATCTGAAATTTCCAAATTCATCCTTGACTGACTCTACAAACATTATTTTTTTCCTCGAGTTTTTTTTTAAGACATCCAAACTAATTTTAACAGTTGCTTCACCTCTGCTCTAGTACTTGGGCATCTTACTTATTTCTGTTATTATTGGTACATATGTCAAAACCAATAACCAGCTATTTGGAAAGAGTGCTGTATACTGTATAAGCTAGCAACTCACTTAGAAACATTTAAGAACCCTGGTTGTTTCTCTAGGCTTACGAACTTCTAGAGTACGAGGGTTCAGAAAAGCAGGAACATTTTTCTACCAACATTTAGATATGTAAACAGATATATTCAGACGTCTTTACCCCTGGGCTCACTTTGTTTATTGCTTGGCTTTCTAAGAGAAAGAGAATTGCAAGTGAGCAAGTACAGAGAGCAGATAGCTGCAGCAACCATGTGGGCCACCAAAATTTCAATAAACGGATGGCAGTCTATCCCTCCTCTCACTTAAACCTTTCTTCTGCTGGGGTCATGGCCCAGTAAATCTTGATACTGACCAATGTCAGCATGCATCCTTCTTGGGCATGGAGTAAGCAAGTAGTAAAAAGATGCCCCAAACTTCCATAGGCCTTCCAGATAAGCCATTTGTTGGTAGATTTATTATTCAATATGAATCTGCTTTGAGAATCACCCAAGGGACAAGCCCAAAAGGATCCTGGGTACACCCAAATCTGTGTGGCTTCCCCTGTTCCCCTAGACTAGCCAGTGCCCACACACACATTTTTTATTTGTTTTCAAAACACCAAGTTCTTCTTCTGAAAAGTCATTATCACTGTTTTTGGTTACACATTCTTCTGTAATTATTGGAGTAAGATCTCTCTCTTTGAATAGAATGAATACTGAGGCCATATCTTTTAATTAACTACTGTATTTCTAAGACCTGACACCTAGTTGATTCTTACTAGAGATTTGTTAAATAAATGAATGAGCCCACCTGATTTGTTTGATCGTTGAAAACCACTGAATAATACCAATATATGTTTCTATTCTGTTGTTTATTCAATTTTTATATATAGAATTTTTCTTTATTTATGTGTGTGTGCATTTGTATGTGAAAATTCATTGAGGTCTTACTATGTGTTGGGCACTGAGCTAAAGAACTTATTGAATTAACTCATTTATCTTTGTCAAAAAACATTGTAAGGATATATGTCATTATCACCCCTTTTTACAAATAGGAAAACAGGATTAATAGGGTCCCAGAACTGGTTAATAAGAGTTAAGAAATGAACCTAAGACTGTCTGATTCCAAAAACTGTAGACTTAACCATTATGTGATACCTTCTCTTCTAAAAATGAAATCCCACATTGATTCTCAAGCAAAAGCCAGATTCTTCACACATGAAACAAGATGACTGAGTATTATCCAGTCCTGTGACAGAAGAACATCAGCATCCACTGCACCTCTCTTCTTACAAAGTCCGATTTAATTGACCATGCTACTGTAGCGTATCTATGATAGTAACATACAACAACCCAGATAGTGCAGGGAAAGGGAAGATGCAAGCCACTCAAGAGCCGAAAACAGGTTTTTGGCTGTTCTAATGGGAAGATAATAAATATTGGACAGATGATTAGGAAAGAGAAGATAGAACATATAGACAAGTCCATGATATTTGGAGTCAGATGAATCTGAGTTTGGTACCCAATTCTTCTACTTAACTTCTCTAAGCTTAAAAACTTACTGACTCTGAGACCTTCAGCAACTTAATCTTTTTGAACCTTGATTTTTTTATTTGTAAAGTAGGGTCAAAATAGCTACCTCAATGTGTTATTCTGAGAACTAAATAAACAATGTATGTGTCTAGTACATAGTAACTATTCCATAAGTAATAGCCATAAATTTTAACATTGGGACTTAATTTTTATTATGAGCCAATAAAATCATGGGCCTCTAAAAGCAATAGAGTGCTTTTATAGTAGATTAAGAACACGGATTCTGGAGCCAAACTCCCTGGGTCCAAATCCTGGCTCTGCACCTTTCAAGCTGGAGTTAAGTAATTTATCTTATCTGTAAAATGAGACTGTATGTTTTATCTAATTTCAGGAGCCATCATCCTGGCACATGTCCTGAGAATAGAGGGGTCAAGTCAGACTTTCACCCTACGCCTAGCCTGAAATGCCGCTCCTATATGGCAGGGCTGTCCCTGTGGGCCCATCTTCTCCCTTGGGAGAAGGCCCAAGCCTCCCTTTGGTCAGACTGATCTGCCTTCAGACCTCCACCGGACAGACCACTAGAGCAACACACTAGGCCACCACATCGACCCACATATGGGATCCTGTAGGGCAGGAGGGATCTGAGAGGCATACTGGCTTTGTAAAAGCAAAGCTAAGGGATGGCTACCAGGGCCACCTTAGACTCAAGTACCAAGGGAAATGGTGGCATCAGTAACCCAAAACAAGAGAAGGGCCATCACTCTCCCTTGACCTTGGATACCTTTGTATCCAAGATGTGCTTACCTTTGTTAATTGTGTATTAAAGCTGTGCTGTCCAATAGGGTAGCAATAATGACATGAGGCTATTGAATACTTGAAGTATGGCCAATACAAATTAAAATGTGCTACAGGTATAAAATATACATCAGATTTCAAAGACTAGTACAAATAAGTAAAATATCTTAATAATTATATACTGATTATATTGAGTGATAATACTTTTAAACATTAGATTTTCTTATAGAAATATGTATGGTGTATTAATATAGTTAATTGGACCACTTTCTTTTGCTTCCTTTTTTAATGTGGCTACCATAAAACTTAAATTAAATATGTGACTCACACCTCTGGCTTGCATTCTATTTCTATTAGACAGCACTGGGTTATGGTCTCGGCATTCCCATCCCAGGATGGGACCATGCAGTCCTTTCCAAACTTCGGGCATTCTCTGCCCTGCTTCTGTCCCTGGGCCATGGGTTATTTAATAGTATTCTTTAAATTAAATTGTTTTCTTAAACTTCAATAAAATATATTTTTGCAGAAAGCCCTCTAGCACTACTTGATATAGAAATTCAGCATTATTTAACATAATTAGAATCAGAAAAAGAAATAATTCAATGATATTAGAAACAGAAATGATAATTAGAAACAGAAATGAATCAATGGAAAATAAAATATAATTTAGGAAAATGCAAATCAAAACCACAATGAGATGCCGCCTCGCACCTGTCAGAATGGCTATTTATCAACAGGACAAGAAATAACATATGGAGAAAAAGGAACTCTCATACACTGCTGGTGAAAGTGAAAATTGGTACAGCCACTATAGAAAATGGTATGGAGGTTTGTCAAAAAATTACGAATTGATCGACCATATTATCCAGCAATCCCGCTGCTGGGCATTTACCCAAAAAACTTGAAAACATTTATCTAAAAAGATATATGCACATTGAGGTTTATAGCAGCATTATTCACAGTGGCCAGGACATGGAAGCAACCAAAATGTTCTACAACCGACAATTGGATAAAGAAGCTGTGGTACATATATACAATGGAATATTACTCAGCTATAAGAAGAGATGAAATACTGCCATTTATGACAACATAATGGATCTTAAGATAATCATGCTAAGTGAAATAAGCCAGAGAGAAAAAGTTGAAAACCACATGATATTGCTTATATGTGGGGTATAAATCTAAAAGCAACAAACATGAAAAGAAAAAAAAACAAAGACTCGCGGACATGGACAGCAGACTAGTGGTTACCAGAGGGAAGTGGGGAAGGGGGAGGTTAATGGGGTAAAAGGAGTCAAATATGTGGCCACAGAAAGAAATCAAACTATGGGCAGTGAACACACACAACAGATAGATGACTTTCTATTGAACTGTATACTTGAAACTTATTAGATTTTGTTGGTCAATGTCACCTCAATAAAAAAAAAAATCAAGAAGAAAAAGAAAGAGAAAAAGAAAGAATACTGTATTGAAGCCAGGCTTTGAGCCTCAGGCCAATTTTTGTTTATAAATAGGTGTTAAATAGGTGTTAGAGACAAATTAGCACCCAGCTGTGACTTTCTCCTTTACTACTCATATTAAAAGAGAACTACACCTTTCTTCCTCTGTAGCTCAATGTTATTTATTGCTATGTCTGTGTTCCCACAGTAGTAGGTGACCCAAACTTCCGAAAATCTGGGCATAATGGAAAACCATTCACTAAACAGGGAGCCTGGTGTCCTAAATTCAAATCTGTTACTTGTGACAACTTGAACACTTGACTTAACTTCCCTGAATCTATAAAATGGGTCCAACTATCTGAATATTTATGCAGTTATTGTGAAGATAGAATCACCTTCTATGATAGCATATTAAAGACTATAGACGTTCTCCAAAAATCAGATGTCATTATTAGTCCTTCAAATGAGATAATTAAATAAACCTCTGAGTGGACAGGAAGTTATTTCATCCAGCCACTGCTTTGCTCTTCTCCCTTCCAAGACAAGTCCAAAGCTCTGGCCTGAGCTGAGCTTCTGCCTTGCTGTTTGGTTCTTGTGTTTCCTGATTCACAGCTTCATTCTGGTATTCCTGAAAGGTGACTTAGCAAAATAAATCCAGTTGCACTGAGGGTGGGGGTGACCTGTTGTACTGCCGAGTTTCTGATCTAGGCTCTCAATGTAGGTGTCAGCCCAGAAGAAAAAAGAGCAAAGTCATCAGGTAATAGAGTAATATAGATAATAAAGTCATTGAAGTTGAAATACTGGGAATATTTGCTAATAAATACAAATGGGAAATTGACTATTTACCAATATCCAGTGGAGCTACAGTGTGCCACTATCAGAGAGAAATGGAGAGAGGTTTACCTGGTTCTAAAACATTAAGTTTTCTATCATCAAAGATGACTCCCTCTTGTAAGCCTCAGAGTGATTCAAAACAAGCATTTTCAACATATTAAACTACATCCTGGTAAAAATTAGTTTGCTAATGGCAAATTAAAAGAAGTGGAAACAACAAAATACACCCAACAAAAGAAATGGAAACAATTCACCAGTCAGCGATAAGCCAGGTTGTCCCCTCTGTGGAGGAAGCCATTTTCTTGGATCAATGAACAGATATTCAAAACATATTGCAGAAACACAATGTTGATGTTCTTTCAGTACAGAGTGAGCCCAATAGTTTAGAGCATATTTATAAACCACTTAATGAACCATGAGAAAATCACTTAGCCCATGTGGCCTCAAGTTTCTTCATCTGTAATATTGGGCTAATAATGCCTCCTCTGACTACTGGAGTTTTATGGGGACCACTTAAATTCCAAGTGTGAGAGTTTTTTGGAAGCCCTGAAGCACCTTCAAAATGGCAGGCTCTCCACTCTTTGGAAGTAAGTAACATAAGCAAAGTTAGCACAAGACAGCTTCAAAGGATTAACCTATGCACCAGGATAACATAGCATTAAATGTTACAGATTTATGTCTTGAGTTTTTTCCATGGACACTCTATATCTGTTAGATAGACAATGGGTAGTATTTGTAAATGATTAGATTCTTGCCTGTGTCATCAGAAAACCGTTTTTCTTAAGCAGAAGGTATTTACCTCTCCTGATACAGAAGATAGTTTTAGGCAAATCTTTAACATGGCATTAAATGACATGAGTGAGAAAGTTATCCCATATTCAATTTAACTTCAAGCCTTCCAATCAGGTCATGTCAACATTTCTTTAATATTCCCCTAACACTTAATCTCCCTTTTAACAAATATCCTCAACTCCAAAACCTTGTGCAAACATCCCCAGCTAGAATTTAAGGTATTTTTTTTTCACTGTATAACATTTATGTTTTCAGTTTTCTTCTATCTCTGGCAAGTTGTACTAGTTTAACATTTATAGTACACATATAATTTCCTTCTGGGATAACCTTATTTATGTAAAAAAAGAGGGAGGATAATTTGCTTTAAATGAAACATTAAACAATAACACAGGAGGTATATGGATAAGATCAAAATTGTTTAGGTAGTACCAAAATGACTACAACTTAGAGAATATCAACTAAGCTAATTATCTGCAGAATATATCAAAGAACGTCTTCTCCCCCAACTTTTCAGAAAGCTTAGATACGTTATAGAAGGCAAGCAAAGCATTAATTATAAGTATTTGAACTGTCTATGCTTCAGTTCCCTCATAAGAAAAGCAAGCTAATATAAGTGCCCATGGTGTAAGGTTAATGATCTGTAAGTGCTTAGCAGAGTGACTGACAAATAGGAAGCGCTCAGGATATGTGGGTGACGGCAGCTGTTACTGCTGCTCTTACGACAACCAAGACAGCTTCTACCATCTCACTCCCTGAAAGTAACCTCAGACTCAGGCTTATGCCCAAAGCCAAAAACTAAAAAAGTTCAGGCTAACTTATACTTTAGCTGGAATTTTTGAGTTTCTCCATCTTCACACTTTGCTTAGTTATAGAAAACCTGGCTTGAGGTTACTTTCTGAAAACCTTCAATGTTGAAACTCTCAATTCTAATGACATTTATTATTTGGTTTAATTATAAATCCTGATGCTGCTGTTTATTTAAATAGGGCCATCTGAAGTTTCTGTCAGAGAGAGCCATTGATATCAATCTGTACCCTTATTACATTGCCATATTGTTTTTATTTAGTCTAATTATTAAATATGTTTAAAAATACACAGCTTATGTAAAGCAAAATAAAAATGATTTCTAGTCCTACCAGTACCACTTGGTAAACTCTTAAGCAATTATATATATAAATGTTTTAACAAGATTGAGACCATTTACTTTCATTTATTCTCTCACTCAACAAATATTGATGGTCCCTCTTCTGCCAAGACCCAGAAATGAGCACGGCGGATGAAATCCCTGCCCTCATGGAGCTGACATGCTATTAGGAGAAATAGGCAAACAAACAAACATACTTTTACTTTTCACAACCATCTTATGAGACAGACCCTGTTACTATCCCAATTTAGAGAGAGCTGAACTGAGGTTTCACAAGTACTCTGGCAGATTGCCTAAAGACACACAGCTGGTAAGTAGCAGAGTCAGGATTCAACCCAGATTTATCTCATAACAGACTGAGCTTTTAACTTTTAGGAGAGATAACTCAGTAAGATATGCCGATCTTTCTTTAGAAAATGGTACTAGGGGCTACAAGGCTGGATTAGCTTCCAAAAATAACAGATTTACTCCAAGGACATAAGTTTCTTGACTTCAAGTTTATTGAAGTTATATGAAGTTTATTTATGGAAAATGATTCATTACTATTTTGTCACATTTAAATTAATCAGGACCTCAAATTCAACTTTTTAATTTTTTTAGTATACTTATTTGAAATAAGATCGATATCCCTTAAAGAAGTCATAAGAGATAATATAGAAAAGTCGAGCTCACAGGTCATGGAAACAGACAGCCAAGCTTACAATCCTGATTCCTCTATTTATGACTTCCAGCAGTTTTATTCAACCTCTTTATGCCTCAGTTTCCTCAACTGTAAATTGAGGACAAGTTTAGTATCTATTTCACAGTGCGGTTATCAGGATTAAATGAGTTAATTTATGCAAACTTGGAATAATACTTTGCACATATGTGCTCGATAAATGTAAAGTATTATTATTAATTTAATCAATAAGTCTAAAAGTTTTGATGTAATTTTCTTCAATTTCCAATTGAGAGATTTTCACATGACAATTTTTTTCTTAAATGTTTCCCCTCCTAATGGCCTTTTAACAAGTCTGTTTCTAATTATGAGTGTAAATAATGACAGCTACTGTTCTCATAGTTCAAATTACAGGGTATCTATGACTTCCAACAAATATGTAATATCAAGAGAACAGAATCCATATTTTGCATTTTTTAAATTCTCCATAAGACCTTGCTCGATACCTAGCATATTACTCAAAAATTACTGTTTAAATTAATGAATGAAACGAGTACCAGATTGAACATTAACAGAAAGTTGGATTCGACATAGTCAGCCTGGCTTATTTATTTGTAACAATTCTTCCAATTTCTAATTCAGACCCAAATACTTGAATCTCTTTATTCCAAATGTTCTTATTAATACTGAAAAACTTGTAGATATTTTATTTATTTGCTTTTTTGTTTATACTTCCATCTTATTCCAGAAACGACTTAAGATGGCTTACATGGATATATGAAACTCAAGTCAGAACTAATTAAATATAAGAAGGAATGACAAGGGGAAAAAAAAGGATGAGTATATAAAACAAAGTTAGTAATAGAGTTAAAATATTCCTGCCATAAAAACTCTATGAGTAGGTCACAAATTGGCCCTAAATTTTCTAGAGCCAACATGCGAAGGTCGACTGGTGAGTTACATAATTTTCAACAGCTCCTGGGTGACGAGACCAATTACTCAGAAGATTCATCCACTATTAGTAGTAGACCCTTTAGGACATTCTGCATAAAAGTCATACCTAACAAATACCATTCACAATAGCATCTTTAAAATATAAGAGTTACCTGAGTATAGATCATGGAATCTTGATGAAAAGTCATTCAGTTACACCAGGAAGGAGGGAAGGCTAACCAGAGCAAGTCATATGTGCCACGCCCATAGGTAGGAAAGAAAAACATGCCAAGTTGTTCTTAGTCTTATCATTTAGAACAAAAAAGTCTATTTCTGTTTGTGTATCAAATTTACTATTTTCCTTTCCAGGTCACTGTTTTTAATATTCCATGTAAGCAGTATGGAACATCTTTATAGTAGTCAAACATAAAAACAGTATATCTGAAAGATTGTCCTGCAGTCTGTTTAAGTCTTGGATAGTGACTCTTATCCCCTACCCTCTCTGAGCCATGAGAAAGGATATGAGGACTATCTACCCCCATCATCAGAAACTTAGGGATGTTTCTTTAAAACTTTCATCCCCTTACTTTATAGAGATTTTGTTTGATATGAATAAAGAAGCTTCTTTTCCTTGAACTCGTAGCAGATGATTTTCTAAGTCAGAGAGTTGCTGGCATTCTGCTCTGGCTCTAGCACTCTCTGGGCCTCAAAGTCCTCATCTTTAAAATGGGCTTTAAAAATACTGTTTAACATGATATTTGTGAGGATAATCTTATATAAAACCTCTCACCCATGAAAAAGAAAGCACTTGAAATATTATAGCTATTATTATCTCTCACTTAGCACAGTCCCAAGTGTACTGTAGATAATGCACAAGTTTGTTAAACAAGCAAATGAATGAATAAATGAATATTACCATCCAGGAGTCTTTAACAATCATCAAATCTCTCTAAATACTTGAAATCATTATAATATTTGTTGATGGCATGGGTTCAGGAGTTGAATTACCTGGGTTTAAATCCTGACACCATCACTGTTTATCTGTGGGGATCTCAGACAAGCTGTTCAACCATTCTGTCTGAGTTTTGTCATCTGCAAGTAGGATAATGATTATAACTACCTTACAGGGGTGTTGTAGAAACAATTAGATAAGGGCTACAAGTGCTTAGCATCATCCCTGGGACATAGTAATCATTCAGTAAATATTACTATTATTATTTATTTTATATAAATATAATATCACAAAACTTTCTTTTATTCATTTTTGACTTTTCCCTGGTTCTAATGCTATGGGATCTTGGAATTTTCCAAAAGACAAACCAAATAGTTGTATAAACTAAATGATTTGTTTCTAGAATTCACATTTCTTTCACTGCTTTATCTTTCTGTTGTTTCTGTAGGACTTCATCGTCACTGTAGTCTTTTCATTCTTATGGTTGGTGGGCTCATCAGCTTGGGCGAAAGGATTGTCCGATGTCAAGGTCGCAACGGATCCCAAAGAAGTATTGTTACTGATGACAGCTTGCAAACAGTCATCCAATAAATGTATGGCTGTCCACAGCCCCGTAATGTCCAGCTTAAACACTTCTGTGGTATGTTTTCACCTATGCTTTTATCTCTCAAATCTTTGTTTGCCGGTCAAGTGAATAAAATGTCTCAGAAGTCATATTCGAAATGTCTGTCTCCAAAACTAGGCTAATCTAAATGGTGCTATTTCACCTCATGTGCAAGATGATCCTTTGGCCTTGAAGTTTCTATTGTCAGAACCCATAGATTTCAATGCTGCGATTATGGAGTTCTTAATAAGAACCCAGCAGGTATTGGCAGCTGTTGCTTGAATGACAGTCAAGTCAAAATACTAAGCCAGAAGCAGATATAAAATCTGAACTTTAAGGCTGAAGCTTTCCAGAAGTTAAAAAGAAACATTTGATGGCATAGAGGTTTCCTGGGAAGAAAACATTGTCCAAGCCACACATACATCCAATTGATTGTCCAAAGAAAAATGTGCAGACTTAGTAGGGTACAGAAAGAAGTGCATCATATAAGAAAGCACTTAGTCTTTTCCATGTTCCCAGTTTAGTTTCTTGATAACTTCAGAAAAGCTGAACTATATTAGTTGAACATAGTCAAAAGTTATCATCATGTGGATAACTTATAGGAAGGCAGAAAATCTGACAGATAGTAAAGTCACTAAATTAGATTCTTATTTTATGAGAGTAAAAACTTGTGTAATTCCAAATTAAGAAACTGTGTCTGAAAAGGACAGAAGGTATAATGGCAGCAAAAAATTGTAGTTATTAAAGAATAAATACCTCAGCAGTTTTGCTGAAGGAACAATATTCTCTAGCAACCCCTAATATAATTATCTTTGCTTTAAGGTTAATTTATATTTCCACAGCTTTCTGAAATTTAATCTGAGAAGTCATGTAAGAAGGGAAAGAGGATTGCTAATCAGCTCCTGATGATTTGACTGTGAATCTTGCCTTGGTAAAATAGTAAACTTGGTAAAATCCATAAACTATGTAGTAGTTTCTCACAGTCATTTTTATTCATTGCTGGCAATACCTGTGGATGAATATTTTGAGATGTGCATTAAAATATATTCCACTGCTTCTGTAGTTTGTTTATAGGCAGTGTTTAATAAGAGTTATTGTAACCATTATCTCAAAATCTAAAAGAACAAAGATAAAATTACTTGATATATTTGTTAGTTTAATAAATAATATTCTGTATAAGTTATGACAGCCTGCATAGTTCATTCAATTCTATTTCTTTTATCTCGAAGAAGTTTTAGACTAGGATATAGGAATTTTGAATGAGAAACAATGTGACTTGTCTCTTAAAACTAAAACTGACAGTGGATGGAAACCAAATAATATGAGGTGCATAAGGACAGCACTGGTTCTGATATAGTTATAGATCCATATCAGTTAAGGGTCTTCTAGTTCCTAGTGACAGAAAGCTCAGTTCCAACTGGTGAAAGCAAAACAATCTTCATATCCTTAAAGTCTGTTCTTTACTGCTACTTCTACTACCAATGGCTGTATGCGTTAGAATGTTTGGGTTGCAAGTAACAGAAACAAACTCTAACTTCATCGGAAAAAAATCTTTGGAAGGTTAGGCTATCAAGTAGCTCAGAAAATTAATGAGACCTGAAGAAATGGATTCTAAAAAAGCAGGATCTAGAACAGGACCAAGGTTCTAGATGTCAGATACCAAAGAATAATCTCACCAAGTTCATATTAATGGCAAGCTGTATCTAACATTGCATTACTCTGCTCAAAATTCAAAGTTCCAGGAGAGAGCTCAAGTCATTTGACTGCAAGTTGGCTCTGCAAAAGAAATCAAATTTCTATTACCAAAAGCAGAGGAAAAGATTATTAATCTGCCAAAACACAACAATTTTTTTTCGTTACAAACTCATTTGGTTTCAAATCATATTAAGCTAGCTTTTGATGAAAAGTGAAAGTAATTTGAAAAAAAAAAACACTAAAAATGTGTCATCCAAGGGCATATAACCCAGGGCTAGGAAGTGAAAGGCTGGCAAGAAACTGGGCAGTTCTCATCCTTTCTCCCTTATCTCTGACTCCTTCTTCATGTCTGTTGCATTATTCTCTCTTTGAAGATGGAATTTTTCCTCTTTTTCCTGCTCATGCAAGAGTAGATAGCCCCTGTACAGGCTCTGACTTTATATCTCTTTTTAAAAAAATATATCTTGGACTGCACAAAAATTACTCAGGTCCAATCCTAGATTTCTGGTAGAGAAGATCCCATTA
This sequence comes from Rousettus aegyptiacus, assembly GCF_014176215.1. Classification (NCBI taxonomy): domain Eukaryota; kingdom Metazoa; phylum Chordata; class Mammalia; order Chiroptera; family Pteropodidae; genus Rousettus; species Rousettus aegyptiacus. The sequence continues at coordinate 106,923,791 of NW_023416307.1, read as the reverse complement.
CCCCATCTTGTGCCAGGGGTCCACCTTGGTCTCATCAGCTATGTCTGGGAGACTGGAGGAATTGGGTAATAGACACATGGTTCACAGAACCTACCCTACTGGGCAAGTGTAGGTTTTTGGGAAGGAGCCAAACACATACAATAGATGACTTAAAAAAGTTAATGGTGTAGGCAATAACTATATTTTCTACCTGGGTAACAAATTTACTTTCTTTAAAGTACCTTGGCATCTATGATTTCACTGTGACACAAACAGGTAGGTGAACCATCCAGATATTTCAAATGCAAGGAGCTAAAATGAAGGAATTTGCATAAGATTTCCCACGTAGTTATAACAATGCCAGATTAGAGTCAAATTCCCCTAATGCCGTTGCCACTCAAAAAGTTATGGGCACAGTTCTGCAGTTAGTCTGCCAGGATTTGATTCCCGGCTCCACTACTCGATAACTGACTGCTCTTAGACAAATTAAGCTTTCTAAACTTAATTTTATCATCTATGCAATCTATAGCTTTTTCCATCATCTATAAAATAGGAATATTATAGAAGAGACTTCACAGGACTGTTGAAAGGATTTGATGAGATAATACATGAGTACTTAGCACAGTGTCCAGCATATGGCATGTTCAGTAAGTTTCAAATGAAAGCTGCTACTAAAATGTATTCATTTTCTTAAATTTCATAGTGTTAGAGCCCAACAAAGGGAGAAATAGACTGTTTTTCTTCTTTCAACATTTCTTTCAAAAGTTCGCTGAGCATGACTATTCAATTTATCATTTCCACTTCTGTTTCTCCAGGCAATCTTGATATATCTTTTCAGGTTTCTAGATTTCATCTTCCCCTTTTTTCATGTTTTGTAGAGTTTCTCTTTCTGTTGTCCTCACATCTGAGCTTGAATCGAAATCCTTACTCCTATTTAAGTTGCAACAAAATGGCAAGAAAATATTCAAAGGCCTGCGTGCCCCTAAAATGTGCCAGCCAGGAGATTTGTGACATCTCTGTGATTAAAAAAAAAAAAAAGTGTAAGACATAACTGTTCCTTAAATATGCTCACAGGAAAGACTTAATGTTCTTGCTTTTAAGTTGCATTCCCCTGATTTCTAGGTTCTTCTTGAGCATCCTTTTTTCAGAAACCAAGTAGCATCAGGGGAAAGAAAGAAACCAAGTAATAGAAAACAGTTAAAATTACAGCCCTGGGCAGAGCCATCCCTTTATATTTGAAAAGATTCCTTGATAGCTTTTTTTACTCACATATTGACATATATTTACAGAGGTACAGTTTAACCAAGGTCTCCCCTGTGATAGAAAATATCCAAGTTATTGTACACATGGTTAAATGGTCATCCATGTAAATTAAAGTTTTTTCAGTGATTACCTAATTCATTTTGATAATGTAACTGTTACAGTAGTGTTAAGTGCCTTATTTATTTTTGTGTCTTCATCAGCAATGAGCCTAGAGCATAGCACAAAATAATATTAAATAAATGTCAGTTAATGTTAAAGAAAGGAAAGAGGTTGGAATAGGACAGATTGAAGAAGGAAGGGAGAGAGGGAGGTCCAAATAAACCAGTCTTCAATTAGGTCAATTAGGAACCTGGATACTGTTTTGGTCGTTGACATTTCTCAAGAATATGGCCTCACCATCAACTTCTGCTTCAGTTTATGCTATAGCAAAAGAGTCACATGAAAATAATTCATGGAAATGTTTTAGAAAGTGATTTAGAGCATAACTTACCAACCGATGAGCATTTACGCATATCCTCTTTAATCTTCACAACTATCTCCCAAGGAAGGAATAATTGTTCTCATTTTATATAAGGAAGAAAAAAAAAAGCTGAGGTCCAGAGGCTAACAGCCTTGTTTAGGTCATAGAGCAAGAAATTGCAGAACCCATTCCACTCTGGTTTCAAAGCAGGGATGACTCCAAGGCTGGTGTTCAGTTAGTGTACCTGATACACATGCTGCTAAAATATTGAAATACTTGGGTAAGTAGGCCCTGTTCATAGCCCCCAAGGACCCTCATCTTGACTAGAATAGCCCTCCACTCTCACCCCCCAGGAATTCTGAACCACCTCACCATCTAGCAATCAAAGGATAAATTTTGATCTGGTGAGGGACTTCCAATACCCCCCTACTCCAGAGCCATGGCTACTGTCCAAGACCATTTTGGTTCACCAGTGTCATGCTAAAGTGGTTACTAAATATACTTTAATGTCACCACAGCTTTGCATCGTACTATTGTTATCTGTCTCCAGTAGGGAGCTGTTAACGCTGATAATCTGTGGTTAATTCCCAGGTCCATCGATATGCCTTGGGAAAGGCTGCAGAAAGAGCTGTTCTATTAGAGGCCTCTTGTGGCAGTTAACAGTTCTGCTTCCATCAAACACTTAGGCCCAGAGGAAGTTAACACCTGGTTCACTGGTTTACCTGATGACACGCTTCTGGAGAATAAGATGAATTTCATAGGAAAGTCTTACATCCAGTTCTTGGGAAAACATTTTATGCTTCTCTGAAACCTGCACTTCATTCCTAGCCTGGATTCAGCATTCATTTCTGAATGTGAGAGGCACAGAAAGTACAGTTTTTCAAAGAGCTGGTACCTTTCTGCACATAAGTATACATGTGCTTATCTGCATGTTACCTGTACCACTGCTTACTTCAGACTTTTTCTTTAAGTTGACTCATTTTCTTTATATCAGTACAATAAATGGAAAAGTAATACCTCTGACCAAATGGTGAAGATAACTTTATAAATTAATGCACCATCATTAAAATAAAAATATTCAACCTTGTACCCCTTGAAGGTATACATCATAAGGAATACCTCATCTGAAGTGACAATGAGAACGTAGGTAAAGGCTCAGGCTATAGAGTCAGACAAACAGGGCTTTGAATCTGAGGTCTACTACTTACCAAGTCATGTGACCTTGATCAAGATTCTTATCCTTACTGAACCTCAGTCTTTACGTGTTTAATATGGGTATAATAATAGCACCTTCCTCTTAGACCAGCTGAATCAATGTACATAAGCCCCTTTATGCAGTGTCTAACATGTAGTAGACAGTCAGTAACAATCAGATATTCTAAATGAAACAGAGGTTCCAAATGAAAATTTGGAAGATGCCTCAACATTGAAATGAAAAGTGACTTCGTACTGTGAAGGATTTTTCGGAAATTGTGATTTTATTTGGGTTTCTGTCTAGTCTATCAAGTCTTTTGCTTTGGTTCCCCTTTAGGTCTTTGGATTCTTGAACTTTATTCTCTGGGCTGGAAACATCTGGTTTGTTTTCAAGGAGACTGGCTGGCATTCCTCAGGACAGAGATATCTTTCAGACCCAATGGAGAAGCACTCAAGCAGCTATAACCAAGGTGGCTACAACCAAGACAGCTATGGGTCCGGAGGCGGGTACAGCCAGCAGGCTAGTTTGGGGCCATCCTCTGATGAGTTTGGCCAGCAGCCCGGTGGCCCTGCCTCCTTTACCAATCAGATTTAAAGAGGTAGTATTTGCATTCTTCTGGAGATAGGCTTGCCACCTTCCACTTCAGTGGCAGGTGAATTTTTTAAGAGTTTCAATCACTTATTAATGCGGAGTGTTGAATGTAAATCAGAGATCTGTAATTCTCATTAAGGCAGAAAGGCCTGTGTCATGATAAATGGCACTTAAAGATGAGATGACATGAGAAGATATATTATTCATCATAGATGGCTAATTGGAGAGTACCTTGTTATATACACAGATACTTTCATGGTCATTTTGTATGTGTATTGAGATAATAGAAACATTTTATAGCTTCAAGTCTCTAGTAGTAATATGCATAAAGTAAATTAAATAGCACTGAGTTTTCCTATGCATTTTGGTGCAAAAGACACTTTAACAATTTATATAAAGCAATTTGGTGTAACAATGTGCATGTATTATTATTTTTTAGTTGCAGACCCTAAGTTTTAGACAATTACTCTGTGTTTTTTTTTTACTTGATAAATCAATGCTCATATTATTTAGTGCATGAATAGGTGTTTTCTGACAAAATGAACATTTCAATGGTATTTATGAAAACTTTCCAGTTTGCACCATGAATTTGTTAAATGGACGTTTAAAGAAATATATTCACTACTTTGTATACTTGCACATTTGTCTTTCTGGCTTTATCCAAATCTGAATGCACTGTAACTAAGATTTGAGGTTCTTTTTTTCTTATTAGTAGATATTCAGTGTTAATATATGGTAATTGCCCAATATTTATTCTATTTACTTAGGTAAATATTTACATTCTTGTAACTTTCTATGGTATTTTGTGGCTTTTATCTTATGGACTGAGAACAATACATCCAATAACTGTTTGTGTTTATGAAGTGCTGTTTTCTTACAATAATAGAGATGCAGGTATCAGACACCATAGTAAAGAAGCTATCATGTTGACATATCAATTTACAAAGGATATTCTATAGGACCTACACTACCAGCTAAACTTTTAAATTCTATTTGTATAGTTAATATGTTCTTCAATTTAATTATTAAAAATTCTCAACTCTCAGCTCAACTTACTAATTACTAATTCTGATTTGAGTGTTACCCATAAATTAAAAATTACTTCTGTGAGCCACTTGCTATCTCAAAGGGCATTCTCATGAAATAACCCCAGAATGTATGCATTATCAAGAAAATGCCAATCTTTGCCTCTTTGTTTTAACTCAATTGGAACACCAGGGCCCAACAGAGAGGAAAAATTGAGCATCTGTATTTTTAGGTAAAAAATATTATCAATGTATAAACTCATTGTGTGATCTGTGGTTTTGGAAACATTTTAGCACAAAACAGCCTTGTGTCTTAGGTGATATCTGTAACCAGTTTCTGGATCCTGTTGAATAAATCTGTATTGTAGTATGTATTTGACCTTAATAAAGTTATTGCATACAGTGCTGGCTGGATAATGGAAAATCACAGCAGTAGAAACTGGTTAGCTTTAACAATGAAAGAACAAGGAGTACATGAACAGTTTTTCCAATATTTCAATTTTTCCTTGTTTCATGAGCTCAGGAGTGTTCATTCATTCATTCTACCATTCTAGAACCTCCTATACACCCATCACTATGCAAGGCACTGAGGATATGATAGTGTGCAAAGCGGAAACATCCCCTTACTTTAAGAAGCTTACAGTCTATTAGATAGACATTAAAATAATCACATCCCAGTTATGCTGCGTGTGACAAAATGAGGCACAGGATTCCATGAGAACATTTATCACAGGGAATTGAGCTTATTAGAAAGGGGTCAAGGAGCTTCAGGACTGAAGACTGCACAGGGTTTCTCAAGGATAGGGCGTGAGTGAAAATACTCCAGGCAAAGAGCAGCCTTGTGAAGCTCTCAAATGGTAAGAGGCAGGATGGATATGCAGCATTCCCAGAGTGTAATGAGTTCCGGGGCTTTGTGAGAGGGGTGGCTGCTAATGGGTGCATAAATGAAACCTGGCTTGGATGCCATGATCAGGAACTCTGCCTTTACCTTAAAGACACTAAAGGGTAGCATTGAAGGATTTTAAGCAGGGGAGGGACAGTCTGCATTTTCAAAAGATCTCAGTGTGTTGGAGAAGAACAAGAATGAAGAACATCCTGGGGAAACATCCTGACTCTTAACATCTATTATTAGGCAGTGGGCTGGGAATGGAAGGAGGGGAACTGGCATGAGTTCTCCCCACATCCACCTCCCATTTCCTGTGATAATGGCTGGATTTGACCGCTTCTTTCAGCACTGTCCAGGAGGAAAGAGTTTCTAATACTGTTATGAACTCTCCAAAGCAGAGAAACCCTCATAACAAGTAGTTCTCTTTTTCACCAGCCTTAGCAGTCCCAAAGTACATCAGGGCTCTGGTAAATGCAAAGTACTACCTGCCTTGGTTGAGCTAGAGACATGCTTCCACACTCCACTGCAGATTCTTAGTAAGATGCTGCTTTAATCCAATGGGGATTCGCTAAACTGGTTTTACTCCTTCTGGTTTCAAGAAAATAGTAGTAGATCTGGCCTTTTAAAAGAGGGAGTAGTCAGTGCAGCAGGAGAGCCTAGGTCTATGTGTCCATAGAAATAATTTGGAATCATAGCTTTCCTGCTCGCTAGCTGCACTTCAGGTTTGACTTCACCTCCCTGAGCCATCGTCCTCAAGAAGAGATAAAGCAGAAAAGTAAGAAGGGTAGCCTCTGAGGTCTTACCACCTAGGCTAGAATCCCTGTACCGCCATTTACTTAACTCTCCTTTTGCTTCTTTAAAGCCTTCCCCAAAGTCCTGAGGCTTTTCTGAAGCCACAGCCTGAAGGCAAGTGCAGCATGGATATGTAGGGGAATTAACACCCCCGAGGGGCATCCTCAATCACTGGGGGATGTGGGCAGGTCAACTGCCTAAGGTGCTTAACTTCTCATTTATTCAGTTGTCCCATCTCTATCATGGGGAGAAAGATGACATCCCTGTCATAATGCAGAGTAGGATTGATATCAGAATGAAAAAATTAAGCCATGCCAAGGCATTAGAACAGTTTCTGGCACACAATAGGCACTGTCTGAGTTTGGGTTCCCCTGAAAGCAGGGGTAGGTGGTTCCGGGAGGCAGAAGTGAGGGAGGGGAAGAGTGAGACAGGTAAGGAGGTGAAGCTGATAATAGGTTGCATCAGTAGTACTGCTAGTGAAGGCTAGTAGGAGCTCAGTTCCATCAGGATCTCTGAGAATGGTTCCAGTAATTTTTCATCAAGGGGCAGGAACTGGAGTATTTATCTACCAACTCCGAACCCCCATTGATTGAGATTTGCCCACAGGGATGGTAACTTTCCCACATTTGCAGATTGCACTCACCGGTAGACTGAGCAGGCTCCTGTGGTTTCAGAGAATTAAGCCTTGCTTCCTAATCACTGTTCAGCAGTAGGCTTGGGGGTGAGAGGAGGGGAAGTGGCCTTAGTGCTAGCACTGCCCACCCCCCCATTCCTAGAGACAGTGGCTTGAGGAAAAATAAAGGGGGAGCCTTAGAAGGTGCATCCGTGAAAGGGGTCACCATCACCATGAGCAGGAGATATCTTTCACAGCTATGGCTGGAATCAGAAGCTAGCCAAGAGAAAGAAACATAGGGCATCAAAATCACCCACTACAGTGATCAATTACCATTACTATTATCGCTTAATCTGTAAAACGGGGATGCAGGTAATTGTATCTCCTGGGTAGTGACAAGAACCGACTTGGTCATGTGTGGAAAGGCTGACGAACTTTGAAGTACTCTACAAATGTGCTTAACTGGCTATTACATAGTATGAGTCTACTCCACACTTATATAAGCCAGAGTTTTTATAAGTCAAATTTCTAATTGTGCTGGGAAAAGCAAAATACAGCTCCTGACACCTTAAAGCTCACCCTTGAGATTGAAAGACTCAAATAATAATTAACTACGCAAACCAAATATGTAAGAATGAACTTAATTGTCGCTATGAAGAAAAGAAACGAGGCACAGTGGTGGGGAGGAGTGGAATATAGTGGTCAGCAAAAGCCTCTCTGAAAAGGTGACATTTAAGCTGCGACCTGCAGAAGAGGAAGGAGTCAATCATGGGGAGATTTTAGGCAGAGAGGAGAGTACATCCAAGTACTTAAGGTGGAAGACCACTAAGTGCCTCTGAAGGGCTGATAAGAGCAAAACTAGTGGAGCTGGGACATAACATGTAAGAGGAGCCAAGAACTGAGCTGCAGAGTTTGGAAGAACCAGGTTATTAAAAGCCTTGTAGAACATAGGGAACAAATTCTATTCCAAGCGAAGTGGGAAGTTACTATGCAGGTAAACAGGATGATGATATGATTTAATTTTCAGTTAGAAAAGGTTCTTCTATCGATTTCCTGGCTTTGATATACTGTAATTATATAAGATGTCAACACTGGGGGAAGCTGTGAGAAGCATTCATGAGATTCTAAGTACTATATTTATAATTTCCTGTAAATAGGGATGCTAAGAATGGATTAATTAATTTATCATTTATTTAATAACTATTCATTGAGTACCTACTCTGTGCCAAGCTCTGTTCTAGGTCGCTGGAGATATAGATTTAAAGAAGATAGATATTATCCTTGTGCTGCAGAGAGGGTATATTCAGATGATAAAGATATAAGATAAATTCAAATAGTGATAAATGCTAAGGAAAAAAATAAAACAAGATGACATGGAAAACAGTAATAGACTTGGAGGAGGATGGATACAGAATGAAATGCCAGAAGCCCTGGAAGGAGAACCTAGAAGCCTGAATTAGGATGGGAGCTCCATCAGCATTCAGCAACAGCTTAGGCTGGTTCTTAGGTCTAAAATATTGATGTGGGGAAATCTTCAATCCCAGCAGAAGTCTTCACTTACAGAGAGCACTTGTAGTTTGGTGATCATAGATCATAACACCTATGATTTCATTCAATCCACTTAACAACTCAGGTATCAGGTATCACTGTTTCCACTTGAAACTAAGTTTAGTCTCCCTAGAAGTAGTCTCTGAGACAAGAATTCGAGTACAGGTAAAGAGGTGGGGAAATGAACCAAGGAAGGAAAGCAAGCCAGTAAATCTTGCATTATGGAAAAGGTCACAGCTGTGTACAACTGGGGCTCAGTCTCCCTGGAGAACATGAGACAGAGCAGAACACCTCTCACAGCCCCAGCAAGGGCAAAGGACCTGTGGTATTTATTTACCAATTCTTGTCAGTCACTAAACAGCTGCTTTAGGGAAGTGATGATTTAAACCACACCTGTGCATGGGCCACATGTCTTAGCAGACCGAGACAGCTTGAGGTATCAGAGAAAGTACTAGCAGTTGGGAGTTAAGTCATGTGCATGCAATGATCAGTTCCAGAGGTTGTGGGTAAGCCACAGATAGTGTGTTTCATACTGAGGTTTGACTATGATAAATAGCTTCACTAACTTAACCCCAAGAAAAAGACTAGAATTTAAGTCCCTTTCCTGTCAGTCCTAAGATTTTTTTCCATTCGCTCCCAGTCTACCTAGTATATAAATATGACTTTAATCTCAGTATGAATGTGATTTTATCTAGCTGTCCAAAGAGAACAGTTTTTAATAACAACTGTAAAGTAATAAGCTAATTATTGAGCACTTACAATGTGCTAGCCACTGAGCTAAGTATTTTCACACTTAATCACAACACTATGAGCCAGCTGCTAGTATTACTCCTAAACAAGAACTTAGAAAACCTAAGTTCAAAGAAGTAAGATCACGACAAAATCCTTGTGATCAATTCCATTAATAAAAACGGTTCTTAATTGCTACTATTGATCAAGCGTCTACTCTGCACAGAGAATTATGCTTCACATTTTATGTCCATTTTCCTATTTAATGCTCACAGGAAATGCAAGATAAAATATTATTTTCATACCCATGGAGACAAGAAAACTGAGATTCATGAATATTAGATAACCTGTTAGCTCAAGATTACTAAGGTGGAAGTGGGCAGACCTCAAATTCAAATCCAGGTCTCTGTGTCCAAAACTCTTTGTTCTAAAACCACCTTGCTAGACCCCAACAGTGCTACTCAACTGTGCTACCAAATTTTAATGTGCTAAATGTGCTTCATCTGCTTGACTGGGTGCAATCAACAAAGACCCAGACCATCAAGTGCTTCATTTAACCTTCCATAGGGATGCTGAGTCACCCTAATAATCAGAAGGAAGGCTTTTGTCAGAATAATTTGCCACTATTAATAAAAATCAGATCCAATTCACTGAATAAGTTAATCAAGTCATTAAGACTGCTGAAGGTCCAGCTGAACTAAGAATGATTTCTTAACATGCTTCACTTGGAGTCTGAGCTTCACTGGGTTTAAGAACTCAGCTGAGTGCTCTTCAAAACCTGTTGGCTGGCAGCAAGTAGTTCCAAGGGTGGCCCTGGCTCCTCCAGTCCCCACCGGAAACTCACCTCCATAAATAATGTATACTGGACATAAAAAGCTAAGGTGAGAATACAAGATTTCCTCAAGTCCCGTGTTTCTGTGGAAAACATTTTAAGTCTAATTGAATATTTTCATTTAATAGGCAGGTCCCCACTATCTTCCCTGGTTTATTGAGCAAAACACATGAAGGAGGTTCTAATAAATCTAATAGGCTTCCCAGAGGCTGGGAAAGAGTTTGCCTTTAGCCTCTGCTCTCTTATTTATATTTTTTTATTACCTGACCTCTTGTAGCTTAAGAGGGTCTAACTGACTTGTGCTATGACCGACTCACTGGCTTATATAAATTTAAAGTTATCTCCCTACACATTAGGAACAATCTCATGTGACATGTTACCTGCTTTCTAATTTGCAATTAGAGAAACTGTTGAGTTTGTATTTTGCTTTTCTTATATTCACTTTGTATATAATATAAGAAAAGCAAAATACAAACTCAACAGTTTTTCTAATTGCAAATATTTTCCCCTCTTTCCTATGAACTGACATCTTTCCTGGTCTTTTCAGACATTTAAGTCTATTCTGATTGATTTCCACTGTCATATATTAGTTCTAGAATTTAATGTATTCCATAGCTGACATGTTGCCTTGAGTATTGCTGCCCTTTTTAAAAGTCCTTTGTTAATCTTGCTCTCTTGAAGTTCTTAGACTTTCTATTAAAATTTCAGTTAGTAATGATATATGCTTCCACAGAACTTAGCAGCATGATGCTACATGCACTCATGAGAAATGCATTTTTCAGCACAGATAATTGCCTCAGATGAGACCTGAAGTCCAGATCTATGTCTTCGGAGCTAAGAGCTAGGTTGTATCTTTAGGCATTAGTAGAAGTTGTCATCAGCTTTATCGATATAAATTGATCTCGCAAATTTCTAGCAGAAGAGTTTAGACATCAGCTCGTAGTTAGATAGGCCTGAATTCAAATTTTGATTTCATTATCAATACCAGGCTGTATGATTCTGGGAAAATGCCTCAACATCTCTGACTCTTCATCCATATAATGGGAGATAATGCTGTCTACTTCTATTCATTTTCTTTGACTGCCAGAACACATTACTATACACTTAGTGGCTTAAACAACATAAATTTATTATCTTACAGTTCTGTGAGATGGAAGTCCAACATAGGTCTCACTGGGCTAAAATCCAGGAGTTGGAGGAGCTAGGTTCCCTTCTAGAGACTCTAGGGAGGAATCCATTTCCTTGTCATTTCCAACTTTTAGAAGCCATCAGTACTCCTTGGCTCATGGCCCTTTCTCCACCTCCAAAGCCAATAATAGCAGATGAAGTTCTGACATTATATCACTCGGACCTCCTGTCTGCCTCCCTCTTCTACTTTTAAGGACTTTTGTGATTATAGTAGACCAGCCTAGATAATCCAAGATAATATAACTTTCAGGTTTACTGATTAACACCCTGATTTCCATCAGCATTCTTATTTCCCCTTTGTCATGTAACCCAACATTACCTATAAATTCTGGGGATTAGGATGTGGGCCTCTTGGGGCAAAGGGAGGGGGCAGTGGAGCTTTATTCTACCTACCACTCTACCCCACCAAGAAAAGATAAAATGATATAATGCAAATAAATTTCTTAGCAAATTTGCCTTGTCATCGTGCTCAATAGCAGAAAATGATGATCAAATTTGATAGTTGTCTCAATTGATAGTATTATTTATTCTGTTAGAAAATGATTTAGCCTATACCAGTAAAGTGTGGTAAGTGATAGCTTTTCAATGGTCATATATTGAGATGCCAGCTTTGACAATGCTCCCAATCAGGTAGTCCGTGTTTATCACATTCCCTGCTAAAGGTGCTCTAGCAAATTAAAATACATCATTTACAGATAGGATCCTCGAAGTACAAAATATTCATCCAGTCTAGCACATGGCTGGAGAATCAGCAGGATAAACACAGTGGTTGCCCCAGTGTTCTTACTACCCAACGGTAGAGAGTACATATAGACCTGAAATTACATTGTATGTCCATTTGTTTGCTTGTCCTTTATATCTCTTCCACTTGGATATAAATTACATAAAGAGCCAAGACTTTACTAGGTTGTGCATACCTTTATCCCCAGCATCTGGAACCATGCCTGGAATATACTAGGTACTCAATAAATATTTGTTTAACAAAAGCAATATGATACATTATGCAAGCTATTATGTTGCAGGCTGTTCATAAAATATGCAAACTATTATAATATAGTTGATATAACATATTTACTACCCAGAGAAGAAAAAGAATCTTAACTCTCCTTTGGAATGTTTCCAGAATGTTTACATGTAGTTTACAGTATGCCCACACAGAAAGGACCCCCTGTACTGTGGGGCCTGCACATCTCAGTCCTCCTCATCTCTTTTCCATCCACTGTACTCTTTGTTGTTATCCTATTTGCAAATTGCACCATCCCCAAGTTATTTTACAGGCATTACCAGAAGCCCATAGCTATGCATCATGTTAAAGTGCATCCATTGTAACCACTCTCCCGCCCTACACCCCTCCAACCCCCAATAAGTAATAAATAATCTAATTTCATATATCGATATGCTACAGAGCCTGTAAAAAAGAGTGGTAGAATAGAGGGTGCCTGGAGAGATAAGGATTTATACAGAAGCTACAAGGCCTAGTCAAAGTGCTAGGGTCATCTCTTTACCATGTAACCTAACATATCCTTAGGTTCTGGGGATTCCAGGCATTCTTAACAATAGCTACATTTCGAATGTGCCCCAGTGCACACATAGCACACTAAACTCAAAGTTCCACAACGCAAGTCTCACCTTTACAACATGGGACACACTGTTTTCTGTGTCTGTGTCTATGAGTTTTTATTTGTTTGTCTTGTTCATTTGTTTCTTTCAGTTTTATATCCCACATGGGTGAAATCATATGGGTCTCAACTTTTTCTGTTTGACTTATTTTGCTTAGCATGATAATCTCAAGATCCATCCATGTTGTCACAAATGGCAGTTTTTCATCTTTGCTTATGGCTGAGTAATATTCCATTGTATACATGTACCATGGCTTCTTTATCCAATCATCTATCAAAGGACACTACAGTCGTTTCCATGTCTTGGCCACCGTGAATAGTGCTGTACACTGTTTTCTACTAGATTCAATTCTGTGACATTTCATTGAACTTCATTTGTTTTTTAATGCTAGTCTTCACTCTCTCAGTCAATTCACATCCACTAATGGGTCACTAATGGTTGATCAGAATTATTATGGGGCCCAGTTATTCCTGACACACGCACACAGTTTTGACACCAGATCAGAGGTGTGGTTTAGTGAGCAAGAGCAAAGCTTAGAATCTAGAAGATTTTCTCCTGATCATAACCAATTCTCTTTGCCTTCACTACTTTTCTCTCCCAGTATGCATTGCTGAATCCAGCAGAGTCTTCATTTGTTGGGAAACAAAGAATAAATGGGAAGTGTGTTTTGTTGTAATGAACTAAGAGGGGATTTCTGGGTTCCAGGAGAGACAAAGGCAGGGCTAGGTACATCCTAATGAGGGGTTAAAGAACTCGCTAAAAGTCTATTTCTACTACCAATTTGGAGCTGCTTGTGGAAAACAAAGAATCCTGAAAGCCTCTTATGTAGAAAAGGGAAGGAAGGGCTGTCAACCAAACCAGTGAAGCCAGGTAAACCAACCCTCTCACCAGAAGTAAAAACTAGCAGCCTTCCTCTAATAAGAACTTCCCAGGAACTCAGAGGATTCATTACTACTCCTGAGCCATAGCCAGCCCAGAACAAATGAGGGAGCTAAGCATACACTCCCCTGGGGAGCCTCTTCCTCCTTTACAACATGGTTACTTCTTTTGGCAACTCAAGCGCCTTCCTGTATTTTCTGCTTATTTGTTGTAAAAAGTTATATAATCATAAGTCTCCCACATCTGACTTTGTAGACTGTACCCACAGAAGCAACCATTGTTTTCAATTTCTTGTAAATCCTTCCAGAGATGGTCCATAAAGATGTTTGTATTCATGAAATCCATTAATTCTCAATGGAGGCAATATTGTCTCTGAAGGATGAAAATTGTTTCAGGGAAAGAAAAGGGTGAAAAAAAATCCTATTCATTATATATAAAGCACAGATAATTCATTACATAAACAGATATACTGTATCTCTGTGATATTAAAATTTCATTGGTGAGGGCATTATGAAAACAATGTCTAAAAAGTTTTCTTAGAGCAGATATTAATGAAAAATAGGTTGATAAATGCTGATATAATTCTACTTTTTTGTATACGTATATACATAAATGTGAGCACACTGTCCTAGTACGCTCTGTTCGAGGAGGCAGTTTGTGGTAGGTTAGGAGCTTGGCTTGGGTTTCAAACTGTGGTTTGAATCCTGACTCCACGACTTATTAGTTAGGGGAAGCGGATCAAGTTACCTAATGTGCTCCTGCTTTAGTTTTCTCATCTGCGAAATGGGGGAGGGGGTGGTAATAGTAGTAGCTACCTCATAAAGTAACTGTGAACATTAGTGAATTAATGCATGAAGAGCACTTAGAATAGTGTCTGGCACATGAAAGATATAGATCCTTGGTATGTTACAATTCGTCCACTTAATTGTATATCATAGGAATTGTTCTATATTCCTTATAATGGCTTCATAGTATTTTTTTATGGACATAGCACAATTTATTTATACCAGGAGTGAGCAAATGATAGCCTACAAGTGAAATCCAGTCGGCCACCTGTTTTGTAAGTTAAGTTTTATTAGAACACAGCCATGGTCATTCATTTGTATATTGTCTATGGTTGCTTTCACACTACAGGGTCAGATACTATGTGACCTGCAAATATTAAAATATGTACTATCCGGCCTCTTATAGATAAAGTTTGCTAATAGCTAGTGACCACCTTACTGGCTAGTGCAGTTCTAATGGGTCACCCAAGATTTTGTGTACATTTTCAAGGGTTGAGAAAGAACACCACTGAGTACACAGTAGGTATTCACTTAACATCTGGGGAAATGAATCCCTGGGCTCCGACACCCTGTAACTTGTTCATTGAATTTAATCAGACTGTAACTAGCTCTACACTGCCCAGCTGAGGGAGTGCAGAATGGAATCAAAGCCACCTTTTTATCAGTAGTGCATAGGTTGCCAGTCATCGACCCACAACCTCACCCAGCTCACGGAAATGTTTAATCTGTCCCACACAGTGTTTCTGAATGATTTTTAATTAATGGTCAACAATTAAAATGCAAGAGATTTCTCACTTAGACCTCTTTAGAAAATTTAGAAGTCCCGACATTTACCCCTGACAGTAGTTGTCTGGAGCCGTGAAGTCTCCGTTCCTTTTTGAAGGGACCCGCACTCTCCAGGTTGATGATGTCCCCACCATTCCCTCTTGTCTTTCCTCCAGCTCCCTTCACTCATTTATCCAATAGCTGCCTGGTCCCATGGGTTGTATGAGCTTATAATAGCTACTCTAGGCCTTTGGTCCAATTCCATCCATTTATCTGAGACTTTCCCAGGTGCATGTGAGCACGTGCGTGCGCGCGCGCGCGCACACACACACACACACACAAATCTTACCTAGAGTTTATCCCTGTGCCTTACACCAATCACATCTTACACCTCTGTACTTTTGTGTCTTGGCAAATACTGTTCCTCTTATTTGGAATGACTTTTTTTTCTGTCTGGTTAACCTTGATTACTCATTTCAAATTCATCTAAAAATGTACCTTCTCCACAAAGCCACCTAGACTTCCCCAGGCAGAGCAAACTGCTTCCCCTTTCAAATGTACACTGCTGTCATCATTTAGTTCCTTCAGTCCTCTGCTCTGCACAAGGATCTTTCAAGGGAAAGAGAGCGTCTTACGCATCTTAGTATCCTTGAACCCCAGCGTGATACCCAGTGAATAAATTCTGAATGAATGAATGAATGAATGAATGAATTCTGAAATCTCAGTCTTCACGTCAGGCCTCCTACTTGGATCAAGAGAAACTGTCAATAGATTTTCAGTCCTCTGCCTCCTGATGTCTCCATGAAAGACCCTGAGGCCTTTCAGCCTGACTTGCCTACCCTCTCCTTCCCTTCACTTTCCCATCTCTCACCAAACCTATTACTCTTCCTGTTTTCTCTGCCTCTAGAAATGTCAGAGACCCTCTAAAAATTCCAGTTAGTTAGCCAAGCCAACAACCTGGGAATCATTTCAGTCCTTTTTGGGGAGGGACATCCCCACATCCTGGAGGGTATAAAATGTATTCCCTTATTTGCCTCCATGCTCCCATCATCCCTGGTACAAATGTTTGATTTCTGATCCTTATCACGGCCAACTCTTTTAACAGTCTCCAACCTAACCTGTTCTAACACCAGCCTGACCCACTCTTCACTATATCATTCTCCACTTTCTAACACATCTGAAACTTTCCCACAGCTCTCCATTGCCCTCAGGATAAACTTTAACCCACCAAGCATGGCAGAGAAGGCTTCTCAGTCACAGCCCAAATGGCCTCCTTTCCATACTTCAAAATTGTGCATGTTTTTTCCTCTGCTTGGAAGGCTCTTTTTCCCAGGACTTCATGCGACTGACTCTGATTATTTAGGAATTCACTCAAATGTCATCAGAGAGGCCATCTCTGATCCTCCAGCCTCAAGTTGCCCACCACCTAAATTTGTCACCCAATACTACTCCATAAAGATATACCAGATTTTCTTATCACAATCAGTAATTTCCATATTTGTATATTGTACGCCTTTCCTGATGAATTATAAGCATCATTAAGGGGGGAACCCTACCTATAGCCCTAAGTCCTTGACACAGTGCCGAACACACAGTTGGCAGCCAACCTGTGTTGGTTATTGAACATCAAATGATGAATGACTCTGTAACTGGGTAGATGGATGAATAGATGGGTGAATGTAAAAAACAAGAATCTATTCTAACTTGTGAAGCTATGATGAAATGGTTCCAAAATATGTTCCTGTGCATTCCTTCCAAAAGTAACACTTGTTCTAAATTAGGTATTTGAAAGAAACCTTGAAGTAAATGAAAGAGATAGGAATTCTTGCTGATCAATGAATGGTGTCAATGATGATTAGAAAGAGGTAACTGAGGTCTCAGCTAATTTTTATTTGGGATTTTTTTAGGTAGTCTGTGCTCCCTGAAACCTACAAAAGGCTTAACAACTTAAAATTGGTAGCGGGATTTGCTCAAGCAGATGTGCCATTTGACAATTTATCTTCATGACAGGTCCTGAAGAGTTCAAGTCAACTCACTGATTCCCCACTTTCCTACAGAGCTCAGAAGGAAAGATTTTGTTAGGGAAATTAGAATCCTCCAAATAGATTCTTCTGTGTATTAATATCTCTGCTGGGCTCCAGATTGGATATTTCTGTTTACAGCTTGGTTATCTTTATTTGTATCTGTCCAATTCCAAGCATGCCAATAAGAAGACATATTGTCAGCTGTTTTAAGTTTTAAAAGGCCAATTTTATCAACACAATATTTTTTAAACCCCACATGCACACTATGGTGAGAATGTGATTCAAATTAAGAAAAATGATAGTAAATATATATATATATATATATATATATATATATATATATATATATATATATATATATATCTTGCTAGTATTCTGGGAATCCAAGCCTCTCCGAGTTAAATCACATTCCCTTCAACAAAGGAACACCAGTGGAGATTTGTATCATATTGTATTTTACTTCTTCAGTGTAGATTAATCTCAAACTCTGACACAGCATAGAAAGTCATGGGTTTGAAAGTCATGTACTGGAGACATAAATGAAAAAAATAAAGGTCTCAGTGAAGGCTGAGCACTCCAGTCCCCTGGGGAAAGCAGAGGAGAGAAGAGTAAGGAAACAGACCATCAAGGAGAGGACTACTCATGGGTTTAGAGGAAGGGACAGCAGAGAACTAAAAGCAGCAGAGGATCAAAACACTCCCAATTACTAAGCTAAGCAGTGCTGCAACTTCCCTTCTCGGAAACACAGAAAGTGGCTCATTAGAAACCGGATCGCAGGCACACAATTTCTGAAAGGTTCACAGTAGAGAGGGAAAGAAATCATCACTCTATTATGTCTCCACTGGATAGCTGGTGCTATGGTTAGGGATTTACATCTTCATTTATTCTGTCCCTGGTGCTCCAAAGGATTTAAAACCATCCTGATTCTGTATGGAAACCATGCATACAATTTTCTTAAGAAAAAATTCAGATTTATAACTAATTCAGACTAAGGTTATTGTAGCTGGGGAAAGAAAGGAACTGGGCAGATGGGGCACAGGATTAGGAAGGAAAATGTTCATTATATGCCTATTACATGTTCGGTTTAAAGCATTAAAATGTGTTATTTTTTCAAAAATAAATTAAAAGTTTGAGTGTATATAGTTAAACACTTTTACATGACTTTGAAAATAAGCCTTTTCCCCATATAAGCTACCATTTGGAGAAAATGCAAGCGACCATTTCCTTGACTGGGTAAACAATTTCTTCTGTCTACCCGTCAAGACTCTTTAAGTATATTTTATGAAGTTGAGCATTCTTACTTGATTTCTTACCTTGTTGGCATTAAAATTCTAAATTAAGAACCCATGGGTGAACCAAAGAGATTCCAGACCCTCTTAGTGAGTAGTGGATTACTAATAATAACAAAGCCTAAAATCATGTTTAATTTGCTGAGTTAATCGACAAGATAATAAGCCTCGATTCTACATATATACATGTGTTGGCTGCATCACTGCAATTACATGGTGTGGTTTATTCATGAGGAAGGCTCCGGATTGCTCCAGTGATCTTTAGAACCAGTTCTCCCTTCTCAAATAAACATCAGAAAGGTCTGCTTAATGACAGTCACCAATGGAAAATTAAAGGTTCTCTCTTTTACTCCCTATTGCATTATAAGATAATTAAAGCCCAAACCAATAAAATGTTGAGCATTCTTATTCAGAAATTTAATTTTCACTACATCAGACTGGCAGTTAAATGATGTAGGCCACCTGCTGGCAATTTCACTGGATAGGCCTTTGATAAAGCCACAGCCTTTCCAAGTGATTTTGCCAATGGCCAACCAAAGAGAGGGAAAGGGCCAAAAATAGAGGACTATCTGCATCATCTACAGGCTCGGGCCCCAGTGCCTGTCAGTTTCTGGGTAACAAAGCCAAAAGAACTGTTTGATTAAAAACAGACAAACAAAAGAGATATTGCATAAAATATGTAACACAAGAGGGTCAAAATCTGCTATGTACTAACCATATTTCCATGAAGTTTGAATTTCTGCCCATTTGAGGAAGTGTGCTGGCTGTCAGCATAGGGGTCCCATAGCAGGATTCTATTATAAAAACAAGATCATTCCAGTGAAGACCATTATGTGATAACAACAACATAAGCATACAGAAAAGGGTGAGCAAAAGGTAGGTATAAAGCTTTTTAGAGAGAATAAATAAATAAGGACCTGACTACATAGTATGTGAAGACAACCGAGATAATGACAGGAATGCAGTGAAGTTCCATAAATGCAATTATTATTACAGGCAAAGAAGCATGGTGAGGTCATGAATGCTGTATGCTGTCAGTTCAGAAAACAAGCTCTTAAGAAAGTTATCCAAACTCCCTGAGCCTGTTCATAAATATAGTACAAGTATTTAAATAAGTTGATGTTCCTAAAATTACACAGGGACTTCCATTTCCAGGAGGATGAAGTAAACATATTTTCCTCGATCCTGCTGCTAAGTACAACTGAAAATCCTGGACATTATACATAAATCAAACATAAGTCTAAAAGATGTAGAAAGGAGAACAGACTGCAGGGGACCTCAGGACTCGAGCAACATGACAGTGAGTTCTCTGGAGCTTCTTTTTGCCACATATATCCCAGCCTGGGTGTCACCCACCTGAAACACCAAAGGGCCCAGACAAAAAAGCTCCCAAAAGACTGCTTTATCTAGCCAAAGAAACTGGAAAGGGACAATGTAACAGGACAGAAAACAGAAAATAACCGCTCTACTGCAGCTAAACATCCTTACAAACAACTGCGCCCCACCCCTACTCCTACCATCCTCTACTATAGCTAAACATCCTTACAAACAACTGCGCCCCACCCCTACTCCTACCATCAAAGATCAAGTGATGAGTTTAGAGACTTCACCATCTTCAGGCTGTTAAGAAGCAGCCCCCAACCACCACATAAGGGTGGTGTCAGAGAAGGATGAGAAGGTCAGAGATTTTGTTCTCAAAGGGTGTTAACTAGTCCTCCAACCTGCAAGGTGTCAGCTGAGACCATGTGGGGAGCCTGGCCTCCTACCCCAGCCTCATAATGAGTCACCCCTTCCCAACCTTGGGGAGAAAATTTGTTGCCAGAAAAGCTACTCTAACAAGTTAGTTAAAGGAAACTCTCCAAGCACAATGTAGTCTATATTTAATGTACTTAACTTGTTTCTTGTGCATCTCCCTACTAGAATGTATGCTGTGGAAGAGCAGGGCTCTTTATCAGTTTTTTTTTTTTTCCACTGTTGAATCCTCATTGTTTTTAATAGTGCCAGACTCATAGTTCTAAGTAAATATTTGTTTAGGAAATAAATTGCAAACTAATTTTTCTATGTGTATTGCAGTGTCCTCAGCTGTAAAATTAAGTTAATGATACTTTTATTCCATATTAATGTGAGGATTAAATGCAATAATGTTAAAAAAAAACATAACTTTCCTAAGATATATAAAGAACTTCTACAATGTAAAAAAAATGATTAAAAAGTGAGCAAAGAACTAGAATAGTCATTTCTCCAAAGAAGATGTACAAATGACCAACAGACACACAAAAAGATGTTCAACATTACTAATCATTAGAGAAATGCAAACCAAAACAGCAATGAGGTACCACTTAATTAGAATTGCTACTATCAAAAAAAAAAAAGAAAAGAAAAGGAAAAATGGAAGAGAGAGACAGAGAGAGGAAAGGAAGAGAGAAAGAAAGAAGAAAGAAAAAGAGAAGTGTTAGTAAAGACATGAGAAGTAGAAAATCTTGGTCACTGTAGATGGAAATACAATGGTACAACTGCTATGGAAAACAGTATGGAGCCCCTCAAAAAAAGTAAAAATAAAATTACCATATCATCCAGAAATTCTGCTTCTGGTTATATTTCCAAAAGAATTGAAAGCAGTGATTCAAACAGATACTTGTACACCTATGTTCATAACAGCATTATTCATAATAGCCAAAAAGTGGACAGAACCCAAGTGTCCATCAGCGGATGTATGGATAAACAAAAGGTAGTATATACATACAACAGGGAGAAGGGAAAATAATTACTGTTTAATGTATACAAAATTTCAGTTTGCAAGATGAAAAGTTCTGGAGGTAAATGGTGGTGATGGTTGCAGAACAATGCGAATGTACTTAATGCCACTAAACTGTACACTTAAAAATGATTAATATAGTAAATTTTATGTTACATATATTTTACCATAATTTTTTAATTTAAAAAAAAAGCACAACATGTGAAACCAAGGGTCTCGATTTAGTGTATGATTTTGATTTAACATGTATCCCCAACACTCAATTCAGTTTCTTCCCAGCATGCCCTGTAAGCCTCAGCCATTTCCCTTACATTGAGCAACTCCCTGAGACAGCAAGAAAAACAATGGCCAGGTCCTGACTGAGGGTCACAAGGCACAGTTTTGTTAAGCTGAAGAGAATATCCGTCCTGAGTTGTGTTTCAACTCCTGAGTCCTAAAGCAGAATGACTGTCAGGTCCCCATGAAATCAGACCGAGGGACACTAAATCAGACTGAGGGACTTCAAGACCTGAAATCGTGATTTCCCATTCTTATCTCACTCTTGGCCAATCAGTTTCACCCATAACCCCAAATCCCTTACTCATGATGACTTATGATTTTTGTTTTATAAAGCCTGTCTATAAACCATCAAAGTTGGATATTTTGGAGTACCAGTTCTCCGGATTGCTGCCAATCCTAATAAACTAATTCTTTTCTTCACTGCAAACTTCTGCTCATACATTTCTTTTGGTCAGTGTACAAAGGCAGATGAACTCTTGTTCACCTCAGTAACACTTGCACCATATAAACAACACAGAAGAGACTCATTAAGTGGTGGTTTATGGAGTGGAGCACAAAATTTATATTAGACAACCTAGTGTTTTTTGCCTATAATTATTGCTAAGAAAAGAGGATCTAGCTATCTAAGTAGGTTTCATTGTTCTTTCGCACCAGCTTAGCAAGATCGACTAAGAAAAAGGGACATGGCAGGGATAGGCCAATGGCAGTGGCTGCAGTGACACTACCAGCTAAAGGTTAAATTGCCACTGCCTGGAAACATAAGACACTATCTCAGCAGGAAGGAAAGTTTCTGGCATCCTTTTATTGTAGAAAAAGATCAGAACTGGGCGTAGAATAAGAGTATTAAATTAAGCCTTGAAAAAATCGACAAGAGGTATCTAAATGCCTCTAGTAGTAGTTTATTCAACAGTGTTTGAGGCAACAAAATTGAGGAAGAACTCAGTAAACAATTATTCCTAGAAAGTTCCCATTGGAAAAGAAAAGAGAATCTTTGCTAACAAATTGAAGACATACTTAGTTGGAGAAGTAAATTTCTGAGACTATGGGATATTCTTGCCTAGTGAAGAAAAGACAATGATGAAGCTAAGATCAGAGCCCTAGCAGGTCACTGAACAAAGTGGTGTTCGGTGGGGAAGCATGATGGCCATCTTCCTAGCCTCAAACTGAGGTGATCCAAACTTCCTGAAGTTCATTCTTCAAGTGAATTTATTTGGCAAAAGTTTTAATAAAACTTTATTGAAGTAAAACTTTTTTATGTATGTATACAACCATATGACCACCACCCAGATCAAAACACAAAACATCTCACTATCACAGAGAGCCATGCTGTTTCACAGTCACTGTCCCTTCCAGAGAGTAACCTTTATTTTAACTTCTGTCACCATAGGTTAGTTTTTGTTGTTGTCCTTGAACTTTACATAAATGGAATCGTACAGTACAAATATTCTTTTTTTATCTGTTTTTTTTTATTCAGCACGTTGATTTTGCAGTTTATTAGTTTTTGTGTGCATTCGTAGTTTTTTTTATTGATGAATAGTATTCCAAGTTGGATAACCAAACAGCCAATAAGCATATGTAAAGGTACTCAATAGCATTGTCATCAAGGAAATGCTAATTAAAACCACAGAACAAACAGAGCTTTAAAAAAATTGGCTATGCCAAATGTCCGTGATGAGGATGTAGAAAAATTGGAACTCTAATGCATCATTGATGGAAGTGTAAAATGAAATAATTCCTTTGGAAAAATACTTGGTAGTTTCTAAGAAAATTAGACATAATCTACCCTATGACCCAGTAATTCTACCCCCACATAAATGAGTGCATATGTACACAAAACTACTTGTAGAAAAATGTTCATAGCCACATTATTCATAAAATGAATAACCCAAAACCGGAAATAACTCAAATATCTAACAATAGGACAATGGATACATAAATTATAGTATTTTCAAATGAAGGTCTGCAGTGTGCAAAACACACTCTTTTTCTTTGTCATCTCTTTTTAGTGATCATGACACCCTCTTCTTGGAGATTCCATTTCATTCTGTTTCCTCTGAAAGCAAGACAAGATATATGCTGAACTTTCCCCAGTGAATATCACACTCTAGATTCTGGGCCACGCAGTATTCAAACGTCTAATTTAATAAACATTTCCTGAGAGTGATGTTAGACCCTGAGAGGAAGATATCAAGGTGATCAAGACATAGTCCCTGCAGAGGAGATAGTGGTTGAGAGTTTGATTCCTAGAGTCAGAAAGACTGGTGCTTGAGTCCAATGTCTTATTGCTATGTGCTCACGCCCTGGTCTGAGCTGCGTAAGGCATGTGCCCAATGCAAATAATAATAGTGCTGCCAAAAGAGTTGTTTAAGAAATGAATTAGTCTATGGCCATGCCACCTTGAACGAGCCCAATCCTGTCTGATCTCAGAAGCTAAGCAGGGTCAAGCCTGGTTAGTACTTGGATGGGAGACAACCTAGGAAGACCACGTGCTGTAGGTATAAAAATTAAACTAAAAAAAATAAGGGATTGTAAGATGACAAGGTCCTTGCAATCTGTGAGGTCAACCAAGAGTTGCCTCCCCTAGAAATAAAAAGGGAAGAAAAATGAAAAAAAGAAATGAATGAGAGGGTTCAAGTGATGGGCACAGCAAAATATCTAGCACTTAGGAGGTTTAAATCAATGCTATTTAATATTATTATTAAAATGCTCACAATCTAGTGAGGAGAAAAGACAAATAACTACAAATGTAAAATAGGTGATTGGAGGTGTTAATGCAGAGATAAAATGTGCTTTGAAGAATTGGAGAGAAGAAGAGTTTAGTTTAGGCTAGAAAATGTTGATTAAATTTCTCTTAGGATTTATAAAGAATTGGGTGTCAGGTTGGCAAACAAGAACTGCAGCTCTTATTTTAATGATTAGATGGTGCAGGAAGAAGCAGCTGATGTAATGAAAAGAGCATGAAGTTTGAAAACTTAGAACCTTACATTTGAATCTAGGCTCATTCATTTCCTAGTCATAAGATTTTGATCAAGTAATTTGGTCCCTTTAAGCTTTAATATCATCATTTGTAAATGATAATTCCTGTTTCTAACAGCTGTTGAGAATTTAAAAATACATATTTATCAAAGACCTGGCACAATACCTGTTACTCAGTGCATAAATTTTAACAGTCACCTTAACTAAGTGAGAAACTAAAGGTCCACACACACTGTTCCTCTTGGGGTGAGACTGGGGGGTTCTTTCCAAAAAAGTAATATATGACTAATCTGGTGGCATTTGCCTACAGCAATGACTTTTACAGCGGCCATATGACACTAAGAAAATCCAGCAGTTCTTTCATCCAGGGAAATGCACACATACATGAAAATTTTTGCTTAATTTCAAAAGGTTCTAATATTCCCCAAAACATAACTCATGGAGCTTCTGAGCTTCCAGAGGCTCCAATGAATAACTTAGCACCAGAAAAAAAAACATAAGCCAAACCATCAAAAGCAAGTCTCTTAAGACCTCCCTCCTGCTATTTCATTTTGGCTGAGTAGGAAGCAGAGCAGTGGGCCAAAATATGAGAGCGAACCTGGCAAAAACTCTCCTACGATTGCATTTTGTTCTCACTCAAATAGTTTACTAAACCTTAGGCTTCGTTAACGCTATGCAAACCTTGCACTGCCTCAGTCTGTTGAACCAACAAAGAAGAGCTCCTCTGGTGCAACCGTCCGCCAGGTGGTCTGCGTGCTTGTAAGGAATCCAGACAGAGTCCTCTGTCAAATCTCTGCTTGCCGTCCATACATTTTCTTTCCTCAAACTGATACCTACCTCAGTAAACTCAAGTGCCTGCATATTGCCAAAGGCCAGTTTGACTAAGAGATTTTGTTTTGTTTTGTTATTTTTGGAGTTAAAAGGAAAGTTTACTAGAAAAGGGGTTACACTCCACAGGCAGAGTTTGGTCTCTTCTCAGAAGCAGAGAGTGAGACAGTAACAACAGAGAGCTGAGACAGTGAGAGAGACAGAGTAAAGGTATCGAAAGAGACCTTGAGTGTTCAGGAATTTCACTTTATTTGTCATTCTTTAATTCCCATTTCCTTTGATATGGCTATACAGTGAGGAAGGGGAAAAGATTTAGTTTAGCTGAAAAGGTAAGAATATGTAAAGTGAAAGGCCTGCCTTTAATCTATAGGTTCCCCATAGTTTTAGCCAAAGGGAATGAATGACTCTTGGTTCCTGTTCGCCCTTCACAGGTGTGGAGAATGGGTTGTTAGCAATCACAGCAGAAATCTTCCTTTGTTCTGAAGGTGTCCTCCAGGCCTGGCTGCAGGGCTAATTAGCATATTGCAGACTCTGAAAGTGGTTTGATTAACAATTTAATTCTCTTGCCTCCTCCCTACATTATTCCCACCTCAGAGATTTCATTCCTTCATTTTTAAAGGGATGTGGGATGGAGGTCTGTCTTCTGTAACTTCTTCAAAGCTGAGATAGGTCTGTAGTCCCTGCCTGCAATAAAAATCTCTAAAAGCCTATTCTAAGGACCCTAGAGGCAGAGAATGTGAGGTCCTTCCAGCATATGAAGTGGTAGGAAGCCTCACAGCCTAGAAAATGTAAACTGTGGCTCCAATAGGGATGCAGGTGGGGGTCCTGGTTCCGCACTCTCAGAAGAGGAATGGCAGCATGGGTCTGGGTCCATCACTGAGCATGTACGAGGATTTACCTGTAGCTCCAAGGGAGAGAGACGCACAGAGAAATTCAAGGATAGTAATGGAAGACTAGTCCCGCACTGTAGGAGAGGCAGACCAGGTGCTCAGCTCTGAGCTATTTGGACCCACTCTGAGATCCCTCCTGTGTCTCCGAGCCAATAGAGAAATCAAAGAGGGATTTTCATTCAAAATGCTAACTTTATAGTCAGCTCTTTGTTCTGCTTCTGTAGATATGCTCGCTACCTAGGCTGAAGGGTGGGTTGACATCAAAATTAACTAAAGACTCATCCTCGTTTGTTCTGTCTAGATCACAGATATATTGTCCGAATTCCTGTCTGAAAATCTCACACTCTGTAACCCATAGCAACTCCAGTGGTCTGTAACCGCCTGAGGACAAATTAAACTATCCGCTCATGCCAGCTGTAACTGTGCGAATAAGCCCTATAAAAATAAGATTGCCCCTGAGCTTGGGGCCCGGATCTTCAGAGCGCTAGCTCTTTTGGGACAACTGGCATAATAAACCTGAATTCTCCAACCCTCCGAGTGGTGCTTGATTTCTTGCTGGTCTGATTTTCTGCAACAAAATAAGGACACTGATACAGGATATCACTTGTAAAATTCTTACTCTTTTAGCAGGAAATGATACCGGACATCTCTTGGAGAATTCTTAATTTTTTCAGTAAACCTAGTTTAATTTTCTTTCCTCCTTTCTTTAGGAAAAAGGCCTTCTCCCTCAAATCTTGATATTTGCCCCAAAACTGGTAACTCAGATCCTCTGGCTATTAATAAGGGTTATTAGCCTATTGTTAAGCAGAAATAGTGTTAGGCCAGACAGGGCCCTCAGAGTCGGAGAAGGGGAGGGGACTTTAGGCCAAGGGTCTTTTTTTTCTCTTTGAGAAATATATTAATCAAGCATGTTTCCCTTTAATGGCTTAATAGGCAAATCAATAATAGAAGTTAATATATACATGATTTAACTACAAGTTGTATCTTTTTCTTGTCTAGGGACTGAGGGGGCACTTCAACAAGAAACCCACCCTAATTAAGGCAGAAAGGGAGAAAGCTTTATGAAACTCCAAAAGGAAGAGACGATGACCCTTCTCAGCAAGAAGTAGATAGAGAAGAAGAGGCCTCCCATCCCTCAACATCCATACTAATAATAAAGGAGACCACACTAATTGTTAGGGGGTTTCGGGTCTGCTTGCGAAGACACTAAGGTCATCCTATCTTAGAAGGGGTCCACTATAATCTGCCCACAATTAAGCAAGCCAGAAGGCATGTTTAGGCTAAAAGTAATTTCCACGAATAAACAAGTAAGCAGAGAATTAGGTACCAGTTTAGGCCAGTCACTCACACCTGTACCATGAAGACCCAATGACCTTCATTTCGCCTGAGCCTCATTATACCATCATTATAATATGATGCATATGCCCAGAAGTTCATCAATATCATTATAATAAACTGAATTTTGGGAACAAACATGCATAGAAAGCAAATGATGAATCCTGTCAATCTTAGTTGTCAATCAAGGAAACCCACTCCTCTAAGAAAAGTAATCACCCACAGCAAATAGGGATAAAAACCCCAAAGGCTTTGTTACCAGGCCTTTTGAGCCCTGCTTCTCTTGCTCAGGCCTGCTTCCATGTCTGGAAATGTACTTTCCCTTCTAATAAAGCTTTTCTTTTCTGCTGTATTTCAGTACCTTGCTCAATTCTTTGTTTGAGACATCAAGAACCTGGACAACGCACTGGAGAGGATCCCCACTCTTTGGTAACAACAGGACAGATAGGAGATGAGTTAGGCGAGTTCAGTGGAGTTACTACTGTGACTCCTCCTCCTTCCTGCTAGAAAAAGGCTAAGGGGCAAGGTCAAGGAGTAAGTCCAGGCAAGCTTCTGCAGCCCACTGTTTCCCCAGTTGCAAGCTCCCAGTGAAAATGAAAGCAAAGGGTTGAGAGGAAGAAATAGAGGATTCCCACGGGGGCTTACCCATCCTGTTGTGTCCAAAAGGTGCTGCTCAGTCTTTTAATTTGGAGTTTGGATGGGGTCCCTCAGCAGGTCTTCTCTGCAATTCCGATGGTGACCAAGTCAGGAAAGTAAGAGGAAGAAAAGTAGAGAAAATAGACAGTACTAGTGGACTCCTGATCAGTTAGAGAACAAGTCTCTTACCAGCCCCCTAGAAATGATGTCAACCATTTGTCCAAGGCCAATTAATCTGCACAGCCTAGGGAAATGAATCCCAGCCGCTCTCAGATGAGAGGAGCCATGGCGAGCTTGGGTGGGACGAGTTTATGTCCTTTGGTCCCTTCGTGGTCAGCTAGAAAAGAAGATGCAAGACAGGGCAAATTTCCCCAAGTGGTGGGGAGACCAAGCCCTGCAGAGAGTCCTTTGGCAGAGAGTGAAGAAAGGATTCAACACATATGCCAAAATTAGAGTCAGAAGGAAAGTTTATTTAAAAAAAGGGGTAACATTCCACAGACAGAGTGTGGTCTCCTCTCAGAGACAAAGAATGAGAAGGACCAAGAGAGGCTTGGAAAGATAGCAAGTAGAGGCAGAGATTTTGTTTTTAATGTTTTTGTTTTGTTTTTTGTTTTCCATATGGCTTGACGTTGTATATAAACAGCCTAACTGTTCTATTATATTGTGAAATTTGTTAAAGGAAAAAATTGTATATTATCACTGAACTGTCTGTAGATGCTGCTATATCTTTTAAGAATGCCAGCTTTGATTCTAGCCTGATGAAAAGGTTATCGATAAACCTGAGTCCCAGGATTTTGCTTCCATCACCATCATCATCATTATCATCATCATCATCATCATCATCATCACCATCATGCTGTTTTTTACCCATTTTTACACCCCTCTCTCCTATTCCATTCTCTGTCTTTCTCTACATCCTGGTAGACTCCGCCTCCCAGGCTCCCTTCCTGTTTATGTCCTGATTGATTTAGTCGATGGGAGACATAGGTTGGAGATCAGAGCATGGGGTATTTCTTCCCCCTCTCTCCCTGCTTTATGTGATTTTTAGCCCTTTAATCACAGCTTCCATCAAGTAGCTCCTGCTTCAAGAATCCAGCTCTCAATGGGCTTCATTATACAATGTTCTCTCCTTGACCCTTCAGGACTAGGAGTGGTAAGTGTCCCACTCTCGTTAGCCTCTGGGTGCCTCAACATTCATGTTTAGTTTCCCTGCCCGCGGGGTAAAGCTTTCATGGATGTCTCTGGTGCCATCTGAGTTATAGTCTGTGTGCTGCCAAGACCCTGACTACAGTCATCTTTAATATCATCTTCTCTATGACCAACATGTACTGATTGCTCTTGCGTATTATACACTGTGCTGAGTGCTTCACCAATGTTAATTCATTTAGCCTTCACAATAGCTTCATGAGGAAAGTATTATTTTATAGATGAGAAAGTTGACTTAGCAGTTTTTAAAGATTTTATCTCAGGTAACACAACTAGTAAATAGAAGAGTCAAAATTAAAATTCAAATCTTTCTACTTTAAAGGTTTTTTTGTTTTTGTTTTTGTTTTTTTTTTTTTTAATACTACTCTTAGTTCTCCGATACAGTCTATGTCAGAATCATGTGGAATGTTTGTTACAAATCCAGGTTCTAGGAAATCTATCCAGAACCCTCTGCTCTGCTGAGGAAACCAGCTTTAGATTTTAACTTGAGCAGTGAAGTTAGCCCAGAGTCAGCACCTGAGCCAAGGGAGCTAGTTGTATAGGCTAACTGACAACCTATGGGGTGGACTAGCATTAAAACTCTAACCAAGATGAGCAACAGTAATTAGTGAAGCCAATGAAACTCTCTCTCCCTCCCAAATTTAAATGAAACACGCTAAGAAAATTAGTAAAGGGAGGTAAAGGGAGGAGAGGAAAAAAAAAAACATAAAGAGAAGCAAGCAATAAGAGAGTAACATGGCCATATGGTGGAAGAGTGACCAGTGATGCACTAAGAGCATATCCCTGGAGCCAACCTGAAGCCTGAACGATGGCTATTCTTAGATTCTCTTGAGATCTATCTCCTCCCACCCATCAACCTACCAGTGATCTCAGTAATCACTGGTCACGTCCTCCCTGACCCAGACTAATTCGACTGAGTTGACGCATCCTCTAGTTTTTACAGAAAGAGCTCTAAGCTAACACAAGAGAAACAGCCTTTCTACCAGTCTTCTTGCATTTTCTCTGCCTCTCTAAACCATTACTCACATTGAAGCTGGAGGATTTTTCCAAAATATAAATCTAACTTTATTAACTTCCTTGCTTAAAACTCAAAAATTATTTTCTATTATTTCAACATAAAGTAAAAACCCTCTGCTGTGGCCTACAAGTTCCTGTGTGGTCTAGCCACCACACCTCCTCTTCATCTTCAACTAAAGACTTTCTCCCCCTCCCCTTTCTTTTCTAGCCACATTGACCTTTCAGTCCTTCCTATTCACCACACTCTTTCCTGCCACTCGGTTTAACACAGGCTATTCCGCCTACGTACAATGTGGATGCCTTGCCTTTTTATCTACTTAACTCCTACTCATCATCAAATATCACTTCTCCAGGGATGCATCCTTAACCTCCCTGACTGACAACAATCTCATGGCACTACCCTTCATGATATTGTTCACAAGTGTAACTGTCTGTGTGATTACTTGATTAATATCAGTCTTTCACACTAAGCTCCCTGAGATCAAGATCTCTATCTAATTTTGTTCACTGTCCCCAGTACCTTGTAAGGTGTCTGGCCTACCGTAGATGCTCAAATATTTGTTAAATGCATTAATGGTTTATTGTCTACATGTGGTAATAATGGATAAAGCTCTTGTAAAAGTGCCATTGTATAGTCGTCATGGAGTGAATGACAATAGTAACAGTGGGAAAGTGGCTGTTGCTTAGGAAGGGCCAACACACAACAGGAGACCAGAGTATGTGTGGCTGCACGCTCAGTACCCGGGACCAAACACACCACTTGGAAGGGGAGCCCAATCCTTCGGCATCTCCAACATCTACCTTAGCACCTAAGAAAATGCTCAAAAGGTCAGTGGTGCTTGGCTCTACTTTATTGGGTTTCATTTAAGTTTGCAGGTGTATTTCCAAAGAGTTCCTGTCAATAACTTCATAGTCAAGATTTTGCAAGTTCGATGCCTATTATGCACCCCAATCCAGCTTTAAATTGAATTGGAAAAATAAAGAGAACAAATTTTCAGCTTAGATTGCAAACTGAAAAGATGATACAATTAACACAAGTATCTTTGCCTCTTGAGAAACATTTGTGAATCAAAATTGGTACTGATGTTAACAGAATAGCACATTCTTTTAAATTATCCCTGACAGAAGAAAATTGTTTCAAATCATTTAAATATGTAAAATTATGGCTAATAAATGAAAAAAATTTTTTTCTGATGTAATTCTCTTTAGGGCAGCGGTTCCTAACCTTTTTGGTTCCAGGGACCGGTTCTCCTATGAGAATCTAATCCTGATGATCTGAGGTGGAGCTGAGGTGGCAATGCTAGCGCTGGGGAGCAGCTGCAAACATAGATGAAATTCTGCTCCCTAGTCCACTGCTCACCTCCTACTGTGTGGCCCGGTTCATAACAAGCCACGGTCTGGTCTGCGGCTCAGGGATTGGAGACCCCTGCTTTAAGGGACCTGCTTTAGTTCAAAAACTTTTCTGAATACCTAACAAGTGCTAAGTATTCTTAAGTATTCTGAGTAGCCCAAGATGGGAGATATAAATATAAACTGCACAGCTTTGCTTTCAAGAGCCTCAGAAACTGATGGAGAAGATCTTGACAATAGAAAATAACAGTATCCATGTTGCACGTACATGTTGTGCAAAGTGAAGTGATGATG
Organism: Rousettus aegyptiacus; assembly: GCF_014176215.1. NCBI lineage: Eukaryota > Metazoa > Chordata > Mammalia > Chiroptera > Pteropodidae > Rousettus > Rousettus aegyptiacus. The sequence continues at coordinate 106,891,762 of NW_023416307.1, read as the reverse complement.
CATTCTTTATCCTATGAAAGAGACAATCATGCAGAGTTTTTAAAAAATCAAGAGGAGCTCACCAAGAAAACCATAAAAGGTCAAAGATATCAGAGAGTCCAGCTTCCTCCTAATTTTACAAGTAAAAAACGATGAGGCCCCTAAAGGTGATGATCTCTAGACAAGTGATGCCAAAGCTAGATCTTCAACCCAAATGTTCCTTTTAAGGATGTGATATGACTAAGAATATGATATATCAAAGATATGACCAAGTTTTATTGTTCTTATTTGCTTTCTCCAAACCACTTTAGCCATTGGGGGCTGAAATATCAAGCAAACATTGATTTTCTCTTTATAAAGGAGCAAGATGCATATTCCTACCTCCCAACTCACTCATTTCTAATCTCCTCATATATCAGGTGAAATAACTTCCAAAAATGAAAATCCAATCATGTCATTCTTCCTTCTCAATCAATGTCCTTAGGATAACAATGAGTCCTTCATAAGCCTCAGCATGGTTGGGGCCCTGGCCCTTAACTGAAGTCTTATCTTCCACCACTATCACCTTCTTTCTTCAGGTTCCGGCCAACTGTGCTTCTTTGAGCTCTTTAGTCATGCCATGCTTTCTCCTACTTCAGGGCTTCAGCACACACTGTTTCCTCTGCTTGGAATACTCTTCTTCCTTCTCCACCTACTGATTCATTAGGCTCAGATTAAATGCCATCACCCTGACCTGTAGATTGGGTTAGTCTTTCCTTGCACTCTGTTTGTGCACTGCCATTACTCTTCATTGAATTATCTGCTTAAAATCTGTCTTCTGCACAAGACGCTAACCCCCCAAGGCTATAGGAACATATCTCTACTGCATTCACTGATGCATCCCCACTCCCCACACAATACCTAGACTCAGGTAAGCCAAGCTGTCAGAGCAAATAAACCTCAAATCCTCAGCATTTTACAGAATAAGAAGTTAACTTTTCTTTTTCATGTGACAGTCCAGAGTGGGGCTTTCTGGTCAGTGGCAGTTTTACTCCATATGACCATATAGGGACACAGACTGATGTGGTTTGTGGCTTCCAAAATATCCCTGATAATTTCTATGTTAATTGGCTGGAACTGGGAAAGGTGGTGAAAGAGCTTGCATGGAATGTGACTGCTTCTCTTCTACTCATTTTCCTTTAGGGGGAATTCAGTCACATGGTCACATAAAGAAACAAAAGACTAGGAAATTCGGGTCAACCATTGTCAAACACTTCTTTATGAAGTGTCAAGGGGAGAAATAATTCTAAAAGACAGATGGCTGCTCCACTAGAATGCTCAGTGAATATTTATTTTAAATAATTAATTGTTAAGCCATTGTATTGTTCTACTTTAGATGCTGATATTAATACCCAAACTCCCAGAATCATTTTTTTTTTTATTTTGTTGGCAGCATTTCAATATCCAAACAACTGGCTTCAATAAAAGGTAAGGTGCGGAGTGACTAAGATGTATGAGTTTATTCTCTACCATGACAGCATGGCAAGAGTTAAAAATGATAGAACATTAAAGACTGTCAAAGATGTAAAGAAACTGGTGGAAAAACCATCAAACATTCATGATTTTTTTAAGATGTGGAAACTGAGGTCTATTGATAGGAATTAGCATACCCAAACTTAGACGGCCCACTAACGGCCAAGTTATGATGAGAGCATGGATCCCCTAACTCCTAATTCAGTATTCTTCCCATGGGGCACAGTTGCCTCTCCGTGGACAGCATCCTCAGTATATCCAGAGTAAGGCCATCAGTATCAGACTCATGAATGCTCAGTGGAACTCAGGATGCCATCAACCCCCTACTGCCTCTGCTGATTGAGTGAAAACAGTGTGGCCAAATCCCAAAGTGTAAATATTTGCCCTCAGAATTCCATTTGTGTAGATAAAATATCTTTAGAGCTAACACTATTGCTATGGAAATAATAATATAAGAAAAAAACACCCATGTACTTGGATCATTATCTTATTTTAAAATACGTTACTTAAAATGTTTACAGACTAATAGGCATAGCCGGATATTACTACACTGAAGTTGTCTTTCCTCCTAGATGGCTGGCCATTGTCGCCAAAGGAGACTTCTCATATTTTTATTTAAATAAATCTTCATGGATGAAAGTATTATTTTTATACTATTACAACACAAGAGATACATAATCTCTGTTTTACAATTTATGCAATGTCAGGTACTTTTGATAATTTCCATGACACCATCGCATCTATGACATGATAAATATCCATGACATTTCTACTACTTCCTCCCTTTGGGAGGTTGAGGGGGAGTTGTAACTTTATCATCCTCACTGTCTCTGAACGCACGAGCGCGCGCACACACACACACACACGCGCGCCCCATTTCTAACATCACAATCTTTACATTGGATCACTCTTCCAGTTTTAGCCCCATGCCTTAAGAAAACACAGGATAACCATGGCTCATCTTCCCAGAATGTATTTTATTCAATGGTAAGGAACTTTAAATGTTATTCATTGAAATCAGACATGGATAGATAATGGAATAGAAGTCAATATGAAACCACATCTTTTTCTGGCTACTTAGGCTTATGCCCTTGATCTTTTGGAGGGTGTGAATGGAGGATGAGTACGTATTTGCCTCTAGCATCCAAAGTAATTTTATAGTGGAAAAGTTTGAGAAGTACTGGAGTATTGGGAAAACTATTGATCTAGCAAGAAAAGAGCAGAGACCTGGTTTTTAGTTGCCATATACTAGCAATATGAACTAAGAGAAAACCACTTTTTTCCTAAATTCATTTCTTCTTTTTCAAAAATAACTAATATTAGGAAAAGTTCTAAAATGAGGTGATTCTGACATGTTCCCATACTGAGAGTTGTGTTTCTATTAAACTAAAGTATCAGGAGCTCACTAGATCAAATATCTAATGTTTCATGTTTCATGTTCCAGAGCATGTGAAAAAAAAGAGAAAGAGAATTTTTCTGAAGTTTAAGTCAGCTCAGTTCAGCTAACATATACTGAGGCCTACAACATGCCAGGGCCTGGGAATGAATGCACAAATACACAAGAAGCAGTAACTGTTTTCAGAGAATATGCAGTCTATAACTATGCTGTCCAATATGGTAGCTACTAGCCACATGTAGATACTGAACACTTAAAATGTGTTTAGTTTGAACTGATATGTACTATAAGTATAAAATATATGTCAGATTTAAGAGACTTAGCAGAAAGAACCGTAATACATCTCAACAATTTGTTCATATTGATCATGTTAAAATATTTTTTTGATATATCAGGTTAAATAAAATTTATTATTAAAAAAATTTATCTGTTTCTTTTAACTTTTTAATGTGGCTACTAGAAAATTTTAAATGATCATGACTCACATTATATTTCTTTCGGACAGCACTGATCTAGAAGGTAATTTGACATAAACAGAGTTTTGCAATGTTGCAGTGTGAGGTAAGTTAGGATCAGTTTACATATAGGGAAGTGGAGAAAAACAAAGATAGGACATGTAGCCCAATCTCAGGGTTTGGGAACGAGTCTTACAGAACACACGGCCTGAAAAACAACATCTAGCGATAGTATGCATCGTGGTGAGGAACCGGACTAGCTGTTTGACCTTGAGCAAGCTGCTTGACCTCTCTGTGCCTCAGTTTTCTCTTCCATAAAGTGGGGATGATACTGGGACCTACCGCCAAGGACCAATATAAGAATTAAATGAGTCGAGTCACGCCCAGCCATATAGCATATGGAGTGTGAGCTCCATAATCTTTCATTGCTACTGTTCGCCAGAATGCAAGCTCCAGGAAATCAAGGGTTATTTTCTTGATACTTCAAGGGTTATTTTCTTGATACTTCTCACTGCTCTATCTCCACAACTAGGGTGGGGGCCTGGTGATAAGTACTTGCCAATAGACATTTGTTGGAGGAAGAGTGTTTAAGAAACTACACACAGTTAGACATAATTAAAGTGTAAAAAAAAAATGAGGCAGTGAACAGCAGGAGAGATGAACATGAAGGGCCCCGTTTCCATGCCCTCTCCACAAACCCATTCTAGAGGCAAGAGAGCCAAAAAATGTTGCCAAAAGGGAAACATCAATCCTTTGCATTTTTAATAGCACTTAGCCCTTTACAATATGCTTTCGCATGTTCACTTGGAACTCTGTGAAACAGACAGGCCAGGAGTTAGGTGGCAACATACTGAGTTTATTAAGTGAAGAGCTCAGCCATAAAAGCAGGAAACCAAAACACCTCACAAAGTATTATCAATGTTGTTAGGTTAACCAGAGCTACTTCTTAACTTTTATTTTTAATGTTTTCTAGTTCTTTAAAATAGCATGTGCTATTTTACAGTCAGGGAAAAAAAAATCCATGGTGCGTTTAAAAGAATGGTGGAGAAGGAAGAGAAGCTGGCCAGTCCAAATAGAGTCCCCGTCTAGAGTGCAATCAGATCTGAATTGCATCAGAGGATCAGAAAATGTCTGGGCTCTGCAGTCTCCGTGGGGATGCCCTTACAAGGGGATTTTCCAAAGTGGCAGATATTTCTATGGGCTTCGAAGTCATACAAACTTTCAGCTATTATCTCTACCACTTCTGATCTTAATATTCTTAATCTCTCCATGTGTCAGTTTTCAATATGTAAATTTGAGATACAAATCAAACTAACCTCTTTGGGTTTTGTTAAGCATTAAATATGATTATGTTTGAAAGGCACCTGGCATATAGTAATCAAGGGGAGTGTCTGCCATTATTTGCAAGTTCAGAGATTAGATTAAACATGGTGGTGTGAGAGACATTCCCAGATCTCTCCCCTTGAAACAAAATAAGCCAAACACCTAAAACTCAACAACAACAAAAAACACCCAAACTGCACATCAGCACATCTGTGTGTGGGATCTGTGCATAAGAGCTATCACAGGTCAGAATCCTGGGTGTTGGGAGGTAGACTGGGAGAAACAAAGAAGTTGCCTCTCGCAGCCAGAGCTCCCTGTCAGAGGAGGGGGAGGGGAGAAGGAGCAGTGACTTCCCTGAACAGCCCTGCCTGGAAGTGCTGTGAGCTCCACGTGGCCTATGGCAGTACCCAATCATCAGGGCAGAAGGCACAGAAACAGGAACGGCAGAAAAGCATGGATGGTAGAGAAACAATAGTTGATATTTACCAGCCGTGGCTACAAAACCAAGGCTGAGCTGCAGCCTCCAACTCCCAACTGAGAGGCATATCCTCTGAGACAGAACACCGCAGAGCCCCAGGGGAATCTGAGCAAACGCTACTGAAACTGTCACTAACACTGAGAGGAAATGAGATTGAGGGTAGCGAGCATGATTAAACATCTATAAGGAAAAAAAAAGACATTATTAACACTTTATATAAAGCAGAGATCCAAGAGGCTTAGACGCCACCTACTGGAAACCAAAAGAAAAACACTTTATTTGCAACAGGCTAGAGACCATTATATAATAAATCTTTCTGGAAGAAAAAAAAAGCAAAACACACTTCCATTAATGCCCAGGTGGAGAAATAGTCCATTAAACACTATAAACAACCAAGGTGACAAAGCAGCTCAGAAATAAAGAAAACAATCTCCAGAAAATAAGCTTACAGACATAGAAATATGCAGCTTAAATGAGAGAATTCAGGATTGTACTTCTGAAAAAACTCAGTGAGATCTGAAATGAATCATATCAACAATTTTGGGAACTGAAAAAACAAGTAGATGAGCAGAATGAGTTCTTTAGCAAGGAGATTGAAACCCTCAAAAAGAACCGAAGAGACCTTCTGGAAACAAAGAGCACACTGCAAGAATTGAAAAACAAAATAACAAGCTTGGGAAATAGAGTCGACCAAATGGAGGAAAAGATCCGTGATATTGAAGACAGAAAGCTAGAAATAAATCAGAAAGGAAAAGAGAGAAACCGAAGAATGAAAAATAATGATAGAGAAATACAAGAATTAGCTGATACCATTAGGAAAGGAAACATAAGAGTAAGGGGAATTCTCAAAAGGGAGGAAAAGGAGCAGGGATTAAAAAGCATTTTCAGACAAATAGTTGATGAGAATTTCCCAAATCTAAGGAATGAGCTGAAGCTTAGAATTTAAGAAGTTAATAGAACACCCAACTATCTCAACCCAAAAAAGGCCTTCAGCAAGACACATCGTATTAAAATTATCAAAATCAAAATGGCAAAGAATTCTCAGGGCAATCAGAGAAAAGGAGATAATAACCTATAAAGGAAAATCCATTAGATTATCATCAGACTTCTCAGCACAAACCTTACAAGCCAGAAAGGAGTGGAATCAAATATTTAAACTATTAAATGAAAGGAACTACCAGCCAAAAATAGTGTATCCAGCTAGGCTCTCCTTTAGATATGAAGGAGAAATAAAGACCTTTCCAGACATACAAAAATTGAGGTAATTCTCCATGACAAGGCCTGCACTATAGGAAATTCTGAAAGAGGTCAGCTCTCCTAAAACGAAATAACAACAACAACAAAAAATGCATAACTAGGAGTTAGGTGACTAGCAGGCTGATAAAAGCAGAGGCGTGCAACCCTTACTATGAACAGGGCCTTATAAGCTTAAAATAAGAAGAGACAAAAATGACTGAAAAGGGGAGGATTCGAAGATCCAAATTCGCAAAGGGGAATGCAGATAAGACAAGCACAGAAGAAAATGGATGACTGTATATATACAACCATCCTTTTCCTATTCATAATGGTAACCACAGGCCAAAGATTTAGAACCAAAGTATATAACATAAAACAAGAATGACTAGAGAGAAAACCCACAAAAAATTCTACCAAAATAAAGAAAACAGAAACACAAAGACAAGGAAGCAATGGAAACTCCAAGCTACCAGAAAGCAAAAGATCAAATGGCTATAAGAAGACCTCATATTTGAATAATCACCCTAAATGTAAATGGACTGAATTCACCAATAAAAAAGGTACAGAGTTGTAGATTGTATCAAAAAACAAAACCCAACCATATGCTGCCTTCAGGAGACACATCTCAATTCCAGAGACAAATATAGACTCAAAGTGAAAGGGTGGAAAATGGTATTTCAAGCAAAAGGCATTCAGAGAAAAGCAAGAGTAGTGGTACTAATATAGGATGAAACAGATTTCAAAATAAAAAAGATAAAGGAAGATACTGAGGGAAACTTTATAATGATAAAGGGAATCATGCACCAAGAAGACATAACACTTATTAATATCTATGCTTCCAATCAAGGATCCCCAAAATATGTAAAGCAATTACTAACAGAACTAAAGGGAGAAATAGACCAAAAGACTATCATAGTAAGGGACCAAAATACCCCACTGCCGGATATGGACAGATCATCAAAAAAGAAAATCAATAAAGAAATAATATCCTTAAATGATACATTAGACCAATTGGACATAATTGACATTTACAGAGCCTTCCATCCCAAAACAGCTGCTTATACATTTTTCTCTAGTGCACATGAAACATTCTCAAGGATTGAGCACAAACTGAGACAGAGATAGTCTCAATAGATATAAGTGGGTTGAAATCATATCAACCATATTCTCTGATCATAACGCTCTGAAACTAGAGATTAACTGTAAAAAGAAACCAGAAAGAACCACAAATAAATGGAGATTAAACAACATACTACTGAAGAATAACTGGGTCAGAGAATAAATAAAAAGAGAGATCAAGAGATACATAGAAATGAATGATAAGAATAGTGCAACATATCAAAACTTTTGGGACATGGTAAATGCGATCATATGAGGAAAGTTCATATCTTTACAGTCCTACCTCCAAATACAAGAACAAGCCCAAATAAAAACCTAACACTTTATCTTATAAAACTAGAAAAGGAAGAACAAATGAAGTCTGAAGTCAGGAGAAGGAAAGAAATCATCAAAATTAGAACAGAAATAAATGAAATTGAAAACAAACAAACAAAAAAACACAATAGAAAAAATACATGCAACAAAGTGCTGGTTCTTTGAGAAGGTTAATAAAATTGACCCACCCTTGGCTAGACTCACTAAACAAAAAGAGAAAGGAAACAAATAAACAAAATCAGGGATGAAAGAGGGAAAATTACAACAGGCACTGCAGAAATACAAAAGACCATACAAGAATACTATGAAAAAGTACGTAACACTAAATTTAATAACATAGAAGAAATGGACCAGTACTTAGAAAGATACAGTCTTCCTAGACTGAATCAAGAAGAACTGGAAAATCTAAATGACCAATCAGCAGTATGGAAATTGAAACAATCATCAAAAACGTACCAAAAAGTAAAAGTCCAGGGCCAGATGGCTTCAGCAGTGAATTCTACCAAACATTCAAAGAAAATTTAATACCTATTCTCCTCAAACTCTTCCAAAAAATCAAAGAGGAGGCAATACTTCCCAACTCATTTTATGAGACCAATATTACATTGATACCAAAACCTAGTAAAGATAACACACACAAAAAAACTATAGACCAATATCTCTCATGAACACAGATGCAAAAATTTTAAATACAGCAGCAAATTAAAAAGATTATACACCACGATCAAGTGGGCTTCATCCCAGGAGCACAAGGATGGTTCAATATATGCAAATCAATTAATGTGATATACCACATAAACAAATTAAAAAATAAGAATCATATGATCATAGCAATAGATGTACAAAAAGCCTTCAACAAGATATAGCACCCATTTCTGATCAAAACGCTTAACAAAATTGATATAGAAGGACAGCACCTTAACATAATAAAGGCCATGTATGACAAGCCTTCAGCCAACATTATACTTAATGGTGAAAAACTAAAAATCTGCCCTCTAAGATCAGGAACAAGGCAAGGCTGTCCACTATCACCACTGTTATTCAATACAACTGGAGGTCCTAGAGAGTGCAATGAGACAATAGAAAGATATAAAAGGCATCTAAATAGGAAATGAAGAAGTCGAACTGTCACTGTTTGTGGATGACATGATTTTCTATATAGAAAACCCTAAAGACTCCACAAGAACACTACCAGAAACAATAAACAAATACAGTAAAGTCCCTGGATACAAAATCAATGTTCAAAAATCCATAGCGTTTGTATACTCTAAAAACGAAGTGTTAGAAAAAGAAGTTGAAAAAATAATTCCGTTACAATTGCAACAAAAAGAATAAAATACCTAGGAATAAGTCTAATGAAACATATGAAGGACCTATATAATGAAAATAACAAAAGTCTATTAATAGAAACTGAAGCAGATACAAAGAAATAGAAAGATGTCCCATGTTCTTGGCTTGGAAGAATCAACATAGTGAAAATGACCTTATTAACTGAAGCATTATACAGATCTAATGCAATCCACATCAAATCCCATGGCATTTTTTAAAAAAAAATAGAACAAAAAATTATCAAATTTATATGGAAGCACAAAAGACCCCAAATCACCAAAGCCATCCTGAGGAAAAAAAAAAAAATGAGGCTGGAGGCATCACTCGGCCTGACTTCAAATTATACTACAAAGGGACAGTAATCAAAACGGAATTGTATTGGCAGAAAAATAGACACACGTACCTGTGAAACAGAATCGAGAGTCCATAAGTAAACCCATATTTATATGGGCAAATAATTTTTGACAAAATCACCCAAAATATACAGTGGAGAAAGGAAAGTCTCTTCAATAAGCGGTGCTGGAAAAACTGGAAAGCCGCCTGCAAAAGAATGAAACTAGACTGTTGTATATCACCACACACCAAAATTAACTCAAAATAGATTAAAGACCTGCATATAAGACCTGAAACAATAAAATGTATCAAAGAAAACATGGGAACTAAACTCAAGAACCTTGGATTTAAAGAGGATCTTATGAATTTGACCTCAAAGGCAAGGGAAGTATGAGCAAAAATAAATGAATGAGACTACATCAAACTAAAAAGTTCTGCTTAGCAAAAGAAACCATCAACAAGGTAAAGAAACAACCATCAGAATGGGAAAATATATTTGCAAGCAACACCTCCAATAAGGGTCTAATATCCAAAATATACAAAGAACTCATACAACTCAATAAGAACAATAAAACAAACAGTCCACTCAAAAAATGGGCAGAGGACCTGAACAGGTACTTCTCCCTAGAGGACATACAAATGGCCAACAAATGAAAAGATGCTCAACATCGCTAGCTATTAGGGAAATGCAAATCAAAACCACAATGAGATACCATTTCACACCTGGACAAGTGATAACATCTCACAACAAGACCAGTAATAACAAGTGTTGGAGAGGATGCAGAAAAAAGGAATCCTCATACACTGCTAGTAGGACTGAAAATTGGCACGACCACTATAGAAAGCAGTATGGAGGTTTCTCAAAAAAAAAAAAAAAACTACTAATTGACATACCATATGATCCAGCAATTTCTCTACTGGGTATTTACCCCAAAGACTTAAAAACTCATATTCGAAAAGAAATTTGCATGCCAATGTCCGTAGCAGCATTATTCACAGTGGCCAGGACATGGAAGCAACCGAAGTGTCCTATGATAGATGACTGGCTAAAGAAGCTGTGGTACATATATACAATGTAATTGTATTACTCAGTCATTAAAAGAGATGAAACACTGCCATTTGCAACAACATGAATGGACCTTGAAATAATCATACTAAGCCAAACAGAAAAGGTTGAAAATCACATGATATCACATTTGTGGGATATAAACCTAAAAGCAACAAATGAACAGAACAGGACAAACAAACAGAGACTCATAGACATGGACAATGGACTAGTGGCTACCAGAAGGGAGGGAGGAGGGAGAAGGGAGAAAATAAATAAATAAAATATTAAAAATAAAAATTATATATATATAGTATGTAAAAATAATGATAAATAAACTGGCATTTATTTGCAAGTTCGCTCACAGCTTGGAAATCCATCCACTCCTTTCTTGCCAGAAAGGCACAGCCAGAAAGACAATAGGTTACTGTCCCCCATGAGAAGTCTCAGACGCAGTAAAGGAGCTCATACAAAGCTCTCCCTAGTTATTCTTGGTTATTAATTAATAAATCAACTGGTCAAAATTACAAAAGAGATACTTACATCATAAGGAATGAAGATGTTTCCTTTAAGCAATCTGCTTCTTAAAGACAAGATTTACTTATTAACAGAGTTTATTCTTTAGCTACTTAAAGTCAAGGTTGCTATCATATAGTACCTTACTACCTCAAATACATAGACCCCAGGAAAGGCAGATGTGAGTTAAAAGAAATATACCCACTTGCTTGTATTTCTATGAGCAGGAAAATCTTGGATAATCGAGGAGAATCCCAATTCTAAATGCAGGTTTCCAGGTATGGCAGAGGTGAAGGAATAAGATAGAGGTGTGAAAGGAGAAAAGCTAAAAATAGAATTCAAAAAGCAGGGAATTTTCTGAAGCTGGAATTCTAGGCTAGATGGAGGGGCAGCCATTGGACAAGCAAGCAGAAACAGGGAATGTAAGGCACCAGCCATAGGCCAGAGTAAGAATGAGGGTCAGAAAATAGAGAGAAAATCAAGGAATAAGAAGCCGAGGACACAGGTTTTGCAGATATTTATTTGCGCTAAGCATTGTTCTAAGTGCTGAAGTTTCCACAGAACACAAGAGAGGCAAAAAAAAATTCCTGTGTTCATGAGTCTTATGTTTTCAACCTGAATCCAAATTCAAGCTCTGCCACTTATTAATAGTGTGTCCTCAGAAAGATCATCTTTCTTCATCTTAAAATGATATAATGCTGGAGAGACATACTGTGTTCATGGACTGGAAGGGTCAGTGTAGTAAAAAATATTAATTCTCCCCAAATTGCTTCCTATGTTTAATGCAATTCCTATCAAAATGTGAGGGTTTTTAAAACAAACAAACAAACAAACAAACAAACAAAACAGGTATATCCTAAACTTTCTATAGAAAGAGAAAGGCCCTAGATTAGCCAAAATAATTTTGTAAAAGAATAAAATGGCAGGAATCATTTTCCCCAATGTTAAGACTTACCATATAGCTGCAGGAATCAAAACACCATGACAGAGGATTAGACCACAGATCAATGAAACAGAATAAGTGACCTAGAAATTGATCCACACAAATATGCTCAACTGATTTTTGACAAAAATGCAAACAAGTCAATGAAAGAATAGAGTTTTCAACAGTTGGTGCTAGAGCAATTGGTCATCCACAGGTAAAAAAATGAAACTCTATCTAACTTTCTACACCTTATACAGAAATTAACTCAAAATGGATCACAGATTTAAATATAGAACATGAAATTATAATACTTCATAAAAATTAAAAACATTTCCTCTTCAGAAGACCCCAATAAGAGGAAAAAATATAATTTACAGATGAGTAAAATATTTGCAAATCATATATCCTATCAAAGGTATGAATCTTTAATAGTTACAGAACTCTCAAACTTCAAAAAAAATTAATTCAGTTATGAAATGGGCAAAATCCATGAACAGACATGAACAGACATTTCACCAAGGAAGATAGATAAACAGATGGCAAATAAACACATGAAAAGCTGTTTGGCATCACTAGCTACTAGGAAATACAAATTAAAATCACACTGAGGTAACATTACACACCTCTCAGAATGGTGAAAATAGTGACAATTCAAAGACTAGGAGACAGGATGGAGAAAAACTGGATTTCTTACACATTACTGATGGGACTGTAAAATAGTACATCCACTATGGATGACAGTTATAGTTTCTTAAAAAGAGAACATGGGCTTATCAAATGACCCAGCAATTTTACTTTTGGACATTTACTCCAAAGAAAAAAAAATCATGTTTTGTACAGTAACCTAAACACAAATGTTTATACAAGATTCATTTGTAATAGCCAAAACTATAAACCATGCAAATGTCCTCAAGGGTGAATGGTAAACAAACTATGGTATGTTCATGTCATGGACTACTACATTAAATGGTATAATAATTGCTATGGTTGTTATGAGAATTAAATATGCAATTCATTAAAGTATCTGGCACATAATAGATGCACCTAGACAGCAGCTCCAACTTTCTAATCCAACCAGATTTCTGTTTACACACACATTCTTGATTTGCCTTAGCTCGGAGCAAGTGAGGAGCAAAGGGAAGAGGCATTCATTTGCAAGGCCAAGAAGTTCAAACATTCAAGCTTCAGGCTAAATGGTAGGCAAAATGGCATGGGGGAAGGGAGAGGGCACACATTTCTTCAGGTGACTGGAAGAGATACTAATGCATTGACTAGAACACTTAGCAGATGTTCATATACACAAAAATTATAATATTGCCATTTAACCTGAGTCCTGCTCAGAAATACAGTAAAAACTCCTTCTTTCACCTACTCCTCTTAACTCTTGCCCTTCTCTCTCATCTTCAATTGAAAAAAAAAAGTGCTTAAAACTCTGCGATGCCTTTCTTGATTATTTTCCATGGTCTATGAACCCAGCACAGTCAAGTTTTGCCTACCTTTCCTAATCTAACACCCTTCCAGCTTCTAGACTCCAGTCACACTGTCTCCTCTCAGCTCCTCCAACTGACCTAAGACTCCACCTGATCTGGCATACAGAGTATGACTCCTAATCTGAGCCTTTTCATCTACTGCTCCCTGATCCTGGAACACTCCACACAACCTTAACCTCCACCTGACCCCACGTCATTTTACAAGGCAGTCTTCTTCTCATCCTGTGAGTCTTAGCTTAAATATTAATCTATTTACAGAGTCCTCTAAGATCACCTATCTAAGTAGTTTTCCTCCCAGACCTACTCTGTAATTTTCTATTTTTTTCCATCTCTGTGCCTTCTTTGCCTTATACATCATAAGTTGCAAATATGCATATGATATATATGGAGAAATGAATAATTATAAAATATATGTTAAACAAATATGTATGTTTATACACATATCCTCTTGATTATTGTTTATTTCTCCACAATACTGTAAGATATATAAGGGCAGAGGCCACATCTGGTTCTGTTGCCTCTATGTGCTGAGCTGCTTTGGAGAATACCAGGAACATAGTGACTGCTCAATAAAAAAAAACCATATTATTCTGACTCGGTATTATTTGATTGACAGTTATTGCATGTAACATGGGCTGAAAGCTGTGGAATTTTGTTTTTCTTTTTTTCTTTTCTTATTCATTCATTCAATAGCATGTACTAGCACCTATTTTGTAGTTGGCCTCTATGCTGGTCACTGGGTATATAATGATAAAAGGAGTGATCCTTGGCCTCGTGAAGCTTGCATTCTAGTTGGGGAGAAAGCTGTTTATACATAAAATAATTGTAATGTCTGAGTAGTTCTACAATAGGGGCTGTAGTAGGGACTAAGAGAACAGAGAACATAAGAATTTTCTTCACTGCGCCTTATGAGTTAGTTCTCTGTGTTCACTGGCGCTACCCACTGGAAAGGAATGAGTTAGCACCACTCTTCAGGGAGTTTAAATTGCAGAAACTGGCTAGGAGATCACTGTGTTTGAGGCAGTAAGTCAAAGAGGTCCCTTATCTATCACGACATCAAAGGGCTTGTTCTGGATGTCATTCTCCTTTATCACATGGTCATGAGGTGATGCTCTGCCTTACATAGAATAATATTAACTTCATAATGGCAGGATTTGGGCTTATTCAATGAGGTATCCTTAATGCCAGAGACTGAACCTAGCACATAGTAGGTGCTCCATAAATATTTTACAGGTCAGAAAACCCAAGCTTAGAGACATGAGAGTTTTTTTCCAAGGTCACATGGCAATTAGGGGGTATATTTCATCCTAATTCTACTAATTCTAATTGCTCTTGAAAGATTTTTTTGTTCTCCATTAAATAAAGATCCAGAGTCAGACACCCCCACGTACCACTCCCAGTAGGGAGAAAATAGCCCAGTGACAGAGCCACATTGACAGACACCTTCCAGCCCTGTTCTGCACAGTTCCCTTAAAGACTATAGTCCCATGTCTAGGGAAAGATTATTTCTAACCTCAGATGTGTCATTGTGCATTTCTTCTCTCACAGCTCTGAGGAAGGGCTCAGATCTGGAAAAAGCCATTACCACTACTGCTCTGATTTTCAGAAATTCTTCTGACCCTGATGGTAAACTTGAAAAAGCTACTGCCAAAAATCTGCTGCAAACTCAATTTAGGAATTTCACAGAGGTAAGAGAATTAACAGTATTTATTTATTGAACACCTATCATATATCAGGAGATGAGCTGAGCACAGGATTTAATGCAATAAACAAGCTAACAATCCATCAGAATAGAGAGATACGCTGAAAAAAAATTAGAAATATTCAAACGATGGCGAAATAGTAGAGCATGCAGTGAAAGAGTAAAACAGAGGGATCATTTTGGGCAGGGGGTCAAGGAGGGCTCCTGGAAAATTAAAGTATATCTGAAATCTAAAGAATGATTTTAGCACACTAGAGTTATATAAGGTGTCATCCACTGGGGGAGTTGGGTCACGGGTAGACCTTTCTGTGAATCTATGATTATTTCAAAAGAGCATGGCTTTTTTTTTTTTTTTTTTTTTTTAGATCCAACGTGTAAGTGTTTTTTGGTTTGTTTTTTTCTTTTTGTTTGTTTGTTTTTTTTTTAAGATCTATTTTATAGGAGCAGAGAATAGAATGGTAGTTGCCAGAGTTTGGGAAGAGAAGGTAGTGGCATGATGAGAACAAAGGGTATAAATTTTCAGTCATAAGAATAAGTTCTGAGGATTGAATGTACATCATGTCAATTATAGTGAATAATATGGTATTATATACCTGAACGTTGCTGAGAGTAGATTTCAAGCATTCTGATCACACAGAAAAAAAAAAAAGAGTTAACTATGTGAGATGATGGATATGTTAATTATCTTAATTTTGATAATCATTCCATGATGTATACATACATCAAATCATCACATTGTACACTTTAAATACACACAATTACATTTGTTAATTATTTTTCAATAAAGTTAAAAAAGAGTGTGTGTGTGTATGTGCATGTGTATGTGTGTGTGAGAGAGAGAGAGAGACAGAGACAGAGACAGCAAAAGAGGTAGATACTACAATGTGATAACTCAGAAAAACAATTGGAAAGAAATGTTGATAATAATTAGTAATGGAGTTAAGGGTTATTTTTACATTCTCCTTTTAAAAATATTTTTAAATGTCCAATATTAAACATGTATTATTTTTGAAATAAAAAAAATTAAGAAAAGCTATTTATTTCAGCTAGAAATATCAGGCAAAAATTGACAAAAATAAAAGTTCTGGGGAGTCTTTAAAGAGAGGATGGGTGAATATCCTATATTTGCCTGTATCAGAAGCCAAAAGAAATGACAAATCCCAGAGAGAAAAAGGACCCTGCACTTGGAAGCCTGGCATATCCTCAGGGAGTATTTAATAAGGATGAAAATGAGGACCTTGATGTAACTCATCATCCCTCTGAGAACACCAGAGGAAAAAACTTAAAATCAACATCATTAAGAAAGACATCTTTAGCCTCATGTCCCTGAGAAGTGCAGCCAGTTTTCAGATTTCTAGTAGCAGACACACCCAGGCTTCTATGCAATCCTGCCTTCTATTCAAGATGAAGGCCATCAGAAAGCAGAAACCATTCTCCAGGTGACAGCTCATCTCGGGGCAGTCTCGGGATCAACAATGATAGCATGACTTCACTGAGCAAGCATCTGAGTAAAGTCAGAATGCTGCCATGGACCAACCACCCTGCTCCCTGAGATTCCCTAAGACAGATCCTGACACATGAGTCAAAGCAAAAGACTGTAGAGACTTTTTCATTACTGGTGGCTTTCTCCTAAATCCCCAGGTGGAGTTCTCTGATAAACTAAACTTGTCCTTCTGGCTGAGGCCTCGTAAACCTAAACATAATCTGAAGGATTTTAACACTCTATAACCAGTCAGGTATAATAAAATCAAACACCTAAAAGAACTGCTAAAACCATACAAAAGCAAAAGTGACTGTTTAGGTCCCAAGAGGGCTGGACCTCAGTCAGCTCCATGGTTTAATAATACTATTCAGAAAAAAGAAGAAAGACCTACCACCATCTCTGACCTTTAAGCAAGGGTGCTGTTTCATTAGCAAAGTACTCCTATCTCTGCGTCAGAATCCGACCCCTTTGACGTATTCTGCTCTCTTGGAGGGGCTGAGAGAGCTCCTTTAGCCCTCACTAGGAGGTGTGACCTCTTGAGGGAAACCAGCCTAAGAGAAACAAGAATGGTCTAAGCCTGTAATAAGAATGTGTCATTATTCTTCACGTGCCATAGTCCTTGCTGTGATGCCTTTTTACATCCAGCAAATGGGTGACCATTTGGGGTTGAGCTAAATGCAAACATAGCTCTTATATAACAGTGATTCAAATGATCTTAACATTTTTAATGCCACTTGGGAAGATATTTCACAAGCTCTGGTAGGAAACTGAAAAGTCTCTCCATTTACGCATTATGCACATGTTTTCCTTCAATCCATTTATGTGGACTGTGAACTCGAATTTATTTGTGGTCAGACTAAATGCTGAACAATCTTCGAACACACATATTTTCTTTCATCATAGCTTATTCCATATACTGGATAATCTAATTGTTCAGTATACTTTATAAATCCCATACAAAGAGATTATATTTTGAAAATCTGAAAACATAACACTCTCTGTGTTTGTAGATAAGCTATCCTTTGCTAGGGATAGCTTAGCAGTTAAGAATTTGACTTGGTAGCCTAGGCTTTGAATCTGTCTCTAAATCGGTAGCTACCTAGTTTAGAGAAAGTTACTTAAATCTCATTGAGTCTCTGATAGTGCATCTGTAGAGTGGGGATAATGACTGTATTCATGAGGTCATTGGGAGGATTCAATGAGATAACCCATGAAAGGATTTAACACTGCTCAACTAGTAGCACTGATAGAAACTTGACATTTATTAAGAACATGTTGATTATTGCTTATTAGCTGTAAAACCAAGGTGGCATAATGAGCCAGGTTTTTTACTTTTTTTCTTTATTCTTACAGGGACAAGAAACCAAACCAAAATACAAAGACCTCCTTTCCGAACTTGATGAGCATACAGAAAATAAGCTTGATTTTGAGGATTTCATGATCTTACTATTAAGCGTCACTGTAACATCAGATTTGCTCCAAAATATATGGAATGCAAAAAATGTGAAATGAACAGCTTTAAATATGCAGTAGGCAAAATAATGGCAAAAGGCAGTGTTAAATGATTAAAGATCTTTTTCTCATTTTATTCTCAGTTAGTTGAATACACCGACTATGCATCAAGGATAGCCTGGGATGGTTCTGATTGCTAATTTTCAGACCTAATATGATTATAAAACTCTACGCATACTCTTCAGGAATATTTGAATAATATGCTCTCTAGGTGCTTTAAAACATAATTGACTTGATACCACTGAATATCACATTGATTTTGCTGAGTCAATAGTGACTTAGAACACTTTCCTTAGAGTCAGTGAGTCCTTCATTCATTTATTCATTAAGCTATATTTGTTGAGCATCTACTGATGGTACTGCTGAGGATACAGTGATGAACCAGCCAATCACACATACCTGCAGAAGTCTAGCAGAAGAGATGGACATTGAACAATGTATTAATAAATTGCATACACAACATAATTATAGTTGTGATAGGGGCTACAAGGTACTAAAAGAATTGTTATCACCTGGCATGGGCTCAAAGGTCAAAAAAGCTTTCCTGACATTCTTCAAAAGACAAATTTTATGATTAAAAACAAATAAACAAAAAAAACAGATCAGTGGTTGCCAAGGCTATAGATGGTAAGCAGAGTTGTCCACAAATGAGCATGAGAGAATTTTCAAGGGGAGGTGGCAATGCTCTGTATCCTGATTATGATGGTGGTTTCATGACTGGCATGCATTTGTCAAACTCTTAAAACTACACTAAAAAAAGCTAAATTTTACTGTATGTGCATTACTCTTAAACAAACATGACTTAAAACCAATGTCTTCGTAATCTCTGACCGTGGTTTAACCAACTATTCCTTGAGAGTATGATCTAAAAATGGTCATGTCCCAAGGATCCACATCCCCTATGGTTAAACCTGTATTCCTGAGTTTAAATTATATCAATATATAAATTTACACATGTGCACACACATGCAAACACACAAACAAATATACACACAAATCAATGCCTGAATATTTGAGACTGACTTTCACAAAGACTTTTATTTATTGTAAAATTATTGTAACTTCCCAAATCTCCCCCCTCATCTCCCCTTTTCTTCCCAGCCTAACAGTGAAAGCCTCACACACATATGTTAAAAAAAACTCTTGCAGGAGGGAGACTTTCACTCTAGGTCTGGTTAAATGTTGTCTTATCCTGTAGTGTCCCAAATCCACCAAGACCTGACCCAAATCCACTTTCCAAGCTTCAAACATTCTAAGTCTAAGAGTATATATACTATATAAGAAAAAGCCCCAACTTTAGCCTCTCTCACCATTTTAACAGGAAGTTCATATGTTCAACAGGGCTCATACTACATGCCAGGCACTATCTTAGGGGCTATGCAAATATTGACTCATTGAATCCCCATTGTAACCATAGGTAGGTATTATTATTATCATCTTACAGATGAGGAAACTGAAGCACTGAGTGTTGATTTTCCTAAAGACATACAATTGGCAGGTTTGAGAGTTCTCTGCCTTCTCTGTAGGCGTTGTTATTTTTGTTTCGATATTAGATTTCATTGTGAGCAATAATGTTATAACTAAACAAAAATAGCTGTGCACATTTCAGGCACTGTGGAAGAGAGAATGGTACCAGCTGGGTCCTGGAGAACCATTTGGCATTCCTCAAATAGAACTCCGTGGGTTGGTCTCCCTCAAAGTCAAAAGTAGCTGAATATGGCAACCTTAGTGATCAATATAAAGGTCAAATTCACACCTTTTGTAGAAGGAATAAAGAGCCCCTGGCCAATGGTATGATGAGGAATCTTGGAGCCATTCCAACCCTCTGGGATCCCAGTAAGAATTTTTGGAAATTTATTCCAGATGGAAAGTCACAATCTTCTGAGGATATTAATTATAGAACCTATTTTTACCTCATGCAAAGAAGGAAAACAGAGCAAATACATGTATATGTTAAAGCATCCATGGCAGATAAATCAATGAGCATAATGCTAAGACTCTAGATCACAGAAGTCTCACTCTTTGGTTCTAGCCCCAAGACCATGAGCTCTACTCTTAAAACAAAGGTACTGTCTTGAAATGTTACTGGTCGTTATAGATGAAATTAAGGATGTGAATCTATCTTTGGATCTTTTGGATGCAAGGGGAAAAAAAACCCACTCAAATCACACATACCCATACATATATACAATGGAGAAATGGAACAGTTGTGTTTATTGACAAAGTGCAAGGACAGAAAATGCAATCAACATTCACAAAATACTGTAAACAATAATAGAAAGCAAAACCAAAGTTTTGCTCTTAGTCTCTCTTAAATAAATTGGTTTCTTTTCTCTACTTCTGTCTGCCTACAATCATTCTGCATTCTCTCTTTCTCTCCTTTCTCTCTCTCTCTCTCTCTCTCTCTCATTTCTATCTCTGACTCTAGATCTCTCTCACTCTCAATCATTTCTTTTTGTTTCTTAGCATTAAAACAAATACAATATCTCCATTGCTGACTTTATTTCTCTCTTTAAATGCTCAATGGACACTCAATAGTATCTCAGAAGCACAAATCTAATTTCCAGGAAGGAGAATGTGATTGGCTGAATTTGAGTAGGGTCTACTCTGATCTAGTTGTCTGTGGTCAGGACCACAAATTACAAATCCATTCAGCAGGGATTGTGGGAACTGACTCTGCAAAGTATATGAATCAGTTCTCAAAGAAAGAAAGGAGGAACTGGGGAAAGAAATGATTGACAGGGGAAATTATAAAAATTTTCTTATACGAAATCCATAATTTGGAGTAGAAGGGCAATGTTATTTGATTCTCAGGTATGAGCTCAGCAAAAGTGTCTTGATGGAATAATCTCATTTGACATTCCAGTTTCTTGCATTGTCACTACATAAAAGGAGCTAGCCAGAACCTTCCTGGAAATTTTTCCTGTGATTAAATATAGTAAAAATATTCCTGTGCAAGAGCTTAAGCACCCTTGCAATTTGGTGAGCATGACAGAAACATACCCAGTCCTAGAACCTCTAATTTTCTTTATTTTAGCATCTAAAAATGGGTCCAAGTAAGAGATCCGAATTTGTGCTTTAAATAGTCCTTTGTAATAAAAAAGGAAGGAGCTGGAAGAAAACCAACAGGAGCTCAGCTCATCAGCTGACCTTTGGCATTGGCAGAACTAATGAGAGCTCACTGGGGCCAGTCCACTGAATCCCTCAAAGGCTGGCCCAGCCCATGGACAAGAGAGAGAGACCCGGGGAACTCAGGCCTGAAAGGTGTTTTACTCTTATCTCCTTTCCTCTAATTTCAGTCTAGGACATGTGGATTCAGATTCCTCTTCAATCCTTTGGGGGATATAATTTTAAAATTATCAAATTATGGAGGTGGCATGGAGTAAAGCAAGGATTTAACATGTTTCCCACTTCAGCACACTTAAGGAATACCATGCATTCCTGTTACAAGCTTTCAATACTTTATCCGCATTCTGAATCTAAGAACAATCAACACTGACTTTATTTTTCATACTCATTTGGTGACAAAACATAAACTATTACTAACTAGAGGCTATTTGTGGTCTTGATTTCGCTCACTCTATGTCGCCATTCAAATTGTGTCATTGGGAGGTCTACAACCCTAGAGAAATCACTGACCCAGAGAAGGCAGAGGACTTGAATTCTGTCCAAACTACCCCAGGACCAGCTTCGTGGCTCTGAAAAAGTCCTCCACTTTCTCTAAGTGAACCTCATGTTTTTTTCAAATATAAATTTGATATCAGAATGGGGCCTGTTTTCTTAGAGTAGTCGCTGTGAGACTTCAAGGAGCATAGGCAGTCTGCCCTCTATCCACAAGTTCCACATCCGCAGATACAACCAACCTCTGATGGAAAACAGTATTTTCAATCCACAGTTGGGAATCCTTGGATGTGGAGGTTCTGCTGTATGCTTTGTTCTACACCATTTTGTATAAGGGAATTGACCATCCACTGTTTTAGTATTTGTGAGGACTCCTAGAACCAATCCCTTGCAGATACCAAGGGGAAACTATATGTAATTCAGAAATACAAAGTGGGTCTATATACATGTCTTATATCCAGTCTAATTTGCTTAAATCTCGACAAACTATCATCATTATTTTTATGATGCAAGCTTCCACTTACACTCAAGTATTATCAGATAGCCTTTTACTTAATACTCTAAACAACTTTAAGATTGGTGTTATCTATGCTTCACAAAAGAGAATAAAATTCAGAGAATTTGAATGAGTTACTCAGAGTCACATGGCAATAAGTGGCAGATAAAACCCGGAATTCAATCTAGCATCTTTCTATTCTGACATGAGTGGATATAACACTACTCAAAAAACAGCTTCTCCATTGGTTAAGGCTTACACCTGATTACAGTAAATTATTTTCTGAAATAAGGAGGAAAAGAAGAAGTTGGAAGAGGAAGCAGCAGCAGCAAGTAGCATTTCACATGTTTAGAACCCAAAGATAATCAAGAGGAAAAACAGTGACAATATAAAATGTTTTCTTTGCCTCTCTATGTTATTTAGGTTGAATTTTTCAGGGATTTCTTCCTTTGGGAAAGGCAATGGAATTTTAAAATCTGTGTAACTATTGTTTTTCTTGAAGGAAATGCAAATGGCAGAAAGGAGGCCAGGGAAGAAGGGAAGTGTGGATGGCAGAGGCCCTGGGAGGGTGACTATGGCATACGCTGGGTGGAGTGGTAGAAATGCTGATGTGAGTGTCAGAACCATGAGTTTTCTTCATAACTTTGCTTTTGCCCCTCGCCTTGGGGTCTCAGATTCTTCCTTACTCAGTAAAAGGGGCCACTATGACCAGACATTCCCCAAATCCCTCCTTATTCTGATATTCTTTGATAAAAACCAAATTTATTTTTTTAAAGAAAATTATAACAAGGTGCCAGTGAGCATACAGATACATTTTAATAATTTAAAAACTTGTCTCTTTTACCTGTCTTTGACCTTCTGTGGCATAAGCCCAATACACAGCTAAACATCTATAAGCAGAAGATATCATAGAGGAGAGAGAGAGAGAGAGAGAGAGAGAGAGAGAGAGAGAGAGAGAGATAAGAAAAAAAGAAAATCTGATAATTTCTCAATGCTTTTTAGATTAAAAACATGTTGATATGCTTTATATATGTTTTGAAAGTGTCACATAAGTCACACAATTCCTATGGTCATTTACTGGCCTATAAGTAGCATCTTTAAGAGCCAGAGCTTAGCCTGTCTTGTATAGTATTCTCAACAGCTAGAATAACAACTAGAATATAGTAAGTGCTTAACTGATATTGAATGAATATGGAGGAAGGGAAACTTTAAGATATCTGCTTAGATGCAGGTCAATGTGATGTTGAAATAAGAAAACACAGTGTGTCCTAATGGTAATTGTGAGAAAAGAAATTCAGACTTAATTGAAGATTGCTTTCACTCCAGTTTAGCTCAGAACCAGCAAACAAGCAGTGCAGAGAATATTCTTAAGATTAAAGACACAAAAAATAAAGTATCCCCTTTGTTTAGGGGCTGATGAAGCCCACACAGAGTGGACAATCCATTAAGACAGAGGAACCCAGAACATGGAACCCCTGCCAGCTGTGATTATCTGAGACAGAGTCACATGAGCACTCCTATGTCTTGCTGATTTTTGGACCTCAGTCAGCTTAGCCATTTTCTTCAAGGTGAATTTTTACTTAAAAGATAAAGCCATTTCAAAATTCAATGATTCATCTATACATTCAAAGTACCTTCACTAGGCTCATCTGGTTCTTATTCTAGTTTCTTGTACTTTCTTTGCCTTAAAGATATACTTGAACTTCAAACGGATTTTCAGCCCATGGCAGAAAAGGTTAATCCTGGGAATCTTTGGACCTTTCACCACCTGCCCCCCCCCCAGCCCATGCCTCCCCCACTCCCATAGAGAGGAGGCCTCAGGCTCAGAATGAAGGTTTATTGGTCATAGGCTGCCACATCTCTAATGGTCTATAAATGCTTGGAACTGTCTGCTTTCTCAAAATCCCTTTCTTTGAAGGAAAGAAAACTGTAGATACTGGGGGTGACTGAAGGGCTTAATGAAAATCAATAATGGAATTAAACGTAGGAAAAAGAGAACCACAAAGAAGTTTCTAAAGTATCTTCGATTTCTCTGACACTTTGGTCTTCAAGAAAAGAGTTTTGATTCCCCCTAAAAAGCTTGTGTGAATAGTGAAGGCATTAAATTGCTAAGTAAAGTGGTTCATCGCTCATGAGTTGTCCATGCTAGATTTCTCTTTACCCAGCCCCTACTCTGAAATCAGGAAAGGAGAAGAGGTAAAGAATGCAAATCACTTCTAATCTCTGGGGTGACCATGTGGGAAGGAACTAGGGCTTCTTGACTCTTGAAACTCTTTTGAAATTAAGTTAAGGGCAGGTGATTGAACTAAGAGAAGTGGGAAGCTTTTGTTTGTGCCACTCACAAAACCAACTTAATTATGATATTGTTTCTGATCTTCATTTCAACTGTTCTGAGCTAACTTGGGGCTAATGTCAAAGCTCTGGAAGAGCATGTCACCACAGAAATCTTGTCAATTAGTCCTGGAGCACCTCAGCCTGAGAAATGAGATGTAATTTAAGGAGTGCTGACATATGCATTCATTAACACGTCCACAGCAAATGTTCACACTCAACATCTATTCTGATTGGTCTATGTTTATGCCACATAAGTTAAAGAGTCACCCTGCAGCAGGTGATGCTGATGCCCAATGTATATCTTCTCAGCACACCTGAGTTCACCTGTAACCTCAGCAGACTATTTCCAGCACACTAACAACTTCCTACCTCATGTATACATATCTCTCTTCTCTGGAGCCCCAGGAGCTTGCTTTGTAGCAAGCAGGAGAAACCAAATCGTTAGGAGAGGTAAAATACTCAGGGACAACTCTCAACCAATGGGGAAAGGAAATTAATGACTAAAATTTCTAGCCTCCCCACCCTTACAACTATAAGACCTGTCTATCACAGCTTCTTAGAAGGCCCCCGCAAGACTGAGCCCCAGGTACCCACGGTGGTAATCTAGCCATATAACTTTATTGCCTTTTCTCCTTTCCTCAATTCACTTCCCAGTTTCCTCATTTTGTATCCTAGGATTGCCTTCCTATAAACTTGTTTTACCTAAGTCCTTTTTTCAGGATCTTCTTTGGGGAGGAACGCAAACTGAGAAAACTGCTCCTCTGATCCCTAGCACTGAAAAGAGTGTTTTGCACATCATAAGCATTCAAAAAGTGCTTGTGGATGTCTTCAAAAATCTGCCTAGTGATAATTCTAGATATTCCTTGAAATCCTTTAGGAAGTTACTCCCAATTGGAGGTTATAGAACAGATAAGGTGAAATAGTCCCTTTCTTTCAAGAAAGACAACATATATGTGAAGGCAGAAACATATGTGGAAAATGCAGGGAAAGGTCATAGTTCTGTGTGCCTAGGACTCAGGTGTGGGAAGATTCTCAGTAAACTGGCTCAGCAAGATCCTTGGTAAAACTGGGCTCAGCAGGCCAAGAGAAAGTCCTACTTGAGAATAGGGCTGAAAGGAGCCAAACAAAAATTTGGCCAAGAAACTGGCCCAAGACCTGTGAGTTACCTCTTCTCCAACCGTTGGGACCATTTTGAGACATGATGGAAGCCATTATGAGGCACTGAAGAAGTCACATAGCTAGAAGCCATAACATAGCTACTGAGTTTGCTTAAACAATGGTTCTAGGAAACAAGAAGTTGAGTTACCTTGGTGAGCCTCGTAAACTCACCTTTTAAGGTAACAGAATGTTTTACAACCATGGAGACAAGGATGTGTATGATCACGTAATTGTCAAGCATTATTTTAGTATGTATGTTGTGCTTTGCTATGGTAATTATAAAGATATATAAAGGTTATGCTAAATAAACTCGCTGCTGCAGCAGTGACTGTATGCCCTCCCAAAAGTTCTTTTCTGTCTTTTCTTTTCTTAGGCTTCACCCCCCTCTTTCGGGTACTGTTCAATCTCAGCTGGCTGGCTCCAGCATCCAACCCAAAGGGTGTGTGAAGCATTCAACTTTCATCCACACGGTCAACAGATATTTATTAAGAACTTCTGCTGGGTTCTGAGATACAATAAGGGAGCAAGACAGACATGGTCCTTATTCTTATGTAGCTACATGGTTTGAAGGGAACGGAGACACAGACTGGAAATTATGTGGTTTGGCAGTGCCATGATGGGCGAGCACTAAAACACCCAGCAGAGATACTTAACTCTGGTTTGGGGGTGTTTTATGGGGGTAGATGATATCCCAGATGATATGACATTTTATCTAAGGCCTGAAAGATAAGGAGTTGGTAAGGCACTGAGGAAAGAGAATAACATCATTAAGAATATGGCAGGTTCAAAAAAATTGAGGGGAAAAAAGTTTGATACGGATTGAGGAGTTTTGAAGAAAATAAGGCTGGGAAGTTAAATAGAGGTCAGATCATAAAAAGCCATTAGGGCCACATTAAGAAAATTTATGTTTACTACAGAATTTCTCAGAGCCTTTAATTGGTAGGTATCTTAGTTTGAGTTCTCACTAAAGTATACTCTAAGGTAAGAATCAAAGTAGAATAAGTTTGTTTAGGAGGTGATTTCAGAGAACTCCACTAGAAGAAGGGAGGACAATCAATAAAGGATGCATTAATGAGCAGGTTGACCCCTGTGGGCAGCAGGGGCAGGGTCCACTGATGAGCTCTGGAAGGCAGTATACAGCGGTCCCCAACCTGTTTGGCACCAGAGACCAGTGCTCCTAAGAGAATCTAATGCCTGATGATCTGAAGTGGAGGTGAGGTAGTGATTCTGGTTCTGGGGAGTGGCTGCAAACACAGATGAAGCATCGCTCACTCATCCACTGCTCACCTCTTGCTGTGAGGCCCGGTTCTAATAGGCCACACATGATACCAGTCTGTGGCCTGGGAGATTGAGGACCCCTGTTATAGAAGATACCTCAGAGTTGCCCCAAACAATAATCAAAGAAGGTGCAGAATTTTCTCCCTATTATTGACCATCATTTCTCAAAGTCTGCTTTCAAGGGCATTGACTCAGACACTTCCAGCTTGTCCTGCAAGCCACCATGTGTGCTCCCTGGGCCAGGAGGGAAAGAGAATAAATTTAAAAAAAAAACAACATAAAAAAGGGCCACAAGTGTTGATAATCAGCAGAGTCTGCACGATGTATGGGTAAAGCATAGACAGGGTCAGCTACAAAAAGGTAACGTGGTTTGTGAGTCTCTAAGAGGGAAGATAAGGTTTGTGCATTTTCCAAATATATTTGAACTTTTAGTATAGAGCATCCTGAAGGACTAGTAATGTCCAAATAGCACACTTTCAAATTTCCTTGTATAAGTCAGTGGTCAAGAAACTTTGTGTATTGAAGGCCAGATAATAAATATAATAAATATTTTTGGCTTTGCAGGCCATATGGTCTGTGTCACAACAGCTCAGCTCTGTTGCTCTATCATGAAAGCAGCCATAGACAATATGCAAATGAATGGCCATGGCTCTGTTCCAATAAATCTTGATTTACAGAATCAAGTGGTAGGCCAGATTTGGCCCATTAGCCGTATGTAGTTTGTTGACCCCTGATCTAGGTCATTCCTAGAACTCCATCTAGCTCTAAAATTCTAAGACTTATTTGGAGTTGCCCTGAACAGCAGAGAAGTCTGATTGACTGATCTTAGCAAGCCTTTGCCCCCATCTCCCCATGTGCAACCACAGTAAATATGTTTTATATCAGTGTGTCTAGTCTCCTGGAGCCCATCCCACAGCCTCTCTGCTGGCAAAAAGCAACTGAACCTATATTTAATAATTCTGCTAGAGAAATAAAAATAGTGTTTCCCTGAGGCTTCCTGATGCTAAGAATATTCCATGTCATTGAAAGAGAAAACTAAATAGCAGCTCAAAATAAACAAGTCTTATCCACACATAATCAGGGGCCTAGAAAGGTGTGAAGACTGAAGGAAGCAGAGGAGGAGGTCAGATGGCAAGATTGCACTCTAGCTTCTTTATTTTTGTACTTGACAACATTAGGACAACAGTTTCTTCTGATATGTCTATTTAGCTTTCTTTAATTGACCATCTGATGAATGTCAAGCATTCATTACCTCATTTAATAAGCACATATTAAATGATTACTTTGTGCCAGACACTGTGCTAGATAGAACTAGCTGCATAATTCATGGGGCCCAGTGCAAATTAAAAATGCAGGACTCCTTGTTCAACAATTACTAAGAATTTCAAAATGGTGACAGCAGAGCATTAGACCAAGCACGGGGACTTTTGAAGCTAGGCAATTGCATTGGTCACGTACTAATGAAGCCAACTTTGGTGCTTGATGATGCTATATAGATGGTATTACAAAGAGGACTCCAGTACTCTCCCTAGAGGAGCTTATAATCCAAGAAGGGAGAAAAAAATGTATATAATAAAAAAATCTATCAGTGCTTCACTACATCCTTTTCAAGTCCTTTACCACTTTTGTCCATATCAG
This sequence comes from Rousettus aegyptiacus, assembly GCF_014176215.1. NCBI lineage: Eukaryota > Metazoa > Chordata > Mammalia > Chiroptera > Pteropodidae > Rousettus > Rousettus aegyptiacus. The sequence goes on along the minus strand of NW_023416307.1, from coordinate 106,863,089 downwards.
ATCCCAGTGAGTGCCTACATTGAATAGCCAACATCTGTATCCCTTTGTTAATGTCTGACCACAGGCTGCCAGAGACAGTGCCTGAGAGTTCAGAGAACTGGAAGTCCTTCACCAATGACTGACTTGTGTGGGAGGCCATCTAGTTTGCTCCTTGCCCTTGATTGGGTCAGCTCTAAAGCCAAATAAGCACTGATCCCACAAGCAGCATTGAACCACACTCTAGCTTGTCTCTTTTCCCTCCATACTTCCCATCTCCCTACCAGTTCTTTATGAGAACACTTCTTAATAGATCACCTTGACACAAATTCTCATTTCAGGGTCTGCTTTTGGGCAATCCAATCTAAGGAAGATTTGTATAAATTATGGAGGAGTAGGTTCAAAATGAGAAGTACCATGGTAGAAATACTGGGAAAGTACTAGACACATTGAGAAATGAGGAAAAGTGCACCTAGCTGGAGGGCAGTGGTGGCACAGGTGGAAGGAATTTTGGATGAGCTGATGTTCATGTTGGGTTTTGATTGATGGATATTACTTCCAAAGGTTGAGATGAATGGTGGAAGTAGAAGGAGGTACTGTGCCTATTCTCTCTTTACACCTTCAGGTCCTCTCTGCACTCTTTTTCTATCTTGCTCTATGTCTAGGAAGACTGACCAGTACAAATTGCATTAAAGGGCAACCTTGTCTTCTGGCTTCTTCTGGTTGGATTCAGCCCTGGAGGAGCATAAATTGTATGGCCATTTTTATAGAGCCACTCTTTCTGTATCTAGTAACTGCTCGATCTCTAGCCCCTTCAGGTCTAAAGGTAGTAATAGGTGGCCCTGGATATTATACCTTCTCACACTAGTTTCCCTAAACTCTGACCACATCTTTGTAAGTAGTATCTTTGTTATTGCTTCTCAGCTACCTAGTTTGAGTGTACTATCTGGATTGCACTGGGACATTGACCAACACAAATATGAAGGGGATAAAAACAATGCAGGTGAGGGGAAGAGCTCAACCAAAGGCACAGAAGCCAAGCTTGAAGCTGTTACAAGAACCATCAGCAGAGAGTGCATAGAGAGCATAGAAGAATTTAAATCACACAGGTAGATCACAAACAAAATATGAACAGCCTTGAATGGCTAAGCCTAAGGAGTTGGGACTTTGAGCCACAGTATTTCTGAACAGAGCTGTGATGTGATCAGAGATGTATTCGGGGGGAGTTGACTTGACAAAAGTGAAAAGGAGATGGACTGAAGATAAACTGTAAAAGAGCCCAAGGACCTGGAGGCTACTGCTGTGATCTAGTCAGAGCCAGATTAGCATGCAGACCAGCTGGACAAGGTACTATTAAAAATATAAGCAGAGATATAGAAGGCCATCTGTATCAGAACCCCATCTTGAAGCCTTCGTTCAGGCTGTTCCTATTGCCTGGTGTCCCTCCTTCTTCACCTGGCTCATTCCTTCTTATCTCTAGGTTTAGCTCAAATACTATTTCTCCTAAGAAGCCTTTTCTGGCCCTCCCTTATGGATTGCCTGAGCGCCCCTCATTAATGTGCTTATATAATGCCTGGTATCTACCTATTTAGAACTGAGCATACTGCACTGTAACTATTTACTTAATTTCCAACTGCCCCTTTGCACCATAAATTCTGTAAGATCAGAGATCATAACCATCTTGCTCACCATTGTATCTCTAGAGCTCGATCTTATTGCCTAGCACCTAATGAACATCTAATGGATGAATCAACAAAAGGAAGGGTGGATGGATTGAATCAGTGGCCTCTGAATGTCGCTGTTAGAAAAATGGCTTGACCTTGACTTTCTAGTATCTATGTGAGTGGAATCATTCATTCATGCTCTTGTGATATTTCTCAGGTTCTTATTTAGTTCTACAGCTGAGTTTCAGAAGTCCCACTTCAGAGAGTAATTAATAGAGTTATACTTCTATTAAGAAAGTTGAAATCTGAGCTATTTGTACTCTTTGCAAAAAAAAAAAAAAAAAGGGATATTGACAGGAGGATGAGGTTGTAAAAAAAAAATTATGAGAAGCATTTTGCAAAGTACACATTATTAGGAAGAGGGAATGAAGAAGCTAAAAAAAGATTTCCTGTTGAAGTCTAGTTTGTATTATAAGTCATGAAGGGGCTTGACTGGATAGCCCATTGATGCCAAATAGCCTACAGCTCTTTCCTTTCTCCTGTTGACTTCTGGGCAACACACTGCCAAATTCATGGAAATGTTATTTGACAACCCTTGTCTACATACTGGCAGAAGCTGAGTCACGGCTCTGCCCAGAGAAATACCTGGTTTTGAGGGGCCAGTTCAACTGCACACTACCCCCAATTGCAGACATTGTTGTACCAGTCAAGGCCCCAATATGACAGCTAACACACCCAAACAGATGAATTGATGAGATAGTAACAAAGGAACCATTTACAAAAGTGTGGACAGAGTAAGAGAAACCAACAAGGGGTGATGGACCTAGTGACAGTGGGAGCTGCTGGTGCCACTTCTAGAGCAGACATAAATATCTACAATTTACAGGTAAGAAAACTAGACTTGACTTTTCTATCCAGGTAGCCCAAGAGAGGCTCAAAAAAGAAAACATAAGTGACAACACTGGAAACTGAAAGTTTTAAACATATTACTGCATCTTTCCATTCCCATCTTCTTGCCTCTTCCTCCTCCAATACATGGTGCCCTCTTGCTTTCTGAATGTTGTTCTTCAAACAAAATACACTTGGATGTTTCTCTAGTTTTAAACAAGGGTCCGCTCTTTCTAGAAGCTTCCACTGGCCTTATTTTTATTATTCCAGGCACATACATCTGTTGTCTGTGCTAAGTGTCTACTCCCCCTTCTCATGACTGTACCTCAGTTTCACTTTGGAAAATGAACTAGGTGGCCCATCAGTACTAGGTGGGCTTACCATAATCCCTGAATCTGAGGTGGGCCCACAATCACAGTGATTGGTTCAGGGATGTGCATGCATCAAATTCAGGCCAAAGAGAGTCAGTGCTGAAAATGTTGCTGTTACTCTTAAGAAAAAGGACTTCTCTTTCAGCAAGGGTTCTTAAGCCAGTAGAATATAACCTGGAATGAACTGCCTGAGAATGAAAGCAACACAGAAGGAGCCAGAACGGAGAGATGTAGAGAGATGGTTTCATGGCAACATTGTCCGAGCACCTGACTCCAGCCTTTTTTGGAGGGCAGAAATTATGGAGCCAGACTCCTCCTGCATCTCTCAATGACACGAGCCAAAGAGTCACTGTTTTGGCTTATGCTACTTGAAGCTAGCTTTCATCACTTCTAACATTGCTCTTCTATGCTTTCACTGCCCCTGAATTCAGCCCTCCAGTGATATCTATCACTCTGTAAGCTCTGATTTTTGTTGTCGTTGTTGTCCTTATCGCCCAGTAGACTTTGAGTTCCTCCTTGTCCTCTTTAGTCGGGGACCGGCACAAATTTGTAAATGATTAGTATATGTAGAGAGAAAGTAAAACAGAGTCAGGGTTCCAAAATGAATAGAACAGTATTTCTAGCTTCTTAATAATAGTAATAATCATCATTAGTGATGACAATCATGATGATAGCTACCATTTATTGAGCACTATCATTGACAACTTTATGAACATTATCTCATTAGATCATCAGAACAAGTAGTTTTGTTAAACCATGTTACTTACAATGATGCAAATGCTCAGAGATTTCAAATAACTTGTCTAAAATCATATAGCTAGAAGTGGCAGATGCAAGATATCTGCTGATCTTTGGTTCCAAAGTCTATGCTCTTGTCCACCATGTAAACAGCCCCCAAACCTTTCTTTTTACTTCTCCACTTTCCTGAAGAAAATAACCTATTCTGACTTGCCACTCTTAACTCTGCCTCTCTTGAACTCTAGAAGATTAAGGAAACAAAACTAAACGTATTTCCCTCTCCTGCCTTCTTATACCAGGCCTGGTACTTGTTCGACCACATGGCTTCATGCAAACCTGGACAGAGAAGCACTTTGGGGGCTGAAAAATATGATGTCATTTGAATGATGGAGTTCATACTCAAAAGTTGAGGAAGCATCAAAAGCCTGACACCAACTGCCTCAGACCTTTAAGTCAATTCCCAAAGATATCCAGTTCTGTTGTGGGATCCACAGCAATCTCAAAATCAAGTAAGCATATAGGCTTTGGAGCCAAACCCATCTGAGTTTGAATTCTGGTTCTTTTACAACTTGGATAACCTTGGGCAAGTTACATCAACTCTCTCAGCCTCAGTTTCCTTATCTATAAAATTAGAACACCTACTTCAGAGAAATGTAGAGAGAATTAACATGATTGTTATAAATCAATGTTATCTGGCACATGATAAATATTCTAGCAGGAGTAGTTATAATTTTTGTCTAAATCTCAACGTTTGAAAAAGCTTTCAGACCTTGAGGAAAGGAAGGTAAAGTTCTCCAGAACTCCACACCCTACTACCTATTGTTTTAGATACACACATTTGTATGTTTATATCTTTGTACAGGTGTCTTATTCTCCAAGAAGCCTTTTGATCCTCCTTTCTTCAGTGATGTTACTAGTTGCCAGATTTAGCAAATAAAAATATAGGACAACCTCCAACAAGGAAAAGCCTAGAACCAAAAGTCTTCCTTCACTGATGAATTCTACCAAAGGCTTAAAGAAGAATCAACTCCAATTCTTCTCAAACTCTTCTAAAAAATTGAAGAAGAGAGAACCTTCCAAACTCATTTTATGAGGTCAACATTACTCTGATATCAAAGCCAGACAAAGATAGCACAAGAAAACTACTGGCTGATATATAAAATATATAAAATATGTAGTATACAAATATGTATGTAAATCCTCAACAAAATACTAACAAACCAAATTCAACAGCACATTAAAAAGATTAAACACTATGGCTCGGTGGGATTTATTCCTAGGATAAAAGAACGATTCAATGTATAAAAATCAATTAACATGATACACCACACTAACAAAACAAATGATAACAATCACATGATCATCTCAGTAGATGCAGAAAAAGTGTTTGGTAAAATTTAAATACCCTTTTGTGATAAAAATTCTAAACAAACTAGGATAGAGAGAAGTTACCTCAACATAATAAAAGCCATATATGAAAAGCTCACAACTCACATCATACCCAACAGTGAAAAACTGAAAGCTTTTCCTTTAAGATCAGGAACAAGGTGAGGATGTCCACTTTCACCACTTACAGTCAACATGGTACTGGAAGCTCTACCACTTCAATTAAATGAAACTGTAATTAGGTTATGTGGTCTGTTCTGATGAACTTCAGTGGGAGAGTGACCCAAAGCTCGGAATGGCTGAGAAGCTGCCCTCTTCATTTGTCGCTACTGGAAAGATCACCTCTGTGTGCAACCCACAGTGAGAAGGCCCTCTACATCCCACGTCTGCTCTGAGGAGGAGAAAAAAAACTTTTTTATTTAACTTTTAGACCTCACATTTTCATGTTTGCAGTGTGTTAACTTTCAACCTCCCTGCAAAGTTCCTGCCTGAGGTTTCCAAGATTAAAGGTCTGACGTGAGTCACAAGGACAGGCTATTTCTCCTGTCCTCCAAAGTGCAGTCAGTGGGAAAAGGAAAATAGAAGTGGGGGAAGGGTACTATTTGGAAGCTTCACCTCAGTAGTGATCTGGTATAGAGTGGTTTTTTCCTAATAGCTTTTTAACTTTTGTGGGAGATAAAAGATATGTGCTCATTATTTTAAAAATTCAAGCAAAACAAGAAAGCACAAAAAGTACATTAACGGGTACCCCAAAGTCATGCAGAAGTAACCATTATTATCAGTTGAAAATTGAGAGTCTAGCGAAACCAAAAGGAACGAGGACTCCTAGGAGAAATGGCTGATTTCAAGGCAAGGCCAGGGGAAGGTACAAGATGAAACTGGAACATCTTGTGCAAGAAGGAAAGAAAATGCTCAAAAAAATACTGTATGCATTTCACAAGGACACAGGAGCTAGCTGGATAGGGAGAGCTCCAGTGGCCAAATCTAAGACAATTTAGGCATCAAAATCATTAAGGTTCATAATGAGTTATAAACAATTGCAAATAAGAATGCATAGTCCATAATAAAAATAAACCGATAAAAAAGTAAACAATGGGAGAAGGGAAGTCTGTTGCTTACAGTAGGATTCCCAGTACCAAAGATAAATGTCAAGGGAGTACTGCAGTTGAGAAATCCTCACAGATTGCTGACAAATTGCAAGGAATAGAAATAATAAGTATATGGTGGAGAAACCAGACAACATCTTGATGTGGTGATCAAAAGTAACATCACTGATATAGGCAGTAGACATCTTGTGCCTCCTGATATGATGCTGGAAAGATGCAACATTACTTCCACAGTATTCCAGCTGGAAATGCATAACCTGAACCAATCATGAGGAAACACCAAAATGACTCAAAATAATGAATATCCTATTTTAAAAGGGGGTGTGCTATATTCTTCAAAAATTTCAATGTTATAAAAGGCAAAAAGTTGTGGTGGGGAGGTTATAAAAATGTTCCATATTAAAGAAGAAAGAGACAGAATAACTAACTGCAATACCTACCAGATCCTAGACTGGATCTTATACTGGGGAGAACTAATACAAAGGGCATTAAAGGATCAATTAACAAAAATGGAATATGGATAATAGGTTAAATAAAATTTGTTAATGTCAAATTTCTTGACATTTTAACATTACTATGGTTTTAGGAAGTATTTAGGGCTAAAAGGCATGATTATACAACTATTTTCAAATGGTTCAGAAAAAAATCATAGAGCAAATAAAGCAATGCAATAAAATGTTAACGGTTGGCAGTTCTAGGTATAAGGTACATAAGAGTTCTTTGTGCCATGTCTGAAAATTTTCTATAAGATTAAACTTTTTCTATAAGATTTAAGTTGCTTCCAAATAAAAAGTTGAAAACATTTTAAAGAGTCAATGAGATACATAACAAAAGACTTTAAGTGAGTGAGAGAAATGATAGTTCATTGACTGATACATTCACTCTTCTATTCATTCATTCCATGAACATTCACTGAATATGTCTCACTGCCTGGCACTTGTGCTCCAGATGTGAATTAGACAGTCTTGTCTTCAAGGAGCATATTTTAATAACAAGGAAAGTCATTCAAAAATTGATTAGGTCACGGAGAAACACATAACACTTTTTGCCTAATCTCTCTCTCTCTCTCTCTCTCTCTCTCTCTCTCTCTCTCTCTCTCTCTGTCTCTCTCTCTCCCTCCCCTTGAGAAGTACACCATTGAGAACTCCAGGACTGGCATGACAGCTCTCAGTCATCGAAGAGCCAGACTCTGTCTCACTGATCTACCATCTGCCCCAGAAGTTTTTTCCTCATGGTTCAATTTGGACACTTGAGCTTTAACCATCATGTGCTCATTCTTACCACACTTCTCCTTTGAAAACACATCCCAGAAGCCATACCCAGGACACTTTCTCATGTCCATTGGACTGAACTTTTACCGCATGGCCATACTGAATTGCAAAGGAGGATGGAAAATGCACTTTTTATTCCAGGGAGTCATGAGCCCAAATAAAAATCAGTGGATTCTGTTACTAAAGTACAAGTGATAAATGGATGCTGGGAGATAGCTCACAGAGTCTGCCATAGATGCACAACTTGATATGTGCTTTGGGGATTTTTGTAATGTTTTTTGTCGTTTTTACTCATCTGTTTTTTCTAATATTTGTCCATTGCACTTGACATTTGTGACTATTGAAGCAACAAGTGTCATTTTATAAATCTGAAAATTACATAATAACTAAAGGACAAACCTCTTTAGAGAAAGGTGACAGACAGAGAGGACTCAGTAAGAGTGTGAAGATTATACAGAAATCTAGGGAAAAATAAGACTCCAAAATTTCTGAAGTGCCCACACAACTACTCAAATTAGATAGTTAACTAAGGATGCCAATTTAAAACTAAAAACTAAAACATACGGGTGGATATATTCTATATATGTATTTATATATTCGTACCTTATATATGTGTATACACATAATACGTGTATATATGTATATGTATATATTTGCCCAAATTTTCTTTTTCTATATGTATATTTTCAACTAAATATTTGGGTTAATAATAGTCTTCAACAAAATCTATCTCAGTTTGTTTACTCTTTTTTCTTATATATCTTGTCACACTAACATTCAACAAATTTTAGATTGTTCTCACATTACTCATTACTCTATTCTCAACAATGGCTCCCTTACTTCTTCAAATACTCTGTTAGGCTATCAACAGATTGGTGAAGTGTCTGTTGTTCAAACTGTGCATTTCTCCAAGGTAATTGTTAACCCTAAGACACTGTGCTTCACAGTTGCTGTAATAGTCACTCTCGAATTTCTTGGAAGTGCCAACTGCTTCATTAATCTCCCACATGTTGTTCTGCACTTCCTGATTAAATGCTGCTGTCCAGCTTTACTTTCAGACCTAAACATGCTGAGCATATAGTTGAAGTTATGTGCAGCTTTATCATCCTGGATGTGGAACAAATTAAAAATGTTTGTGTGTCAACAACTTCATATTGAATTGCAAACAACACCAGCTTCATTTCGGTGAGTGGGTTGGACTAAGTCTATCCTGGGGCTCTGGAATGGATTCACCCACCATTTTTGCTTAGCAATTATGCCAGCTTTTTTCCTTGGAGACTGGAGATCAGTTATAGGAGTCAGATTGTGCCTCTTCTAAATATGTAGACTCATACTCTAAAACTCTCATTTATCATTCTATAATAAAGAAAAAAATAACCCAAGAGGAAGGAAAGCAACATTCTCATTTCTGAATTTAATTTGAAGCTGGCTTAACTCACTTCAAGCCACATGTAAAAGTATAAGCAATTCCTCCTTAGATACCAATTAGAATAAGCCTCTCTTATCAAGATGGAGAGGAGGTTGAGGGGATCTGGTTATTTAGACAGAACAGGTTATTAAGAGTCAGTCTTTGGTGGGAGGGGCAGGATGTAGGGACTGCTAATCTCTTGAAATTGTGGACAAAATTTTTTCTTTCCCTACATACAATAATAATACCTACGATTTACTGAAAGCATATTATATTGACAGGCACAGTGCTAAACCTTCATTTAATCTTTTACCAGCCGTCTGATTTAGAAACTGTATCATTTCCATTTTTATAGATTAAGAAGCAGAGACTTTAGAGAAGCTGAGTAACTTGCCTAGGTCACAGAGCTGGTAAATGACTGAACTTTGATTCAAAGTGAGCCTGATTGACTTACATTGTGTTAATATATATTTTTTAGAACTTTTAAGTCTTCAGTTCACATGGAATTTATTTTGGAACATAATATGAAATGAGACGTCAATATTTTGTTTACTACGAACGTAACCAATAAGCCTGTCACAACTTAAAATGTTGTTTATCTTTTTAACAGTTCAATGACAAATGTTTGCAATATATCTTGAGTGGGGAAAAAGGGAGGAATACTGAGCTATATACACAGTGTAAGACACTATGTTAACGTGATATATGTATAGCCACTGATATGATACCTATTGAACAGTTACATGGAAACATAACCCTGAAGGGTGTTGAAGAGTCTGAGATCTGGCATTAGACTCCTTGTCTGGATCTAACGCCCACATCTAACCCTTATTCCCTTTGGGCAGCCACCTGCAAATTATTTAACCTCTCTGCATCCAGTCTCTCTCTCATTTATAAAATGTGGATAATAATATCATTTATCTCTTGAGGTGACTGAACGGATTAAATAAATCAATTCATGCAAAATATTTAGCATCGTATTCAGCACTTGAAAAAACAGTGACACACATATAAATATGACAAATATAAGTGTAATATGAATTTTAATTTTTTCAAATTGTCTATGCTTGCTTATTTTATTTGTTTGTTTGTTTGTTTTCTCGGAGGGAATAAAAGGCTAATTTTTTTTAAAAAGTTTTGGTCTTCAGTGTTCCATTAATGCTGAAATACTCTGAAAGAAAAAAGTAAGCCCCTTACAAACTCCCTTCTGAGAGGCCTCTTCTCTGGGAGAACCCTTATCTCTCCCTCACAGAAAACGAGCTTCCTATTTCCATAAATTGATAACACGGGGAGCATTGGAGCAAAGATTCAGTAAAATATAGATTATTTAAATAACAAATTGAAGTATTTATCATTATGAAAACAAGAAGCAACAAATGTAAATAAGTCCCAGGTAAATCATCTCTTTAAATCCTTGAGGTGTTATGAGAATTGAGCATATGTTATATTGCATTATAATTTATAATTGGATCTTAAAGTCTCTTCAGTAACAGGTCTGGTAACAGGGGTGAGAAGCAATCCTCAATTCACACCTTATTTCATTGATAAAAATGTCACCAAATCAGACTCCACATGACACAGACTTTTCTGTATATAAATAAAGGGGCCAGAAGAGCCTTTAGGACTCTAACCAGGCACTTTCTTATACACAGGGAAATTCTGAAGTACAGAGCTGATTATTCAAAATAATGCAGTTCTCTTGCTACATTTCCTCAGGCTTCAGATAAACCTACAGAAGCAGAGATTTATCTATGTTTCTTCTGAGATGATTGATGAAAAAGATCAGTTGCAACTAGAAAAACAATTAAGAGAAAGCTTACTCTGTTTTCTACAGCCGAAAGTCTGTCACAGCCATGTAATTGTTAATGTTCAGAAATTCAACATGTAGAAGAAAAGGCTAGGAGACTAGTCTTGGCAACCTGTTAAGCATTTCCTTCCAGGACCTTAATCCCACTGGGACTCAGAAGTCTGGGAAAGATGAACGGTAGCTGTGTGACTCTGAGCTCATTTCTTGACCTCTATGAACTTCAATTCACCATTCGTCCTGTAAGAATACCTCCCATGCAAGCAGTGCTGTGAGCACTCCAGACAATTCATTTAAAGTGCTTATGTTAGAACCTGACACCTAACGAGTGCACAGAAGCTACTAGCATCATTATAGGGGTTCTCATTTCAAAAGCCCTGGAAAGTTTTCTGGGTCACCTGCTTCCTTAACTAGTTTGTTGATTTTTTAGTCTCTTTAAGTGGAGAATGGTCTTTCTTACTCCCACTATTATAGATAAGCCTTAATTGCAAATATCTAGGAGGTATAGCGATTTACTTAAATGTACATTAAGTTGCAAATGATCCATATCAGATTATAGCACCTTCTGAACGGCTAGAAGGAAAAAAAGAAAACATTTGCCTTCTGACTCATTAATCATTTACTTAGCACCAACTATGTGCCAGGTTTGCACTTGTTCCTGGGCGGTGGCAGTTAGACAAGCCTATGGACATCGAAAATACTCCTCTCTCACCTGGCTTCTGTTTCTCATTCCTCAGGCTTCCTTAGCTTAGATGCACTTCTTGGGTTACATAGGCACGCCAATTCTGCAGTTCTCTGACCCTGCAACTTCTACAACAGAATCCTCCAGAGATAGTACAGTGATCAGTCTTAGCCCCATACTCAGATGTGCAAGCAATTACTATGTGTTTGTTTCCATTAAACTCCATTTAAATCAGTTTTCATGCCTCACTTCCTTCAGGTTGGGTAGAAATGCCATCTTAGTCATTACTTAGCATTTACTTTCTGGGGGTCACTTTAGAATCCAGGAGAAGCCCTGGTATCTTCAGTCTGGCCAACCCTTGTATGTCTCGCTACCCTGGGAGGTACTGCCTTTTCTCATTCTCCAAATCTGATCTCTTTTTGAATCCAGACACTCTTTCTTTCCGAGGCCTCTGCAAACTTTGTCTGTAAAGGGCCAAATAGTAAATATTTTAGACTTTGCAGGTCATGCCATCTCTGTCACAACTACTCAGCTCCATTGCAGAGCTAAAGCAGCCATAAATAATGTATAAATGAATGAGCGTGGCTTCATCTCAATGACCCTTTACTTATGGACTTTAAAATTTTATCTTCATAAAACTGTCACATATAACAAAATTTATTTTTAAAAAGTTGTTTTAAAAAAAAACACTTAGGGTTCAAGACATTAAAAAAAGCAGGTGGCAGATGGCCAGTAATTGGCCAACCTCGTCTCTAGGTTCTTGTTATACTCAAAGAAATTTACCATAATCTCTTTAGTGAATGTAGACTTTTAAAAAACAAGACATTTATTCATTCATGCATTTGTTGAACAAAGCTCTGTAGAATAACCAATCATCGCAGATTGCCTAGAAATGAGGGGTTTCTCAGAATGTGGAATTTCAGTACTACAATTGGGAGAACCCCCAGGAAGCTGGAACAGTTGATTACCTAACTTGTTAGGTGAAATGCAATGAAAGACCAGGAGTGAAGAATACAGTTTCTGTCTTTATGACGCCGGCATGCTCCTCAGAAAGACCGGCACCTTTGCCCATAACTTTTGTTCTTGGTTTGGAATATACCCTCTCACACACATCTCTACCCTACCCCAAGGCAGGCCTATGGTGGGGGATCAAGAGAAAATGCTTGGAGAAAAAGCACAAATTTTCATCGTAATAAAGTGTCCTACTACACAATGAAGTAGATAGTATTAGGAAATAAAATTCACTGAGTACATTTTAAATATATCATTGGCTTTATTCTATTCATCTCATCCAACAGATAGAAAGAAGCCCCAAAGTTTACAAAGCAGGCAATTTATAGGTAAAAAGGAACAGAAACTAGGAAGTCGTTCTGGGCAAAAAGCAGATTTGCAAGGTCATTTTCCTCATGGGGGATGGCAGGGATCTATCAGGCAGAATACCTAACTAAAGCTGATCAGGCAATTTCTGATTGACTGGTACAAACTTCCATTTCTGTGAGAGCCAAAGCTGTAATTAAGTTAAGTCTCATTTTGGTGACATAAACCTTAACATAAGTGACTGCATGTGGGGACTCTTGTCTTGTCTTTAATGATAGTATTGGTTCTAAGGGTCAAAGGAAGGGTAGAAAGAGTAAAGAGAGAAAAGTTCCCTGCCACTTGAGGTGGGTGGACAGACATCTAACTGGCTGAGGACAGAACCAGGGCTGGAACAGCTAGGCGTAAGGGCAGAGCAGGGGCTCCCAGCTGGTTCAAGCCTCTTCCATATCTAGAGACTTCTATCATACTAGAAAGTTTAAACACACCGAAAATATTATAAAAACTGCAGGTTTTCTTACTTATTCAGTCCTATTGGTCCAATTCTGTGTTATATTTAGAAGCTCTATTTGGACAACATGAAAAAAGTTCAAATTTGAGGTCCAGGTAAAACATTTTCCTCTTCTCCTTCAACCCCAACCCCACTTCCATTTTCCTTCATAGTAGAATTCTTAAAGTAATACAGCCCTACTACAGCCCTTGTGAGCCTTTTAGAGCTTTATTTAATTAGGAAAGTTTCCCAGTCTGAGATCACATGCTAGAGTAGTGAGTGGTTTACAGACTGGATCTCAGCCATGGTTGGGCCCCTCTGTCAGGTGGCTTTGTGCAGTGTACAACCTGCACCACCATACAAAGCCACCCTGAGACAAAGTAAACAAATCAGTCTGACCCTTCAGTAAAGAAATCAGTCCCTCAGTCTGAAGTTTAAAAAATAAAAAATAGACTGAATCTAATTGCATCAGACAGCCTAGGCCCCATTGTACTGTGTGTTCAAGACGATTGGGATCCAAAATACTTGTCTCTGACCCCAGGACAATAGCTTGTTCCTTAAGGAAGAGAATTTTGTCTCCCAATTGTTAGTGTTTTTAACAACTGGCTGTTTCTTTCCTATTGTGTCTTCCTGCAGTTCTACTTACAGAATGTGTCTGCAAAGGATGGGCTGATGCAGGGGCTGGGAAAGCTTTAGAAAGCTAGCCAGGCGGAAACTTGAAGACAAAAGATTTTCAAGCAGATATTATTTGCAGCCCTGGGTTAAGCAGCTGCTGAGGGAGGAGGAGAGTAATAAAGAACACACCCTAAATCAAGCTTCAAAGAGGTACTTGTTTGGTTCGACTGAAGGGGGTGGTTGAAGGAGTCTCAGAAGTAATGCTCTTATACATCCACTACTCCCCTCTCCCAGCTGAGAAGTGTTAATCAGGTATGGGTGGTAAAGTCCCATAACTACCTGACAAGTCTGCCTGACAGCTGGTAGGTTGCCATGTCAATATGAAGAGACCCTATCGGGGCTTTGTTTACTTGTCACCAAGTTCTCTGTCTGAGTAGCTTTTAACTGTGGGAGAAGCTAAGAAACCTGACCTGTGACTCCCAGACTGCTTCCCTGTGCAATGGAATTATTTTGACCCCAGTGGGGAAGACTGGGAGCCTGCAAAGGCAACCAGGGTATGAGGAGGAGGGGTAGGAGAGTGAAGAGGGATGGAGCCTTCACATAGAGCATCTGTTTCATTGACAGGGGAATTAACATTTATGGCTGTCCATCATGTGTCTGAAATTTAGCTAGACGCTACATAGATTTGATTTTATTTTATTCTCACAACTGTCCTATAGGATTGCTATCAGTATGCCCATTTTACGGACGAGCAAAGAGAGACTAAAGAGCCAAACATCAGAGCAATGGTTAACTAAGTGAAGATATGTTCATAAGATAGATTATTATGTGGCCATTTAAAAATCATATCTAGTAATTTTTAAAAATCATTAGATATTTCATGACATATTTGCAAAACTACATAATACAGACTATCAAAATGAGAAAATATATATAAGGAATAAATATTCATAGGAAAAAAGTACGGAGAATAATATCATGGAAATAACCAAAGACCACTCAAATGAGAATATGCAAAAACTATTCAGAGCTTGCTATACAAGTGAGTCAACCAACATCATTTGCATTAAACAAAGCCAGATCCCATGGGAAAAGCTTTGTAGTGGAAAAAGGGGCAGGCTTCACTCATGCCCAGACAGGAGGCTATTGGCACAGGGAAGGACTGACAAGGAATGGGAAATTTTGTGTGATTAGTTAGGAGAACATATTTGGCTTTTTCTGGTTGGTTCTAAATTGAAAGCAGGGACCAAAAATTAGGAAAATCAGCAGTTATTGACCAAGTCCTGACAGTTTGGGGCTAATAGCTACAGAGCTTGTGGTTTGGCTTTCTGTATTGGCTGCTGCAGGTTGTAGATCAAAGTTCTATTTTTATATATGTCTAACCATTCTCTGTTTGTGTATCCAATCTCTCAATATACAGAATGATAACAATAGCTATCTGGAGGGTTTAGGACTGTAATTGATTTTTTGTTTATTTTCTTTATAATTCCTCTCAACTTTTTCTATATGTTCTACAATAAATAAATATTATTTCTAATGATGGATAAATAGAGTTTGTATAAGGAAAAAGAAAATTGGTTTCAGAAAGGTTAGGTAATCTTGCTGAAGTAACACAGCTAGTAAATAATCGACCTGGAATTGAATTCAGGCCTTTCAAATATTAAGGCTTCAACATTTTCCTGTCCTATGTCTTTCATAAATTTGTAGAATTTAGATACTGAAAGAAACAAGGATGTAGACTTTTTTACAGACTTCACTTTGAAACTACGTTGTTAAGTCTCAATATTGGATAGTCAATGGAGTTTTAAGGCATAATCTATGTTCGAGGAAATTTTAACTCAAACAAAAGGTAATGATAAACACCTAATTTATTTTAGGGAGAACATCTCAGATGTCATTAAGGAACTGACAAGCACTATAGACCCAGAAAGAAATACACAAAACAAAATATCTTATTAATGTGTGTGACATTGGTTGCAAGTCTAAATACAGGAAGACATCTGAAGTCAGCAGAGAACTTTTGTGTATTTCACAAAAAAATTTCCACTCATAATTAGGTGTCTGTTTCCAATTAATTTGTGGTTAAGAAAAGACAGTCAGGGCTGCTACAGACAGTCACCTAGATTGCTCACTGCTTAATGCTATATACACTACAGTGTGGATGGTGTCTCTTAGAATTGCAAGAGGTGGCCAGGCCGTCTGTGGAAAAGTGAAAATCACAGATAATACTCGAATTTTACTTAGGCAAATAGCAACCCCTTTTTCCACTAATATTTTCTCACCATTGACACCCAAAAACTTAACGTTCTTTCCTTTTCCCATGGAATAATAAAAAATAGGGAAAAACAAACTATCATATAATACTTGCTTGGATCAGCAACTTCTGAAATTAGGGATCATGAAGAGTTACTTGGAATTCTACCTCTGTTATGGCAGAGTAAGCTCTTAACAGACTGAACTCCCACAGATTCCATCTATAAACTTTGGACAACATACAAAATCAACTGCCTGAAAGCTCTAGAGAGTGAGAAAAATAGGCAGACTTTGGAAGGAAGTCAAAACTTGGAAAACTTCTGCAGAAAGAAATTTCCATTTTTATGGCTTTATCCTATTGCATACTTTAGGATAGACAAAAATCCAACAGAAAATTCATCACTTTGGAGTGAAGAACCAGAGGAGAGAACCAAGGACATCCACAGCTGCTAGAAAATGGGGGAGTAACTGTGGTAAGAAGAAATCTAAAGAAGAAACCCCAAATTCTGTATGCAAGCACTATTCAAGGTTCTGGTAAATCAATATATTATGCATCATAGTGTGAATACAAAACAGTTGTCAGGAAAAGCTAAAAGAACTAAAGTTAAATTTGAGTCACCACCACCAACAGGGTAGACATAATATGTAGTTTGATTATAACCAAGTTAATTGCTTGCTGAAACAACAGCAACCCTATTCAGAAGAACATAACAGAATCCAGAATCCCTACAATACAATATTCACAATGTCTAGCATATAATCCAAAATTACTCAAATATGATAAATCAAAATAATGTGACTGTTTTTAAGGAAATAATCGACAAAGGTCAGCCTTGGGATTATTTAGGTGTTGGAATTATCAGACAGGAATTTTAAAGCAGCTATTATAACTATGGTCAATGATATAAAGGAAAACATGCTCATAATGAATCATAAAATTAAGATATGTCAGGAAAGATACAAATAATAAAAATGAAAATTCTATGAAAAATGTAATAACTGAAAGAAAATCACTGAGAATAGGCTTAATATTAGCATAAAGATGACAGAGGAAATGATTAGTGAATTTGAAGATAGATTAATAGAAGTTATTTAACCTGAGTAAAAGAGAAAAATACACAGAGCCTCAGGGGCATATGGAACAATATCGAAAGTTCTAACATGTAATTGGAGTCCCAAATAGAAAGAGGAGAGAAAATGAGCCAGAAAAATGATTTTAAAAAATATTGACCAAAATATTCCCTAAAATAGTGAATGACATAAATTTACAAAGTCAAGGATCTCATCAAACTCCATATATAAGAGAAATATAAAAAAAAAAGTATGCGAAGGCAAACTATTGTAAAATTACTATAAAAAAATAAAGCAAAAGTGAAAATTGTAAAGCAGTAATTAAAAAATGACAATATGTACAAAAAAATGATTTGAATGCCAGAGAAAAACAACATTTACATACAGAGGAATTAAAATGCAAAGCCAAGGATTTCCCACCTGGAACTATAAAAGCCAGAAAAAAAGTGAAGTCTTTAAAAGTCTGAAAGAAAAAAAAACTGTAAACCTGTAATTCTGGATACAGCAAAGATATCCTTCCAGAATTAAGGCAAAAGAAATACATTTTCAGATAAAAAGTTATCTAAGAAAATTCATTGCTAACAGACTTTCACTATAAGAAATCCTAAAGGAATTTCTTCAGGCTGAAGAGAAATAATATCAATATAAAACAGCTTCAGGAAAAAATAAAGAACATTGAACATAAATAATGTTTAGGTAAATATAAAAATATTTTTTTCCTCTTAATTTCTTTAAATTACTAATGACTATTTAAAGAAAAAAAACAACATCTTGGGGTATTCATAATGTACGAAGATGTAATAAACATGACAATATAGCTTACAGAGTAATGGGAGGAAGGTAAATGGATTAAAATATTTTTACTTTTTACGTGGAATGATGTAATATTAACACTACATAAACTGAAAAGTTAAGAATGTATGTTTTAATCCCTAGATAAACCATTTTTTTAAAATAATGCAGGACTATAGCTAAAAAGCTAGTAAATAAAACATAATTCTAACAAACTTTCAATAATTCAAAATAAGGGAGAAAAGAGGAAACAGAGATGAAAATAAGCCAAAATAAGAAATTAAAATTGAAATTGTAGACCAAAATTCAATCATATTAAAAGTATATAAAAAAGTTAATGGCTACTTTTGTTCATCAAAAGATACTATCAACTGAGTTAAAAGGTAGCCATGGAGTAAGAGAAAATATTTATAAATCACACATGTGATAAGAAATCAATATCCAAATTATATACAGATTTTTTAAAATTCAACAACCAAAAATCAAATGACTCAGTCTAAAAATGGGCAAAAGACTTGAATAGACATTTTTCCAAAGAGGATATACAAATGACTAATACGCACATGAAAAGATGGTCAATATTACTTTTTACTAGGGAAACACAAATCAAAACCACAATGAGATACTACTTCATATTCATTAGTATGGCTATTATAAAATGAATGAATGAATGAATGAATGAATAAAAACAGAAAATCAGTATTGATGTGGAACACTTGTGCACTACTGGTGGGAATGTAAAATGGTGCAGCTACTTAGGAAAACAGTATTGTGGTTACTCCAAAAATAAAATACAGAATCACCATATGATCCAGCAATTCCACTTCTGAATATATACCCAAAATAATTGAAAGCAGAGACACCAATGTTTATAGTGGCATTTTATACAATAGTGAAAAGCTAGAAGCAACCCAAGTGTCTAGAGACAGCTGAATAAATAAAATATGGTAGACACATACTATGGAATATTAGTCAGCTTTAAAAAGGAAGGAAATTTTGACACATGCTACATCATGTATTGATCCTGAGAACATTGTGCTAAGTGGAGCAAGTCAATCAGAAAAGAAAAAATGCTGTATGATTCTACTCATGTGAGGTGTCTAGAATAGTCAAATTAATGGAGTCAGAAAGTAGAATGGTGGTTGCCAGGGCCTTAGAGAAGAAAGAATAAGGAGTTATGATTTTAAGATAAAAAAAGATCTGGAGACAGATAGCAGTGAATATACGTAATGCCAATGAACTATATAAATGGTTAAAAAGGTAAATTTTATGTTACATATATTTTATAAAATTAAAAAAAAATGTTTTTATCAAAAAGACACTGAAACAAATAAAGAAACAGATATTACTAGTGTAGATAGGCCCTTTTTACTTGTCAGGACTTTATACTCTTTTATTAATATCTCACAGCATCTCCCAAGGCGATAATGTCATTGGCCCTGTTTTCCTGGCACACTTACAAAAGCTTAGTGAAATTTTTAATTTTGTATATAAAAACTTATATTTATTGAGCTCTTATTTAGTACCTAGCCCATACTGAGTCCTTGACATATCTTTAAAAAATTTTAATGGTCTAAATATTATAATTAAATAGCAGAGATTATTAGAATGGATTAAAAGGTTAAGATCCAACTATACGCTATCCTCAAGAGATGTACTTTAAATATAAAGACACATTTAAATTAAAAGTAAATGTATAGAAAATATATATATAATACTAACTAATGGTAGCATAAGAAGGCTAGAATAGCTCTATTAATATCAGACAAATTAGACTTCAAGACAAGACTATTACCACAAATAAAGAGATATGTTTCACATGACCAAAGAACCATTTCGTCAGGAAGACATTACAATCATGATGTGTTAACAATGGAGTTTCGAAGTAAATGAAGCAAAAGGAAAAAAAAACAGCAGAGTCCTACAGGCATACTTCTTCTGTGGCCTTGTGTGGGCTGAGTATAATTCCCCACACCTTGACTTTGGTGTGTGACTTGCTTTGGCCAATGGCATGAAGGTGAAACAGACAGTGTGCCAACTCCAACCCTAGGTCTTATGAGGCATATCAGATTTCTGCTTGCTCCTTTGTGTTTCTGCCTTACCTTAGCTGGCCTGCCGGACTAGTGCGATGAGTGACACATAGCGAAGAACCGCCTGGCTGCCAAGTAGTCTTCCAGCTTAGAGCAGAGCCACCCAGCCAAACTGAGCCAAGCCTAGTCTATATCAGCCTATCCCCATCCTATGCTCAGATACTTAAGCAAGCCCAACTGAGGTCAGCAAAACCATGCCGGCCAATCTGCAGAAGTATAAAAGATAAATGCTTCTTATGAAAAAATTAAAGAACTACATGACACCTCTAATAAACAACTGGCAAAAAATTATTAAAAACATAGATGGTATATGCAATGTTATCAACCACATTGGCCTGATAGATCTTTCTAGCACACTACATCCTAAAATGGCAATGTACACATTCTTTTCAAGAGCATATCATACATTTACCAAGATAGAATATATTCCAGACAATTAGCAAGTTTCAATTAATTTTAAGTGATTAGTATATACAGATAAGTTATCTCTCCACAATAGAATTAAACTAGAAATCAATAGAAATATTTAGAAATTAAATAATGTACTTCTAAATGATCCATGAGTCAAAAAAGAAATCAGAAGAGAAATTATAAAATATTTAAAACTGAATGAAAGCAAAATAAAGCATAACAAACATTGTTGCACGTTGTTGTGGTGCACTCAAATCTAGAACCCACAGAGCCGACTGAGATGAATTGTGAACCTTTATTAGCCGGCCAGCAACTGACTCTCTACCACTTAGGGTCAGAGGAGATCAGTTCCGAGCTTCCATTAGAGGCAGTTTATAAAACCTAGAACCACACCCTGGTTAACAAGTAAACAGATTACCACACCCTGGTTAACATTAAAACAAGTAAACAGGTTACAGAATCAGAAGTTGGCCATTAGCATATCTTTGATCAGATTACCACACCCTGGTTAACAGAATCAGAAGTAAATCCTTAATGCTGGCTTACTGGAAAATTTTCCATTCTAAACACATGTAGCAAAAGCAGTGGGTATAAGAAAATTTAGAGCTTTAAATGTTATGAAATCAAAGATCAAAACTTCCATCTCAGGAAGCTAGAAAAAGAGCAAAGAAATACAAAGTAAGTAAAAGGGGAAAAGTAGAGAAGTGTTATGGGTGGACAATTTTCCAGTCAGCCAGTATTAAATATTTACTTCTGATTCTGTTAACCAGGGTGTGGTAATCTGATCAAGGAGATGCTGTTAACCAGGGTAATCTGATCACGGAGATGCTGTTAACCAGGGTAATCTGATCAAGTATATGCTAATAGCCAACTGTTAACCAGGGTGTGGTGATCTGCTCAGGAATGTGCTGGTGGCTATATAAACTGCCTTTTCTGGGAACTCGAGGCTGATTCTCTAGTGGGGAGAGTCAGTCACCAGCTGGCTAATAAAGGCTCACAATTCATCTCAATTGGCTCTGTGGGTCTTGTTTTTGATCGCACCACAACAGAAGAAATAAAAATGAGAACAAAAATCAGTGAAAAAGAAAACCAATAAACAATACAGAAAATTAACAAAGCCAAATTTTGATTCTTTGAATGTATCAATAACTTGATAAACCTTTACCTAGTCTGATTAAGGAGAAAAAGGGAAGACACAAATTGCCAATATCATGGATTAATGAGGGGTTATTACTATAGATCCTATAGATAGTAAAAGAAGAATTAGAGATTATTATGAAAAATTTCATGTCAACAAATATGGCAACTAGATTTAGGGACACACACCCTCCCACAAAAAATAACAAGTCCGGTTGTCTAGGACAGTGAAACCAGTTGCTGCAAAGAGATGTTTATGGAGGACTCAGAGAAGCATCACCAACATTTCTCAGAACAATGTGTTTACATAAAAATCCCACTTTAGTAGACCCTCTAAATTGACCACACTTGTGCCAAAGATTAGCTTTTCAGCTTATTGAGAGTGGTTCAAAAATGTAGGGAAAAAAGAGATAAAAACAAGCTTTCAAGTGATACAGGTGCTTTTTCCTTTCTGAAAATTAAACACAGCTGCAGAAGCCCCTTCACTCTAAGTGGGGTGATCAATGGCAATGCACGCATAAAACGCAATCACCCGACCTCTTGATAATATATTTGTGTCACTTTATAAGTTTCTGGTAACATATACCAAAAGGTCTGACTGCCATGGAACTTCCAATATTAATGGGAAGTTTTATTTATTGTGTTTATTTTGCAACAATAAAAATATAGCCTATTTACTGCATTGCTACCACATGACAAGTGTGATATGACATACTGTATAGACATTTGCCTAAAAGAAATCCTATGAA
The DNA here is from genome assembly GCF_014176215.1 of Rousettus aegyptiacus. Taxonomy (NCBI): domain Eukaryota; kingdom Metazoa; phylum Chordata; class Mammalia; order Chiroptera; family Pteropodidae; genus Rousettus; species Rousettus aegyptiacus. Next base: position 106,840,873 of record NW_023416307.1, on the reverse strand, counting down.
GTCAATACCATAAGCTTTGCTTTAAAGGCCGGGAAACTGAGGTAACATGAAAACAGTCAGAACCATGATTCAAGCCAGGTCTGCTGAGTGTCAAAGGCCAGACTAACCCAGTGGTTAAAAACGGGAAGTCAGAAGTCAAGCAGACAGCACTGGAAACTCCAGCTCCAGCCCTTAGCAGCCTGATTACCTCAGGTAAGTTACTTACCCTGAGCTTCATTTTCTTCACCTATAAATGGAAATAGGGACACCTTCCCTTCAGAAACGAAAAGAAATTTAGACAAAAAGATACATAAAAATGAATTATGGTGACACTTGAGCTAGAGTTTTATCTTAGTTTGTGTTCCCCAGGAACAGACCTTATGACAAAGATTTGAGTGTAAGTAATTGATTTGGGAAGTAGTCCCACAAATGTGGGTAGGGGAGTGGGGAAGTGGGACAGGGAATGGAAGGCAGCCAGTAAAGGATGGGGTATCAAGCAGTTATCACTAGGGGTAACTGAAGCTCACTCCTGCTGGGGAACTGTTAGAGACTGTTTGAAATGTGCCTGTGTTATCTCAGCTGCAGAGTAGGGAAGTTCATCCACGGCCCCCTCTCCAGCATTAACTGAAATCTGCTTCTAATAGCATTACCTCCATGCTGCTGTCGTTTGCTATGGGCCAAACATCTCCCACTGCTAGGAAATTACCCTCAGGCAGAGATGTGCAGACACTTCAAGAAGGTCTTTCCGTGTGTAGAGGAGTGCTGAGAAGTTACAGGTGAGCTACCAACAGCCTCTGCTATAACTTCGAGGAAAGAAAAGAATTCTGATATACAGAAAGAAACAAAGAGTGTTTTTTAAAAAATTTATTACTCCTCAGTGTTTTTCCTGTTGAAAATAAGGGAGTTGGGCTTTCATAACTCTGTACTAGTCGGTCATTGGCTATGAGCAATCTTGGGTGAAGAAGATGTACACCCAGCCACTTCCCGCCCTCTGAACATACACTAAGCATAAACAGTGCCTAGCACAGAAAAAGTGCTCGGTAAATATTTGTTGAATACTGATTAATATTGATTAATATTATGATTGTTGTCATTAGCTTTTTACTGTTGTCATTGAAACGTTAAATAAGATATATGGTATGTAAAGCACTCGGTACTCTCCCTGGCACATCCAGGCCATCTGAGAATGTGTGCACCTTCCTCCACGTGTGAATATAAACATGTGCTTTACACGTGTGCCCAAGTATAATCTCAAGAAGATGGCTTGTTGTAATGCAAATATATGGAGCAGGTGCTGCCACATCAAAACCATCATCAATATTTTTACTATCATAATTCTGCAGCTACACACAGGTGTAACAACTAAAGGAAAGGATAAAAACTGGGCATCTTACACTGTAATTTGCCTTAAAAAGATGAGGATGACAAAAAGGAGGGAAGAAAAGGAGATCCTGAAAATAAATATGACCTGTTTATACCTGAGAGTCAATTATTGTATGTCAATTGTCTTAGAAATGAAACCAGGCCCTAAAATCAGACAAACCTGAGTTCAAAAGATAGCTCCAGCATTTATTATCTCAGTGGCCTAAGGTGAGTGGCTTAATTCCTATAGGTCTCAGCTTTCTCATTTGTAAAATGGGGAGGTACTAATAGTACTCTCATCCCAGGGTTATTCTGAGGAATAAATAAGTTAGTAAGTGAAGAAATGCCTATGCCTCACAAAAAATATACATTTGTTATTATTGCTGTTGTTTGGCTTTTAGTCTACTCAAGTTCTTCCTTCTGTTCAAATCATTTACTCACTCACTCGACTAATATTTATTCAATGCTGACTCAATGCTAGAGTATGCCCAGGAATTACAGTAGAACATTAGATAAGTATTTAATGGACTAACAGTTAAGACTGGTAACAATAAAGCATTTATTGAGCATTTACTATAAACCAGCTTCTATTCCAAATGCCTTATACATTTTATCTCATTTAATATTTTTACAGCAACTCTATGAGATTGTTATCTTTATTAGACAACCCAAATTAGAGGGGCTATACTACTCACATAAGGTCACACAGCCAAGTTGACCACGGACAGGCTGGGTCCAGAGCTCCTGGGTTTCAACACAGGGGAATAGGATGTCCCACCCCCAGGGCTTCGCCAGAATGGTAGGGTTATCTCCGCTATGTGCTATGAAGTTGCCAACCAGCCTCTAAGCCTGAAGTTCGGGAACACTCAGCACTTAGCAAACCCAGCAAATTATGAGGGCTTTCAGAGAATGACAAGTTCTTCTCTTCCTAGACAGAAGTTGTAACAAATCTAATTGAATGCTGGAAGTTACATGATTGCTTATGATTTGCATACAATGAATGGCTTCGTTTGTCTTCATTTCAAAAAGCGTCACTTCTTGCCTGTGACACACACTCTGGAAAATACAAATTCTTTCCCCAGAAAAACAGCAAAAATTAATTTCCAAATATTTCCAACAATTCTCCAACTCACATGCTCATGCAAATGAAATTAAATTCTGCCTTCCTGAAGGTGAGTCTTTTTTTAAGTAAGTATGAGCTATAGACTCATGCTTCATTTCAAATTGCTAAACATTAAAGCTATTGATCTTGATAAATATAAAGATTAATATTTCTAAAAAAGATATATGAAGGGAAATATTCAAGCAATTACAAGTAACATCCAATAAAGAAACATAATAAAATATTTAATAAACTAAAGGAACTACTAAAATATGAGAAGATGAGAACTAAAAAATCAGAATATATGTGTGTGTGTGTGTGCGCGCGTGCGTGTGCGTGTGTGCATGTGGAGAGAGAGAGAGAGAGAGAAGAAAAAGAGAGAAATTACTACTTAGAAAAAACTACTCTATCAACTTATATTTTAATTAGGCCAGAAGACCAGTCTTGTCCTATGCCATGTTTATACCTCTCTTTCCAGCCCTTTCTGTTAAAACCTAAAAATGTCATGAAAAATACAGATGGAACACCTGAGTTTGCAATGAAAAATGTGGCAGTAGGAGCTGGCAATGTGTTATCAAGAAGGAAAAACTGCATTCTAGAATTTTAAAGTATAAGAAATGGTGAGAAAAAATTAGGTTAGACTTGATGTTTATACCCTCTGAGATGCATTACAGAACTTAACTAAAGCAGGTCTTCAAAAAATATAAAATTCTGTTTTATATTGAAAGAAAAATCTTTCCCTCTAGAGCTTCTGGTATAAGCCAACTCTGTGTTTTAAAAAATGATTACTGTATCATAGTGAGGTTTTAAGCATCAGTCTATAAAGGAATATCTGGCTCCTGGTGAGTGCTATATATTAGGGATTATTGAGGGATTTTAAGAAGGAAAGCAGCATAAAAAAAGATTTGCATTTTAATAAGATCATTTGGGCAGTGTGGTGGATGAAAGATGAATTGGAGAAATTAAAATAAAGACAGGAAGATCCATTGAGAAGTAGTTACAAGAATCCAAGAGGAAGATGATGGTGGCCCAGACTCTCTAAGCTGTGCTAGGGATGGAGAGGAGGAGAGAAATTCTGATGAATGTAGGAGGTAGAACTGACATGCCATGGCAATAGCTGGCTCTGAGTGTTGAAGCAAATGGAGAAGTCATGCATAACACGCAGGTTGTTCGGGCAAATGAAAGGATTGTAATACCATTTACTAAGATGGAGAACATGGAAAATCAGTGGATTAGTTAGAAAATTGGGACTTTACGCCCCAAGTTCTTCAACAATATTCATGTCACATGATTTCCAAGTGGTTTCAGAGCATAAGTTTAGAGCATGGGCTTTGAAATCTGAGAGTCAGTTTTCAAATCATGACTCTGCCACTTATTATCTCCGTGACCCTAGATAACGTTACTATGCATCTCTGTGTCTCACTTTTCTCATCTATAAATAGTAAAATTATAGTAATATACCTCATAGAGTTATACGATTTAATTAGATCCTGTATGTAAGGCACTTTGCATGGAATCTGGCACGTGAAATGTTCTCTCTACATTTTAGTCCTTGGTATCTTTATGTTATTATTGATTACAAAGTCAATATGGATAATGAATACCTGAGTTACTCTTCTCTAAGGGAATTCCTTTGGTCTAAACCCCATTTAATTATTGGGCCCCCATACTACAGGGCAAAGACAGGTATTTCAGGTGTTGCAGTGAACACACTGTTCATGCCTCAAGGCCTTCTCTGTTCCCTCTTGCTGCAACATTCTTCTCTCCCTGCTCATCTTCCATATCACAGTTTAAAGGTTACATCTTCAGGAAATCTCACGCTGAAACTCCAGCCAAACGCTAAGTAAAGAATGTTTGCTATGATAATCTTACTGTCCCCTGGCCACTTTCTTTGTGTCATCATCTCAAACATAATTGTGTATGTATATATTCATTTAATGTGCATCTCTTCTAACTACACTCTAAGCATCATGGAAGCTATAACCTTCTTATGATCATATCCCTAGTGCCTAATTTAGGCTTGGCACACAACTAGAGCTTGGTAAATAAGTGTGAAATAAAGAATTGCATGGTAGTGTTTAAAGTATTATTTCCAAACTTATTTTCGATGTTCCTCTCCTCACCAAATACAAGTACCTCCTGACCGTGTTGTCATTTCCTGACTGATCTATTAGTGAAGAAATAAGCCCTTGGGTCCACACATCTCTCATTTTTGGACTCTCAGATGCTTCTGCCACACAATCATTCAGATCTTGGATTAAAATTCTAGCTCTGCCATTTATGAGGCATGTGACCTTAGGCGAGCAACATCACCTCTCTGAGCCTCAATTTCTTCATCTGTAAAATGGGGATAATAATGCTTTCTACTTCGTAGAGTTGTTGTGAAGATTAAGTGAGGACAAATACATAAAATTCTTTGCACAAGGCCCAGACTAGCTAAGTTTTCAAGATGTATTAACTATTATTAATATGATTATCTTTGTATTCAATTCCAGATATACTCTCAGCGAGAAGAACTCATTACTCATCCTCCTCAAAGATCCACTGTATTTACAGAAAATTATTCTTTTCTTTTTACTCTCATTTTTTCCAGCTCTTTTGAACACCAAGTGCTAACAGTTCTCTAAAACTGTACTGATAAAAAAAAATTTTCCCCCTGAGTCTGACAGGTCAGGATAAAGCCAAAATGGGAAACAAGGGGTTTTTTCATTGCCATGGGGCAAGTTATATATTTACTGATGAAATTAGGCCACACTCTCCAACTTTGTTCCAAAATTTCCATTAATGAAATCTTGAGTTTTTTATCACAGGAGAAAAAAAGCTAAGAAGATGGGTGAAGACGGCTATCTGACAAATAAAGATGAGATTGGCTCTCTCAGCTCACAAGAATAAACATTTTTTTTTTTTTGTTTGTTTCCAGATCATCTGCAATAGATGCTATTGATGTCCTACCCAGATTGTCCTGTACCTGGCCTGGGCTATCCCTCCAGCTTCTGCAATAATTGGCTGTTGATGCTCACACCTGTGCCTATCTCCAGAGATTTGCCTTTGGCCGATGACCAACCTAGTCTAAAGGCTGGGAGTTATGAGCCTCACTCCCAAGAACAGGCTATAGTTAATGACTGACTGATGAGGGAATGCAAAAACCTCAGTCTCTGGCCTTTAGGCAAGACAACCTCTGAAGTACGATTCACCTTCCAGAGATCCTCTGGGGGTCAGGTCAACTTCACCTGATAAATACATCTCTACTTACTTATTTCTCTTCCTCATCTTTCCCTCCTTCCCCTACAAGTCTCTGCTGAGGTACCCCCTAATGAATCACTTGCACAAGAATCTTTATTTAAGCTCTGCTTTTATGGAATCCAGCCTAAGATATTGGCCCCTGACAAAATAAACTATCTATGAATGGGGTTAATGGGACCATTATAAAAGAAACGAATTCTATCACATGAGGATAATGGACCAAAGTATAGAAAAAGGGGACATTTTCATTGATCAATCAGCATCGCTGCACAGTTTGCAAAAATCTTTCACATATAGGTCTGACAGGTGTTGCTGTCTTACTGTTTTTTGAGATGGACAAATAGGGCCTCAAAGAAATTAGATTCAGCATATTTAGGAGTATAGTAGGTATTTGGCTTGAGCTGTTGCTTGAATTAATTGTTTAAACACTTGGCCAGATACTGTAGATTGACTCACTCAATACCCAATCCAATCATTTTCCCTTCCTCTACTTTATAAAGTAAAAAGTACAGTGCATACTTTCCCAGAATCTTTAGAACCTAGTGACATCCATGTGACATGTCTCTGAATGACATGAAATGTCATAAAATGAAATGAAAACTTCTGGGAAGCTCTTTCCTCCCAAAATAAAAAGGCAAAATGAAATGCGTATCTCAAAATGATATGCATATCTTCTTCTTCTTGTCTGCCTGGAACAAAGATATGAGTCCAGAAGTAGTGTAGGTATTGAGAAATAAAAGGAGAATGAGGTGTGGGAAATGATGAAGCAGAATAAGACAAAGAGCCTAGAACAAGACAAAGAGCTCTTTCATCACAGAGAAATAAAGCTGATTAGAGCAGGTTCCTACCTACGGGACTTCTCCATGCTTTTGTTTTAAAATGTTCTCTCTTCCAGAAATGACATTTTGAAGCCTCACTTGCAGTCCAATTTAAGCACGCCTAAATTCTATTTATTATAAAAATTCTGTTCAGTTACCACCTAATTTATAGAATGATGCCTGAAATCACTCTAGATACTAGATGGTGGCTATAGGTCAGTGGTGGAGCATTTAGCCATAGCTCCAAAGATGCTTCCAGCCACATTAGGCACCCCATTTGGTTTTAAGACACAGACTGTGTACATGCAATATATATGTGGATTAGAGTGTGGACTCTGGAGTTGGAAGTCCTAGTCTTGAATCACACACACAAAAAATATTTTTACTTTCTAAGAACAGAATGTCTTTTTCTTCCCCTCTGCTCTATGTGTATGTTTGGGGAAAAGGGTGGAATCTAAGGTCACTGAGACTACTAAGGTATTATTTTACTTCACTTCATCTTGTTTATTTCCTTCCTTTTACCCATTCAGCTGAAATGGACCTTACCAATATTCTTATCCTTATATTTTACCCATTGCTTTTTTGGCGTCTTTGCTGGGCAGTAGCTAGAGAAAGCAACCAGCCAGGGTTTGTGAATGCATAGTGTCTCAACAATGCCAAGGACATTATGATAGTGTAAATGAACTTGAAAGAAATCTGGGACCCTCCAAGCAGGACAAATGAAGAATAATACCATATTTTCCAGTATGATTTATCTAAAGTCATTTATGATAAGACATTTCAGGGCAAACAGGCCATATTAGAGGTGCATGTCTCTCAGGGAAATTCAACCGCCAAGGAAGGTAAAATCAATTTTGTACAGCAAGGCTTCTAAATTGCAAGCCAACTACTTCATCTGATGCTAAACTAAGAAACATAGAACTCATACAACACTAGAGGAGGAAAATGACTCTAGTTTTTTAGACTTTCTGAGAGACTACAGAGTACACACGAAGTCTTATTTTTTGGCACTATACTGATGATTCAAATGATTTTCAAGGGTAATTTTGACTCTCCACAATTTTCGTCTTATGCGCTGACTTTAAACACTAACTCTCACATAAGATATGACTCTACTCTTAAGTCCTTTATCACCTGAGGCCTCAGGATCATTCATATTATATGAGTTTCTTGAAAGGCTCTCTGATTCTAATAGAAATTGGTCCCACTAAATCCTAGTATTCATGTTTGCTTTTAAACAGCTCATATCATGGTTTAATGTGTAGAAGCTTTTCCCAGTATAATTTCAGCTACTTTCAGCATTGTGGGCCCTGGCCCCAAAGAGCTTAGGGTCAGATAGGTTTTGATGCTTAATTATTAAAGCAGTAATTATACAACTGAGACGAGTGAAATTGGAAATGAATCCAGTAGCTAATGCAGGAGTAAGTTTGAGAGGAGTCATGGAGACTGTCAGAACTGAGAGCCACAGACACAACCAAACAATCCATCTAGAGGTTTACGTAATCAAATGAGAAGTAACACAATGTACTTTAGAAAATAACAAAATGGACCTTTCTCTTCATTATTTTCATCTTTTATCAAAAGAGCGAATGTAATTCTAAAACATCTCCTGGAGTTTAAGAGAGAGCTGATGACCCTAGAAGGAAGGAGACTCCAGCTTCAGACTAATCGGTTCAGAAGCAGATAGACCTTGGCAAATGAATTCAAGTTCCAATTTAAAAAAGAAAAGTGTTTTCTCACAATGTTTTCACAGTTGTGTAAAGTGTTCCGTATGTGAAAAGGTCCTATAGTCAAATGAATCCAAACTCGTAAGTTTCTCTTACTATAGTCCCTTCTTAGAAATTCACGATGTACATTAGCATATTCAAGGCCTGAGAAATCTTGTTGTAAAGTATTTAAAGTGTTAGTATTTCCCAAACATTCTTAATTATAGATACCATTTTTGGTGAGACATTGATTAAAATGTGTTCCAAGAAACACATTTTGAGAAAACGAACAACTTCACTTAAGCTTTGTGAGGATCAAGGCCATGTCTTCATGTTTACACCGAGCTGGGTACAGAATAAAGTAGAGGCTGGTGAACTACGGTCAGTATGCAAAATTTAGTCCATAAGCTATGAGTGTTTTTTGCATTTTAAGTAGTTGGAAAAAATTGAAAGAAGACTACTATTTCATAACACATAAACATTATGTAAAATTCAAACTTCATTGTCCATAAATACATTTTTTTGGAATAAAGCCATGCCCATTTGTTTATATATCTTCTATGACCGTTTTCAAACTACAATGGCAGAGTTGACTAATTGTGATAAAGACCATAATGGCCCGTAAAATCTAAAATGCTTACTTTCTGGTCCTTCACAGGAAAAGTTTGCAGAACTCTAGATAATTGTGCAGATGAATGAATGTCTACTCCTGCCACTCTCCATACCAAACTGCCTCATGTTCTGGGAAGAGAATTAGGTTACAACTGGTTCCAGAACGAGGTCTTCCTTTTTGAAATTGGTCCTAATTATCTTTTTCTTTTCTGGGCTCTGCAGTAGCTGAGCATTGACTTGAGCCAAGGAATTGCTCAGATTCTCAGTACCTCAAATTATCCTTAATTTGCTACACAAGAGTCTTTCCCAGATAACAGTTGTACTCAGTGGGAATGTCAGGAAAAAAAGAATAAAGGAAACTGGAGGAAGGAATTAAAGTTTGGGTGGCTTTGGCTAAGATGTCAGGGTTTGCAAAAGCATCATCCACCATATTTGTTGAGAAGATAAGGGGTAAACAGGGGCAAGAAGAGGAAAGATGGGAAGAGGCACCTTTAACTTATCTGTAAACATTCTGATGTAAAGCAGTGGGAGTCAGCCAATGAGAAAAGACTGGAACATTGATTCTCATTGCTCCAACCCGAACTGAAGAAGCAACACAGGGCACTAGAGTCAGAAATAACCTAGTTTGAATCCTGGCCCTGCCACTTAGATTCCATGTAACCTTAGGCAATAAACTTACCACATCTGAAGAATGGACAAAATAGAATTATAGTGAGAATTAAATAAGATAATTTTTATTTTACAAACATTATGAGAATTAATCTCCTTTGTTAATCGTTGTTATTGCTGTTAGCGCAAGATGACAGTGGGATATCCTTTGGATTTTTCCTAAACCACTGCTCAGAATTAATATCAAAACCTCTGTTCCATCTTTTGCTGTTACATTAGAAGTTGCTCTTCATAAATTTCCCTTTTCTTTCAACTGTTTAGGTTAGAAAACCACCCCCCAAACAATGCTGGATTCCCATCGTCTTTATGCTACCCTATATTTAGAATAAATGAGTTTTGTGAAAATCACAAAAAGAAAAAAAAGATCAAGTCTCTGAATCCTCACCACAGTCTTGAGGATGAAACCATTATTGTCAGCTCTATACATATAGGAAAATCAAAATCCAGATAGGTCAAATGGCAGGACCTGGATTGAACCCAGGAAGTCTGGTTCTAGCCTCTGTGCTCATAACCACACATACAGATGGCACATGTTAAATATTTGATAAATTTCAGTCCAGTTTAAAAACGTTTCTTAAAATTAAAAGCAAAAACAAAAACAAACCTTTTTACTGGACTATTTCCCAATATGTATTTGAAGAACAGGGCCTCTGAAATCAGACCACCTTGCTAAAAGTATTCGATAAATATTTACATAAAGATCAGCCATGTTACTTAAGCCCCAAACTTCAATATCATCTGTAAAATGAAAGATAATAGTGCCTGACTTAAAGTGTCACTGAGAGATTAGTTGAGATGATGCCTACAGAGCGCCTACTGGGAGTCTGGAATATGGTAACAGCACAATGTTTCATGATACCTATTTTTTCATATAACCTAGAACATCCTTCCCTAACTTCTCTCTTCATAAAATCCTTTTTATTCTTCAGGACCCACTCAACTTCCTTCCTGAAATCCTCTTGGACCGTTCGTTAGAATTCTACCTTCCTTGTATTATGGAGGGAGCTGTGTTAGGGTCTGTCTCCCCTACTCAGGTAAGCTCCTGAAGTCAGGGACGATGACTCCTTGGAAGGAAATTCAGCATAGCCCACCTGAAAATACTACCAGATAATTGACCAGGTCTCTCTACTTCCCGAAGGAGTCTGCCCAATTTTTCAGCCAGAACAATTTGATTTTTTCTTAATGCACAGATCATGTCCTTCCTCAGGATAATAACCTGGATCCTTGACATGTCCCCATTGGGTTGCCCCCACCTGTCCTCACCGCCTCCCCTTTCTCTCTGAACTCCAGCCATGGCAGCCCTCCTTCTCTTCTTCAAACTAGTCAACTCATATTTGTAGTTCTTTTGGCCCAGAAGGTTCTTCCCCTACAGCACCCATCTCACTATTCACCTAGCCCATTCCTCATCATCCCTGAAGGAACCACTCAGACGAGGTCACACGGCCCTCCTGGTTGTCCCCGGAGCTCCCTATACTTTTTCCTAAGCTCTTGGAACCATTGGAACCATATAACTACATGCTTACATTGTGTCTGTCTTTTCTTTAGACCAGCGCTGCCCAGTAGAACCATATCGTGTCATAGATGTCATTTTAAATGTTCTCGCAACTATTTAAAAAAAATAAAAACAAACAAAATTAATTTTACTAATATATTTTATTTACCCTAAAATCCAAAATGTTATCATTTCAATATATCATCGATGTAAAAAAAATATTAAAGGTATATTTTACATTTTTTTCTATTAAATTTTCAAAATCCAGTGTGTATTTTATACTTATAACACAACTCAATTTGGGCCAGCCACATTTCAAGTGTTCATGTGGCTCATGGCTATCATAGTGGATGGCTAAATTCTGGACAGTAAACCCCCTGAGGGCATAGAACAGGACAGTCTGTACTGCTGTATCCATAGTACCACACTATAATTGGCTCGAAGTAGAGCCGAATAAGTATTTGGTTTAAAAAAAAAAAGAAAGAAAGAAAGAAAGAAAGAAGAAAAAATATTTATACAGAGGAAGAAGTAGATGCCCAGAAATAAGAAGCGATTGGCCCGAGGTCACAGGACTAATTAAAGATGAACTGCTGCTAGCTCCCAGTATAGCCCAGTGCCTCATGGAAACTATAGGTATCTCCCAGGTCAATCTGCCCTTCTAGGGGCAAATGTTCTCCCAAAGATCAGACCAAATCATCTTTATTAAAAACTTTACCTTGGAAAACAGGAAAAGTTTGATTTTGTGAGAAAAATTTTCTTTCTATTATCTTGTAAATCCTTTAGACTGATAGGTATTATGTAAGCGGCATCAAGGTGCTATACACTGCGGCAGATGTTATTTTGAAACTCTCTGCACAGCTATTGTATTATAAACGGAGATTTCCTTCAGGATTTAGCCTTCAGTTTTTCTGGGCAGAGCTGCAAAGTGAGTCAGAGTTAGCACTCCCTCCCCAGGCCATAGGGTGGGAGGCAGTGGGTGGGGATCTGTGGGCATGAGTGAGAAGGCAGGGAACATGGTCAGCATATCTCACATTCCTAGCCTTTATTTACTCCCTCTGAAAATCAGAGTTAAGGTAGTCCTCAGAAAAATTTCCCTGTTTCATTATAAATAAAGGGACAAGAATCACAGAAAGAGAGAGAGAGAGAGAGAGAGAGAGAGAGAGAGGAGATACAAGAAATAGAGGCTCAGCCTATATATTTATAAGTAGAGCAAAGAGAGTTACCCAATAATATCACAATACAATACTATTTTCATTATTAAATTTATATTTCTCATATATATATATATACACATACATATATATATATACATACATATATATATGTGTGTTATAAGAGAGATCCAGAAGATAATTTTTCAAAACATTAGAGTTATTATTAGGTAGTAAAATTATGAATGATTTCTATTTACTTTTACAGCTTTGAATTTTATTCAATAAATACGTATTACTTGTGTAAAAATGGAACAAGTGAACATTTAAAGTAAATAAGTCTATGCACACATATATACATTCACATATGATCCCAAACATTGCAACAATATTATAGTGCTAAAATTTATTTTTAGAAGTTCCCAGGAAACTCATTCTTCCTTTAGCTTTTAAGTAAATGACTTTGCCTCTTTTGTGCTCAAATTAGTCTCAGGGACAGAAAAACAACCCTCAGTGCTACCAAGGGCATGGGGAATACAGCCTCCCACATTGTATAAACAGAAACCAGCAGCAGTTGCTGGCTGCCTGGGGGTGAGAGGCCCTTCCAAGGATGGAGGAGTGGGATTCAGAGTCTGGTCCTTAGATCTGGCACCAGCCTTGTCAGGAATTCAGCCTTGTAAATAAAAAACAGAGTAGTCACTTTCTACTGTTTTGGTGATGATTAATTCAAAGAACCATTGCCCAGCTCCTGAGAGAAGAGCTCAGATTGAGAATCGAGGCCCAAAGAGGAGGAATGTTTCAAAACATGCTAAGGGGTTCGTTTCCCGTTTCCCTTACCCAGAGGCTCCTCTCCAAGCAAAACTCTTGGACCAGGGATTCTCAAACAGGTAGATTTTGCCCCCTAGAAGACATTTGCCAGTGTCTGGGATCATTTTCAGTTGTCACAACTGGAGAGAGGCAGGTAGGTAGGTATACTGGCATCTAGTGGATGAGGGAAAGGATGTTGCTAAACATCCTACACTGCACAAGTCAGTCCCCACAGAAAAAAATTAATTATTCAGTCCCAATGTCAATGGTGCCAAGACTGAGAAACTCTCTTATACAATGAAGGAAATTATTTGAATGCTTTGAAAGAAGGCATACATTTTTGCTGAAATGAGCCAGAATCCTGAAACCTGGCTATATTCTCCTTGACCTGCAGGAGGATTAAGGCTTGTCTATTTTTAGGAATTATTTAAATGTTCTTAGTATCTTGATTATATACTTATCATTGGCCTTAAGATGGGCTTGATCCCACATGCCAGCTTTAGTCCATTGGTAGTGACTGCCAGGGTGGGTTCTCTGGAAGTAGACCTTCAGACAAGGTCTATAGTATGAGATATTTATTAGAGATCAGCACCTGTGAAGAGAAGGAAGAAGAAGCAGGCAAAAAATTCTGACAAAGTCTCAGCCATTCTGGCAGGGGGTGAAGGGAGGGTACTCTAGAACTTGTGTTTCTTATCAGAGTTTTCCAACAGTGCACTGAAATGGCGGGGCCCTTTTGAGGCCCTCTTTCTTAGCCACTCACCAGGCTGTTACTAGGTGAAGGCTACCCTGGGAAGGACATGACTTCTGGGCAGGGGCACTCTGCAGCTGAGGCTGACCTGGAAGATGCTGACAGCTGAGTGTCTGCTGACCACACTCCCTGCAGCTGGACAACAAATCCTTCCTTGAAAGGAGATCTGGATGGCATATCTTCATATCTACTACAGGGTATATCCACACTCAGCAAAAAGGTGTGCTGCAATCCATCGGTCATGTCTGCCATGGTCCATGTGCAGAGGGGTCAATATCTGTGTCAGGTATTTGGCAATCCTGTGTTAGAAACAGGCATAATGGGTAAGGGCTATAATTGAAATATCATTGTAAGACCTGAAAATAAACAGTATCAAGAAGAAAATCAAAAAGCATATACGTCGAATGAGGAATAGAATCTGCTTGCCATCGTGGCAACTATCTAATGAGCTGGACCTAACCTGAAAACATCCCTTTGGTTTCCCTCACCCTCCTTTCGTTTATTCCACATTCATTTACTAAGTACCCACTATGTGCCAAGTGTAGAACTTGATGTTGGAACTTGATGACAAAGAAGAGTGAGACATAGTAATACGTGAGTTCAGTTCTGAACTAATAAGACTTGCATTTCTTGCCTTATATATTTGGTTTTTACCCAATTAATTATGTTTGTGCCATCAGTCCATGAGCTTCTTTAGTCTCTACAGTCACAGCTAGGAGATCCCAGTACTACAACAACAGAGCCATCAGGATTGTACCTAACCCTCTCCACTGAGCTTCCACTAGTTTAGCCTTGGAAGTCAAGTAAGAAGAAGATTTACTGTCATAGTTATGCTATTTCTTAAACTAGACGGAAACAACCCAATTGTGTCTAGGAAGGAGGGAAGGAATGTTTAGGTAGGGAAGAGTTTGAGGATCCAGCATACTGTCCGAGGAGCTGGAAAGCTCACAGAGCTAATAACAGTAATAGTACTAGTGGAGAGTAATAGTACTACTATTAGTAATAATAGTAGTTACTATAATAATAAATGTAATTGATGACTTTTCTCAAGTGTATATTAATATGCATTATATGTTTTATTAATCACTTTAATAAATTTGATAGAGACTTCAATATTGGCTTTTAAAATTAAAGGATGAGAGAACTCAATTGGTAGTCTTTGTCCTTAAGCCTTACTTCAATTATGTAGGTTGCCATCTGTTAAGATACTGCATAATGTTAAATAAAGAACTGTTTAAATCTAATGTTATCGTTCACGGCAATAAACACAAATTAAATTTGTTTTTGATCCAATGAAGTCTAGACTGGCTCTATAGCCATGCATACTATTAAGTCATGTTTGCAATACATCAAGAACACAATAAAACTGCCAATTTTTCTTATTTAAAATTATCCTCAGAGAGTTTAGATGATGAGCTAACAAAATGAGATACCATTAATTACATTCCTAGGTAATTTTGATCCAAAAAAGATCATTTTGCTTTTTCCAACTGAGAGTAAATTATTACAGATAAAGAAGTGTAATTTTGGAGCTGGATAAAATATAAGGTAACAGTACTGAATAGAAGCTATTCTGCAGATGTTTTGGTCCATGGCAGCTTCCTTATCAGCTAGTGAAAATATGCTTGTTTTATCCAAGGGGACTTCTTAATGAGGAAAAACTCATGTTTTTGAATTGTTTAGCTCAAAGTTCACACTGTCAACTAGTCTCCTCTTTGCTTCAATAAAATAATCCTATAATTACTGTTCTTCCGCAAAGAAAAGAACTGCCCGGTAGGTAGTGAGTTCCCAGAATGAAGATATTTAAGCAGACCCAAGATCAGCACTAGAAATGTTGTAAGGAAAATTCTTTTCAGTTAGTCTACAGATAAGGACTTAACTAGGAATACTTCAAAGGTAACTTATTTGATAAATGTTGCTTGGACCCCTCTCTTAGAGTAGGCACTACGAAATGAAACTTTGGATAAGTTACAGCTCCTGTCTTCAAGCAAAATATAGTCCAATAATTTTTTTTAACACTGAGGTTCTACAAATTAATCTTAATAAAATTTATATCAGATCCCTCTTTTCCACCTTTTAAATTTTTTCTCGATTTTTTAAGTAACACGTTTGTGTGTGTTTTTAAATGAAGAGAGAAGTATAAGAAGAAAGCATTCCATCTTCTTTCTGGTATCAATTGTTGCTGTGTAACAAGCCAGAGGCTTCAAACAACATTTATTGTTGGAGTTCATATGTCTGAGGATTAGCTGAAGGTTAGCTGATCTAGGCTGGCCTCGGCTGAGCAGTTCTGCTCATCTAGGCTAGACTCATACATCCATAGGTTTGCTGGGGCAGCTCTGTGTGGTACATAGATCAGGTATGGAGAAAGCGATTAAAAGTCTGCCAAGATTTTCTCCCCTCTGAACCAGAAGAAAACTGTGGAATCAGCATAGGAAAGCCCTGTTGCATGGATCTGAAAGGGAAGACCTCTCTCTAGGAGATCAAGCTCATTGAACCCCTACCCACTGCCAAAGAGAGTAGAATGTTAGCCAACGAAGAGATGCCTTGTCTCCTCACCCTAAAGACCTATGAAAGCACAGAAAAGTTTGGAGGTAAGGCTCCTCTGTCCCTGGAACTGAGGGGGCAAGCAAAGCCCTGTAGTCATTAGATATTGTATAGCCTGCCTCTGCCGTACCATTAGCCCACATGGAAGCGACAGCAGTGCCTTTAACTCTGCCTCAGAAAGATCCATATCAACTCAATTGCAGTCCCAAAGCTGCCAGAAAAAAAATAACAAGAAGCCCAAGGGGCCCAAAAGCCTAGGGAAACCATGGAACTCTGAGGAAGAAAATATAAAATATTCAGAACAGGCCTTTATTGAAATGGACAACTTAAACAAAAGTAAATGATAAGATGACTTAGATTCATGTGTAATGTGCATGTGTGCACATATTCTGTACACACACACACACACACACACACACACCTTCTTGGAACTAAAATATGATCTTAAAACTTAAAAAATCAAAGGAGCTGAAACTGAGGGTGGCACTGGTGAGACCCAAGTTAGTGACCCAGAAGATCAAGGGAAAGGAATTTCTAACAGGAGAGCAATAATTCAATGGATTAGAAACTATGAGAGAGAAAGTTAAGAGATTTAGCTACTAAATCTTAGAGACCTAATCTGAGAATGATCAATTTCAAAGGGAAAAAAAAGATACAGATGGAAGAGCAACAATGATTACACAAATCAAGGAAGAAAGTATTTCAAGCAATAGAAAGATCTGAACCTAGTTTCAAATTTATTTGAAAGGAAAGAACCAACCTTCTTATAAAACTGCAGAATAAGGTATTTTTTAAAAATAAATGTCTTAAATTCTCATCACCACCTAATATCTACTTACATTACTAAAAAATAAAAATGACGAATTACAAGTTTGGAAAATTCAATGGTTCATAATCAGTAAAAGCAAAATGAAAACCTGCCTTTATCCTCTGCATTTCTTCCCCAAAACATTCTGTAAAAGGTAATAGCTAATAATTCCCTGCGATTTGTCACTACCCCTTAAAGTTATGCATATGCCAACATATATATCTATTTTTTATTTTTATTTAGTTTTATATTAATAAAAATTCTTCCATATCAATGTATGCCTGATTCTGTTTAATAGCCACATTATGCATTTTATAATATTGACATGATATGCTTTTCTAACAGATCCCTTATTAAATGGACACTTCGACTTTATTCCAGTTGTTTTTCTTACGAGCAATGCTACCATGCGCAGCCATCTTTTTAAAAATGTTATAGATCTTTTTAAACCTATCTACAGGGAAATCCCAAGCAGTGAAATTGCCAAGTCAAAGGCACTGCATTTTTATTGAATTAAGGCCTTAAAACATTTCTGGCACATTGGTAGTCAGTCGAATATTTTTTAAACAAACTAAAATGGTCACATTATTCACCAAAAAGATTGCATTGCTTTATACCCCTTATTAAAGATTTTAAAAATCATTATAGTTTGTTGAATTATAACCCCAAAAAAGACATGTCTGTGTCCTAATTCCTAGAACCTACGAACATGATTTTGTTGAGGGAAGAAGTTTTAGCAGCTATGATTAAGTAAAGGCTCTTGAGATGCAGAGGTCATTCTGGATTATCCAAGGTGCCTCTATATCCAATAATAAGTGTTTTTATGAAAGTGAGGCAGAGAGAAATGTGACAGACACATAGAGGAGAAAATGATGTGAAGACAGAGGCAGAGATTAGAGGGAGGCAGCCAAAAGTCTGGGAGTGCCAGAGCAGCCACCAGAAACTGCAAGAGGCCAGGAACGGATTTCCCCCTAGAGCCTTCGAGGGAGGGTGGTCCTGCCAATTATTTGATTTTAGAATTCCAGCTTCCAGAACTGTGAGGGAATAAATTGCTGTTGTTTAAGCCACCAAGTTAGTGCTAGCTTGTTATGGCAGCCTCAGGAAATAAGTACGATCATTAAATTAGAACTTGTTGGTAAAATAGAAAAGGATACCTGGAATTTGGAAGCAAATTGATTATGAACCAATGGAGAGGTCAAATTCCAGAGTCCTGCCCCTGAAAATGGCCTTCTTCAGCTTCCTCCCAAACAGCCCCCTGTTAATGCCAGTGCTTACATTCTCTCTTGGCCATATCTGAAACTGAGACCCAAAATAAATAGACAAAAGAAAGCTAACCCAACTTATCAATTTTTCTTGGTTTTGGCACAGGGAGATGCAATAATAATTGATCCAATTCAGACTTTGAGAAGGAAGTTTTATAAATGCTTTTTTGTTTTTTTCTTAAAAGCTCAGGTGGTGGCAGATGCTATGAGACTCACATACCTACATCCATCAATTCGTAATTGATCCAGCGAGAGTCTTGCTGGAGAGGACAGAGCTTTTTCCCAAACTGTAGCCTCTTCCCTGGTGAAGAATTATCATGCCATCTGGAACAAGGCAGTATACGCATTTCACAGAAGTTGTGAGGCTAATTACCACCACTTCTAACATAGATTGGCTTAGAACCATGGAATGGCCCTCTCTGTATTCAAAGCCACTGCTCTCTCACAGGCCAATTTTGACTTAATGAAACTAATCCTGTTTTACACTTAAATAATGCTTACAGTTTAAAAAGCACTGCCAACTGTGGAATTTCAATTATTTTATGTTGTTTCTCACAACAAAATTATGAGATAGAAATGGGGCAGCAATAATTATATACATTTATACATTTTCTGGAAAAAAGATAACTGAACTTCAGAGAAGCTACACAACTTGTTCAAAGTCCAGACTTCAAATCCACGAGTGTCCTCCATAATGCCTCCTGAGGATTGACCCATCTCAACCAGACATAAACAAATAATGAGCCCGTTTATGTTCAGGTGCTCTCTCTTATTGAGGGGCCAGGGTAAGGGGTACACATGCAAAGGAGGGTAATTATTAAGACACTTTTGATCATCTAGCCCCTATTTTCCTCTGACTCAAATTCATTGCTCATGGTATATGTTTTACTTTGAATATGATTCATTAAAAAAATTATTCCAAGTTGAACTTTATTTGGGGTTAATGGATTTAGCCTCTACCATCAACAACTCTCTGGTCTCCTGTTGTTATGTGTCTTCTGATACCCGAGGAAGGAGATCATCAGAGTGCTCACGTTTATTTAAAAATTTACTTGTCTAAGTACAAAGCTCTCAAAATACTGGATTCCAACATTTCTTTGGCCAATCATCAATAATAATAAGTAAAGTTTCAGGTAGTCGTTCTCCATAGTGCTATAAAAAGAAAATTAAAACAAAATCAATTGTGCTTTTTAAAAACGCTGAAAATATCCTTCATTTTTTATGACTATTGGAAACCGAAAAGTTATTCTCTAAAGATAATTCCCATTTCTGTTCTGTGAGTCAAAGGAGTCATAAGCAATTTGAATTAAAGGCAAGAGATCTAAATTTATATGTTCAAATTCATTTATTCACCAAATATGTGTGGAGTCCCCACTATGTGCCAAGCATATGCTGGGGCTACAAGAGTGAGAAAAACAAAGTCTCCAGTTGTAACAAGCACACCTTCCTCTGGGCAAACTCAGACAGTGGACGTATATCAATTTAGTCTTTGGTTTTCAGCAAAGTATATTTGGAGACTCAAGGTCGAACACTCCTGCTGCCCTCGCCCAGACACCCTGAACTAGAAGATTACAGAAAGCTGGAAACAAAGTAGCTGGCTTCCTATTGACAATTTAATTTTAGATAGCCAAGCAAAAAATTGACATGCCAGTGACATACACAAAAAGCAATCATTCAGGGACACAAGAAAGTGCTATTCTTGCATGAGAATATCTAAGGATGTGGACTCTGTAGAAGGTTGAACCTTTGGGAGGGAATATGTGTTTGCCAAGGATTCCTCCTGGTGCCTGGGGGGCTTCTTCCACTTTCTTGCACCTGTTCTGCTGTTATATTCATACACATTCCCAGAGACTGTGGGGAGGAGAACGTAAAACACAGATAAAGTAAATTATAGTGAACTCACAAAGCATTTTATTCATCCCACAACGTGTTTTTTGAGCATTTGCCATATAGCCAGCATAGTGACAATGTGCTTGTCCTCTCAAGCTTTGCTCTGGTACCAAAGGAAAAACTAGAGCAACTTAACACATGATTTCACGTGCATCAAAAATTGCCCCTCTAGCACTAGAGAACTCTTTCATGGTAAAGGAATGGTTTTTTATATTGGCCACAGTAATGATCATATGAATCTATATAGGGTATTAAATGTCATAGAACTATTAAAATAAACATGCATGCAAAAACTGGTCAAATCTGAGTAAAGTCTCTAGTCCAGTTAACTGTATTGTACCAATGTCAGTTTCCTGGTTTTGGTGCTGTAGTTATAAAAGATATTGCCTTTGGCAGAAGCTAAGTGATGGGTATAAAATACCTCTATGTATTTTTTTTGCAAATTTATGTGAACCTGTAATTATTTTTAAATCATAAGTTTTTAAAAAGTACATGTCAGACTATTATTTTAATTGTCCCTCCATGTCTAACATGTCTAACATGGTGTCTGAGATTTAATCCACAGACCTTTTATGGAAACAGTAATGAAATATAATAATATACAAGAAAAAATAAGCACAATAAATAAATATAGTAGGAAGTCAACCAAGTTGTTTCTTAGATGTCTAGGATGTAACTAATAAATAAAAATAATAATAACAATAATTGATAACAGCTAACTTCTATAATGTTTATTATGTGTTAGACTGTTGTCATATATTAATTTACTTAATCCACTCAATGTCCTTGTGATATACATATAAATTATGAGCTATATTTTAGAAATAAGGGAACTGGGGCACAGAGATTGTGAGTAACTTGGCAATGCCACACCATTTTGTAAGTGGCAAACCTAGATTTGAACCCAAGGAGTCAAGCAACAGCACTCTAAAAACTAACCACCTAGGGCAGAAAGCCAAGTCTTTCACTTTGATTAGACTTAATGAGTAAAATGATACCTATATATCACATTCTGGGTTCCATAGATTAATTGATAAATGATGGTATATCTCAATACATATAGCAAAACTTATTTTTATTTTAAAATATTTATCTTCTCTAAGTGTCATATAACACTTCAATGTTCTGAGTCAGCTCTCAAAAATCTATTAATTGAAATGTGTTTCTTCTGCCAGGGCCTCTGTACTAGGGTAAACAGTGCACTTCCTTGACAAACACCTCCCTCCACCAAAAAAATCTATACCATCGCTCAATAGTGCATGTTGGAACTTGAAAGCTAATTGCTGAGTCACACATTAAACATTCAGTTTCAAAATAAGCCAAATTCATCAATCTAAACACACAGTAACTATGTTTTCAGTATTGAGAAGACCAGAGTTGGTAAGTAACACTCAAGTGCTGAATGGGCAAAAAGGGACCACAATAATTTATCTTTATTAGATCACATACTCTTGTGTAGTGTTTCGTAGAATGGAGCAATGTAGAGCCCAGTGTCTGTTAATGCACTGGTCCTTACTAGGCCTTTGGCAGGGAAGGTTATGACTGGTGTTAGGGCGAGGGTTCCTGTGTCGGACTGACTAGCTTTTAATCCTGACTCTTTTCTCTCACTAAAATATGATCCTGTGGAGGTTACCTTTTCCCTCTGTGCCTTGTTTTTCTCATTTGTAACACTTAGGATAATAATAATAGTCACTATCTCAGAAATAGTTATGAGAATAAAGTATTAATGTAAAAGCATTTCCACCATACTAAGAATTTAACAAAAATTTGCTATGATTTGATATTAGAAATGTCCTAATAACATCCTGTAATAAGTCTGCAACAGCATAGTTAAATAAAAGTCCTTCACTGTGCAAGGAATAATGTTAAAATTTAAAAAAAAAAATGATATTGCAGCTCTAATATCCAAAATGTGGAAGCAACTCATGTGTCCATGGCTGGATGAATGGATCAATAGAACATGGTAAATGCATACAGTGGAATATTATTCAACCTTTAAAAGGAAGGAAATTCTGACACATGCTGGTATATGGATAAACCTTGAAGATATTATGCTTAGTGAAATAAAGCAGTCACAAAAAGATAAATATTATATGATTCCACTTACAGGAATTACCTAGAGTAGTCTAATTTATAGTAACAGAAAGCATAATAGTGGTTTCCAGGAGCACAAGAGAAGAGTGAATAAGGAATTAGTATTTAATGAGTACAGATTTTCAGTTGAGGAAGATAAAAAAGTTCTGGAGATAAATGGGGGTGATGGTGGCACAGCAAAAAGAAAGTACTTAGTACCACAGAACTGCAAAATTAAAAATAGTTAAAATGATAAATTTTATTTTATGTTTGTTCGACACAATAAAAATTAAATAGGTTAATAATTATAAAGTGCTCAGAATAAGCCTGATATATTGTAAATACTAAACAGCTTATAAAATGGAGGAATGATCTGCTATACAATGGGAAGTTTTATAAAAGATAAATCTTTAGACCAGGAATTGCAAATCCATGACCCATATGGCCTATAGATGTTGTGGTTGATTGAAGATGCTCACAAATTCTTTGATCTTCAACCTTTGAGAGGTGGAATATATACTTCTCTCTTTAAATCTGAATAAACTGACTGGATTAACCAATAGTTTCTAGGCCCAGGCCTCAAAAAAGTGGTAACTTTGCACTTCTATCTCTTGGAACTCCCTTTGGGAGATCTAAACTGCTGTGGAAAATGTTCAACTAACCCTGCTGGAAAGACTACATAAAGCTGTCCTGAAATTACATGAACAGGAAGTAGGACCCCCCTAAGCCCAACCACGCAACTATCCCCACCGTGTTTTCAGGCATGTAATTATGTCACTTTGGATTTACCAGACCAAATTCCTGAATACCACTGAAGACCCTTTCAATACCATAAAGTAAATGAATTGCCCAGGTGACACCTAGACAAATTCTTGACCCATAAAATTGTGAGATATAATAAAATGGTTGTTCTAAGTCTTGGGGTAGTTCTGGTTACACAAAAATATGTAACCAGAAGAGAAAATGTTTTGTTTGGCATACATGATGGAGTTTATTTTAATTGAATTACTTATTTAAAAATGGGTAGATTTCGTGTAACAATTTGGATTTCCAGCTTATTTTTGAGAATCAGAATTCTGGCAACTCCAGGCCTGTTTCCAATGTGGCCATAATTTGTTGGAGCCCAGTAATAGCCATGTCCCCCGAGCATTGGTTGCCACTGGTGATTGAACTTACTGTCTTACATGGCCCCTTTCAACCATTTATTTTTCCCTGCCTGGCCCTTGAATTGTTTGTTTAGGACAGTCTCATTAAGCATCGCATAATGAATAATTTATTCACATAGTTAAGCATCCAAATAGGCAAAATGGACTTAACTCAAAAGATGCTTAAGCACTAATCCTGGATCAAGAGCTTCTCCATCAAACATGATCTCATACACAATGGTTTCCTTTTAAAAAGAACAAAATATTAGCAATAAAGTCAGCTTGATAAAATTAGTTTTGACATGTGTCGTACTTTGAGTAGGTAACGTCTTATAAATTACTTCATCTTTTTGTGTAGATGGCTAGCAGCCTGGACTCAAAATTTTCCTACTGTTCTTGTCTTCTCCCAGTGCTATCTTCCACATCATCTGCTCACCATGCCCTCCCTCAACTCAGCACTTTTTTATTGATGTAAAATCTCTTATCTTGGATAAGAGGTGTTATGGGATGGATCGTGTTCCTTCAAGCATCATATGTTTAAGCCCTAATCCCCAGTGCCTCAGAATGTGACTGTATTTAAAGATAGATCCTTTAAATAGGTTATTATGATAAAACGAAGTCATATGGGTGTGCCTTAATCTAATATCACTGCTGTCATTATAAGAAAAAGAGATTAAGACATAGGCAAAATAGATGAGGGATGACCATGTGAGGACACAGGGATACAGCAGCCATCTGCAAGCCAAGAAAAATGACCTTGGAAGACATGAAACTTGCAAACATCTTCATCCACAATTTCTAAACTCTAAAACTGGGAGAAAATAAATTTCTGTTATTTAAACCACCCAGTCTGTGGCATTTTGTTTTGGTAGCCCAGGCAAATTAATACAAGAAATTGGCTGGCATTAGTTTCATAACGGAAGAGGTAGGGGAAGGGAGCACTGAGAGAGAACCAGCTCATGAAACAATGTCATGGTCAGCCAGGACTCAGATAGAAATATCTTTCGTAAATGGGACAGCAGGTGGAGAGAAAAAAAAAAAAGATGAAGACAAAAAAGGCCCTTTCTTGTTCTGCGCCATATTTGTTTTTCCTGGAACCAGCTTTACTCTTGTACAGTTGTTTATGTGGATCATTTAATGAGTGAGCTTCAGCCAGTTTCAGGATTTCAATACTTCAGAGTGTGGATTTTACCATCTGCTAAGAAACTTCAGGATTGAAAAACTTATTCAGCTCTATCACATATATAATCTATTTTCAAATCTACGTCTTATTTTTAAGTAATGGTAAATAATGCTGAATTTCCATTTGTCTAGAGTTGTTTTTGTTGAATGCACATACAATATTTTAAGGCAAATTTTGACCTAAACCAGCTTATTAGTCTGGATCTGAAATCCCAGTTTTGTGATACACAGAAATTCAACAGAACCAGATAAGTTTTATTTCCTTCCTATGATGCCTGAGTAGATTTATCATATGTTCATATGGAAGAACTTTTCATTCAACAATAATTACACAGAAAATGTAGTCCTCTTTCTTCCACTATAGAGGGATCACAAAGATGTACTTACTGTTAATACCTCTAGTTTTTTTAATTTCTGTTTCCAATGACAATCTTTTCCTGTTGATTCCTTTCTCTTATTCAAAACATAAATAAATAAAAGGCAGACATCTGATGCATGGCTTTTTAATATCACACAATTCAGGATAATTGATAATTAGCCATCTGTATCTTACCTGCAATGAATTTTATTCCCCTGTATGAAAAAAAAATTGACAAAATATCAGCTTCATTATGCTAACACTTGGCCAAAAAAAAAAAAAAGTCCAATTTTTTTGCAGCACATCTCTTACTTCTCATTAAAAAAAAAAAAAAAGCCTTATGGGGAATAATAAACTGATCTCATTAACCATCACCACCCCCCTCACTGAATTATAAATTATCTTTGCTTAGTTAATAAAAATTCATAATCAACTATTTTTGAGGACATATTCTGCTCCCTGAAGAACTATTTTTGGTTGGCAATTAAAGCAGCTACATTTTCTATCCATTTCTTTAGCCTCTCTTCCCAGCTTCACGTAGATTCAAAATGAGAATGGAGAGGGCACCTGGATTATCACCTGTCTCTAAGCTAGGCCATGGTGGTTGTCAAACACCCACCCACGAACTGATTGCATCAAAATAATATGGGGAGTTATTTGGTTAGTTAGTCTGCTCCCAAACTTATTTGTTTAAAATCTGTTCTCACAGAAAATCTGTTTCAGATGTTCTCAGGGAGAACCCAAAGATATGATGGTGCTGTTTTTTAAAGAAAGCTCTCCAACCGCTTCTGAGATAGAGCAAGTCTGGAACCATGGTGAAAGGGATCATTGAGTATATATCACACGTACTTTCTTCTGCGGCCCTCAAAAGCAAACTTAGGCAGAAGCCCTCAGTATAAAATCACCAAACCCTAACTCTTTATATCAGAAGATTAGAAAGAAAATCACGTACTTGGGTTTGGGCTTAGTGACCTCCTCAACCATTTTACAACAGCATCCTATAGTGTTTCCATATCTCCAAAGCAGAAAACATACCCAGGAAACCAACGCGGCAAAGAAAACAGCCATCAGAGTGAAGATAAAAGGAATGTACCAGTCACTGGATGCATACGTGTTGATAGCTGTAGATACAATGGTCAGAACTTTTCTTTGCTGAGAAATATTATTTCAAAGCAAACAGAGTATTGGTTTATGTTTTCAGAGAGCATCTGTTTACACATAGTCACATCAGTATAGAGCCTTTGTCCTATGCAGACTGTGGGGTATCAACTCAGATATATTGATTTTTAAAATACCACAAGTGATACTCAAGAACATCCAAGCCTACAGAAGGCACCAATTTAAGGATCTGAAGACATGAATTGTATGCAATGACTGCTCTGTGAACTCGAACAAAACTATTTCTCCTCTTAGACTTCAGTTTTCTCATCCGTAAAATCAAGGGATTGAACTAGATGGCATCTGAGGTTCCTTTAGGCTTATATGCCTCTATTATCTACTCCATACAGAATAAACTCTTTTGTGCAGCTTGAGAGAACAGTGTGTTCTTGAAAATCAAAAATTCCAGTAGATAGATTTATAATCCATGTTGTAAAGAAAATAACTCTTTCAAAGGAAAAAAGACAATAAAATTCACTACCCATACAGTCTGCTGAACAGACTTTACCCTTGAGTGACTCATAAACCATTCTGGAGTCCTTCAGAGGCTTTGTCTATGTATTTTTGAAATAACGAAATACTAAAGGGTCTGCTAAACTTCACAGATTAGATCAAAAATTAAATTTAATGATGAATATAGGCCAAGTAGTACAGTGCCTGGCACATGGTAGGTGCTTATTACTATAAATAGCATGGCTACTAGAGAATAATGTTTAAAAGTGCCCATTTGTAGAAACTTTTAATTGATAGATTTCATTGACTAGTGGGCCTTAGTGGTGGGCAGCACTTTCAGACCATTCAGGCATAATTAGTTGCTTAGGGGTACTCTGTGCTCCACCCATGATTATCACAAAATCTCTTTCATCCACAGTTCGTACTCACGGTTTATACTCATAGATGCACACTCTAAAAGGTGGCCTGGCGGGTGGATGGGGTAGTGATTAAATGGAAAGCCATAGGGCTGAAAGTGATCCCTTAATTACTCTTTTAGCATTTCTGATAAAATTTGAATTTACAGTAGAATATTTTCCACAGAGACCCAAATTAAATTCTGTAACTCCTTACTTCGAAACTGTTGATTGGAGGAGATGGTGTATTGCCCTTGTCACATAAATATCTATCATAGCAGTGCCTATCCTGGGCTTGGTGGCTTTGTCACATTTCAGATTGTCATCAATTATGTGCACTATGAGATGGTACTGCTGCTGCAGTTCAGCTCCAGATTCAAAGTTAAAAGTATTCCTCACAATTAATTTTGGAGTATTTGAACCTCAAGCTGGGTCAAATCCAAAATGATGGTCCTCATTTTCTTTAAAAGAGATAATTTAAAAATTATAATTATTTTAAAATATGTTAAAAGCTTTTCTCAAGCTACCATACATTGCTTTTGAAACACAGTAAGCATAATTAAAATTACCATTTTCTCTGAATTCTTATATCTATACAAGGCTTATAATAAATTTGAAATCAATTAAGTAATAAATTCAGTTGGTTAGAAAAAAATGTTTTAAAGGTTAAGGTCATAAATCTGATCTCCATATAAGGTCAGCAAGCATCAGATTATTATCAAATTTTTCTACCTTAATTGCTTTCCCCTTCCTTTATTTCCCACTCAGAGGCATTTTATTTCCACCTTCAGCTTAGTCTAGATCAATATCAGATGGGCCAGTCAGACCACAAATATCTGTTGAGCCCCTACTAAGTTTCAAGTCAAGTCTCAATGGCCCTGGAGACGCTGTTGTAAACAACATGCACGTAGTCCCACTTTGTGAAGCTTATCGTCTGTCAAGAGAAGCAGACATTGAACTAGTCTTTATAATTAATTGGCAGTGTATTTATTGATATTTATGTTCCCATTTTTTCAGATTCATGGCCGCAGGTCTAACCTCCATGGTTTTATCCTAAAGAATCTGTATTACCATCACATAGAAAGGCGGCTGCTGTTTTCAGCCGGCACCAAGGACAGCAAACTTAGTTCCTTGTAACTTCACCTTCAGTGTTTCCAATGCAGGTCCAAAGCCGCTTCATCGTCAAGTATCACTGAAATCACTGATAGTTAGTTCCACCACAAGAGAAATCAGATTAAATGTGTGGAAGTAAAAATGGCTCCTTGAGGAAACTTAATGCCACAAATATAAAATAGCTTAATCTTTATAAACATAGCTATTTCTAAGGTTATATCATTAGGTATAACTAATATCAATTTATCACATGCTCATTTAAAAGAAATGATAAAATCATCCACCAGAAACTATTTCAAAGCACATTTCAAAATCTTATGAATCTCTGTCATGGCAGTTTAATTCAAAGCCATTGACATTTGTCCCAGCAACAACATGGTCAAAAATGACTGCCTTATGTAGAGAGGAAGTGCAATCTGATGCTTCATCATTCTCATCTTCAGTGTCCACTGTGACTTGTCAGCAATGAGAGAGAAAAGAACATTATACCCATGTCATGCGACTATACATAAAATCAGAAATAGTTATTGGGGTAGAGACAGATAATGTACAATTATTAAATTAAAAGTCTAGAATTTTGAGTTTGAATAAATGTTCCCACAGATTTGGGTACTGTCTGTCAATCAACTAGCCAATTGGCTTATTATTCCCAGGTCAACTGTGACGTTCCACGTAGCCATTAAGCAGAGCTTCAGGCTCCTTAGAAGAACCTGCGGAAAGCTCACAAATTACATAAATAAGAAAAGAAAAACTAAAGAATGATTCTTCTAAAAATTGTAATCCCTTGAACCTTTTAAATATCGATTCTTAATGGAAAATATAGCCTGAGTTTGCTTCCTCTTTCATAACTTAGACAAATATATCCTGAGTTTGCATCATTCTCTCAAGCACAGTATATATTTTTGGTAACAATATGATTACTTCGAAGGATGCACTGACCTTAATCAGAGGCTGTTATCAACCTTTTCTTAATTAAAATACCATAAACTGAGAAACAGTGATCTACATGGAAAAATATCAAAATATCAAGGATTTTAAATGTCAGTGATCGAATGCCAGTCCGCTTAGAAAGGTTATCTGCCCACCTCTTAGATGAGTAATAACATTCTCAATAGTATTTGCAGAAGAATCCCTGGTGTGCTCAGATTTGCAAGTGTTCCTTTTTTTTATATAAATTGTTTCTGTAATGTTTTAACAAGGTAGCTAAATTCCTGAGGAATGATTCATTCTTTAATGCTACTTCTATTGGTCGAATATAGCTATCGATTCTATTTAATATGTGAGGTATTTTCATATGATTTTAGGACTATTGCTGTGAATAATGGAAACAGCACAGAACTCAGAATCAGAAATCTTGATTAAAACTTTGGGCCTTCCACTTACCAAATCCTTTATTTGGTATAAGTGACTTAGTCTTGCTTTTCCTGTCTATAAAAAGGAGATCTCAATCTCTCCCTTCTTAGAACTGCTGTGGAGATAAATTCATTCATTAGAATAATATTTATTTAAGTTACTATGCGGTAAGCACTGACTTAGACAAAGTATCATCTAAGTAACTAACCAAAGTTACTGCTCTATTGCAATTTGTATTCTAAAGGAGGAGGCAAAGCAATGAGCAAAATTCACAAATATATTTAGCAACATCATATGGAAATTGGTGCTCTGAAGGTTAAGGAGATAGAGAGTAGTTCATGGAAATGTTTTAGTAAAGCATTTAGAGAAAACCTTGATTTTTTGACTTGCTCTCATATTTACTTCCTCCTCCCCCATATTTGATATATGCTCTCAAGCAAGTATGTATCCTCACAAGCTATGTAGTAGTGTTTGGTCTTAATATTCTATCATATGCATCTACCATATTTTACTTATTCATTCTCCTAATGATGAACACATGGATTGCTTCAAAATTCCACCACATACAATGGAAAATATGTCTGTGAGCAGGTTTTCTTTGTGCAGAAATGTGATTAAGGTGAGAATGTGAGTCAAATGGCTATCTGGAGGACAAGCATTACAGCCTTGGGCAAAGGTTCTGAGGTACATTCTTGGTGTGTTGAAGAAATAGTAAGAAGTTCATGTGGCTGGATTGAAGTAAGAAGAAGAGAGCTAGAAGTTGAAGACGAAGAAGCAGCCAGGGTCCAGATCATACAGGACACTGCAGACATTAAAAATGACATTGGAGCTTATGCTAAGTATGATAGAAAATCACTGGAAAGCTTTGAGGAAGAAGGTGACTTGACTTTTTAAATGTTTACTCTGGCACAATCGGGGTGTTAGCTGTGGATAGGTTAGAAGTGGAAGGATTCAGGATAGATTCTGAAAGTAGAGACAATGTTGTTTGAATTTCCCGATGGATTAGAGAGATAATTTAGGGTATATAATAGTGATTAAGTACCCAGAGTTAATCCTTCTACTTCGTTCTAGCTGAGTAAACTTGGATGAGTGACTTTACTTCTAAGTCTTAGAAATGAAATTCTCTTACCTATAAAAAGGAATTTTAGTAACTACCTCATTGAATAAGATTAAAGAGTAATGGGATATATAGTACTTGGCCTTTATTGAGTGACACTCAATAAAGTGTCAACAGTGATGATGGTGGTAGTGACAATGATTTCTAAATTTTGGAGTCTAAAGACGTATCTATCTTTTTTAAATTTGACGGGTCGTATTTAGCTCTATCATCAATTTACTTGCTATACACTCTTTAACTTTTTCTATGTTAAAAATTTTAAGCTCCCTAAAGGCAAATATGGTGTCCTACAGTTCTTCATAATCCAGGATGTTGTGTGTGAAGTAAACATTCAACAAATGTTTGTTAAAAGAAAGAGGGAATTTTTGTAACTATGTAAGGTAACAGATGTCATCTAGACTTATTGTGGTGATTATTTTGTCATTTATACAAGTATCAAATCAAGATCTTGTAAAAATGAAACTAATATGTCAATTGTACTTTAATGTTTTAAATTTTTTAAATAAAAAAGAAAGAGGGATAAAAAATTCCTGCTTTGTTTTTAGCCAATATATACATTTTTATAAAAATAATCACTTGAAGTTGTTTTTCTTTTTCATCTGTTCTCTCCTCTTCTCATTTGTAAGTGAATGATAATTGCAAGTAGTATCATCTTATGCTATTTCGGGCTTCATAAATGTCTACAGGAAAAACTACCACAGGTACATAGGTGTAAAGATCACTCTGAGAAAACCAAGCCACATAGTCCTGTCCACATGATTGTAGTTCAGTCCCTGAGAAAGTAATTCTAACTGTTGATGTGAATGGGCCTGACATTTTTCTTACAACGACATACTCAGGAAACCTAATCACCACATAAGCAGCG
This sequence comes from Rousettus aegyptiacus, assembly GCF_014176215.1. Lineage (NCBI taxonomy): Eukaryota > Metazoa > Chordata > Mammalia > Chiroptera > Pteropodidae > Rousettus > Rousettus aegyptiacus. The sequence continues at coordinate 106,809,468 of NW_023416307.1, read as the reverse complement.
AGCCAGAGGGCTCTGTACAGTAAGAAGAAATGCTCAGTGAATCATCAGGCCAGATGGGAACCTTTAAATGCTTCAATTCTATTTCTGTCTCTTCTCCAATGTCAAAACCTTATAGTCATTAATAACACATACCACATCAACACATCAGTATTCACTCTTGATATCTTTCAAGAGTCCTTCGATGTTGCTAAAATAGTTTAAAGGTATACACTTTCCTCCATGTGATGCTAAAAGAATTCACCTGGGTTAACTACCTTCCTTGTAAGTATCACTTCTCAATGAGAGGCAGCCTGGGTTTGAGTCCAGTTCTACAAACCCTGAGTAACTTCAGATAAGCTTCCTACACTCTGTACCTAAGTTTCCTGATCTCTGGAGTAGAAATGATGATAATATTGCCTACCATGAAGACTTAATATGAAGATTAGTTACATCAACACAAAATATGCCAAGAGCAGGAGCTGGCACATGATAAATACTAGATGCAGATTTGCAATTATAATTTTTTTAATCTCAGGAGAATTACTGTTGTTATTATTTGACCATTTCAATTGTAATAAATTAGAACCCTGAGGTTGTCTATTTACAATGGTCACTGTTGTGCGAGGATGAAATCTGTCAGAGTCCACACCTTCCATGGTGAGGTTATACTGCTTCGCAGTCTCATAAGTCCAGCTGTGTGGTAAGTTCAATCATTCCAGAGAGAGGGTAAATCCAGAATCTTTGTATAAATTGAATGTCTCCACTGGTTATTTTGTATGTCACACATTTTCGTGGGCAGTCTTCATCAATAGCAGTCACTCTACCAACTTTGTAAAAAGCTGCCAATAACATTTATAAAGGTTTATTCTTGCCATGCAGATACACTGCTTAAAAAAAAAAAAAAAAAAAAAAAAAAAAAAAAAAAAAAGCTTAACATATTTTTGACTTCTAAATAGTATCATAGTTTTTTGACAGCTTTTGAAAAACCCAACTCTACATGATGGAAGGTGGATTTACAGACAGTCTTCTTCCACTTTAGACCACATGGGATTAGTCAAAAGATATGTGTTAACAATAACTTTATAATAATAAAATTAGCTTACATGTATTGCATGCTTATTTTCTAAGAGGCATTATGCTAAGATTAGCATCAGATAATAGTGCACAGTACAGACTGCCTAGGTCCAAATCTGAGCTTTGCCACTTACTTACTAGCTGTAACTCATCGGAAAATTTCTTAACCTCTCTGGGTCTCATATTCTTTATCTGAAAATAAAGAATAATAACAGTAGCTATTATATAGAGTTATTGCAGGGATTTGAGTTAAAATATATAAGGAATTTAGAATAGTGTCTGGTGTATAGTAAATGTTATATAAGATTTAGCTATTTATACACATTATCTCATTGGATCTTCCCAACAGCCATGTGATATATGTATTATTACTGTCCCCATTTTAGAGGTAAGGAAAATGTAGTCCAGTGGTCTTAAATAACTTGCCCAGGGTCATTAAGCTAGTAATGGTAGAGTCAGAATTCAAATCTGTGTCTGCTAAATCCACATTTTTTTAAAATCACTTCTCTATGATTTCAGTGTGTAGTTCCCCCAAATAATCTTTTAGAGGAAAAATGGGTGTGGTAGATTGATTGCATTAATAGGTCCAAATTCTTTACCCTTCCCAAGATCATGCTCTTTGCCTTCCTACGTGATTTGTTTTGGCCAATGGGATATTAGCAGAACTGTCACAAACAGAGGCCTGAAAAGCCTTATGTGATCAGGCTCACCTTACTCCTGCATCTCTTTCTATGACCTAAGAACATGCTCAGATTAGCCTGTTAGAATATAAGAGATGAACCAGATCATTCAGTCACCCCAGCTGAAGCCAAGCTAGATCAGCAAAAAGCCAGCCAGTTCCCACAATTTTAAGCAATCCTAGCCAATACTGGAGCGACAGTCCAGCCAATTCTGACTCGTGGGCTAAATAAATGTTTTCGTTTATTATGCTAATTCTTTGTGGGTTTTATTATACAGCATACTTATAAGAATAGATAACAGAGACAACAGGCTTATTTTCATCATTCTCTACCTGGATTATAAACTCCATGGCAGATACCATACCTCCTCCAGTTAGTAAAATACCACCACACAATGATTAGTCTCCCAATGTGTACGTAGGACAGTTTGATTCCTGATAGTCGTGAATGAAAAGTTACGATAAAGAAACCATTTCATGGGGACATTAACTTCAACCTTATAGGATTTATTTCTCAATTTGCATCTTTCTTTTACCATGGTTTATCAGTCTCTGCTAATGAGGTATTAAGCAGGCAATGAACACATTCATAATACTAAGAACGGAAAAAAATTATTTATGAGAAAAAATAATATTTCACTGTGGCAAATCCAGAGCATTAAGAGTCCAAACTATTGCTTGTGTAAAAGCATCATTATTAAGAGAAAGCTGTCACACTGATGCACGACCACATAAAATAGCTTAGGGTAAAACTGCCATCTCTATCATACAGTCTTGGACAAAGATGGTGTCACTTTTCACATTTAACACTTGGTTAAGTATAATGGTAAGTTTATTCTTCCATAGATCTAAAATTAACCTTCCAATAAAACTAAAAGCTAACCTGAGCATCTTTAGCTGAAGTTTAAAATAGAGTAATTATGAAGCTTGGCAACTCTGCCAGATGTCCTTATCAAAATATAATGGAAGTGAAATGTTTTCCTTTGTGATTTTCAACCCAGTGTGATTTAATTTTCATATGTTTTCTTCTAAATCAATCCTGATGAGAGATTTTTTTTTTTTTTTGCCTATGCCTACCTCTTTCCAGAAGTTTTTGTCAATACGAGGTTTGATTACTCAACACATACCACCAGAAATTTTTTTTAATTTTAAATATTATAGATTTCCATAATGAAAACTACAAGACTCTATTAAAAGAAATTGAAGCAAATACAAAAAAAAAATGGAAAGATATTCCGTGTTCTTGGATTGGAAGAATCAACATAATTAAAATGACCATATTATCTAAAACATTATACAGATTTAATGCAATCCCCTTCAAAATCCCATTGGCATTTTTTTAAGAAATAGAACAAAAATTCATCAGATTCATATGGAAACACAAAAGACCCTGAATTTTCAAAGCCGTCCTGAAAAAAGAACGAGGCTGGAGGCATCACTCTGCCTGACTTCAAATTATATTAGAAAGCTACAGTAATCAAAACAGCATGATATTGGCAGGAAAACAGACACACGAACCAGGGGAACAGAATCAAGAGTCCAGAAGTAAACTCATCTTTATATGGGCAAATAATTTTTGACAAAAAAGCAAAAAAGATACGTTGGAGAAAAGAAAGCCTCTTCAATAAATGGTACTGGGGAAACTGGAAAGCCACCTGCAAAAGAGTGAAACTAGACTGTTGTCTATCACCGCACACCAAATTAACTCAAAATGGATTAATGACCTGAATATAAGACCTGAAACAATAAAATGCATAGAAGAAAACATAGGAACAAAGCTCAAGAACCTTGGACTTAGAGAGGATTTTATTAATTTGACCTCAAAGGCAAGGAAAGTAAAAGCAAAAATAGATGAATGGTACTACATGAAACTAAAAAGGTTCTGCTCAGCAAAAGAAACTGTCAGCAAGGTAAAGAGATAGCATCAGAATGGGAAAATATATTTGCAAGCAACACCTCCGATAAGGGCCTAATATCTAAAATATAGAAAGAACTCATACGACTCAATAACAATAAAAATGCAAACTATCCAATCAAAAAATGAGCAGAGATCTAAACAGACACTTCTCCTTAGAGGACATCCAAATGGCCAACAAACCTATGAAAAGATGCTCAACATCACTAGCTATTAGAGAAATGCAAATCAAAACCACAATGAGATACCATCCCACACTTGTTAGAATGGCTATAATCAACAGGTCAAGTAATGACAAATGCTGGAGAGGATGCAGAGAAAAAGGAACCCTCATACACTGCTGGTGGGACTGCAAATTGGTACAGCCACTATGGAGAACAGTATGGAGGATCCTCAAAAAAACTAAGAATTGATCTACCATATAATCCAGCAATCCCTCTACTGAGTCTTTATCCCAAAGACTTAAAAAATCATATCCATAAAGATATTTGCATACCCATGTTCATAGCAGCATTATTCCCAGTGGCCAGGACATGGAAGCAACCAAAATGTCCTACGATAGATGATTGGCTAAAGAAGCTGTGGTAATATATATACAATGGAATATTACTCAGGCATAAGAAGAGATGAAATAGAGCCATTTGCGACATCATGGATGGAAATCGAGATAATCATGCTAAGCAAAATAAGCCAGATAGAAAAAGTTGAAAATCACATGATATCACTTATATGTGGGATATAAACCTAAAAGCAACAAAAAAAAAAACCAGGACAAACAAACAGAGACTCGTGAACATGGACTATAGACTAGTGGTTACCAGAGGATAGGGAGTGGACGAGCGGGGGAGGTAGATGGAGAAAAGGGGATCAAATATATGGTATCTGAAGGAAACTGGACTTTGGGTAGTAAACACACAATAGAACATACGGATGTTAAATTATAATGTACACCTGAAAATTATATAATTGTATTAACCAATGTTATCCCAATACACTTAATTTAAAAAAGTAATTATAGATTCCCATAATCTATTTAGGATAAAAAACCTCATGTAGTCCTCAATGCACATAGAAACTCTGTGCTAATCAACACAGTGTGAAAAGACTTCCACATTAATGGATTTTCTAATGTTCTTAAGGTTTATAGGCTAAACGTTTGATATTCTGATGAGAGTTCTTTTTTTCAGAGCAGTTTTAACTTTCCAATTTTCTCTTTTAAAGCAAATTGCTACTGAGTTGTGAAGAAGATTGTCTCCTATGATGGATTTATCCTCAAAACACCAACTCTCCTTTAACTTCATTCAGCTTATATATACTGGTAGGGAAGATCAAGGGATGGTTAAAAAAATGACAAGAAAAAAGTTGTGGCACACTGTAGGCACTCAGTAAATGTTAATGCTTATTATTATTATTATTATTATTATTATTAATACCATCATGACTCTTGTTAGTATGTATCACGCAGTTTACATACAAACGATAATCAGTTAATTCTCATCTCAACTCTATGGCATAGCTATTGTAATCTCTATTCTACAGAACTCAGAGGCACATAGAGGTTATATGACCTGCCTAAGGTAATTTGACTAACAGTGGCAGAGTCAGAAATTGAATCCACCTTTATTTGACTCCAATACTCATGATTTTATTTCTGCTACATTATGTTGCTCCCTTATGAAGACCTAGAAGTCTTCTCTCTGTACAGCATTTGGAGAATAACACACGTAAAAATGACCCCACTATCTCTTTGTATGAATTCTCAGAATTTATTTCAGACTTCTGGTGACTTAGTCATCAAAATCCATCCAAGAAAAGCAACCCGTAATACTGAACTGAGAGCTGCATGAGGTTTTTGGAAGTCTGCAATTAGTCTGCACCTTTTCTGCCATTCACTAGCTGTGTGACCCAATTCTCTCTCCAGCCCCCGTTTTTTCATAGTAAAGTAGAGATTGAATCTTTCCAATCTTCCAAATCAACAGTGCTGTAATTGACAATTCTAAATCCTTCTCCTAAGCCATCAAGAACATATTAAATGATGCTTAAGAAACATGAAAGTGTTTAATACGCTTAGAGAGTTCTACCTTCAAAGCATAAAATTACATTTCAAGACAACTTCGAATAGTTGGAAAAGACACTGACGTGAAATACTTGACTCCCATAAAATGCTATTTTTTAAAAAATGCCCATCTCTATAGAGAGAATTACTTTATAAATTACATAAATGTCTAACCACTACACCTTAAATATAATATTGAATGTCAACTATAATTTAAAAATAAAGATTAAAAAACTTTTAAATAAATAAAACATTTTAAATGCCAGTCTCAAAAGGCAAAACTATAGAGGCGATGAAAAGATCTGAGGCTTCTAGGGGTTGGAGAAGAGGAAAGGATGAATAGTCAAAGGTAGATTTTTAGGGTAGTGAAACTATTTTGTGTGATACCATAATGGTAGATAAATGTCATTACATATTTAACAAAACCCATAGAATGTACAATACCAAGAGTGAACCTTAAGTTCAACTATGAATTTTGGGTGACAATGATTTGTCAGTGTAGGTCCACCAACTGTAATAATGTACCACTCTGGTGGGGGATGCTAATAATGGAGGAGGCTATATATATGTATTTATATATATGGGGGCAGAGGGTATCTGGGAAATCTCTGTAGCTTTCTCTCAAGTTTGCTGTAAACCTAAAACTGCTCTAAAAATAAAGTCAGTTAAAAAATGCCAGTTTCTATTTTAAAATCTAGATGAATCATTGTTAACTTTGGGATTGTTAACATATGGATTCTTTCTGATAATCTGATGAAGGCAATGGGTCCTTTCTCTCAGAGCCCCTTACAGTTGATGTTCAAACACCCTGATCCATGTTTACAGTAGCTGGGAGATAATTAGAAAATCGTGAACTATTTAACTTCTGTATAAAGACTCATCATAAAGCTCCTTTAACTCTAGAACTCCCTAGAGCTAGAAGACTACCTGTGTTATGGTCCAAAATTAGAACCACAGGTGTGCATTTATTTTAGAGAGAGTTTAAGAACTTGTCTAAAACTGCGTGGTGAGGCAAACAAAGAACTGAAATCCAAATACATCAATTTTTTTTATTCCTAGACTCTCCTCAGAACAATTGTCTAATTAGTGTAGTTGTCTGCCAAGGAAATAGGCTGGTTTAAAGTAGTGGGTGCCAAGGAAATACGCTGGTTTAAAGTAGTGGGTTCCACCTGATGGTGTGCTGGCAAATGATTAACAACCAACTCTCTGAAAAAAAAAAATATGTGTGTGTGCAAGTGTGTGTGAATATGTCCACATAAATACATAAATTCATTATAAATTTTACTGATATTAAATAAGTATGGCATAAAATTTATAAATAATAATAAAATATATAATACTCTTTATTGAGAATTCCCATATAGACTATTGATTCTCTAAGAACGCTTTAATTGCTTTTTGCCTAACTCTTACCCATAGCCACACTATGATTACAATTGATAATAAAGGTGGTTCCAACATAAATATTAGCTAATTTTTTCCTTTCTGTTAAAGAGTAAGGTGAAAATGAAACAATGTTAGGGCTTCACTAGTTCATTAATGATGAGAATGATTTCTTTGCTAAATTGGATAATAGTTTTTGGTTGCCAGAAGAACATTTCCTCAGTTTTGTGATAGTAATCAAAAAAAATAATGAATCAAGCCTCAATATGCACTATTTGCACATTTCCATGGTGTAAATACTCCCACCATTGCCAATCTGAGCTATCAACATAACAACACTAAGCTGAGAAGAGAGGTAAAGTAGCAAACCATTATATATACAGAATTTCACCATGCAGATCCAGTAGATATGAATAACCTTAAGGGAATATATAGTAGTAAAATATAGTAATATAATTAAGAAGTGCTCAGTTTTTAGTATTTATTCATTTTGTTTTTAAAATGATTTATGTAACTAAGTTTATATTATTTTATTTTTAATGTCAGTTATTAATAATCAGGTTATAAAATTCCTGAAAACTTAACAGTTGGCTCTTGTAAGTCAGTACAATTTAACTCCAGCACATAATTGGTTTTATTCATCTCTTGAAATATTCAAGCCAAGCCTAGAAGACCCACTCTCCAGAGATGCTGAGAAAGAGATGTGTTCCTCTCTTGGATGATAGAAGATACAAGTATTACTCCTGCTGTCCCTTTCAAAACTAATGTTCTTTGGTTTATGTTAGCAAATATGACCTAATTCATATCCAGTTCATGGTTCAGATATGACCCTAACCACAATCTTGTCTCTGGACCTGAAATCTGACCTCAGATGTTCATGAATTTTAAATTGTATGGGTGATGACCACATATTCCTTATCTTCTTTATACTTGGACCTAATTCTGAAGCAAGAAGGAAGAGAAACAGAATAAAATTATTATCATGTATACTTGTCCATTACAAAAAATCTGAGATCTGACATCCAATTTCAAGGGAGCCTTTGGGGAACCATCGGGATGACATACTGAGGGCATTGCCAATGTCAATAAACTTCTGAAGGTCTGGATTCCCTCGTCTGCTTGTGTTGTGTGAGCTTACATGCTCTTTTCCATTGCCCCCCACCCCCATTCGAGATCTGGTAGATGTTTTCTTGTGCATGCATCAACAACATGGAAGTAGGAGATCGCTTACCTCCTGATGTTTCTGGAATGGAGAATGAATAGTGTGCAGCTTTAAACACAGGACTGAAATCATTGGCCGGAGCAGTCTCTACAGTGATTGTCACAGTTACTGTAAAATTGAACAGCAAATAAACACTTTGTTGTGGTGGGGGTTTTAGTCTACAAACAAATTAGCTAAATGCACCCCCAAGAACAGGCTAAGTGGAGGATTCTGAAACTATGATGGGATTCTCTCTGGTTCCAAAAGATCCCTATTCCCAGACTCTTTATTCTCAAGGAACACAAATGAATTATGGTGCAAGCCAAAGCACCAGATATAGTCAAAGATATATAAAGTCTGTATGCCATATTTTATTTTATACAATAGTGATATATGTGTGTATATATCATATATAAGATATATAAATGTATACTTATATATTTTACAAAAGAGAATTTGCTGTATTGTTCACGAGTACAATCTCTTCTGTTAGAGAGTTTCTTGGGGTGTTACTCTCAAACCAGCATATGACATTCTGCTTCTATTGCATATCCTAAAAGATGGAATGGAAAGAGACTCAGAAAATGTATGTTCAATGATTGGCTTTGATATATGCTCTATGACCTTGAGCTAGCTTAACTTCTCAGAGGCCCAGTTTCTTCATCAATAAACAAGAATACAGCAGTTTCAATCTCCTACTTCACAGTGTGCATATGGGAACAAAATGAGATCGTGCCAAAGAAGGTTTTCTCACACTATAAAAGGTAAGTAAAAGTAGTTATATTTTACTCATGTCAGCCAGATATTTGTATACAGTGTGTCATAGAAAAGGAATTCTATATTTCAGACAAACGAGCTTAAACTAGCATATCAGAAATTGTCAAAAAGAAGAAATTTGATGGTCAAACATAAAAGCAAACAAATTACAAGATGAGAAATTTTTATAATAAAAATAAAATAATTAATATTTACTATGCAAGGCATAGTTGCCGAGTGGGTATTGGACTTAGTTGTTTCTGCCAACATCTCCCAAACTGTCTCCTCCAAAATGCTTAATATGTCAAATGCAAAATGTTAAGTTAAAAAAGATTTAAAGGTTTCTTTATGGGAAGACTTCTTAGGGGTTCTAATATGCCATTATGTAATTTGAATCTCCAAGTATGCATTGCTCTCCAAAGTTATTTAACCATGGAATACTTTTGTGAATTATCTTGAACAAATCATGTTCTGAAGAACACTTGTATATTTAATCTCCTGAAAACCTATGTCACATGTGTCAAACAAAAAAAATTAACCCGAGACCTAAAGAACTTTTACATCAGAGAATCTGTAGCACTCTTTATATTTTGCTGTACATTCTTACATGTATTTTTCTAGGAATAAGTTTTACAGCTTTCATCAGCATCTCAAATGTATCCATGATCCCCAAGAAAGGTTAGAAAGTACTGTTTCACAGAGACAGGTGATTTATGTAAAAACCTCTTTGTTTCCTTCAATAAATCCCATTTATGTGCTACAGGAGCAAGTGCCATTTACAGCTTTGTTATACTATGATTTTTAATGGATCCATAAAGACTCAAAATTGTGCTAATTATTTGCCCTATAAAAATAGATTGAACTATGTGTGGAGTATTACAAGTAACATTTATGAGTAGTTATGAATGTTAGTGTGTGAGGACTAGAGAGGATATGAATTTATTACTGTGAGATTTTTATTTTTTCTCTCCATTTTGGAGAAAGGCTCAAATCTGGTGAGAGAAGTAGATTCTTTATTTGATTAATTAGGCCAAAAGCATAAGTGGCTACAAAAACAAACAAACAAACAAACAAACCATTCCTCCTAAAAGATCATTTGGGCCATGTAACAAGCTTTTGTATAAAATGATAAAACCCAACCAATGGGGAGCAGAGAAACACAACAAGAACACTTCTGGGCATATTATGATGCTTGTCATGATGTGTCCCTGTCCTCTGCATATCACTTCTCCACATAATTAGATAACTTAAGTCTAAAAATCATATTTGCAAACTTAGCTCCATTAAAACTCTTATACCTGTGAGTCAAGAGGGATTTGAAGAGTTTTAGATTTGTTGCTTAAAGTGTGTTATTAAGTTCCCTTAGGTTGCAAACCTCTAGACACATACCATCATTCTTCCCTCCTATATACATGACAAAGTACTCGTTTGCCTCTGCTTCCGAGTACAACCTCAGAATCCTTCTCATCTCAGTGATCCAGGCAAACACCACCAATGGATCAGAGTTGGCACAAGAGATGAAACCAAAACGCCACTCTTATTCTAGGCTCTCTCTTACCAAGGATTGACACTCTATTGCTAAGCCTGTGTTCACCATTCAAAAACCCACATCTTATCGAATGTCTTTCATGCTATTCACCTGCTAAATCATTGAGTACCATACTTTACAGATACAATAGACACCTGGCATTAATAATAGGTGCATCCAGAAATTTTTGTGAATCTTTATTTTCACAAATACCTCTATTTTAACAAATTCAAATTAACAGTATAGTAATATGTACTTGACCTTGTAAATGACCCCTTGGGGGACTCAGAGTGAGTTTTCATTTGTACAACAATAAGCAGAGAGAAGCAGGTATTAGGTGTTTGGCCAAACTTACTCACTAAGCCAGGCATTCTAGCTCCATAGCTCACAATTACATAGGTGCTTCAGGGTGTTTTACAATTGGCAAAAACATGACAGCTAAATTCACAAATGCCAAAGGACTATGACCATGCAATCTGGATAGGTTTAATAGGAGTGCACGAAAGACTCATTCTAGCACAAGCTGACCCAAAATGATGTCATAATTATGAGAAGACCAAATGGCAGAGAGAGGTGACCACCCTTCGCACTTTGATGAAGGGAATGAACTGTGGAACTTGATAAGTATTCCGTGGTTTGCATTAATAATGGTTCTTTCTAAATTATGTAAAATAATTATAATAAAATACTTAAAAGAGCATCCAGTTACCTATGTGTATATACTACGTTACCCGGTAAAAGGCTCTTTCCAAATAAGAGATGTTGGGCGCCACTTAATGTTATGGACTGAATAATTGTGTTTCTCCAAAATTCGTATGTTTAATCCTATTTCTCCAATATGATGGTATGCAGAGATGGCGTCTTTGGGAGGTAATTAGGTTATAAGGGTGGAGCCCTCATGAATGGGATTAGAGTCCTTATAAAAGAAACCCCAGAAAGCTCACTCACTCCTTCTGCCATGTGAAGTTTTAGTGAGAAAATAGACATCTATGACCTAGGAAGTGTAATCTCACCAGACACCAGATCTGCTGGCACTTTGATTTTGGACTTTCTAGTCTCCAGAGCTATGAGAATTAAATTTCTGTTGTTTATAAGCCATGCAGTCTAGGGTATTCCATCATAGGATCCTGAATGGATAAAGATACTGGACATAAAGTCATTTAAGTGTTAAGCATAAGGGTTGGGCTCAACACATCCCCTGTCATTTCTGGCTCCAAGGATCTCTAGCCAAAGCTGTGTCTAAGAATTGGATATTGCTGAAGGTACTGCTAACAGGTGAAAAAGACTTCCTAGATCTAATGATAACTTCCAACATGAGTCTATTTTAGTCTCCTTATCCCCCTTGCCTAACTTAACAAAAGTGTTCCAAAAATAATGAATTTTTATATTTTAAAATCTAAAGTGGGGATTGGGGCAATGGCAAGCTTCTCTCTGTATGACAGCATTAGGAGCTGAGTGCTCAGTAGATGGGATTGATATCTGCAACAACTAAATGTAATATGAAAATATCTATGATTGTTATTGGTGGCAAAGTCATAAGGAATTTAATACCACTGTGTTTTATTCTCATAATTTTAGGAAATGCTAATTTTTTTTTATTTCAATGACCTCTAACTAAAATTTAGCATTTCCTAAAATTGATATACTCATAATTTTAGGAAATGCTAAATTTTAGTTAGAGGTCATTGAAAATAAAAATGTTACTTTTTCCAGTCTGCAAAATAAAAATAAAAAACAAAGTGAAGAGCTAAAGGAAATGCACTTACTGCTCCTTGAAAAGTTTATAAAGCTTACCTGTATGGGAGGGACGTAGGTCATCAAATACTGAAATCATCGTTTCATAAATATGTCCAGCTGCAACCATCTCTGAGTTTTCATACTCAAACTCTTTGGCAATCTTTTAGAAAAAAAATTATTTCAAGAAAAGGACTGATTTTTTAAGTACATATTTTAAGTAATAATTATTCTGGAAAAGGCAAGTGTATGGCTATTTTCATTTAACAAAGACAGCTTCAGAATATGCCTGAGACTGGTCAAAGACTGGCACACAGAAGAAAGCATTTTGGTGGAACAAAGAGACACCTTTGATCTTCCAGAGCAGCTTATTTATGGACAAAGTATCCTGGCATAATAGAAAAAAAGCATGGGTCATATCCTGTCTTCATTGCATGTTAATTGTGTGATCCTAGGCAAAATATTTAAAAAGAGAAAATACTTTGAAAGTACTTTGTAATTGATAAAGCACTATAATATATGTATATTACTCCTACTATGACAAGTTACCATTTTTAAAATATTTATCAAATACTAATTACATGCCAGATATAGTTGGAGGCATTAGGGATGTAGCGATAAACAATATGATCTCATAGCAGAGACCTGAAGACAAGCCTAATAAATAGTGTTGGTATGAATCTCAGTTGGCATTAACTGAATAGGGCAATATGACACCAAGTATTTGGGAACAGCTATATTTTTTTAAATTAAATATTCGATTCATTCATTCATCCATTCATTCATTCATTTATTCATTCAAGTATATTGAGTAGACACTCTGCAATGAACGCTAATGAGAAAAGACCAAATTAAAATACACAGTTATAACAGAGTCTAATAAGTGTTTCGATAGTAGAAGTATAACTTATAATGTGAGCTCATAGTCAGGAGAACTAAACCAGTTATGGTGGTAAAAGAAAGCTTGTAAGAATAAGTGATATTTAATATCTAAAGGATAATTGCGAAAATGTAGAAGTTAATTAGAAGTGGGTAACGTGTGTAGAGAGTTATTCATAAATAGAGCAAGCATATGTGAGGGCCCAAATGTTATTTAGTATCGTGTTTACAAACCTCCTATCTTTATCCAAAATCCATTTTTTTAAATGACGGTTTGGCATTGCATTTCAAAATGAATATCTACCCAGAAAACCTGTTGGCCCAGTGCCAAAGCTTCAAAATTTTACAATGTATGCAAAAACTCAGCTTGTAGTTTGCGGAGTTTGTCAAGAATATTTAGGGTTAAGACCAAAGCAAAAGAGAGGCCATCAATGGCTTTCTCAGTCATATCTTCTGGCTAAGGGGGAGTTTTGGTAATGTTTGGGTTAAGGAACAATTATGCCAACCTAACAGGGATTGGCACTTTGAAATAAAGACCTGTGGAAATTAAAAGTAGGAAGAAAGGATTTCTTCCAAGACAGAATCCCATCATGGGAAGGGCGAGGGCGGGGCAGGTGGGGGGGGGAAGCTTATTGTGTTTATCCTCTGTCAATGGGAAGTCTAGAATGCCAAGAGAATGAGCCATCATAACACGTGTAGTTACACAAATTTATCTCTGAGGAGATTAGCATGCTTTCTAGCCTCTGATTTAATTCCCCCGCTAAGTAGGAAGTAAATTATTTTGTGCTCATTACAGGAAGAAAAAGATGGCTGGCAGCAAACTAATGAAGGACTTGCCCAAAAGCTTTCCAGCAGGACACAGAGGAGGCTAGACGCTCTCTGGCATATCAGAATTCCTCCTGATGAGTGTACATGCACCCAACTGTGGCCATGAAATGACTCCAACTTCTTAGGAAAACTCCTGGGAGATATAGCAGCTGGTGCTCACCTGGATGAAATTTTTAGTATTTGGCACTTGCTCAAAGAGTTGTCCAGAACCAATTGGCCCTGAGCTTGGAGCATAATGTATCATATCAGGAGGTTCATCAAAATCATGACACGAGAGTTTTGCAACTACTGTATTATTTACAATCACCTCTTTGCCTGTGTACTTGTTTCATTTTTTAAGAAGAAAAATCAGTTTAGGTGGATAGTCTTTAAAAATATAATATTTTCCCCATAAACATCCACTAGTTTGAATAATGCAAATGTGTGACTGCCCTATTTATCCCAGGACAGACTATCTAGCCTTGGACCATCATCTAGGAAGCCAAAAGGTGCTATGAATTTGGTAAGACTTTCCTCATTGTCTGGGAGTATTTCTTTTCTGCACCCAGCTTGGCACTTATTTAGAAGTCTGTCAAGGGCATCACTTCATTAGAGATGCTTGAGTAAGAATCAGGTAAGTGGTATTGTTACAATCGAGAGCATCTGTATGGTCTGGTCAAGAGAGAAAATCCTTACATTCTATAATCAAAGTGGACTTACTTCCATCTCCGTATATTCACTCATTTCTTCGCTGAGATCTCTCCTCCCCAAATGCTCACTTGTAAGCCTTCAACCTCTAAGATCTTCTCATTCTTCGATGAGTAGCATAGATCTCACTCCTTTAGGAAGCTCCCCTGAATACTCTTATTCCATATGTTCTTCTTCTTAACAATTAAAGCGCACTGCACATAATTTAAAACCATCTTGTATATTTTACTATTTTTTTATATGTGTTTATCTTATCACTCTGGCAAGATACAATCTCCTTATAGCAAGTGAACACAGCAAGTACTTCTCCTGTCACCTCCAGGGGCTACAGCACTGGGTGCAGCATGTGGTAGGTGTTTGGTTAATAACTAAGATCTTCCTAGGGGAGGAAGAAAGAAAAAGAGAAAGAGAGAAAAACATTTTCTGAGTGTAATGCCAAACCCTACAACGAACAAAGTCCAAGCCTTGTATTTGATCCTTATAGCAATGCTTTGAGGTAGGTGCAGTCTCCATTTGAAAAGCAGAGTAGTGGCTCAAACAAGACCACATGGGTAGTAATTATCAGGAACTAGATAATCAGATACAAAGCTTAGGAAACACAGAGGCAGCTGTCCTATGTGTACTTGAGAGACTAGGAACAGGGAGGTGACAGAGATGTAGTTTTGGAGACCGAGCTTCAAATAATAAAAATAGCCATGGTGACAGGAAAACAGCCACATAATCCCTATCCAAATTCCAAAATCCAAAAGCTCTGAAACTCAGTATTTTTTTATAACTTATTCGGCACCGAAATATGACCTGACCTTAAATTTTTGATGTCCAAACATTGCCTGAACTGTCATAACATTTCCTGAACTGTCATATTTTTCTTTGTCCCACTTGGTGCCAGTATTCATATATTTTACTGAAAAGATATTCATAGATTTGGGACATTTGCATAATATATGGTATATATACCATATTACCTTTCTGAAATTCAAAAAATCTTTACTGAAACATATTTAGTGCCAAGGGTTTTAGGAAAAGAATTATGGAACCATGAAAAATGGCATCTATGAAACTGCTCAGCACATGCTCATCTCTGTGCTCGAAATGTTTCATAAATTATCCCGTTTATTCTTCACAACCACCTTAAAGAGTAAGTACTATTATTGTCCCATTTTACAAAGAAAGACACTGAAGATCAAAGGCTTAAGTAAGTTACCCAAAATCACTAATTAAGTGATAAAACCAGAGTTCCAGGGCAGGTGTATGACTCCAAAACACGTTTTTAACAATTTCCTGTCATGTCCAGTTAATTCAGCTTTCAGAGATCATTTCTGAGGACTAACATATAAGACTGGACAAAAGTCAATGTGATAATTAACCGTATGTTTAGTTGAACCAATAATTATAGCAATACCTTTGCTCTCCACTCACTCTGAATTCTTAGCTCTGTACATTCATCTCAGCTCACCTAATAAGATACTGATCACAGAAAGGTGAGTTATCATTAACGCCATGGATATAGACAGTCACTGGGATTGCTGCACACCACTGGTCATGGTCACAAGCCTTAATGGAGAAAGAATGAACACATGTAAACCCAACTTTCTCCACATCAAGGCGGGCAGCAATAATCACGGTCCCATGCTCTGTAACAAAACAGCACATCTTGCTGTGAACTGGCCCAGGCTGTCATTATCAAAATTACTTTTTGATAATAGCTATAAAAGAGATAAATGTGAATTACGCATCATTCATTAGAATTAAGAGCATGATTTAAAATGTAGGCACTATGTGTAATTGTTTATCACAAAAATACTCTCATTAATCATGTTATGTTAGCTGGTACAAAAACGAAAAGTTTTTTGGCTTAGGGGACCAAGGAAGGCTTTCTAGAAGAAGAGGTCCTTAATTTAGATCTTTAATGAAAGATCTGTAAGATAAGGAAATGGTGGTGAGTGGGAGGAAATCATTCTCAGCAGAGAAAACATCATAAATGAAAATGCAGTTAATGAGGTCGTGACTCACTGCCCTTCCTTCCACCCAATCCATCCATTCATTCATTCAACAAACGTTTGTGGCATGACAGGTATGTGCCAAGAACTGTGCTGAATACTGTAGATAATACAATGAAGTCTCCGCCTCTATGGAATTTACAATCTGAGATGGGAGACAAATCACTAAACAAGCGTAAAATATTGTTCTCAATAGACATATTATTAAGGAAATGAAAACTATAATATGACCAAAAATAATGTCTAATGATCAGATCTTGAAAAATGCAAGGACCAAAGTCCCAAGGCAGGAAGCCTAGTGTTTTGGCTGCAGTGTAATAGACAAGGGGAGATAAGAAACATGAAGAGGTTGGAGAGAGAGAGACAGGGGCTAGAGAAGACAGGGTCTTGGGGATGAGGTGAGATGTCTGGATTACATTCCAAGAGCAAAGGAAAATCACAGGAGGATTTTTACATGGGTGGGGGGGGTATAATTCAATTTGACATTTAAAAAAAATTCATCCTACATGCTCCACCAAGACTACCAGAATGAGAAGGTGTGAAAGCAGAAGCCCAGTTAAGAGGGGATGGTGGATGTCTCAACTGGGGCTCCCTCAGAAGCAGAACCGAAAACGAAAATTTGAATGCAATAGTTTATTTGAGAGGTGATCCAGGGCAATGAGGCATGGGAGGAGTGAGACAGAGAAGGAAAAGTTGCCAATAAAAATACATTATCCAGCAATTTACCACCGTGGGCAACTTGAACTTAAAGCACTGGGGAACTCTAGAAGCCAGTGCAAAACATACACTCAAAGTTGTTCCATGCCACAAACAGGGAGCTGGAGTACTTGTACACCAATTCTCTTCAGAATTTGGTTGAGAGTTTATCAGGGTAGGTAGTATTTTCCCAACACTTTAAACCTGCTGTTTGTGAGGAAAAAGCAGGACAGACATCAAACCTCAAATAATCTCTCAAACGAAGAAATGAAGATACTGGCAGTTGGAAGTCAAAAAACTGAAATGTTAAGGCCCAAGAAGATATGTGTATGACACTGACAGCATCTGCTACAATGGCTTAAACCTAGAAATGTGCTGAAGATGACATCCTTTCTTCTCTTCTCAGCCATAGAATAAGCCTCATATGCCAATAATCTCACTGATGTATGCCTCAGCCACAGCTGATTGGCTAAAAAGTGAATAACTGACTCTAGAAAATTCAATCATATTCTCTCTCACAAAAATTTGAATCTGAAGCAGAGAAGAACTACTTAAATCTGAGAAGATTAGCTGAAAGGTCATGTATAGTAGAGAGCTAAATAGAGAGCTGCTATTCATTTTGTAGCTGTCATGTGATAGCTCATCAGTGGACACAAAACTGGTCTTGCAGAGATTTATTTAACAGATATTTATCAAGTATCTACTATGTCCTTCTTGTAGGAGTTCTACAAATGAAGACAATCTGACACGTACCCACAAAAAACTTACAAAGGAGACACAATTTAAACAAATGATAATAATATTATATGAGATATAATTTGCTGAGAACAATTCCCAATCTACCTTTGTCAACTGCAAAGTAAACATTCCACAGATCTAGTTCAAAGATTAAATTTCCCAAATTATCTTCATCAGTTGCCTGGCATACTCCAATCATTCTCCCAATTGGAATTTCTTCATCCAGTGTGATGTTGACTTTATTGTGCAGAGTTGCGTTTATAGAAGTAACACTCAAGACAGCATTTCCAATATTGAGTAAATTTGTTTTAAAAGAAAAGACTATTAGAGTGGCACTTGCTTGGTGTGTATTCTTTTCTACTTTTTATGATGGCAGAAGGGTAGGGGGTTAGCAGTAGCAATGATGACAGTGGAAACTGATAATGATGTTAACAGCTAACCCATTTATTTAGCTCTTGCCTGTTGCTCAGACACAATACTAAGAACTTTTCACATTTTTTCCCATTTATTCTTCAGAAATGCCCCAGGAAGTAGGTACTATTTTCCCCCATTTTATAGATACAAAAACTGAATTTTTAAGAAAGTAAGTAACTTTCAGAAGTGAATATTAAAGTGGCTGAGAGACAATATGACCCCATGCCTATCTGACTCCAGAGACTGTGTGCTTAACCAGTATGCTCTTATTCCTCTATAGTAAGAACCAGTTTCTTAACATTGCTGACCCACAATATGGTTTTATAAACTCCCTAGTGATAATTTTAAACAAATTTTCCTTGAGGATAATCCAGATATTAAGACTACATTTCTGTTGCAATTTCAATATGATTTATGCATTAAAACTATTTTGCTTTCAGTTTTTAAGAAAGTCTTTCCATTGGAGTCTTACATCTTAAGTTATTGTTTACATCTCAATTGTTTATTTCCAGAAGAAGAAGAAGAAGAAGAAGAAGAAGAAGAAGAAGAAGAAGAAGAAGAAGAAGAAGAAGAAGAAGAAGAAAGAGGAGGAGAAGGAGGAGAAGGAGGAGAAGGAGGAGAAGGAGGAGGAGGAGGAGGAAGGGGGAGGAGGAGGAGGAAGAGAAAGAAGAAAAAGGAGGAAAGGAGAGAAGGAAGGAAGAAAAAGGAAAGGAATAAGGGAAAACTATTCCATTCTAGTGAAAAATTTCAGTAATAAATTTCAGACACTGTATTTTCATATCTAATTTTTAGATTCCCAACAATGAACAGTCTTCCAGGATCAACCATTTTAATAACTAGTGAGAAGCTGAAAGTGCCATCACAGGAAAGATAGTTAAGATTTTATAGTAACTAACAGGTTTTGCAGAAATAGAATCTATGAGATTTAACTGACCAGTTAGAATAATTAATTCATTTAGTTAAAATTGTCAGTTGAACTGCTTATTTTAACAGTTGGAAATTGCTGACACTTTGTTAGGAACTAAATTAGTTAAATCTGTTGAAAGGACAGGCAGAAACTGAGAAAAGTCTGTTAATTTCCATCACTAATAAAAAAGCGAAGGGAACTCCTTAGTTTGGTAGAGCAAACAAATCTATGCTATGGGCTCTTACCCTTACACACTGACTTCTCAATATTGAAAACAAATGGACAGATGTAAAGGAGAAGAGGCTAAGAACACTTCAAAACAACGTAATGACTATGAGGACAAATTAAGATGGTTAGATGACAAAAGTTTTTTATTTTGGCAGACATGTGTATGGGTTTGAGGAATGAGAATGCTTTGAATGTAGAGACTGAATGTAGCCTAATGAAAGATGAACATTTGTGTCCATAAACTGTGATCCAAATAACTGTTCCACCTGCGGCATTCCAGGAAACCTCTCCATCCCAGGCAAACCAGGACAGTTGGTCCCTTTTCAGTAAAAGAAAATTCTGTTCTAACTTGAAATGTACTGATGATTGAGATCTGTTTTCCTCCTATTTATTCTGTTTTCCTCCTATTTATCCTAAAAATTAAGCCAGTTCCCCATTTCTCTATTTCATATTTTTTTCTAGATGAAGAAATAATTCTGGAAAGTCTCCACTACAGTGGAAGAAATAAGATGTGGGTGGGATCTAGAAGCTTTAAAGACCTCAAATTATATTTGGTCTAGCAGGACGCTGGAGAGTTGACTGTAAGAGAGTAGAGAAGAAGTGAGCCTTTCTGTTTCATCAGCAGCCCAACGAGCAATTTCATGGCCCCTAGATAACTTTTGAAGGGAGGGAATTGATAATAATCAATAAGGCATTCTTCAAAATGTCATTCATTCTTACTTAAAGTTCTGCTCAGTGACCCTAGAAACTCTAGACTTAAGAAGAAACTTAAGGAATGGTGTGCTCTCTGGAGCACTTTAGTGAGAATTCATTGCAAAACTTTAGTCAAATAATTATTCATTCAAGTTCTACAAACAGAGCTTTAACTTTTCAGTGTCAGCTCCTCCAATTTCAAAGATACAGAGAACAGGGAAAGCTTTAGTTTTCACTTATCAAGAAAAAAGTTAATTTCTTAAACACTCATTAATGACTTTTACTCCAATTTGTTAAGAATTCTTAAGAATTATAAATATCTTGGAATGAGCATAATTATATGAGGTATACCAGGCCAAAATAAAAGGAAACTGTGACGGACATTATCCATTATTCCCAGAGCTATTAATGAGACCAGATAAACATGAGGCAGAGAAATTTGGGCGTAAGAAAAAATAGATAAAAAATTTTGGCAAATTTTCTATCTCCCAAAATATATAAAAATAATAAAATTTAGGAGTACTCTTCTCCAGCTGACTTTATGAAGTCAGCAGGAGAAAGAACATCCCAATTTTGAACTCTCAATCTGTTTAACTGAAGATGCTAACACTTAGAATATATATATATATCATCCTCAATTTTCATAATCTGGAAGAAGCTCCTTCTGGGATTCAGAAGCAAGCTAATTGGTATGGCTTAACAGTCCATTTGCTCTTCCTGTAAAGTTCTTTGATGTAGAACACATATGACTGAAAAGGATGGTAATAATAACCATAATAAAAATAGAAATAATAACTGTAAACCAAAGGCAACCCATTTAAAAGATATGGAGGAAATAAAGAGGAAATGTCAGTCTACTAACTTTTCAAAGTTGCTGGATTACATTGTGAATGAATTCTATGTCCCAACTATCCAGGGAGAAGACCTACCAACTTCCATCTCAGGTTGCAGATACCACCACTGAAATCATCCTGATGCTTGGCTCTGAGAAAGATGATGCAGAGAAGGGCCAAAAGAGCCAGACCTAGTACCTAAAGCAGCAATTGTGCAGTTATAGTTTAGGCAATGATTTCACATCTAATGCAATACCAACGGTGTCTTCATTTAGGAGCACATTAATGCTAGATGTGGGGAAACATTCTCGAAGAGAGAAATATGAACCAAAAGGCAGACATTTCGAGTGAATGAAGAGCCAGTAGCAGTATTTACCTTCTAGCTTCAATCTCAAAATCAAAAACTGCTGCTGTAGAAATTGTTCCGATGTTGTCGATTGTAAAGTCAGGGCCCTCCGGGGAAAGGAAGTACTGTTTATTGGACAGTAAAAAGAAGAAAAATATTAACAGAGACACCAACAGGTTCCCTGGCCAAATTATCCACTCCAAGAACCAGGCCTGAAATCTCTTTGTACTCTGGGCCACCCTCCTGCTGCCCAGCTCCATACATGATAGGTACTCATTCAATGTTTACCAACAAAGATGATGATAAAATTATACTCCATTCTGCTGACTTCAGGCCAGGCAACCTGCCTTTAAATATTACAAATAAATTTTCCTAATCTCTTACATTCAGTATGTTACCTGAACATTTTTAAGTTATAGCACTCTACCCAAAGCTAAAATTAAATTAAATTAAAAGCAGTTACATTTAGAGAAATAAGCTGACTGTATGAGAAATCGGAGATTATTTTGTTTGGTATTGCTGAAGATATACATATATATATATATATATATATATATTTGCGTGTGTGTGTGTGCGTGCGTGTGTGTGTATGAGGGGATAGGGATCTATAAAAGGGAAATATTAAAACACTGGGACATCTATTCATCTCATTTTATGTCCAATAGATACTGGCAATATTTTATCAAGTTGAATTTCTTAGTGTCTCATTGACTTTCATTCATACTGTCTTCCATTTATTCTGTTAAATACTTCAAATTGTCTTTTAATTGTCACAACTCTGTCATAGGTACTGATATTATCCCTATTTCACAGATAAAAACACTGAGGCTTAGAAAATTTAATTGGTTTGCCCCAAGTCTGAGAACTGAGCTTTTAGTAACTTTACATGATGCCTCTCTGTTCATCATGTTACAAACCTAAGACAAATTCTTGCCAAAGAGGGAAGATGAGGTCAAGGTTTCCAGACTAGGTGAGAGTCAAATAATTAGAAAAAGCTGAAGAGAAATTCATTAGAGAACTAATATCAGGAGTTAATAACACTGAGTTCTACTGACTTAATAATTGTGTAAACTCAGAGATAATTTAATGGAGAAAATTAAACCCAGAAGGATTGCAAAGCAACCTAAAAATTATTTGGAGAAATTAGTGACCTTTTAATTTATCGATTTTCTGATGAATTATCGTGTCCTGATTTATTTAAATTTGTACCATCCATTTCTATACATAAATAAGATGGAATTGATTTCTGCTTTTTTTGCAGAACAATGTTGTAGAATATTAGCACTCAGAAACTGCAGGAAAATCCATCATGTATTTACTTTTAGGGCAAACAGGAATAATGATGCCCGTTTCATGGCTCACAAGTACTAGTCTGGTAATATGTAAGTGTACATAATTTTCTTTAAAGACACATTTATGTTTGTAGCCACTCAAAAATTTGCAGTTCCCAATTCCATTTCAGTATCACACAGTTGTCAACAATTGTTTTGGGGAAAAAAAACATATATTGAGAAGCTATATTTTTATGATGTTTAATTTTTCATAAAATGAGATAATCTTTTTTTAAAAAAATAATGACACTGATATGAAGAACTGCTGCCATTGTTCCAGGGAAGGTTGGAGCTGCTGGTTGCTAGGCAGCCAGGGCCATCTTGGGAAAGCCACCTAAATGAATGATCCCCTGAATAGGAAGGCAGTCCAAGGGAGAAGAAATTAATTCTCTAGGGGTCTGGCAACTTAAATTCATTTTCCCCCACCTCTCCCGTTTTATCTTCATGAACACCATCAACTAGTAAAGAAATATCTCAGCCATAAGAATAAGAATGGCAGCCCGACTCCCAGATTCCAGAGTGTGACAACAGCTTATAGGGAAAAATTTGGGCAAAGGGAGACTTCGGTCCTTCTGGATGGACTTATCTTCAAAACTAAGTTTATTCCCTTCTCTGAAAGGCTCATTCATCACTGTTTGTTCTCCAAGAAGTTTGGGAATTGGAAATGTCACAGCTTATCGAACTGCAAGCCAAACACAATGAGTTAGGGTCTCAGTGCTTCAAGAGCAGCTAGCTACACAGGAACCACAGCTGGGTTCTTTGTGTTCTTAGCATCAGTGATAATAAAAACAACTGTGCTATCTACCAGTTACTCTGACCTGGATTCTGTGCTCAGCGTTTTTTCCTGAATTAACTCATTTAACTTTTAAAATGATGCTAAGAGATTGTACTTTCCTCAGCCCCATCTTAGAAGTAGATAAGCTAAGGCTTACATAATGCCTCTCTGCTCATCATGTTACAAACCTAAGACAAATTCTTGACAAAGAAAATGGTCCAAGAACACATAATCCAGGTCTTTCTGACGCCAGAGCCATCGTGATATTGTACCTGTCTCATGGGAGACTGTCCTCTTGGGGAAAACGCAGTATATATTTCTATTCTTTAAAAAGTTATATTTAAATTTGTTTTTAAATGTTTTGTGTGGGGATTAAAGAATCTAAGTGGCTGAGTACATAGCAACAGAGCAACTCAGTGTTACTGTTTTCAGAGGAAAAGAAAGGAAGGGAAGGGGAGGGGTGGGGGAGAGGGACAAAGAGAGGAAGGGGATGGGGAAGGCTATGACGGAGCCCTGAGAACCTTTCAAGATTTAAAGGTCCAATAGAGGATGAAAAAAGAAAGAAAATAAGGAAGAGTTGTCATAGAGGTAGGAAAAAAAACAAGAGAGTTTATTGTCCTAGAATAATACTAATAATATTATTTAATATTTATTGAGTACTATTTGCCAAGCACTATTCCAGGCCCTTTATATGTATAACCCCATTTAATCTTCATAATAGCCCTGAGGTAGATCCTATTATTAACCCAAACGCAAATAAAAAAGATAAAAATAAAAAAACGAGGCACAGAGAGGTTAAGAGACTTGGCCAAGGTCACAAAGCCAAAAAGTGGTAAAGTCTAAATTTTAACCTAGCCTAACCTGACTTTAGAATCTAAGATCTTATGCTGGTGTATCGTGTCTGCTTTGTTAGTTTGACTCAAGGTAATATTTTATTGAAGATAGTTAGTACATAAATATGATCTGGGCTAGATTTTTTTTCTGTGTAATAAAATATTTTCTGATTTTTCTATAGCACAAATACTGGCTAATTACTGATCACCTACAAGACCTTTGTATAGAAGAAATATATTTTCAAGAAAATATTTTTAAACTATAAACACAGATATGATTCTAGACTAAACATTGATTATGCTAGCATAACCTTGTATTTTAGGGCTATGAAGAAAGTAATAGCACTTCTCCCTGAGCATTTTCTTCAACAAAAGCACGATGGGATTTATGTTTGCCCTTGAAAGCTTGGAGTTTCACAAGAGATCCCTGTTACTTTCCTCCAGAGTATCAGGGCACTCTCTTACATTCATTTTATAAACAAAAAGAATAATTTGCTACCTTTAAAATTACATTGGACTCTTCCTAGAACAAAGCCTTATTAACCATATCTAATACACTGTCCCAATGGTTAGTTAAAATTAGAGACCTCTAGGCAAACATTCATCCTACTATCCTTACTGGCTGAATCTAGACTCAGTTTCAGAATCCTCAACACTCTTGAGAGCCTCTAATCATCTATCACAGGGGTATGCAGGTTGAAACTGAATTGCCATTCCTGGCTGAGCCAGATGCGCTCAGTGGACTTACCCAGGTGTTTATTATACACCCGGTAGCAGTTATGGCATCTACAAAGCTAATTTCATAAACCTTTGTGCAATGTTTTTCAGCATGTGGCTCATAGACCACCTACACATTACAAAACTTTCACCCATAAGTTAATTGTTGAAGCTGTATAACTCAGTGGAATTCATTATATTGTTCTCTCTACTTTTACGTATGTGAAAATTTTATATTATTAGATATACAAACATAATGGATTCAGAAAACCTGGGGTAGGGAGGCCTGAGAATGTAAATTTATAACAATAGCCTGACCAGAGTGGTTTTCTGGTTTTCTAAAGCTTTTGTTTTTTTTTTATTTTTTTTTAAAGTGATTCTCAACAGATTCACCTGACAAGCTTTAAACATGCTAATGTCCAAACCACATCCGAGATTAACTAAATAAGAATCTCTGAAGGTGTAACCCGAGCATCTGTGTTTTTTTAATTATATGGATGCTCCTGCAGCCCAGCGGCCTTAGGTTTTGGCATCTGTCTTAAGGATTCCCTAAAAACAAATCTGGAAGTGAGCATTCACGTGCAAGTGATTTATTAATTAAGTGCTCCAGGAAAACTGGGGTCAAAGTTGGGCAATCAGGACTGAGAATGGGAGGAAGTCAAGCCACAGTGCTACCTCAAAGTCCACATAGGCAGTTTCAGCCTGATATCGCCAGGGAGCTGTAGAGTGGACCTTATGCCTCAGAGTTGTCCCTGCCCACGGAAAAGGAGATGGAGCTTTTCCTACTCCTGTGCCCCTCATTCAGTGGTTAAGGGCTACCCTAGAGAGATGTAAATTCCCAGGTACTTCCTGCCCTTTGAAGTGCAAGAAAAATCTAAGGACTGTCCTCCCCTTGCTGAAGGAAGCAAAAGCACATTGAAGTTAGCTGGAGAGGGAGCACCACACAAAAATGGCACAAAAGTACCCAAGGGATCAGGGAAGGGTGTGGATATCACTCTCTACAGTCTCTAATATGGCCTTTGTTACAGCAGGGAAAGAAAAAAAATTGTATGGCCAAATTATGCTAGAAAGCATAGTTAGTTATCCCATTAAGAAAACAGTCACCATATACGCGAGTAACATTTAATTCTATCCCATATTTTTCAATAACTGAAAGCAAGTGGGCTTCATTTCAACTCTGAATTGATTGGTAAGGACTACACGATTCTTTATAGCAAGGTAAACTGTGCTCAGGTTGGAAAAGTGCCACGTTCGATTCGTGATGCCTGCCACAAGCAAATAAGAAGGCACTCACAATACTGTCAAAGAACTTTGATGTATAAGAGACCATTGGGATGCCTGGGGAGATTTTTCAAAATACTGATACCTGGTTCCCCTCTCCTGAAATTCTGATTTAATTAGTCTGAGGGGGCCCCTAGCAGCTGTGTTTTGTTAAAAGCATCCCAGGTTATCTATTATTGAAACAAAGGAGAACCACAGCAATATTCAATATGAATTGCCATGTTATTTCCCAATTTCCCAGGAAATGTTTTCAGGCATGTCTTAAAATAATAAAACAAAACCTCCAAAACCCAAATATTGTATTTATAATTTCTTTCTTAATCTCATAACAATATCTTTTCAAACATGAATAGCAGAGTATTTTTGTTTTGTCGTGTCTCTTTGGATTTTCAAAACCGCGTCCTTCAAAGAGTTAGTTATTGCCAGATCTTCATTCGCCTCATGTAAATACGCTTAAATTATTGATTTCTTTTCATATAGTCTTTAAATAAGTATACTTCGATGTGCATATATTTGTAAGATAACAGCCTTTACTTATGAGAAACATTGCTGGAATGCATACATTTGCAATTTGTAAGTCAAGAAAATAAGAATTCATTGTGTGATGGTTCAGCATTCATTATTACTTGTTATAAGGTGATTTAGCACTAGCATGACTACTGGCTAAAAAGAATGTTACAAACTTGCATGCCATCTTGTGGAGGATGATGCAAGTTGTTCAATTACAAAGTAAATACTCCCCCCAAAATATTTATTAAAAATGCGACTGTGGTTTTTTCTAAACATCTGCCTTTCATGTGGAGAACTAAAGATTATTTTCCAGGTAATTAAAATTTTTCTTAAAATTGGTTTTTCTCCAATTATATACTATTGCAAAGAAAATTGTTCTCTAGCTTGAATAACTGACATAATTGCCTCAATTCTCAAATTCATTTGGCTAGTATATACCTAAACTAAATTCTATTTCTCCACATATGAGAATTTTCAAGAATGCAATATTGTACGATTTGAATTTTCCTTTCTTTTTTTGGTGTCATGACGAGATGAAATTTTAAGGTGATGTTAGGGTTGAAAACCAAGCCATTGAGAACAACTCAGAAATAAGTCTTTTGGATAAATACTCAGAAGAGATTACTGCATCATGTGGTAGTTCTATTTTTAAATTTTGAAGAGTCTTCATACCGTTTTCCATAGCAGCTGTTAAGACCACTGTCCGTCCATGTGAAGGAAAGACACATACACAGATAATGCAATTTTATAAGAGCATTGATATGTCTACACTACCACAAACCAATTAAGTAGAAGTAAATCGTTCCCTTGCTATGTTAGTTGACTTTGAGCAGCCCCCCCAAATTTTTCAACTAGGTACAAAAGGTTTTCCTTTTAAAAAATTTGGGCAAAGATTTGTGTAGGTAGGCTCTGTTGAGGTGATGCTAATTTCTGATTAACTTTTCAAATATGAACAGCAGGACGTTTTTGTTTGTTTTGTCTCATTGGATGTTCAATACAGCTGTTGACTTTAAATAGCAAATTCATGCTTTTCTCCACTTTCCCCAAATCTCTAGCACTCCCGAGTCCTCTCCCCTCTCCCCATTCACTGTTGTTCGCCTTGTTTTCTATTTCTCTGAGAAAAGTAGAGGCAATCAAAAGAAACCATTCACTGGTCATTCTATTTAAAATCATTGATTATCATTTTAAAAATTACAAACTACTCCCATATAGAACTCTTTATTCTCTTCCCTGCTTCATTTTGATCCATATCACTTGGCAGCATCTGATATTTTGAAATACATAGTCTGTTTCCTCCCACTACAATATAAAATCCATGAAGACAGAGAATTTTGTTTTCTTTACTACTGAAGCCCCACTTCCTAGCACACTGCTTGGCACTAGGACAGTAGACCCCGCTTAGGTGGAGTTATGTTTTCTGTGGTTTCAGTCACCCGTGGTCAACCGTGGCCCAAAAATATTAAACGGAAAATTCTAGAAATAAACAATTCAGAAGTTTTAAGTTGCATGCAATTCTAAGCAGCATGAGGAAATCTCTCACTGTCTCTTGTGAATTATTCCTTTGCCCAGCATCTCCACTCTGTAGACTTCTCCTGCTCATCAGTCACATAACAGACATCTTGGATATCAGATATATTACAGTGTTTGTGTTTAAGAAACCCTTATTTTATTTAATAATGATTCTAAAATGCAAGAGTAGTGATGTCGGCAATTCGGATATGCCAAAGAGAAGCCTTAAAGTGCTTCTTTTATGTGAAAAAGTGAAGACAGTACAATAAGATATTTTGAGAGAGACAAAGATGACATTCACATAATTTTTATAGCAGTCTATTGTAATAATTCTATTTTATTATTAGTTATTGTTGTTCATCTCTTACCATACCTTATTTATGAAATAAACTTTATCATAGAAATGCATGTATAGGGAAAAACATAGTATATATAGGGTTCAGTACTATTGTGGTTTCAGGAATCCACTATGGTCTTGGAATGTATACCCAGCTGATAAGTGGTGACTACTATAAATGCTCAATAAATAATTATTGAATGTGCAAGAGAATGAACCTGCAACTACTATTCCTATTAAAATTTTGTGTGTGTTCCCTTACACCCTGTATTCTTTCCTGTTTCTATAGGCAAATTGTGCTTCTAACATCAGGCTCTCCACCCATGCACTGGATGCCATCCCCCATTGCCTACTCGAGGCCATCTCTCTAGCAATTATTGCTGCCATCTCCTGCATTATTAATTTTTTCCTCTCTACCGAAGAAAATTACCACCAACATAAAATATGCTATAATATTCTCCTTATTGAAAAATGAAAAATTCCTTGGATTCTACATCTTCCTCAAGATACTATCTAGTTTCTCTGCTCTTTTTGAGAAAACTCTGTGAAAGTTGTCTCTGCTCACTGTTCCTATTTTTCTCATGTCTGATTCTCTTGAAACTTCTTCAATAAGACTCATTCTCACCTCTCCACAGAACTATTCCTCTTATCAAGGTCACCAAAGATTTCTATTCAATCACTCATTGAACATCTGCTATGTGCCAGACACTTATCTGAGTTCTAGCCATTAACATATTGCCACCTTCAGTGATCAGTTATCTCAGTTCTCATCATCTCAACAACTCAGCAACACTCAATCGATCCCTTCTTGAAACATTTCTTCCTGTGCTTCTGGGATACACTCTAATCTCCTGATTTTCCTTTGTCCTTACTGGTTCTACTCATTTTTTCAGTCCTCTTCCTCTTTCTAACTTCCAAAGTTCCTTGAACTTTTCCTCTCTTTTTTATATCCACATTTACTCCTTAGGTAATTTTATTTCATGCTAGCTATAAATACTAAGTATCAATTGCTAACTCTGAATTGATGTTCCATCCTCATGTCTTTGCTGAGCTCCAAAAATTTTAATCAAGCTGCCTACTCTTCCTGTCTAACTGGCTTCTCAATTTCAACTTCGTCTGAAACAAAGCGCTTGATTTTCCTCCTCAACCTTATTTCTCTTTTAAGAGTTGTTCCAGCCAAAAACCTAGAAGCCATCTTGATTGCCCTCTTTTCTTTACACCCTACTTCCAATTTGTCTACAAGTCTGTCAACATTACATTTAAAATATACACAAATTGCCCTGTTTAAGAGTAAAGAGTACTATGTAATTTAAAATATATAAATAAAATAGGAGTGATTAATGGATAAATACAAGCATAGATAGCTGTGTGGTAATAAAGACATGGTAAAATATTATCTACAGAACCTAGTAATGGGCATATGAGTGTTCACTCTTTCAATTTTTCAGCTTTATCAATTTTTCTATGTATTTGAAATTTTCATAATAAAATGTTGGAGAAAAAAATTGTAAATTCCAATGACTTCTCACCACTCCAACTGCCACCATCCTAGACCAAGCCATTATCATCTCTCACCTAAACTATTGCAATCACCTGTAAATTATCTTTCTGCTTCCAATCTTGTCTCTTTGCAGTTAGTTTTTCACATAAAAGCCAGCATGATCCTTTAAAAATGTAAATAATATCATCTACTCTTCTACCCAAAAATTTCCAAGGAAATCTCACATTAATCAAAATAAAAGTCAGTCTTTACCAAAATTTAAAGGGACCTTTATCATCAGGTTGCTGGCTATACTTACATCCTCATCTTTCTAACTCTTCCTCTCACTCTTTGCTTTTCAGTCACATAGGATTCTTCGTAGTTTCTTAAATATTTTCAGCCTGTTTCTGCCTCAGAGCTTCTGTACTTACTTAGTCTTTGTCTGCAATATCCTACCTTAAGATATATGCATAGTTCCCTCCCTCACTTCATTCTGGCCTTTAATTAAATGTCATCTCTTCAGAGGGAAACTTCTTATTTTATCCAAAATAATACATACTTTCATCCCTTTTCCTCATTGCTTTTTCCCTTTGCTCCACTTTATTATTTTTTTTCACACTACTTTCTCTCTGACATTATATTATTTATTTATATTTTTGGCTGTCAATTTTCTTCACTAGACTATATACTCCATGAGTTCACATACCTTATTTAATGTTTATTCAATGTTTTCTTCTCAGCACCTAAAACAGTATACACAGAATAGTCACTCAAGAGCTATTTTTGCAATAAATAAATTGATGTTTCAAAACAGTTCCAACCACTTTGCAGATACTGTTTTTTAAATATTTGAAAGTTCTATTAAATTCCAAAACATTTAAGCTATTTTCTTGAAAAATATTTTATTTTATTTCTCATTGATTTAAGTTTATTTTATTTATTAAGCACCTCATAGACACCACATTACTGTTGTGAATAAGACAGACCCAATCTATGCTTTTATGGGACTTAAAGTCTCATAAGAAAGACATTTTTTAAATGATGACAAAGTATGATTGGTATTATAAAAAGGCAAGAAGAAATATTTCTTTGCTAAACAATAATCCACACTGAAAGCAAATATTTTTGACCCATTTATATTTATATAAATGTTTTCAGGTGAATGTAGTTTTAATATTGGTCAACGTAGACAAAATGAGAAGGGATCTTGAAATTTTCAAATTATAAACAGGCTATGTATACACCAAATAAAGTTAAGGAAGATTTGGCAAGTTTTGATAGGCTGATTCAATACAGACAGCTTCACTACAATGAGCAGCATTTGGTTTTGGACTGTAGAGCATCTATTCAGTTAGTTATAATAGCAGCTCTTTGCTGAGTCAACCTCCCCCATTCTCAGTCCCTGTGATTTTGCAGTCTAAATCTCTCCCACCTAAAATTCCTGTTAGGGCACGTGACCTCAGTCTAAGCCAGTCAGTGAGTGCATTATATTCTACCTCATCACAGGAATTGGTTAAGGGTTAACAAATGAACCATTCAGAGCCATAGAGATTCCCTGAACCCAGGAAAGGAGCTTCAGATGAGTCTGAAACTGTTAGGCTATAGGAATTTGAATTCCTGCCTTCTAGTTTGTTGCCAAATGCAAAACAGAAAAAAAATGAACTTCGTGGATCCTATAAGTAACCTGTTTGCATCATGTCCTGCTTACATCATGTGAACCCAGTATTCAGCTATGCTGGAAGCCCAGGCTTTTGAATTATTGTAGCCAAAACTCTAATTTGGGTCAACTTTTCTCTTAGTTGCAATCACAAGAATCCTTATCTACTTTCTGAGTGATTAGGCTCAAAAAAGGAAGGAATAGATTCCCATTTATTAATTCTTTCTGCAAAATATGTACAGAAATTATAATACTTCCAAATAGTTGTACACATTTAACCTTTTTGATGTGTTTTCCCCACACGAACACAAATGAAACTTGAAAAAATTGAAAATGTAGATTCTATTAGAAGGAAAACTTAGGCCTTTTCCCTAAAACGATTATACTTAAAAACAATCCATTAAAACCAGAATTGACATCCCAAATTACAAAGCAAAATTCACATGTTCTAACTTAATACTCATCTTTTCTCCTGTTTAATGTTTATTTTACAGCTGAGTTATAAAACAGAAGTATATAATTAAAATCTTCAGATCCACAATTATAAGCTCTACTGCAGCATAATTGCTGAGTCATTTGATGATTCCACCACTAATTATGCCTCTTAGAATTTCCAGATATCACTTTACCATTAAATCTGATCATTGTCAGCCTTCAAACAATGTACTTGACTGAATTAAAAATATTGTTTATTTCCATATATAATCTGTGGTCTACTTTGAGTCATTACACTTATTTTATCAAAGAAGGTGAAACCATATCAAAACAGTGAAACTATAAAATCGATTTTTGTGTGTAGTTAAATGGTATATCTTTTTATCTTTCAAGATCTACCATAAAGTTTAAAGAATTATTCTTTATTAGAATTTGTAAAAATCTTTCCAAGAAGTTATTAAAATACTGATTTAGCTGCTTATTTCCTTAACCTGTAAAATAATTCTTAAAAGAAAAATTTTTAACGAAATGACAATATATATCTAAGAACTATATGCTAAGATTTTTCATTAACTTTAGAGCAACTTGAATAAGATGTTTTACCTTGAAATGGAAATATTAAACCTTATTTCATTAAAATATGCTCATTCCATTTAATTTTATCCTTCCTACCCTTAACCCTGTTCTCATCTCTCTCCACTTCCCACCATGCTACCTGTCCTTATTTTCTCAGGGTGCTAATTAACTGTTTTGCTAGACAAAATAAGACATAACATATTACTCTGAAAGATAACTTTTAGGGAATATATTTATTTCACCATTAAGAAAGGAAAAGACAGAATACATGTTGAGCAAGATAACTCTCTCCCACTTCTTGCCTATAACAGAATCATCTACACTGCCTCAAGAGGTAGGATTCTTAAAGTAGAATTGAATTGAGATAGTTTACTTAGACTTCCAAACCCGACTTTCAGTGTAATAAACAATAGAGAAAACCACATGCTACTCCCTCACCAGCACTGAACAAGTAAGGTTAAGAAGGTCACGCTGGCAGCAATGAGCGGAGTTTTTATTATAGATGCGGTGTGACGTAGAGCATGAGGCTAGAGCTGAGACCCAGGGAAACATTAGGAAGACCTCTGTGGGAGGGATCTCATTACTGTGGTGTGGGAAACAAGGTGGGTCTTCTATCATGTAGCCATTTTTTAATCATTTCATTGCTGACTTTCCCTTTTTGGACATTACCCAGATACCCACTCTCCATTTTTGTTTGAAATTAATATAGCTATGCCAGCTTTTCTTGGATTGGTGTTAACAGGCTATATCTTTTTTTATCCTTTTGCCTTGAACTTGTTTGAGATTTTATATTTAAGACAGGTTTTTTGCAGCAAGATATAGTTTGGACTTTTTTAAAAAAACAGTCTCAGAATCTTTCTTTGTCTTCGAATTGGTGCATTTAGACCACTTAATATCTATCACTCTTGTGACTGTTTTCTATTCATTGTATTTGTTTTTTTCCCCTTCTTTCTCTGTTTTAATTGATCAATTTATATAATTCCATTTTATCTCCTCATATTAATTTAATTTATTTTTAAGTTTTTTAGTTATTGCTTTAGAGTTTCCAATATATATTTTCACTAATCTAAATGTAGCCTCAAATAACACTATATCACTTTATAGATAGTATAGGTATCTTATAACAGAGTATTTCCAATTTCTCCTTTCTGTCACATATGATATTGCTATTATTCACTTCACTTATCAATATGCTATACTCTTCTAACATATTATTACTATAAAGTTATCTTTTAGATGAATTACAAATAAAAAATATTATTTTACCTTCATTTGTTTCTTCCCTCATGCTCTTCTTTTCTTTATGTAGATTCAAGTTTCTGGCCTATATGATTTTCCTTCTTGCTGATGAACTACCTTTAACATTTCTTGCAGGTCAAGTACATTAGTAATAAATTTTTCAATTTTTGCTTGTCTGAGAAATTCTTTCTATTTTTCTTTTGAAAGATAATTTCAATAGACATAAACCTTTTGGTTGATTCTTTTTTCTTTCAACACTTTTAATATTTTATTCCACTCTCTTTTTGCTTGCATGGCTTCTATTGAAAAGTCTGCTATATTTCTTATTCTTGCTCCTCTGTAGGCAGGTATTTTTTTTTTCCTATGATTTCTGTCAAGATTTTCTGTTTGTCTTCGGTTTTCTGAATTTGAATATAATTTGCCTAGGGTACGCTCTCTCTCTCTCTCTCTCTCTCTCTCTCTCTCTCTCTGTGTGTGTGTGTGTGTGTGTGTGTGTGCGTGTGTGTCCCAGGTGACATAAAGCTCAGGAAAACTCTTTTCCCTTGAAGAGTAGGCTTTTGTTATGGAGAAGACTCTGGGTTTATTTCACAATAATTCTGTTCTCCTCTCTCTCCATTCTCCTTACATGAATTATTTTGTGCCGGGTCCTCACCTGGAATTTCATCTTCATCATTATAACAATCCCAGAGATATGACACATTAGATCAATTTTCCACTGGGATCTAGTATAATCTTTCTACTCTATGAGATGCTATTTAATTATTATATAAAATATTAACAGGTGTTACTTTTTATTTAAAAAGTACTATGGAAAAATAAATAAAACAAATATGATTAAATAAATATCTGTCTATTAGAGAACTTCTCTGGGCATTTAATATGCTATATATTTTGAATTTATAGACAATACAGTAAACATCATTTCCCAAAATCATTGGATCATAGGATCTTTTATTTTTCTCATAGAGCACCTGGTAGAGTTTATGTTTTCTGAAAGCACTTGGGGAATCATTGGTATGGTAGGAAACATATAAGCTTTAGAGCAAAATGAACATGCATTTGAATCAAAACTCTACTACTTATTCTTTAGGCAAATTGCTTTATCTCTATTAGCCTAATGTTCCCTGTCTACAAATGAAAGACATAAAAGTCTAGTTTCTTGATCCATTTGTTAATATCACAGTAGAAAATAGCATCTATTCCAGGAATTAAGTGGGGATTCAATTATAAGTGGGGATTTATGATAAACACTTAACGGTTATTAATATCATTATTATTTTCATCATATATCAGGCTCCAAAACAGTGGTCAACTCTTCCCTAGATTAGAACAAGTTTTCTCTGAATCAATATGAAGGCCCAAACAAATGAAAGTTATTGCCCAGTCATGAGTACTTGAATAACACATCTGGTCTGATCTACTGTGTCAGAAGGATGTGCGTAGGAGTGCATCTAAATGTAAGTTTCCACAGCCTCTGTCAACACTGAAATGTCATTCCATGTTTGGTAAAATTCACAAAAAACCATTGCATTAGTCTTCCAGATATGGGCCAGGAACCAGTTCTCTTCTGAGAAAAGTATAGAGCCGGGGCCAGAAGCATTTAATCTGTATGAACAAGAATTTGGTAGTCCTTTATTTGAAATGAGTTACTTGCTTTAATTGGCCAGTAAGTCATTGTAATTGTATGTTAGAAGCATAGCTAAACCCTATTAGACTGTGATGTGCTTTCCACCCCAAAATGTCAACATGGTGAGTGAGCAGCCATGAACACCAAGGAAGCAACTGCAATATTATACTTAATTCTCTTCTGGCTAAAATTGTTCAACGCTGGATTCAATACTATAATCTTGAACATGTTGATTTGGAGAATATGCATGATTAGGTGACTTAATTGTATGGTGTAAAGGAAGCTGTGACCTTTCCAGTCCCATCCTGGATGTGGTATTGTTCTATTGGTAAGAAGATAAAACAAAGCGTGGGGCGGGGGGTGGTGGGGTAGGGAGGAATGGCAGGAAGCTTGGAAATAGCTTGAGAACAACAGTGTTTTTTCATATGTTATTACTTGAGTGTATTCAATGCATTTAAAAACCATGTAGACAATGTCTCAAATATCAGTAGCCATCTATTCGTTTAAAAAAAAATTTGTAAAAGTCAAGTTGCCTTAAACAAGGGCCCAGTAGAATTACCAGTAAATTGTCAATGTTGAGAATATAGCATTGACATTAGAATTCTCTAATTTTTAGCCAATTTGGGAAAGTGATACAACATTAAAAATTTTAAAAAATAATATTTTTGTCTATCATTAGTCCTTTAGATAAAAATGTTATAGCTTAATAATGCTATACCATTCTATATGACAAAAATTAAGACAGACACAAATTTCATCATTTGTAAGATATTTTACAGTTTAAAAAGTACTTTAAAGTTTATTACAATATGAGGAAAAGCAATAGGAGAGAAGACAAAGCAGATATCCTCTCTCCAATTTTACAATTGAACAAAGGCAGAAATATTAAATGACTTACAGCAGTAAATTTAGAATTTAAATCCAAGCTTCTTGGCATTGACTTCATAGTTTCTCCTTTAACTGGAAGACACCTATTCTGAAAACAGTGGCATTCCTGGGGTATTATAAAGCCTGAGGATGAGACCTAGAATTTTGGAACACAAATTAACTCTACCAGAAAGCTTTATTGTTCCTCAATAGTGTATGTGTAGCCAAGAACCCAAGAACAAGATGAAATGGCTTGGCATCTTCTGTCAAGTTACCTAAGGATTTGCTGGGCCTGCTGGCACAGAGTGGAATACACTAGAAGGGAAGCAATTACCCAGACAATCCAGCCCTCAACTATTTTCACCTGAAATGTCCTGATGTTTGAGACAAAAAGTATGTTTACAACATGAATTGTGATATAATGGACCTGATTATCTCTGTGGCTCTATATGTGAATGAAGTCAAGCATAAAACCACCAGGCACTGATATCCTCTGCCCCAAACCATAAATTACCTCCAAAATAGTATCTTCTGGATTCTTAGCTACTGCTCTGTAAATGACTGTGCCCGGAGTAGTGTCTTCTAGGATATAAATCTCCGTAACTGCCGGAAAACATAAAATAGATATTATAAGGTCCTAAACCCCTCGTCCACTCCTGGATTTTAGCTAAAATTTAAGGCAGTGTGTTTGCTCAGCACAGATGTTTTTATAGGGTGATTCCCATTAATCATAATAATCATAGTCATAATAATAATAATAGACAAAATTTATCAAGTGTCTTATCATATGTCAGGTATAGAGCAAAGAGATTTGTAAATTTAAACAATTAACAAAATTGAACATTTTCTAATTGCTAAACACTTGACATCATTGGTAACATTATTATCTCCACTTTACTGAGGCTTAGAAAGATTGAATAATTGACTCAAGGTCACATAAATAATATCTTTATATTGTCTGATGCTTTTATTTGTGTCTGTCTTTTCCTCAAGTTTACCTCTTTCTATCCATTTTTAAAACAGTGGGGACCACAAACTTGCAAATCTTCTGTCTAATCACTCTCCCAGGATCAGGAACACTGAGGCAGTGGGGGACCCCTTAGCGCCTGAGGGAAAGACCCATCCTGGAGAAGGTATTGTACTGTTTTGCCAAGGGGACAAGATTTGTGGATAGCAAAGGAGTCCACAGGCCTGTCTGGACCAGAGCCAAGACACTGGGCTGGCCATCCCATAAGAAAATGCTTATGGAAGTGTTAAGCAACTTGGTAACAGGCTCACTGTTTTAAAAGTCAAAAGCACGTAATTTGACCTTGGCTCTGCTCTTGAGGAATTTATCATTTGCTTAGGGAATGGAATGGAAGAAGACTAACATTTTTTAGAGCCTACTGCATGCCCAGCACTATGGTTGGCATATTAACACATTACCTTGGGTGAGCTTCATCAAGAAGAGATTAATATCTGTTTATGGCAATTGCCAATTGGGAGGGGTATTGGAGGGCTGGGTGAAAAAAGGTGAAAGAGATTAAGTAAGAAGCACAAATTTCTAGGTACAAAATAGTCACAGGGATGTGAAGTATAGCATAGGGAATATAGTCAATAATATTATAATAATTATATATAGTGCCAGATGGGTACTAGACTAACTGGGGGGGGGGGGATGACCTCATAAATTATATAAATATCTAACCATTGTGCTGTACACCTGAAACTAATACAAAATAATATCAAATGTCAACTCTACTTGAAAAAGAAAAAAAATCTCAGTTTAACCAATGAGGAAACTGAGGCTCAGATAGGATGAGTAACTCTTTCTAGTTAGTGGCCACCCCAACATCTAAACCTCGAATGTTTATGCTTTTAATAGAGCACATGACTCATCCACATGCAGATATTAAATATTTAACTATATATAAAGAGAGAGAGATGAGAAAAACATAGGCAAGAGTTAAAGATTCCTATGTGGTAAAAATCAAAGAGAGCAAGAAAGTGTGAGAAAGAAATATGATCCCTGCCCTCATAAAGCTTCTAAGTTGATATCATAAATATATTGTTAATTAAATAATTACACAAACAAAGGAATAATTTCAGTACACAATAATCAAACAGATAAATAAATTTTTTAATAGTGAGCAAGTCTTCACCTGTCTGTTAACTCATCTATACAATATGAGTACAAACAGCACCTCCCTCCATTTTGTAAACAAATCCATCTGACGCTCTTAGGACAGTGCCTGCTATGTACATAGTTAGTGCTCAATAGTGGCAGGCCTTAATCATTACTTCTGTTATCATTATTCTCCTTATCACTTGTATAGCCATGACACAATGAGAGCACATAGGATATAGGACACAGAGTCGACATGTTTGTACCCACTGGATCCTTCTTTTCCCAAAAGAAGAGCTGTGTACCTTGGTCTCTCTGAGCAAAGGATCCACTGAAGGTGGGTGGTTCATTGATATCTGTGATTTGGATTAAAATGGTCTGTGATGCTGTTGCCCCTTGGTTGTCCTTGGCATAGATTATCAAGGAGTAGAGAGTCACCATCTCAAAGTCCAGCTTGGGTACTCCAATGGTGGAAAACTAAATTAAACAAAGAAGTTCGGAAAAACGGATGAATGACTAGCTTCATAAGAATGTAGACAGAATATTTTAGGTCTATAATCCCCAATATGAATCAGTATTTTTTTTTAAAGAGTTAAAATTCTTGTATTTAAAATGAGGAAGCAAGATGACCTGATTTATTAAAAACTTCCATGAACAGAGAATTCACACATGTTATATTCCTTTCACCCTTCCCATCTTTGCATGTCACTCTTCCTAACAAAGTTTATTGAGTTTCTTTCCCAACTCTAATTCATCAGGGATTATCCTAAGTACTTAACAAACATGTCATTCCATCCTTTTTATTGCAAATGAGGACTATTATTAGATATATTTTACAGGTGCAGAAATTGAGGCTGAAGAGGTTAAGTAGCTCAGCCAAGTTTTCGGCTCTGACTCCATCCGACTTCATGCTCATGCTCTTAATCATAAGCCTAAACTGCCTGGCACATATCAATAATGCAAATAGAGCATAAGAGTCCCTCTTGTCCCTCCCCCAGTAAGTCACATACCTCTCCTGTTCTAGGCTTCCTTTGTGATTTCAAACTGGTTTTTGAACTGCTCTCTTTAGGGATCATATGGGGTTGAACATCAAGAGAACCGGGTTCAAGTGCCAGCTCTAGTATGAAATGGCTCTGAGACTTTGGCCATGACCCTTCAAATCACTAAGTTGGATTTCTTTGCCCCTACATGAAAGTCTTGAATGTTCCATCACCAATTTCTTTTCCATTTCTGGCATGAGGCAGGTAGGTTAGAAAATGTTTGTTTTCAAAGCTTTCTCATTGGTAACCTAACAGAAAACAGATTTTACTGAGTAGTAAAATCCACTGGAAGGGGTTTTCCACTTGAGTTTGGATGTTCGGTGTCAAACCACGAACCCTTTGTCTATAATAATGATGGCAATACTAATAGCTTACACGTATTGAGCACTATGTATCAACTGTGAGTATTTAATAGGAATTACATCATTTAACTCCGAAAAAACAGTGTGATTGATATTATTAGTATGCCCATTTTAAAAATGAAATAACAGAGGCTTAGAAAGATGAAGAGAGACAAAATATGAAGCCAGGCTTTCACACAAAAGTCCATGCTTTTAACCACACTACTGATGTGCCTG
The DNA here is from genome assembly GCF_014176215.1 of Rousettus aegyptiacus. Lineage (NCBI taxonomy): Eukaryota > Metazoa > Chordata > Mammalia > Chiroptera > Pteropodidae > Rousettus > Rousettus aegyptiacus. The sequence goes on along the minus strand of NW_023416307.1, from coordinate 106,769,018 downwards.
TCTTCCCAATAATAGAATCACTGACTCTCAGAAGAAGGGTCATCATGCTACACTGTCAACCTATACTAACAAGAACTAACATTTTTAAAGCACTTTCGATGTGTCAGGCATTGCTCTCAGTTTTTTACCTCATTTAAACATTAAATAAAAAACTGTGAGAGATTATTATTACTCCCACTTCACAGCTGAGGAAAGTCATGCTGCAGGAGGCGACAGAACCTGGACCTACACCCTGACAGTTTGCCCGAGGGCCCTCCCACTGGCAAACACTATGTCTGGCAGTAACACCTGAATCTTATCTTTCCACTACCATAAGAAGTCAGTAATACATTCACAATTGACAGCTCTCCTCTACTGAGCACTTAACAAGGAATGGACGCTTTATCTCTGTGATGCATAAAGCAAATGCTATTATCATATGTGTACTACTGATGAAGAAACAGGCTCAGAAGTTGGAAGCCCGAGTAATACAGCTAGTAAGTGACAGAGTGACAGAGCTGAGAACCACAGCCAAGTCTTCCTAACTTTTAGATCTTTTTTTTTTTTTTCATCAAACCGTGAAGCTTCTGATAAGTTAATTTAATACTATAGCCTGATTTGTAGATATATGGGATTTTCAAACTGTAGTTACGTGCATTCTGTTCTCAAGGACTTTCTCACCTAAATTAGCACAGGGCCAGGCTCAGGCTGGCCCTACAGGCTGTGGTTCCCTCTGTCCTGAGAGCCCCATGGGCAGCAACTGTGTCCTTTTTGCTCCCTAGCATCTTAGACAACATCAAGCTTTTCAAAAAATACTTACCGAATTTTTAAAAATGCAAATGCTTTTTCTTTACACTTTACAATGATAAAAGACAGGAAGATGGTTGAAGTCTGTTTCTGGTTGATCGCTCCCATCCAGGAACAAAAAGTACATGCACAAAGGGAAACATGAGTTCCTTTTCCGTCCTGCCTGTGCAACCCATTTATGTTGCTCAATGACAGGTAGCAATTTAAAGATTACATAACCAGAGTGTATCTAGACTCATTTCCATGAGATTTCAATTCAGCTATATAATCAGTTCACTTTAAACACTGCTATTGTTTCTCCAGAACGCTAGCTTGGTTTGGCTTTTTTTCTTTTTTTTTTTTTTTTTTTTTTTTTTTTGACTGCCTGCCCAGTCACCTCTCGTAAGTTCAGTCTTTTGCGAACTGAACAAGTCAAATCCTGCAAGGAAGTAAGTTCAACAAAAGATAATGATATGCTAAACCTCAAATAGAACAGTATATGCCCTTTTATATTGTAATGTCATAGAGACAGATATCAACATACTTAGTTTTGCCTTTATCTGCGGATTTACTTCCATGACATGAAATTATTTCATAATTGAACTGTTTCTAAAGCTATCCACAACTGATCAATGATACAGTTATGATAATGTACCTATCTTTCTTATAGTTTATATTATCTGTAGTTTGACTACAACAGTACAGAATATTGAAATATAAATATACTTACTATAGTAACATCCACTACTTATTAATTGCTTATTGTAGGCCAAGCACTAAGATGGCACATTGAATACACTATCTTATAGGATGTTCTTACCAAACCCTGAGGCAGGTAGTAATATTATTATTAATCTCTTTGTATAGAAAAGAAAACCAAAGTGTAGAAAAGTCAACTAATTCACCCAAGGTGACATTGCTACTAACTGGAGGAGCTGTGGTTCAAACCTAGGTTTGTCAGACCCCAAAACTTGTGCTTAGAACAGTGATGATATACTACCTCATAAAAAAAAAAAAAAACTAAACTAAAAATAAATAAGCCAATAAGCATAACTATTAAACACGCCTTGCAGTCATTTTGTTGTTTAGACTTATGTTAAAAATCTAATAAATATATGCACGAGATAGCATTTTGCACCTAACTGAAGTTGGAAGCAAATTTAAAATCTGACAATATCAAAGTTTGACAATAATATTCAATAGCCTCCTAACAGATATGTTTTGCCTCTCTATAGTCTGTTTTCCTTATAACAGCTGAAGCAGTCCCTTTAAAGTATAAACAAATATCTCCTTTCTGCAAAACTACCCAATATTTCTTAGATGTGGGAGGTAGACTGACTATCCTCAATTCTTTAGCCTTTCCTATAATCATGTCATTTGCCATATGACTTTGTGGTTTCTTCACGATTAGCAGTATGTATATACCACCCCAGGCATGGACCTGTGACTGGACAACCCACAAATACATGTGCAAGAAACAAATGCTTATTGTTGTGTGCTACTGAGTTTTCAGGTGGTTTGTTATACAGTATTGTTACAGCTATAGGTAAATAATGCCTCACCATACTCAGAATACATCTAAAATCCTAGCTGTTCCTCATAAGGTTTTCTAAAGCCCGCTTCTTTGCCCATGTCCCCCTTGCTCACTCCCCTCAGCCACAGCAATCTCTTGCTGTTTTTCAAATCATCTTAATGTGTTTTGTAAGGTATTTTATATCACTTGATCTTCCCAATAACCTGATGAAATTTTAAGGAACATGATACCATTATCCCATTTTGCTTATGGGAAAACCATAAACCCAAACCCTGCAAAGGAAGCTACAACTATTTAGTGATAACATTGGAGACAGCAATCTTTCCACTAATCTTTGTATTATTTTATGGGTTTTATCTATTTTCCTATTAGGACATTTTAATAGTATGAGAGCAACTATAATCTAAAAGATGGATTTTAAAAATTAAGGTGGGATATTCTATGTCTCTATATACAAATAGATCCAACCATTTAACTAACTGTGCACAGCTTTTGGATCATCAATTTCATCATCAGTGTCTCCCTGACAGTGTATTTCCTCACATCCTTACAAACACTAAGCATTATCAAACTTTATTAACTTTGCCAATCTGTTAGGCAAAATGCTCTTTATTAAACTCAAAACTGTCTATATTCCTTCTGTATTTATTTACAACTTTCAGTGGTTTTTCAGTTTCTAAAGAAGGTCTAATTCACTTAGCAAAGCATGCATTCATTCACTGAACTTTTATTGAGCACCTACAATAATAGGCACTGGGCACATAAAGATCAATAAGACCAGGCACTTGATCTTAAGAAATCCACATTCTAGCTGCGAGACAAATATCTGCACAGTGAATGGTAATACAATGTAATAAGTGATGTGACAGAGCCTATGATGGACATTTGCAGTCTACCACCCAATCATTTCTATTGTCCTTATGGCAGCAGTCCCACTTTTTTGTTTTAGTTCACATTTTTATTTGTGATTCCACCTTTTTCTCCACTGATTTTAGTGGGGCTATGCTCCCAACCAGGGTGAGAGGCAGTGACCCGACTTTAAATCAATCATCCCATTTCATTCCATTTTGACTTAGTGATTGGTGACCCAATCACTTAGTGAACACATGACCCAAGCCAATCCAATCAGATTGAATCTTAGGACTATTGAATGGAATGCTGGGAAATGAACCTGGCCTGGGAGTTGCCGGCAGCCATCTTGCAGTCAGGCGGAGAGAGCCCACCTGAGAATGTAACTATATAGAGAAACACAGGGAGAAACACAGCCCTTCTCACATTATTTGAATCATGAATTGAGCTGCATCTAAAGTAACGTTAGATGTATTTTCTTGAAGATTTCGGATTTTAAATAAGTCCTTTTTTGGCTTATGTCTGGAAAAATGCTAACTAATTTACAAAGGGATAGAAGCTACCCCTGGCTGTGTGATGGCAAACTCGAGAAATGAAAGCCTCATTTAAATTAAAATTTGAAAGGCAAAGAAGGTCAGATAATCCAAGCTAAGGAGACAGTGTATTGGAGAAACTGCTTGCCGGAAGGTAAAATTTGAGATGCACAGACACCTTCGGGGATGTAGTTCCACATACCTTTCCTTAACTTACCTTTGGCTAATTCCTGTTGGTACTCTTCCAGGCATACCGACACTTGGTCTTTATGCAATGCCATGTTTTTACACTTCTAGGCATTTACCCGATGCGGTTTCCTCTGATGTAATAACCTTTCCCTTGAGTCCTCTTGAAAGAATGCTAACTCCTGGACAGAGACCCTCCCAAGCTTTCTGTCTGCATTTCTCTTAAGCTATGACTGCTCTTTGGGCCAACCTCTATCTAGCCCAGATCACCATTATAATAACATAAGTAACACTGATACAATACTGACTGAATACCAGGCATTGTTCTAAACAGTTTATGTATTTAATACTGCCTATGAGATAACTGTCGTTCATATCCCCATTTTATAGATTAAAAAAAAAAAAAGTGGAACAGAGAGAAAGTCATTTTTCCAAAGTGATACTTACAAAACCAGGATCTGAACCCAGACAGTTTGGCTCCAGAGTCACTGCTCCTAACTACTAGTGCATACTACTCTCATGAAACACCACCATTGGTCATTTAGTTATCTGTCATTTCTACCAGTTTCCGAATCTCAATGCCAGAAGTCAATTCAGGTTCCCCTTCATAAGACCCTTTGCTCTTAAGAACTTTATTACTCATAGAACAGCAAGCAGCATGAGGTTCATGTTCATATTGCTTCCCCTTGCTCTCAGGTCCCATGGGAGTACACAGAGGCGCCCAGGTGAATGCTGTGCATACAGTGGGTTTGCAACTTATTTGAGGAGCCCAGAGTTAGGAAACTCAAAACTTCTAAAATGAGCAGTAAGCCTGCCTGAACTTTACCTCAGAGGGAATGCATAGTAAACAGAACTTCCTAACTTGGCTCACAGGCTCTGCAGGCTCTGCCTCCCACCTTTTTACAGTCTAATCTTTTACTGCACTTCCTCTTAATCTCCTGACACTTTGGCCTCTTCTTGGTCTGTCTCTTCACTCCACCCCTTCTTGCCATAGGGCCTTTGCACATGGTCTTCCCTTTATCTCGAGTTCTCCTCTTGCTCTCTTTGTCTATTTAATTCTTATTTATTTTGAAGATTGCTTCCTGTGTAGCTCTTCCTCGAGGAATGTTAAATGTCTCCTTTAGGAACATTCCCAGACCTTTGGGCCTGTCTTTCATTGGTCTTATTACATTTACAATACTCGTTTGAGTATTCACCTGAATATATCTCCCTATGAACCAGTAAACACCATGAGAGCCCTAGTGCCTTACCCTATATCTGAGGAGGGTCTCAATAGACATCTGTAAAATAAATGTGTCTTTCTGTTCTCAAGGTTTTTTAGAGTGTCTCAATGCATATATGCTAAGTAATATAAAGAAAAAAATATAGAGTGCGTTCTAAATAATATAAATAAGGGAAAGGATGATAGTTTCATTTTAGAACCCTTTGTGGAACCAAATAATGGTGTGTACTGTTTGCCTATATACTTACTTCCCACTGATGCGTGGATCAACAAGAGAGTACAAATGGATGGATTATGGGATTCGCATTAATGATAACAGGATCTCCAATCAGAAAAACATGAGGTGAGGCAGGCACAGTGATTCTGGCAACACTTATGTGTTCAGAAGCATTTTCCAGAAGAGGGCTGACATTTTCAATGATAAAATTTGGAAAAGCTCAGACAACTAAGAGGAAACACAAATCTTTACTTTTTTTTTTTATCAGAATTTTTCCAATGCTTCCCAACTTCTTTCACATTTTAAAAACCATAAAGGAAATGTACAATAAGTACTTACAGTTCCTTTTTTATTAAAAATCATAAAACCAGCTGAGTAGGTTTAGTAGGATCACCAAGAAATGTGAAGGGTCCGAGTACTTACCCTATTTTCAACTAACAAGTTAGCCTGCCCCAGTTTCACAGATTCTGGCAGAACACACAAGCCTCCTTAGTCACAGACCATGAGAGTTAATTTTATGTTAAACACAAACTCAGCCTGACTGGACCACTAGGTGCCCAGATATTTGGCCAAACATTATTGTGGATGTGTCTGTGAGCATGTAGCTCAGTGAAATTAACATTTGAATCAGGGCTCTCAAACTCAGGCAGAATGCTAAGGACTGAACTGTGTTCACCCCAAAATTTATATGTTGAAATTCTAACCTCCAATGTAATTGTATATAAAGATAGGATTTTTAGGAGGTAATTAAGGTTAGATGGGGATATAGGGGTGGAACCCATATCTGATAGGACTGTGGCCTTATAAAAAGAGGCAGATCTCTCTCTCTTCCGGTCCTTATCCCTGTCCCTGTCTCTCCTCCCTCTCCCTTTCCCTTTTCTTTTTCCTTTTCCCTTTTTCCTTTTCTCCTCGCTTCTCTGCCACATGAGGACACAGTGAAAAGGCCAGGAAGAGAGCCTTCACCAGACCCTGACCATGCTGACACCTTGACCTCAGACTTGCAGTCTCCAGATCTGTGAGAGAATCAATGTTTATTGTTTAAGCCACCAAGTATTTGGTACTTGGTTATGGCAGCCGAAGCTGACATAGGACTTTATTACTCTTGGCACAATAGTACAAGTTTCATGTTCACATAGATTACCCCTCCACTATGGGAACAACATAGAAGGGACCTGGTGAATGCCAGTCATGCATTGGTCTTGCATCATGTTTGAGAAACCTTGAGCTTAAGGAATTCTAATATTTTTAAATAAGCCACATAAGCCTGCCTCATCTTTGCCCTGGGGGGAGAAAATAGTTTTATTTTAGTATATGGTAAACAAACCATCCTTGAACAGATAGTCCAGAACACAGGCAGCCAGTGCCTCTACTCACAGGATGCAGAGGAATGCAAGAGACTTGAGGAGAACTGTCTCCCAGATAGGGTTGGTCTTTTTCTCTCTGCGTGTCTCTTTGTGTGTGTGTGTGTGTGTGTGTGTGTGTGTGTGTGTGTGTGTCTGTCTCTGTCTCTGTCTCTGTCTCTGTCTCTGTCTTCTCTCTCTCTCTCTCTCTTTCTATCTCTAACTTGTTTAGAAATATATGGCCAATGCTTAGTGTCCATTCCCTGTTTCATCTAACTCAACTCTACAGGCAGAAAGCTACTTCCCGAGAGCACATGCACTTCTGCCTAGATGGCAGCTTGACCTGCACACAGGGTAAGCCAGAGTGCCAGAATGTTCATATCACAGGAAGCAGCCCTCAACTGATGCCCAATAGAGACCTGGGGGTTAAACACCTCAGACTCCTCACCCACCGTTCAGCGTGGGGGACACGAGAATTTGGGGTGTGTGTCTACACTGGTATCTGAGGCCCTGGTGGGACTAAGCTCCAGTTGCCCTCAGTGTTCACATGCTTGGTAACACACTCTTTATTGGCTGCCATCCATTCATTGTCTCATTTTCTCATCCCCCTACAGGTGTTTCTTGGGATCGGCTCCCAAATAAATTGCTTGTACTTCTCTTGGGTTCTACTTTCAGGAGACTACAAACTAAGATGATACAATATAACCATTTTTTTTCAAAGTACAACAAAACATAAAGAATATACGTAAAGAAGCAATGGCTATTCACAGCAACGAGAATCAGGCAGCTATCTTTGGTTAACACTGAAGTTTGGAAAGGTCTCTGGCCCTGCTCACTTCTCTGGTCTCATCTCTACATTCTCCCCTCTTCCCACTCTCTGTTTCAATTATCCTAACCTTTTTTCCACTTCCCTAGTCTGTCTCTGGATAATTATATAAATTGTTTCTAAAATACGTTTTGGATACCAAAATTCTATCCATTTTTCAGTTGCCTCTTAGATAGCACTTCTTTCAGAAAGCCTGCCCTGACATGCCCAGGCTGTGTTAGATACTCCATCTCGGTGTTTCCATGTCACCCCATCATGACATTTTGCATTGTATTACATAATTTCCTTTCATTTGTGTGACTTCCTAGGGAACCACAAACTCTAACTGCAAGGAATGTGTTATTTTGAACACTAAATGTCAGCATCTATTACATATTTATTGAATAAATAACAAATAATATAAATAACCATTTATAGACACTTTCACATGAAATTTTTCATTAAATACTCACAACAGCTCTGCAGCAAGGGGTATTATTATTAACACTTCCATGTTGCACATAAGAAAAATAAGGTATAGAAAGGCCAAATGGACTTAAATTATACAGCTAATCAATGGCAGAGCCAGGATTTGAGCCTCAGACTTGCCGAATTCAAATTGCATATTCTTAAATGATAAAGATGAGTTCATGATTCAGAGTGAAGTTCTCTGGGCTAAAAATTGAGAAAAGCAAAAGTCCTCGGAATTTCAAATTTTGGGAATGCTCTTACCAAACTATTAGCAATACCTCTGGGGAGGAAAGAAAGGGACCACATCAGGAATGGACTTTTGAATCAAGCAGACCTTGACCTAGATCCTAGTTCTGCCTTTTACTGGCCATGTGACCATTTAGGCAAGCAATTCTTCTTCTCTGAAGCTAGAAGTCAGCTGTTGCTTGATGAGAAGCCTTTTTGGCTGAACTAGGTTGGGGAGAAGATCACTGTATTTAAGAGATAAGCGATTTAGATTATTGGTCATTATCTTAATAAAGATTTGCCATTCACTATCATGTAGGATTTCTTTTTACATCAATTTATTCTAAGTTTTAATAGACATAATTCATAAAATGGAGGTAAAAATAGTTTCCTACATGACATTATTCCATACAACTTCTGTCTAACCCTGCAGTGTCAGAAAATTACTCAATGCCTTAACTTAAATCACAGTGCATTCGGAGACGAGAGTCATTATACACCCTACTACTAGGTTGGCCTACTTTGATTCTATTTTTTTCCTCTTTTTTCCCTCTCTTTTATTTATTCATGTTCCCCCCTTGAATTTCATCTGGGCCTTTATGGTGAAGATTTCAGCTAAGGTGGACTAAATCTAGACTCTCAAAACTTTTTTGGAAAAAGCAAAAATTAAGACAGTGCCCTGAATTCAGGTCCTATTCCTCTCCATTCTCAAGTGAAAACTTTGTTCTAAAGTTAGTTGGTAAAGCCATTATGGAGTGCTGAGGTAGGCCTGGATTTTTATATAATTGTTTTTTTGCAATGAACAAAACATAATATGATAATGGCCATTCACTGTAAGAATGTGTGTGTATATATGTGTGTCTGTGCGTGTATATGCTTTTAGACAATGATAAATAAGGGCTTCGCACCTGTTTGTTCTATCCCACTCCAGACTCCCAGCTTAATAGGAAGTGTGATGTATCCAGGAAGAGGAATGAAGCAAATACAATCAGTACCCTACCCATACCCCTTCATATTTTACCATTTCAGTGCACATAGACCTAACTTCCATTTGCCAACACCTATACCTTTTTGCCAGATGATATCCCCTAGCACTGAAATGATAGAGAATTAATGCTGTTTTCTTTTTTTTCCTCCCCTCAATCAAAGGATCTTTCTTGACTCTGAGTTATTTCAAAGAATCTTTTTCTAAAGATGGTTGCTAACCTCTATCTAGTTATAAATATTTTCATCATCCTCTTTTCTGAATCAATAAATGTGTGCTCTAGGTTGCAACACAACCTTTTTGTTTAGGAAATGATCGGAAAATTTCTGAACCATGAAATTTGCAAATGAAAAATTTTAATTTCTATTTATTGATTCCTCTCTGGAACAGCATTTTAAAGTCTTAGGATTTTTTTTTTTTCTCCATAGTTGAAATTTGCATTCTATTAGGGATATATGCACATGTTGGGGTGGGGAGTTGTGGTCATTTAGCAAAGTATGATGCATGGGGTTGTATAAAACATGGCTCCACTTCAAAGATATGTACTTTCTAATCTCCAGAACCTCTAAATATGTTACATTATATGGCAAAAAAAGAACCTTGCAAGTGTAATTAAGTTAGAGATCTTGAGATAGGGAGATTATCCTGAATTATCTGGATGAATCCAGTGTAATCACAGAGGTCCTTAAAAGTGGAAGAGGGAAGCAGAAGATAATCAGAAGGAAAAATAAAGAATGATCAGAAAGATAGAAATATTTTGGCTTTTAACATGAAAGAAGGAAGTGACTAGCCAAGGAATGTGGGTGGCCGTAGGTCATAAACTTATGTTTTCTTAAATCACCACCAAGTTTGTGGGCATTTGTTACAGGCATTTAATAGATATTTGTCAAATGAAAAGTGAATAAATAAATGAATGAAATTATTCTTTTTTGCTAACTGAAGTAGATCAATTACATACTGACTTATTTATCAAGACCTTATAATTTTGCATTTTAAAATTTGCACTACATGTCATTTTTTGGTTCGGATTTTTTATTCAGTTCTATAGGTTGAGCCATGTTAAGAGTGGCTTCTGCATTTGATGGGTGCCTCATTGCCATTGCGTTAAAGAATGAGTTAATTTTAGGTTTTCTTCAGTATGTTTTTATGAGCTGAGAAATTTGGGAATACTTAGTTTTCCACTAAAGATGTATTCCGAAAAAGAGCTTAATACCCAAACATGTAATAATCTCTAGGAAAGAACAGTAAATTTCAGAGCATATCAACCCATCCACCAAACTGTTATTTAAATAAGTAGAGTTGACATTTTATAATGCATTTCCTGTCAGAATAGTTCCATAGTAAACTCTTTTTTTTTAAAATTAAATCAACAAGTCGAAATAGAAAGGATCAAAATTACGGTAGGCCCATAGAATAATGAAGATTGGGAGGCTGAACCTTTGTACTCAAGGACAAGAGAAGATTCAAAACATCTAGTTGAACTTCTTTAATGGAGATAGTAAAATAATGCCCAATAACTGTGTATAGGATACCAAGGAGTAATGGGGACTGTGGTGAAACCGAAAGCTTGTTCTTATCTAATGGGGACAGCCCATATGGGAATGTGGGCTGAGTAGTCAGATCTTATTTTTTGTGAGGATCCTAAAATAGAAATGTTTTTGTCCAATATTCAAAATATCTTGTACACTGAATACATCTGAGAGTCTCTAGTTCGTGACCCCAGGTTTAAGATAAAAATCTGCACCCAAATGCACAAAAAAGAAAAATAGAAAAATTAAACTGAAATAAAATCTTTCTTAGATTTCTTTATATTTTTACTTTAGTGAATGTTCCACATGCTGAGTTCATGTGATCAATTCACCTGTTATTTCAATTGCAAGGAAACAAATGCATATGTAAAACTGAAGCAGGAGATTCTAGCAGAGTATTCCATACCTTAAGAAATATTCTGTCTACACCGTTTCTAGGACTGTAGAATGGCCTTATCCAATATGTAATCTGAAACTTTCTACTAACCAAATTCTAAAAAGTTTTTTTAAAAGATAAAGTTAATTTTAGTATTATACTTTAACCCAATATATTCAAAATATGATCATTCCAACATGTAATCGACATTTTTTAAATGTTATAAGATAGTTTATGTTGTTTTATTCATATGAAATCTTCTAAATTCAGTATGTATTTTACACTTACAATAGATCCCAATACAGACTAGCCACTTCAAGTGGTTAATGACTGTAAGTGGTTACCATATTGGGCAGCACAGCTATAGAAGCTCAGTACTGTTTTTGTAAATATTATTATTTCTTTTTATTGGAAATCTCAAATTTAATTATGCCTAAATTTGAGTGCTTTTTCTGTTTTAAGATACTCATTCATCATTTATTCTTAGGATATTGAACATACTTTACAACTTTACATGACTTTTTGTTGACGATTATTACTGTTTGGCTTTCATCCAACTCCAAAAGTGATTAATTCCAAAGCGAATGGCTAAATTCATCAATTGAGTTGTTTTATGAAGTCAATTCATGCAACAGTAAGGAAAAAAATCACTTAAACCAATATCTTGGTATTATGCATTCAAAATTTGGGTAATTATTTTTTTTAATTCTTGAGTTTGATTTTTTAGTTTAATGTAATACATGCTCATCTTTTAAAAATCAAATAATATAAAATACATAAAGTAAAATGTTTTAATTGCCTACTTATTCCTCCTCACCTCTGCTGCTTTACTAACATTCCACTTCCAATCTCCCAAAATAACCAATGTTAAATATTTGGCATCTTCTCTTCCAGAACTTTCTATGCCTGTTTGCATTTGAATGTAGATAGATTATTTTTTTTTAAAGACTCTTCTTGTGTTCACAGTTTTAGGACATCCCATCTCTATTCCACAGTACACCATGGATTACTTTTTTCCTGCACACCAGAACATACAGCTCTGCCTCCTTATAAGGGCTCTAATGTCCATAGTAGGTCTGTAGGCCCATTCATTTAATTCTGTGTTGATACACATGTAAGTTGCCTCTAGTTTTTGCTATTACAAATAAACCTACATATATGCTTATGTCACTATGTGAGTATTTCCATAGAATAGGTTCCCAAAAGTGGAACCTTGGCTCTGAGACTGAAAATTTCAAATGCTGGTAGATATTACCAAACTCCCCTTCAAAGAACTTGCACCAGATAACACGCAGATCAAGTGCATCTGAGAGGACGCTTTGATTGAAATGTAGATTTTCCAATGTAGCATAGCCCAGTGTACTTGAAAACTTCTAAGACCAACTTTAGTAAGTGATACCTTACTAAAGAAAGTGAAAGCAAATCAAGTAGTTATTCCAAGGCTACATGATATGAGTCCAAAGTTAAAGATACCAACCTGGAGCAGCAACTAACACAAAAAGCAAATGAAAAAAGAGCATCATTTACTTGGAAGCCTCTTGCCTCTTCAGAGACATTCACTCCAGTCCTTGAGTTTTGCTGACTTCTAGGGAGTGTCCTCCGCATGTTCAGGCATCTTCTTCAGAGAAACATTCTATTTCTAGGTGCCTTGTATTTACTTCCTCATGACACAATATTTGCTAAGTGATTTGTAAAGTGACACCTTCTTCTCTCAAAGGACAAAAGATCCAAGAAGGAGATTTGCTTGAGCAAGGAGAAAAGTTTCCAATTCATATTCCTCTCCATGCAAAGGCCTCTCAAATCCTGGTAAATCTGGGGTGGCCAGAATTTGTGAGGAATCATCAGGAAATGGTCAGCTCGCTAGATTCATTCATTTTCAAAAAGATTCCATCTTTAAATGATTTCAGGTCACTAAGGCACATTGTAATGCTCTGTTCTGTGTGTTTATCGCTTTAAATCTTGGAATAAGACCCAGAATCTCTGCTTCCCCAGTTTGCACAGAGGGCTTAAGTTGCTAGGTAAGGTTAGGATGCAACCAGAGAGAGATAAGATACAAAATCAATTTAATAATTGGTCAAAAGCCAATAGCATGCAAATTAACACATTTAAGTTAAAATTTGAGGGGGAAATCAGCTTTAGGACTACTGATGGGAAAGACCTCACTTGCCAAACGCTGAATGCTAAATATATATAAAAAGATCTTTGGGGGCAGCAAACCAGTGATTCACAGGCTAAATATGATCTGCAGGCCACAATCTTAAGTGCATAAGGCTTCTTAAAAATATGAAATTCAATAAGATTTGATTGGTCCAGTACCCTACAGTTTACCACTATTCCAACCCCTTCCTATTATACCCCACAGCTTCTCACATTTACCTGCCTGGGTCCTGCAGGCATTTATGTTTGCAATCTCTGACTTAGAATTTTCAATCAATTTCTATCTCAAAAAGAGTCAACTGTTGTTATGGTTACCTAAATAGGATGATGCTATCTCAGAAGTGTTCAGGAGAAGGATAATGTTGAAAACTGGGGAGATTGTTTTTTGACCAGACTTTGCCCTGTTCTGGCTTTTTGACTTTTCAGAGGGACATTTACAAATGTCCAGGGAATGATCGTATGAGTGTGACTCGAACACAACCAATGAAGAATGGTTGAAAAGAAAAAGAGACCTATGGAGGACTCTTGAATTGGTGCCTTTCTCTCTAGCATCCTTACCTCCTACTTAGGTAAAGCTCTACAAAGTCACACTTGAAAGACTGCAACGACCTAACTTCTCAGTCTAGTATCTTCTTCACCCTATTCACCACGCTTCAACCCAGTTCATTTCAGTATTATACCTCCTAAATGTTTCCTGAATCTGTATGTGTCTTTCTCACTCTGCTCCTAACCACCATCATTTAGAGCCTGGACCAACTGCCTATCTCATGACTTTTCACCAACCTATATTTTTTCCTCTCCATTGCATTTGCCAGGCTGCACAAAGCAATCTTTTTAAAACACAAGCATAATGTTGCTTTTCCCTTGTCACCTATGTTTCCATGACATTTCTGCCTCAAACATGGTCCTAGTTTCCACCCACCTCAGAAACTTTGCTATGATAGTTTCCCATCTTTGAAATACTTCTTCTCCCAGATCTTAACCATGGTTTGCCAACTTTTCAACATGAAATTTCTCAACTTAATTGTCACTTCTTGATCACTGACAGAAGCACCCACTTCTACTTGCTTCATACTATGTTTTCCTGGTTTTCTCATAGCATTCTTTATCGGTACCTGAAACGCTTTATCTATTTGTTATCATGGTAGGTGTCTAGCTCCTCCACTACAGTATAATTCCTGGGCAGGGATTCTAGTTGTTTTGTTCAAGGCATAATCCCCGTTGCACAGAGCAAATATATATTAACTAGCTCTGTAAAAATCTTTATCAAATTCGTAGAGACAGAAATGCAGGTTGGTGGCTTCCAGGGGCTGAAGGTAGGTTGCAGCTGGAGTGGAGAAAAATGAGGAGTTATTGTTTAATGAGTACAGAAGTTTAGTTATGCAACATGAAAGAAATTCAGAAGATGAATGATGATATTGGCACAACTGTGGGAATATACTTAATGACACTTACCTGTGTATTTACCAAGGTTAAAATGCTAAATTTTGTATTATAGTATATATATACACACATATATTACCACTATTAAAAATTTTTAATAATTTTCAAAAGCCCTAATAACTTTCTATTGCTCTGAAGATTGAAACCAAGATTAATTTGTTCTGTAGGATCCAGCATGTCTGCCCAGCCTATCAGTCAATCCAACTCATCACAACCCTCCAGCTCTTTGCTACAGCCACCCTGCCTATTTAATACATTTTCTAGGGTATCATACTCCTTCTACCACAGGACTTTGATGGATGCTAATTCATCTTCCTGGGATGGACAGATCTTCACAGGGCTGACTCTTTTTCCTTGTTCAGATCTCAAGCCCTGTGACTCACCAGGCAGAACTGTCTGCCCTGACCTGTTATCTAAAGTTGTCCTTCACTGTCCTATCACCTTTTTTAATGTTCATCACAGCAGTTACAATAGCCAAATTTAAATTGTTTTCTTATTTGTTATCAATCTCCCCCACAGCATTTTAAGTTATCTTAATTCAGATATACTGTGTGTGTTGTTCCCTACAATATCCTGTCCAGAGTAACATGAGCATCCACTAGGCATTCAAATAGTTGACAAGTAACTGAATGAATAAGGCATCTCTGGAAGGTAGCCGTTACTATTTCTATTTCACAAATGAGAAAATGGAGTTTATAGCTATGCTACCTTGAAGAAGCCCGCTCTGATCTGATCTTGGAAGCTAAGCAGGGTCGGGCCTGGTTAGTACTTGAATGAGAGATCACCTAGGAAGACCAGGTACTGTAGGTGTAAAAAATAAAAAAACAAGGGATTGTAAGCTGACCAGGTCCTTGCAATCTGTGAGGTCAACCAAGGGTTGCCTTGCCAGAAAAGAAAAGAAAAGAAAAGAAAAGAAAAGAAAAGAGAAGAGAAGAGAAGAGAAGAGAAGAGAAGAGAAGAGAAGAGAAGAGAAGAGAAAAAAGAAAAGAAAAGAAAAGAAAAAAGAAAAGAAAAGAAAAAAGAAAATGAAAGTCCAGACAGGTTTTATTACCTGCTCAGGGACCCATAGCTTGTAAGGGGCAGAGCTAAAAATTTGAAATAGATTTAACTCGAGCCAATGTGTGTTGGTGCCCTCGCTCTTCTTTCTATTCTTCTCCTGTGTTCCACTCTCACAAGCTCCATCATCTCCTTCAGTACTCCTTGAAGAACATGTGCATGCTGTCACAGAAGTCAAAGCAGCATGTGTTTGTTTCATCCTGTTACACACACACACACACACACACACACACACACACACACATAGAGGCATACACATATGCAAATACAAAATAGCTCTTTTCCTGATATAGAATTAACCTCATGCATTCAGATATTTGACAAAATACAACAGAATTAAGACAGCTATTCCAAAAATCAAATGAAAACAAGTGGGCTGTGGTTAAAGAAAACGTTCGCTCGTTTATTAATTCATTCGAACACCTATTATTTATTGTGCTTCGGGAATTCCAACAGCTGATTTAAAACAGACCAGGTAGAAAGACACATCCTTTTGGCTAAAGTACATCAGGTATGCTGTATTTCAGTGGTCCCCAAAGGACCACCTGCACCCACTCTGCTATGGCTTGGGTGCTATTAATATCCCTATTTTATAGATGAGAAAACAAGCACAGATAGGTTAAATAAACTGATGAAGGCAACAAAGCTGAGCTGGAACAGGAATCCAGGTGTAATTCCCAAAACCACTCTCTTAACGCCTCAATGTTGTATATTTCATTCTTGACCATTTTAAAACTCTCCCCCCCACCCCACCCCTACTGGAACATACAAAACCCTTGCTACTCAAAGTGTGGTCTGTGGATCAGCATTATTAGCAACACCTGGGAGCTGGTTTAGAAATGCAAATTCTTGGATTCCACTCCAGACCTACTGTATGGAAATCTCCATTTTAATGAGACCCCCAGGTAATTTGTGTGCATATAAAAGTTTGAGAAGCAGTCTCCAGATTAATGAGAAGTACAAACACTTAAAGCAGAGTAATTATTGTATCTCTCAACAATTTTCTAGAGTTTTTCTTATCATTCAGTTATTTCGCACTGAAAAACTCCAGAAAAGCACCAGCATGATGGGAATAAATCTTAGTGTCTGCTGCCACCTTGTGGTAGGAAGTTTCAATCTAACCAGAACTTGCTCTTTTCTATGAAATGAACGGGGAAATGTTAGAAGAGAAGGGTGGATCAGGTACGCAGCCTCTCGACTGTTTCCAGCCCTGCGCTTTGAGAGACCACTACAGAATTGCAAGATATGATAAAACAGCCCTTGGGCCAAATAACGACTGTTTTTTTCATGTTTGGGTCCAGGACAGAGAGTATCATCAACTCTAGTTGTGAGAACTAATAAAAGCTGGAATCACTGGTATATTGCTCTAGGTTCCTTCCTCTTTGGAATTCAGCATGCATATCTGAATGTGATAATCAATTAGTATATAAATATTTTATTACCAACCCAAATGTGGCGGTGGTTAGATAATCCAGTCACCTTTTCTGCAGTTGCCTTGCCCAGGAATCTACAACACATATTCCACAAAGTGAAAGGGAATTTCCCACCACTCTGCCAAATGCATTATGGGTGACTTGTGTGAAGTGGTAAACAGGGCCAGTGCCACAAATCATGTCTCCAACACCTGGAAGGGAATAAAAAAGAAATTCCAAATATTTCCTAGATACTCTATCCTAAAGGGCCCAGAAGTTAAAAGTGCCTCAGTCACTGGATAATTGTGTTTCAAAGTTTGCGAGCTCAAGAACTAAAGAAATCCAAATAGTTACTACAGGTGAAGGTGACAGCAATGGACCACCCTCAACTATATCTACAAGAGCCCTTTAAAGTGGCTTAAGGAAGAGTTGGCCATATCGAAGGTTTCAGCAACTCAGAAGGAAAAATGGCTCATTCAAAAGGAAAGGGATTGAAAGGTAGGTAATTGGGACATATTTTCTTGTCCATTGAGTGGGATTCTTTGGATTTTGCATTAAATAATATTAACTGTGATGTTAGAAAATGTAGCATCTCTTTTTAAGCATTGCATTTAGAAATGAAGGCTATGTATGGGTTAGAGCGAGAGGGCACCACATTTATATATTGGATCAAGAAGCCTAGTGCTACAAGAGAAGCCTCATTTCATGATCAGAAAAAATCTTAAATATAATAAGGAAAACCTTTCCCTTCCACCTGAATTTGAGTTCTAATGCGGCATACAACACCAAAATAAAAAGCTCTGATACTAATTTCGGTATCTCAGAATTTTAAACATTGCACATCCCATGCAGATACTATAATGGAAATTCAGTATTACATCTTTCCAGATGAGTTCATGATCAATGCTTTTGTTTCTTTTCCCAGAAATTTTGGCTGCTGAAATAGGTACTGATTGTATTTCACCTATGTGCATACTCATTAATATAACTTTAAAACTGTATTATAACTAATAATTCTTGCCAGTGGGAAAACCATAAACACAGGTATGAAATATTCTAAACATATAATACATTTTAATTTGTAAAGTCAGTGAGATGATTTATTTTCTAATTTCTTTTGACTTCTTTCTAACCAGGTTCATTAGCAATAGCTCAGTCACGTAGAACTGAGATATTTTCATGAGGCCTGAAGCATCAAAGACCAAACTTTTGAACTTTAATGGACAAAATAAAAATTTGCAGACTTCCACTTTCAATAAGAAATAGGGGTTAAAAGTTAAAGCAATATAACCAAATAAATTCACTACCAACCAAGAAATTTAAAAACTTGAGTTCTTTTCATAACAGAAATTGCTACAGTTCTGTTCCTAGGCTCTGAAGCAAAATCGCCTGTTAATTGGTATAGATTGGAGATGGGATGTGGGGATGAGAATATAAAACATTCTAGATTCAGAGACTGCTTAGAGCTGGCCTTTTACCTGAAGGGTTGCCTTTGGGGTTCTCGAACCTCCTAAATGAGCATGTGCATGCGTGCACGTGTGTGTATGTGTGTGTGTGTGTGTGTTTAAGGTAGTAGAAAGTGATGGCTTTATTAAAAGATTCTCAGAGGTGTCTATGGGATATTAATTCTAGCCCATAAATGACCTTTGGGCAACTTAGAAAATGAAATTCTGGACACTTTACTGCCATTTTATTATGGTAACTATATACAACTAAAATGGCTAATTACGAATAGTACCTGTAGAAGTTGTGTTTTGTTCAACCAGTAGAACTCTATGTCTTTGGTCCCAAAAGGGAGACTGCTAGCCCTAAAGGTCTCCCTTCTTTTGATTTCTAGCTTGTGCTGCCTCCTTGCCTCTTCCATTTTTCCCACACAGACCTAATCCACGTGATAATAAAAGCTATCATTTATTGAATGTTTTATTAGATTCCAAGCTCATGTTATTTAATTTTCTCTGTACATTTTTGAGAATGGTATACTTATTAGCAGATATGAAAACTGAAGCTTATAGATGTTAGACAATGTGCCCAAGATCACACAGCTAGGAAGTGTGGTGCTGGGTTGAACCAAGACCATTTAACTCCAGTGCCTGGAATCTTACTGAACTATTCCCCATGCGTAACTACAGAGAAGATGAATAATTTATGCCCAGTTTAGAAAAGTGTTTTCCTGGAGGATGGTATAGGTGCTAATGGTGGTACTTGAGACATTTTACATAGCATATGCAGAACTTTTCGTTAATGGTTATGAATTTATTTACATCTATATTTGAAATACATATTACATGTATAATACATGTAATATAGAACCTGGGTTTTCACTCAAAGAAATGAAGATTTATGTTTATATAAATACCTATACACAAATGTTTATAGCAGATTTATAATAGCCCCAAATTTCTTCCAATGAGTGAATGGTTAGACAAAATATGGTACATCTACATCATGAAATATTACTCAGAAATGAAAGGGAACAAACTACTGACACACACAACGACGTGGATGAATCTCTATGGAATTATGCCGAGTGAAGAAAGTAAATTTCAAAATGTTATACATTGTATGATTCCATTTATATAACATTCTTAAAAGGACATAAGTTATACAGATGGAGGACAGCTTGGTGGTTACCAGGTGTTAAGGAAAATGTGAGGTGAGTAGGAACTAGGTGTGGCTATAAATCACAAAGGATCATTGTTGTGATGAACATGTTCTGTATCTTGACAGTATTAATGTCAATATCCTGGTTGTAATAACATATTATGGTTTTGCAGGAGGTTACATCAAGGAAAACCAGATAAAGAGTACACAGAGAATCTCTCTGCATTATTTCTCACAACTGTATATGAAACTACAATTACCTTGAAATAAAAAGTTTAATTTTTTAAAACCCCTGGAATTTAGGGATATTATTGCTTTGGATGAGACTAACAAAAAAATTAATTTAGGAAGAATATTAGGTAAACAATGTTGTTATGGAATGAGTGATGTTTACTCTAGCACAGAGAATAACAATACAGACTTTAGGATCAGATTGTCTGGGCATAAGTTATTTAATCTTTCCAAGTTTTAATTTATCTTTAAAATAGGGAAGATAGCATGAAAGTTAAATTATATAATATACATTAAAAAGCAGAATATTTAGCACATAGAAAGCTATTAAAAATTTTATCTGTTTTATCTATTTTTATTACTAAAATAATGAAGATGGTATATGACTATTTTGAATTTTTGAACTAGGTGCTTAGACTTATTCTCTCTAAAAGAGTGTTCTGTGTATATGCAGCATTTATGGGACCTTGGAGACTATATCTTTACTGACTATGCTAGCAGACTCATTTCTCATTGTGATAGCCTTAGAACCATCAAATCCAGCAAGAAATATCTCAAACTACCATTGAAACAAAATCACCAATTTGCCAATATGAGGTTATATATTCTAACAGTCACAGACTGGGATTAAAATCTGCATTCTATGTTTGGTCAACTAATTTAACCTCTCTATGTCTCAAATTATACATTAATAATATGAAGATAATATAATCTACCTGCTATAAGAATTAAATGAGATAGTGACCAGAATGTGCTTAGTACAGTTTGGTGACAAAACACCAAGTAGTTACTTTGGCTTTATTTTTCTGTGATTTGATTCTCTGTCTTTAATTTCATTTTTTGGAATTGTATAATTTGTTCACTTTTCTCTTTTTGATTTTAATTATTTCAATTATTATTAACTTTTCGGTTTCCTTAACACAAATTATTTTTATTTTGTTTAGATGGCATAGAGCTGTGTCTACCAACTTAGTAAAACAAAATGTATTGGTCCCAAAAGAGGAATACTCCAGTGATAGTGACATGGAATTTTGTGAAAGCCAGCAAAATAAAAAAAAAAAAGTGTGATGAAGAAAGTGAAGACTGTTTTGGGGAAGACGTTGCCATACAAGTACAGAAGCAAACCAGCAAGTGTCAGTGGAGCGGGCTTCCCTACCTATAAGGAAACCAGCCTTTCAAACACAAAGAGCCTTCTTCCTAGAGTCCTCAAGAAGCTTCCATCGCCCAAGCTGTTTATCAAACCAAGAATGGGAAAGCTCTCGGAGCATGGTAATCAAAGGCAACGTATTGTTAAGCCTCAACGCCAACAGGACTAATGAAATTAGAATGGATTTTATTTCTACCCAAAGTATGGCATCTCCTGGGAGTTTGTCTGAAATGCAGACTCTCAGGCTCCACACAGATCTACTGAGCCAGAACCTGTATTTTAGGAAGATCCCTAAGGAAACCAGTATGTACATACATTTTGAAAAGTTCTGAATTAGATTGCTGGTAAGGTAACTCCCAGTCCAACTGATCAGTGGTTTAATCAGTTTAAAGCCCTTTTAATTTAAATATATGCATTCATAAGCATATAATAGTATATATACATATTTTAGAAAATCAAATTAAAATGTTTTTTTGTTTTGTTTTGTTTCTGGAGAAAGTAGTGATGTAGCCTCTCAAATGGTTACTTCCAACTATACAGGGTGTGGTAAGAATTCTATGAATAAAATTTATGATTAGTAAGTCATAAAGGACATTCTATTTTATTATATCTACTTCCCATGTATCTCATGGAAGAATCAACATTTGAAATTGTTAACTTTAAGTCTTTTTTGCCATGTAGCAATACTGTTTTGGGGTGGGGGGGCGTCCTGTGACTGATGACTAATAATACCACTAATATTTGCATTCTCCTCTGCAGCTTTCTAAAATTAATAGACCTTATTATTTTAGAGCAGTTTTAGCTTTACTGGAAAAATTGAGCAGAAACACAGACTTAGTTTCCATATACCCCCTCTCCTTACCCCAGCCTCATAACTGATGAGCCAATATTGATATATTATTGTTAATTAAAGTCCACAGTTTACATCAGGGTTCGTTTTTTGCCTTGCAGTATGGGTTTGAAAAACCCATCATGTACCTACCATTACGGAATAGCTTCACTGTCCTAAGTGGCCTCTGTAGCTTTTTAACATTCTTTATAGTACAGCATTGGCATGTAGAGATTCCTTATGTATATGTAGAGAATCTACACATAAACTCACATTTCACACAGTGGTAAGGCTGCAAATCTGGTGGGTACTTTTTTCTAGAAAAACAAAAACAAAAACAAAAAACTGATGGCTTCCAACTGAGTGAACACCCTTTCAAACAAACTCTGTCTTCTTGAAAAAGCAGTCACTAATACAAGCGTCCAAGCATCGAGCAATCCTGGTACGGATTGACCTGCCTATTTCTATACTGATGGAGCTGGAGTTGGAGAGTCCAACAGGAAAAGGAGAACCAAATTCCTTCTCCTCATCTCTGTACATTGGCTTATTTTCTTCTTAGTGGAAATAACAAATCTCTAGACTAAGATTTCTTCAGAAAACACGCCCATGCTTCAGGCTGCAACTCAAGTATTATGACCCTGTCTCAGCTGTGGCCCACAGTTGCTCTTCCCTGCTGACTCTCATAACACTTTTCAGCAAATATTTGCTAAATACTTATTATATGTCAGCTACATTATTAGCGATAGAGTAGCAGATAGAACAGACATGGTCCCTGCCCCCACAGAGTTCCAGTATAGAGAAACATTCCAACATTATACAGTCGATTACATCTGATGCAAAGTAGAAGTACAGGGAGCTATTAGGGAAACACATCATACATGCTAACTTTAGGGGAGGGGTCTCCAGAAAGGCCTTCCTGAGGAAGGGAAGACTCGGTTGAGATCTGAAGAACAGCTAGAGTCAAATAAGGAAAGAATGGGGGAAGGACAGTTTCCCAGGAAAAGGGTATAGCATATTCAAGTCTCAGTATCAAGAGAGCACCAGGTATAATTAAGAAATGAAAGTAATCTAGCCAAGATTGAGGTAGCAAGGGTGTTGAAAGTCCTGTTAAGAATTTTTAACTTTTCCTAAGGGTGATGAGATCCATCGAATACTTGCAAGCTGGGGATTTATATAAATTCTGATTTGCATCTTTAAAATGTATCTCAGGCTGCAGAGTGGAGACTGGTTTGGAGGAGGGCAGGAGTAGATCCACGAGGAACAACAAATATGCTCTTTAATTGAGGCAAAGGATGATATTAGCTCAAAGGATGAAAGTGTATACCCCATTCCCAGAGAAGTCCTTATCAACAGACTTCAAGCAAGACAAGATGATTTTCGGTGCTGCTCACCATGTGAAAACACTGAAACAGCAAACTGCAAACACTTTTTCCTCAATGTCCCTGTCGATCCCTTTGACTATATCAATGAAAAATCTAATTTCTTGCATTTTCTCAAAAAAAAAA
Organism: Rousettus aegyptiacus; assembly: GCF_014176215.1. NCBI lineage: Eukaryota > Metazoa > Chordata > Mammalia > Chiroptera > Pteropodidae > Rousettus > Rousettus aegyptiacus. Next base: position 106,745,600 of record NW_023416307.1, on the reverse strand, counting down.
AAATAAAAAAATAAAAAGCAGAGTAACCTCAAGTTTAGTGCTTTCTGAAGGCAATAATATGATTTTGTTTTTACCATGGTAATTTTAATGTCTATTTATACTAGTTTTTGATTTATGATAGCATTTTAAGGTTTTATTTATAAATATGTTTATTGTGTTAGGAATTGAATGATATAAAGAAAAATATTAAAGAGTCTAGAATTCACATGGTTCTTGGAATATGGGAAAAACTATTAAGTTGGCATACGAATTCCTGAGCCATGAGCCACATTGTTGAAGGGTAGATTTAAACTTTGCTTCAACCAATGGCAAATATTCAAGGGATCATCTTACACGTTAGAGAGTTGCTTTTTTTTTTTTTTTTTTTTTTTTAAATTACACAGCAGTTAAAGAGAAAAGCAACAGAGGGCAAAACTGAAATCTCAAAGACAAGGAGGTAACCATCTTGCCAATACTGGTTGGTGACCACTGAGACCACAACCCCAAGAAGAGGCAAATGTGTGCAAGAGAAAGTATAAGATACAGAAAAGTAAATCTTTTTCTTCTTCTTCTTTTTTTAATCCCAAGGAGAAAAGCTACTGAGGCAGAATAGGATGCTGCCTTTTCAGAACAATTCCTATTACAAAAAATATGTTTATCACTGTAATCATTATAGGTTCCTTTTCCTCCCCTCTCTCACTTTAAGCGTCTATACAACTTGATGTTGTAGAAGCAGAAACAGAGGAGATAATCCAAGGAAATATACTCCTCCGGGCCAGGAGAACCACCAAGCGTTTATCTGTGACATCCCTTCCTTCAGGACTGCAGAAGGTAAAATGCTAAAACATACTCACCTCTAATGACATATATACTCAATGTTTAAGGATGTTGTAAAAGCCATGTTCTCTCCTAACACAAGTTCTCCCATGAGAAAGCCTTTAAAATCAGCTCCAAGAATTTAGGGGACAGAAAGCAGGCTTACCAGGTCTGATTCCTCTAGTCTGAGCTCAAACTGTTCAGTTTCCAATATGATCTGAGCTACAGTGGAGGCCTGAACTATTATTATTATTATTTTAAATATAACAAACATTTACTTAAAGCCAACTACGTTCTAGGCCCTGTTGTAAGTGCTTTAAAAATATTAACTTATCATACACCTAAAACTAATATAATTTTAAATGGCAAGTGTAATTGAAAAAATGTTCAATTATAATTATTAAAAATATCGATTTATCAGATAATCCTTACAACTGCCCTATAAGGTAGGTAGCAATGCTGTTCTTATTTTAGAGATGGCATTGAGAAGTTAACTAATTTGCCCAGAAGTGGCAGGGCCAGGCTTCAAACCCAGGAAGACCTGACTCTAGAGTCTGTACTCTTAATTACTATGCTAAGTACTAATTGTACCATCGAATATGGTAGCCAAAAGCTACAAGGGACTATTTAATTAAAATTAAATAAAATTAAAAGTTCAGTTTTTTTCATTGCACTAGCTACCACATATGGCTAGTGATTGTTGTATTGGACAGCACAGAAAAAGAATATTTCCTTTTTCACAGTAAGTTCTATTAAACAGCACTGCCTAAGGCATCACTGTCAGAGTACAGTTTTAAATTTTAAATTTTGCTTCTGTGTTAGATTCTTGTTTATTGTATTCCTATTATCTTCTGGGCAATTTCTAGGTCTGGGGCTACAAAGGTGATCCAATGGACATGGTCCTGTTTTGTGGAATTTATAGTTTAATAGAGGAAATAGACATTAAACCATGGCACTGCAGAATAGTGAGGGAAGAATAACCTTTGGAATAAGTAGCACTGGGACAAGTGGACATCCATATGGGGAAAAGATAAAATATGATCCCTATCTCACATCATATATTAAGCTTAATTCCTGTTGGGTTATAGATCTATATGGGAAAAGTAAACTTAAGGACAATAAGAATATCTTCATGACTTCACTATAGAGAAAGACTTCCTAGAACACAGACAGTATAGACCGTACAGGAAAAGATGGCTACATTTGGCTGTATTAAAATTAAGAATTTCTGTTAATCAAAAACATTAAATCAAATGTCAACTGGCTATAGAAGGGTTTTGTTTAGGTCTCAGAATGTTCTCAAAAATATGTTTTAATTACATTCCCACATTTAAAAATTAGAATTATTTCAAATAAAAATCTGTATCTTTAGCTTTTAAAAAATAGGAAGATTTGGAATGCTAAGCCCCCAATTCCTCACGGCTACACAGAGGCTGCCCACTTTGCTTGAGGTACATTCTCTCCAGTTCACACCAGCACCAGTTGGCTGCTTTACAAAACCTGCCTGGCCCCTCTAGGCATTTAACTTTATATTAGTGGTATTCAACAAACTGAGAAATAACTTAGTATGGTAGGTGCTTAGTAGGAAAAATTACTGAGTTTTATGAGAGAGAAAAGAGAGGAGTCCAACTATAAATGAATTAGAGATGGTTCTGCAAGTGACATTTGAGCCTGGGCACGCTGGCAGGGCAGAGTGGTGGTTCAGCAGATTCATTTGTCAACTCTCTCAACAGGCAAAGGGTAGGACCCAAATGGTGTCTCATATCCTACTCTAAGTAGGTCTCACAATAAATAGTCTTAATGCTACTTAAGAAGAAGGGGAAGAAAGAATGAACCTAGTAACAACAAAAAGGACACAATGGCCAGGAGCTATGACCTAGGAATGATTTCCAATAACAATGCTTTTAGGACAGATACCTATAACAGCACACTGAGGATGAGAGGAAAAGTATCAGGTGTGTGACAAAAAGAACACAGAGCTTTCTTTTTATGTTTACAGACATATCTGCCATGAAAACAAGGCAACTCACAAAAAAATAAAAATGAAAAAGACCATATTAACAACTGGATCCAGTGATAATGAGCTTTCTGGGGCACTGGTCCACAACGGCCCCACTCACTGTGCTCAGCAGCTGCAGAGACAATTTCTTCTCCTTCCCTTTACGAATGACCTGCTTTTTCCCTGACACTGTATATTCTTTCAAAACCAGACAATCTCATTTCTCTGCACCCTATAGATCTCTTCAAATAGAGCTCTGGGCACAAAGGAGATACATGGGGCATGGAGAATAATATGAATACGGTCACCAACTCAACATTGTTATGTAGCAAATGTTCACTTTATAAGAGACTACCCAAAGGGTGAGAATTCTTATTTAAGCATTGTCACAGAATTCATGTGGGTACTTTCTAATCTGGTGTGTTTTTGCATTTTTATGATAGGTTCCGTATTCCTCAAAAAAGAGACCATACCTCCCAGCACTTAAAAAAAAAGAAACATGGCATGGAAAATATCCTCCGAAAATCAGATTTGACAGTAGGAAAGCTTCAAATGCAGGTAGTGGACAAAGGCTTTTAACTTTTGTATTTCAGAAGCAGCAGGCCAGGTTTAACTGAATGCAGTCTTGCAAGACAGCACAGATGTGGGACGAAATTAATGATTCCCATTAGGAAATAAGGTTAGTGGGGGGCATTTTGAGAGTAACTAAAGGATCGCTAAGGGCACCAAGGATGATGGTGTATGCCTAATAAATATTAAGTGAATTCAATTAAAATGAAGGCATACACAGAGGCTTCTTTTACAAAATGAGATTATATTTACCGCTGTGTGGTAAATATGTTTTCAAGCTCTGTTGCTATGACTTGAATTAGAATAATACTTTGGGACTTGCAAAATGTCCACCAATTCCTGAACTCATCTCTCAGAAAAGGCAACTGATCCTTTGGTTTTGACAAGGCTTTCCGAAACATGGCTTCATTTCTTTGTATCCATCTGTCATAGGTAGATGACCTCATGGAAACAGTGACTGATAAGTCCATGAAGTTACTGGCCCAAAGACATGCTGAGCTTCAACAGTGTGAGTTTCTAGGAGAGGAAATTCTTCAGTCTTTTAAGCAGTTCCAGAGGATTTCCAAGAGAACCATGAGAAAGTATAAATTGAAAAATGTGTGTTTCCCATGTACCTGCTGCTGCTTCTGATTTTGTTCCTGACTGCATAAAAGTTATCTTCATAAGGATTCTTATCTTTTGCTACATAATCCTGAATAAATCCTGAATAATAAATTAACTAATGGGGGAGTGGGAACATTTTTTAGAATATTCTGCCCAGTATTCCTTTAAAAAATGCTTTTCAACAGTTGATTTTTGATTCTGAGTCAATATAAGCCAAATTTTACATTATAATTCTTACTAATAATGACACATTTATTAAGGCATAGCAATTCTGTGAAGAAATTTCTCCCATGATTTGCCAGATGAAATTAGAGAAAGCATTTAAAAATATTATAACATTTTTAATATGACTACTACTGGGCTAATTTTAAACTCATTTTTAAAGATAAGAATTCTTATTAAAAGTATAAAAATGTAACATTACTAAGGTATGATTCATGGAAAGTGTCATGTTTTTGAACTGAAATAAATAAATAAGGATGGAACCTAACAAGTATTTAAAATGTTATTCAATACTTAAAAAATTAAAAAATGATTCAGCCTTAGCTTAATTTTTAAAAAGATCATGAAATCCTTTATATCTTCATGGACAATTCATCTCAAACTACTCTTCACTTTATCAATACATTTTTTTTTTCTCTTTGAAAATGATTCTTAAAGAACAAAACAGTAGAGAGAAAATATATGAACAACACAATTAACAACCACATTGCTCAAGTATTAAGGAGAGAGATCTAGAAAGTAATACATATGGACTTACTTTGCATCTTGTTATTACATCTTAGACCAGTGATTCTTAGCATCAAGGAACCTGTCCCACATAATAAGCATACACCACGAAATTTTGCATTTATAAGTTCACAACTCTCCTGAAGCCTGTTTATGCACTCTACTTTCAAAAGTGGTAACAATTTCCAGAAGTTGGCTCATTTTCTCATGTACATCCTAGAAACAGCATCTTCTCATAATCTTCAACTCATTTTGTAAGCAAATCAATGTGAACAGTTAAAAGCTACCTAGAATTCTTATGAGCACAAACATATCTAACTCGAAAACATTTTATTAAACATTTTTAAATGTTGTTTCCTATCTTTTAAGTTTAAGAATAAGAAAGGTATTTCAATGAAAACAAATCTACACTGAAGTCGTTTTCCTTTGTGCAAAGAAAATGAATGAATTGTACATTAATATTTAAAAGCAAGGTAGTTCAATCGTCAAAACTTTAAATATCTCAAAAGCACAACAAATTCTCAACACCCTAAGATCATGTTGCTACTTCAACAATCTTGGGAATGGAGAGTGATTGTCTATGGCTTAGGATCTACTTCCATGCTTGTTTCCTGAGCTTCTTCCACTTCTGAGAGCTTTTCATCATCTGTAATTGAGAAAGAAACAAATTTACTTAAATTATGTTTAACGAATACACAAAATCATTTTTATCCTTTATTAGCTAGTATATTTTTTAAAAGATGGCAAAATGACAACCTATGACCATAATTTGGCCCACACAAGTGTTTGGTTTTAAAAGTTCCATTTTGGTTGTTGTGCATTAGTTGAATCAAAATGTAAAATCTACGTGATAGATTTTTATTAAAAAAAAAAATCTAGGTCCCAGGCTTTTCTTGAAAACAATCAGATCAGATCACACAGAAATTTCCGATTGGCTGTAGTCAATATGAAGAGCAAGTCTCTAGTTCCCCCAAAGCACCCACCATTCAATGAATACACACATGTTCTTATGTACTAATTGGTTTACTCACTCACCATGGCTTGCCTGAGTCCTGAATTGTTCCTTTATAGCAATAAACTATAATAAAAGAAAAATTCCAAATCTATCATCCTTGAGTTTCTCTTAATATAAACTATTGGATGTGTGTTTAAATCATGTATTACTATAAATTAAGACTTTTCTGCATATGTTCAGAATGCTGAACAATACGAGTACCTTCTAATGCCATCTAGCTGTACTGCTGTCCTGAAATTGAAGGAGTACTTTCTGTGTACAATGTATATTTTAGAAGGCATGCCCCTCAATTATTTAAAAATCTTCATAAATGTTGGTTATAAAACTATTTTCACTTACTTTCCAGTGTTTGTTGAAGTTCGTGGATAGTACTAAGAAGAACGTGAAACTGTTTTCGTCTCAATTCCAGCTGTATTAACAAGAAAAAAATTAATATGTGTTGATCTGTAAACACATACACATCATGAAGACTAACATATATGCAAATACCTTATCTTCAACACTTTCTTTAATATGTGAAAGATGTTCTAATTCTTTTCCCAGAGCCTCTAGTTCCCTGAAAAAAAAAATAAAACAGTCTTATATTTTGCTATTTGGGGGAACAGAATTCACAATTAATACCCAACTTTTTCATTGCTAAGTAGTATTTTAAAAATAAAAAAAAGGATAAGGAATGATAACACTCTATTATGATGAGACTTTTAAAGCTAAGGATGATTTCTTCTAAATCTCTAAATATGTGCTTATTTTCAAACTTTTTAGCTAATTTTTAAAGTATAGGAAGATAGATAATAGAATATCAAACTCCAAGAATTGAAAAGTTTTAAAATTTCATACTTCTTTCAAGTTTATATATATATGTAAAATGTAAAAGAAATAAAATATTACAGATTATCTTGAAATACATTTTGAACCTTATCCCTAGTCCTCTATCCTAGGTCTTTTTTCTTTCTTTACCTCCCACTCAGGTAGTCACCATATCATTCCAATCCTTTTTTACTGTACATATTTGTATCTCTAAATAATATACAGTGTTAGAATATAAGGTTTTAGGCGGCTCTAACTTTTATAAATGGTTATTATTCCATATGTATTTTAGAAATTTAAGAATAATTTAACATTCATTATGTCTTGTTTTTCTTTTCTCTGATTATGTTTCTGAGATTTGTGTCTAAAAAGTATATACTTTATTCTTCTTAACTGCTACTTAGTATTCTACTATATGAGTAGACCATATTCTATTTATTCATTTTCACATTGATTCATATTATATGCACTTATTTTAGTAAGGCATTAGGAAAAAAAATTTCATCAACAGTATCAGAATATGTAATATTGATGATCTGATCCCTCCTTTGGGAACATATTATGTATTCTTGTAAAAACGGAATGCATAGGCCAGTATGTAAACATTATATGTAAAGATTAGTTACTTTCAAGGAAAGCTCTAAACTTACTTTAATGTCTCATGCCTGTCTGGATGATGTTGGATCACTTTTGCTAAAGCATCATATTCTGAAAGATATAAAAATATTTACCAAATTAAGGTGTTTTGAATCTAGATATCAAAACAAAATGTATCATATCACAAATTTCTCCTAATCACTTTCCTAGTACATAAATAAATAAAAACATTGAAGGATGGAAAGAGTATTGTCAGTTTTACTTGACAGTTTTACTTTAACTACAACTATAATAATACAAGACTTCAAAAGTATTCCAAACAAGGACTTTAGCTCTCCCATTGTTTTCCATTTACTTATTCATGGACTGACTATAAGAGACCAGCATAAGCATAAGTGATCTTATGTCATTATTGATCATCGGGTGGACTGATTCTGAAGAGGATCTTTTTTACTATTTGCCCAGCAAATAAAAGATCAGCAAGGTAAATATATCATACCATTAATTTCAGATCTTAGACAATAGCAAATTACATTTCTCACTCATTCTAAAGGTAAAATGTCAGAAACTTAGAAATGATTTAAAATTCAGGAACCTTGTTTCTGCTCCACTGAGACCTCCAAGATAAGTCATGTATCTCCTGTTAACTCTTATGAAATGATAAATGGCAGCATTCATTTAAAAGCTTCCTTAGTCAACAAAACCACTACAAAACTTTAAAATGATTTTGGAATTAATATTGATTATTAAATAAATTAGTACATCTTATAAATTGGCCACCGAAACTTGACCACATGTATTCTAGACTGAATTAAAAATACAACTTTTAAAAATAAGGAATTAAAAGTCATTTTAATTAGTTCATTATAAAGTAAAATTCATTGTTTTGAAAATCAACATATTAACTCAATAAAAGTGTGAGTTTTAATAAAATTTTTTTGGATTACAAAATAATACATGTTCAGTATAAACAAAAAAGAAAAAAGTCATAAAAATTCACAATCCCAAAATAACCATTAACATTTTTTACTTTCTTCTAGTTTTTCATCTATGTCACAATCGTGATAATACGTTATATTTTTATCTTTCTTTCCGTTTACATTATAGAAGGAGCAATGCCTCTGCCATTAAAAATCATTTTGAAATAGTTTTTATGGACTGCAGTAAGGACATACCCTAATTTAAAAACAAAAGACATCAAAACAAAACTAAACTTTAACCTTTCTCTTATTATTTAGGAAGCTTTACGAATGTTTGCTTTGTACGTAGTTAAAAGTCAATAGGCTTAAATTCTTTTCTTTTTTCTTTGTTCTGAAAGTAGCTCCATTAAACAAACAAATACCAACAAACAAAACCCTAAATCTAGTGTACTTGTAGTATAAACTCCTTTTGCTGATTAATCATAACATTATTTAGGCAAAGGAGTCTAAAGACAGTCAAAAATCAAATACTTAATAAATACTTGGATAATCAAAACAACCTAGGTGGAAAAAAACTTTTTTCAGCATAGTCTTCCTTCTCCGCTGTTTTAAAGAATAATGTAGTTTTAAAGAATGTAGTTTGACTTCTAATTCTTTTTTGTATTTCAGGTTGATTTTAGCTGTACTGCACATTAAAAACTGCATGAAAATACTAGTCAGTATTTGCACACTAAATCCCACAAAACCCTTACCTTGGCGATTTTTTCGTATTCGTTTTGCTTGAAGAATTTGCTTTTTGCACTCAGCAATTTTTTCATGTGCTCCAGCAATGCTACATTCTATATAAAAAGGTTCTTTTTAAGACAGTTATAACAACATGAAATAATCATCATTCATTTTTAATTTTAAAATGTGTTTTTAAATTAAGTTCCATTGCTAATAGATGCTGGCATTTTAAAAAATAGCTGTAACTTAAAGTACTGTATCATATTAGAATACATTTTTATAACTAACGTTTACTGTATTCTTTCCATTAATGTTAATATTGTTATTATTTTACCACTAACCCAAGAAAAATATTAGCAGGTATTGTTTCCTTTAAGAATTAAAAATTAAAATTAGAGATAGAGAAATATTAATTACTTTAAGTTTCTTTACCTATTTCTTTGTAAATTTTTTCATAATTTTCCATTTCTCTGAGATTCATATCATATACCAACAAGGTTTTGCCCATTGAAAATTCACATTGGGACAGTGTGCTCAGCATACGTTGGTACTGGCTGTATCTAATGAAAAAGAGAGAGAAACAGAATAAAGATTTTTATGGCTTGCCAAAGCTGAACTATTTACAGTATAGGCAAAGATATGCTAATTAAATTATACTAAGTTCTTGGAGAATTGTTTGCTTTATTTAAAATAGTTTAGGATATCTGTCCATGTTTTTTTTTCCAAATGTAGTATACTTGAATTTATGAACTGCTTCAGTTGCAAATGCAATGATGAGACCGTTGTTTTTATCAATATAAGCTTAATTCACACAGCTATTTGTTGGAATTTTCTTTTAAATACTTTTTAAAATGTTTCAGTCAAGACATCTTTTTATCTTCACAATTCTGTTCTCACAATTTTTTCACTCTACACAATTATTTATCCATGTGAAAAGCTAATTCAGATGAGAAAATTTTTTTAAGTTTAAAAATTATTAAATATATATAACACTTTGCAGCAACTTATTTTAAAAAGAACATTCATTTAGATATTTTGTCTTTCTAAACACTTATTTGCTAAAACTGAACAAATTAATAAGCCTGAATTTAATCTTCATTTCTTCTTACCACTATGCTTTCTTTACGTTTTCATAAACATAAAGCAGGCCTCTTAAGAGAAGTCAAGGCCAGAAAAATCTATTCCTGATTAACCAAGAGTTGACTTCATTGGACATTTAAGGTGAGTGAAAAATTGCAATATTAACACGACTATGTGTATAATCTAAAAATCACATCAGGACACTGGTATAGGAACAACAATAAAATGAACTACCCCTCTTCCTGGGATCCAGAGTTGCACCATTTAATGAAACTTTTCACTAGCAGGTTAATTCTCCGATCATCTCCAGCACCATCTCCATCAATTAGGAGACGCTTCCTTATGACTTCGTCTGGAGAAAAGAAGAAAAGCATAACAATGTAAATTAAAAAAAAACTGGCTTTTGTTAACTTTCATGAACAAATAACCAATATTGCTACTTGTTTATTTATTAAAAAAAAATTAAAATGTAAACATACTTAATGCCACTGAACTACTTTTAAAAATTGTTAAAATGGTCAATTTTTCTTATGTATATTTTACTACTATATATAATACATATAATTAGCATATATATAAAGCAACTGAGTGTCTATTTATGTCAAGCACTATTCTAGGGGTTGGGGTTATAGTAGTGAAAAGCCCTGCCCTCACAGAGCTGGGATTCTACTGCTGGGTTGTTGAGTAGAAATAATTTTCAGTTACCACCAAGAAAATAAGCCAATACATCTTGGAGAATTTTTTCTGAAAAAACTTGTTCAGACAGAAGGAAGACTGAAGTGTTAGTATCTTTTAGTGTGACAAACTGGAAAAAGGAATAGAGAAAAAAGATTTATAATATGTAATGGCAGACTAGAAAAAGAGAATGAGAGATGGGTCAGAGAAAAAGGAATGTATTTGTTTTTTAAAAAATTGTACTTTAGTTATTATATCTGTGATATTCTTTCCCCATGAGGACTTTCTTTCTTTCTTTCTTTTTCTTCTTCTTTTTTTTTTTTTTAAACAAGTCTGTCTTACTTTTGCTCCGAGGAAAAGAAAATGAATAGAAAAGCCGTGTGGATGATTATTATAAGTGGGACACCAAACTGCTGGCCTGTCAGCCCAGAGCTGGTGATTTTCCCAGATCATAACAAGACAAAGGCAATTTGAAACCACAATAAAATATCATTTTCATCTACCAGATTGGCAAAAGTCAAAAGACCTGATAATAAAAATGATGAGAAACTTCAGTTACATACACTGGTGGAATGTAAACTGGTACACTATTTGTTGGGCAACTGGGCAATAACAAATAATATTTAAAATGCACATACTCCATAATTCCAATTCTAGAATCCATACTAAAGATACATGTGCACCCATGCACAAAAATATATGTAAAGGGATGTTCTTAACAGTGTTGTTTGTAGTAGAAAGATTGCAAACCTAAACATTCACCAGGAAAAGACTGGTTAAATTACAAAACCTATATTATGTAGCCAAAACAGTGTGGGTGTATGTATATACTGATGCCACAAAATCCCCTTAGATATGTTAAGGAAAATGAAAACAAAAGAGGTGCAGAGAAGCACAGTTTGCCTCCATTTGTGTAGAAAAGGGGAGACTTTGTGTATGCATATGTGTGTACATACCACGTGTTGTTCGTGTAGTCAAAGAATGCCTTTGGAAGCATACACGAGAAACTGGTAATAGTGGTTATTTCCAGTGAGAGGGATGACAGAGGATAAAAGATTTAATTTTCTAAATGGTTTTGTAGAATTGTATTTGTTTGGTTGGTTTTTACCATGTGCATGCATTTTTTTTTTTTTAATAATAAATTTTAAAGTGTAAATAATTCCTGGAGAGCTTGTATGATGAATCAACAGCAAAATCTTTAAACAATAGTTCCTGTGTGTAGGCAGAAGCATTTCTGAGCGCAGGTGCAGCGGAGATAAACTTTGGAAAGCAGATGGCTCCAGTTTTAAAACCTATTCTATGACTACATCAGATAAACATTTTAGAACTGGGTTTTGTTCTAAGAGTCCAGCTGCTCAAACTACAGATTCATCAGGTGTTTCAATTTACACTTTAAAATACAAACTAATGCTTTCGGTTATTTGAGGAGACTGAGACAAAACATAGTCCTAACAGAGGTAAAAATGCAGAAAACGATTTTTTTTTTTTAATTACAAACATGTTTTAACTCGTTAAAATAAAAGTAATCATCCATTGGGTGAACAGTCTGGTGTTCAACTGACACTGTTCAATTCATTTGCTGGTCTTCTTATCTCTGCTCTTCCAAGCCCCAAAGAAATCCCTTCTTCCTCCCAGGTGCCTGGGCATCCTACTTTATTGAGGACCAGGAATTTCCAATATAAGTGCATTCAGGGACTAGGGAATAAGGAATAGAGAGAATTTGGGGGAGTGAATACCCTAAGGTGGAAGCTATTACCAGAACTGGTTTAGAAATCAAGAGTTTTTTTTTCTAAAGTTTGCTAACTAAACAAAAAATGTTTCGAACAGATTTTGTAATCACTCCAACTATATACCTAATATCTGTGTACTTTTAATGTGTCTGTAATATCCCAATTACCAAAGTTTTTGAAAAATGTTTAAAACACTGTACAGGCAAATAAAGTTGAGAAAAGATTTGTGAGGGCCAGTCCTGTTTTGCTCTTTCTGTTCCTCCCCAGCCTCTCACACTGTCCTTACATTTCTGAACCTCCACATATATTTTAAAATTGCATTTGTGGTGCCTGCCTTGGATCATCTGTCCTCCAAAGACAGTTTCTCAATAAAACACCATTAAGAACTAGCGGGCAACTATCTTATTTTCAGGTTCACAACAGAGATTTCTCTTTTTGAATAAAAACATGAATATTTGGTCAATGAGCAGATATGTCCATAGGTACCAGAGTAAGTTCTGAGGCTGTTTATATAAAGATCTGAGCTCTTTCACTCTAGTTGGAGTAATAGCACACATATGAATACACACACACAGAGGTGGCTGTGGTTGTTAAATAAGTGACACAAAAACATAGTAATGGGATTAGGAGAAGAGCTCCTTTTGGCTTGGGGGGATTAGGGGAAGTTAAATAGAGCTGCTCTTTTTAGACTTAAAAATCATCAGTCAAAAAAGCTAAAAGGCATCTATCAAAATTTCAAATTATACCCTTTGAACCAAAAATCTTAGATATACATGTACATATGCAATAAAACTTGTCCATCAACAGGGGACTAGTTAAGTAAGTTTTGGTATGGAAACATGATGAAATACTGTGAAAGCTATAAAAAAGCAATCAGGAGGAAACAAACGTCTATGCGCTGATATAGAGAGATCACTTAATATAACTTGTTAAAAAAGCAAGGTGAAGAACAATATGTTTGGCATGTTTCCTTATAAAAAATGAGGGAGAATAAGAACATATATGCACATTCAAAACAACATGGTATTGGCATAAAAACAGATACATAGATCAATAGAACAGAACAGCACATAAATAAATTTATGCCATTTAACAAAGGAGGTAAAAATATACAGTGAAGTAAAGATGGTCTCTTCGAAAAATGGTGATGGGAAAACTGGATGGATACATGCAAAAAAAAGAAACTGGATAAACTTCTTACACCATGTACAAGAATAAACTCAAAATAAAGACTTAAATGTAAAACCCAAACCATAAAACTTCTGAAAGAAAACATAGGCAGTAAACTCCCTGATATTGCTATTAAACTTTTTTTTTTTTTTTTCCCTGATATATCTCCCTGGGCAAGGGAAACAAAAGAGAACATAAACAAATTGGACTAGATCAAACTAAAAGTTTTTGCATGGCAAAGGAAACCATCAACAAAATGAAAAGAAAACCTACTGAATGGGAAAAGGTATTCGCCTATGATATGTCTGATAAGGGATTAATAGCCAACACTTATAAAGAACTCATATGACTCAACAACAAAAAAACAAACAATCCAATTAAAAAATGGGCTGAAGACCTAAACAGGTATTTCCCCAAAGAGGAAATACAAACGGCCAATAGACATATGAAAAGATGCTCAAGATCATCGATCATCAGAGAAATGAAAATTAAAACCACAATGACTATGGCCATGCTACTCTAAACGTGCCAGATCTCGTCTGATCTCAGAAGCTAAGCAGGGTCGGGCCTGGTTAGTACTTGGATTGGAGACCACCAAGGAATACCGGGTGCTGTAGGCGTAAAAATAAAATAAATAAAATAAATAAAATAAAACCACAATGAGATCTCGCCTCACACCTATGAGAATGGCTATCATCAGTAAATCAAAAAACAAGTGCTGGCAAGGATGTAGAGAAAAGGCAACCCTTGCACGCTGTCGGTGGGATTGCAAATTGGTATGGCCACTAAGGAAAACAGTTCGGAGGTTTAAAAATTGAACTATATTTTGACCTGGCAATTGCACTTCTGGGTATTTATCTAAAGAAAACCAAAACAATAATTCATAAAGGTCTCTCCACCCCTATGTTCATGGCAGTGCTATACACAATAACCAAGATACAGAACCTAAATATCCATCAACCTAATATCCATCAACAGACAATTGGATAAAGAAGTTATGGTCCATATATAAAATGGAATATTACTCAGCTATTAAAAAAATGAAACCTTACCACTTGCAATGATGCTTCTAGAGGTTATTACACTGAGTGAAATAAGTCACACAGAGAAAGATAAATACCATACGATTTTACTTATATGTGGAATCTAAAGCATAAAAGGAACAAACTAAATGAAAACAAACTCACAGATACAGAGAATAATGTTGTGACTGCCAGAGGGTAAGGGGGTTGGGGGACCTGGGAGAAAAAGGTGAAGGGATAAAGAAGTACAAATTAGTAGTTACAAAATAGGCACGGGACATAGAGTACAGCATAGGGAATATAGTCAATAGTGTTGTAATGGCTATGTGTAGAACTAGTTGGGTGATAGAGTAATAGGGGGAATCACTTCATAAACTATATAAATGTCTAACCAATGTACTGTATACCTGAAACTAATATAAAATTTTTTTAAAAAGGGAAAAAAAGAATATATATATATATATATATATATATATATATGCTTATATTCACATAGTTACCTTGGAATGATGATATGCAAGAAACAATGATATTCAAGAAACTACTCAGAGAGAGGTAGCATAAGGGAGATAGATAGGGAACAGGCTGGAAGATGTGGAAATAGCCTTTTATATTATTTGATTTTTAAACCATATGAGTAATCGAAATCTGTTAGCTGTTGTTTGAAAAAGAAAGCAAGCTGTGATGTGGTGATGGTATTACAGGTATTTGCATATGCCCAAACACAACAAATTGTACAAATTAAATATCATACATGCAGGTCTTTGTACATCAATTATGGTTCAATAAAGAGAAAAAGAAAGCAAGCTAACGTCCTTTTTCTGTCCCCCACTGCAGGCAAGGAGAAAGCTATGAGTTATAGCAGGATGAGGAATGAAAGACAGGAACATCTGGGACATGAAAACACTAGAACACTAGGGAGACTGGATGAGTGAAGACAAATATCGGGACCCAAGCACATAAGGGCAGTTTGTGGTCAGTTTGTGGGAGTTCACACTAGTAGATGCGATATTAGTAGATTTGGACCTTGCTAGTAAGCAACTAGGAATTTCTAAAGATTTACAGACCATACTTGCTGCAGGATTAAGCTGAGGGCAGTATACAAAATGGACTGCAACTGTAAAAAAAGGCCAAAGGGAGGAGGCTAGTTAGGAGGCTGCCAAAGCATATGCAGTTAGGAACTAAAATGGCATGAATTAAAGTAGAGAAGATTAGAATTACATGTCTTGGAAAGCAGGTTAGGGCTGAGTGGAGACTTGGTTAGGAAAAAGCAGGGGCCAAAGCGAACACTGGGTGGCATGAGTAGGAGTGTGGTGTGACCAGTTCTGGTAGCACAGGGAATTCCTTGTCAAAGCACTCAAGGCCTTTTATTGGCTTCAGCCTTATCCCTCTTTCTTCTAAGAGCATTTCTTCACAGCTCCTGGGCCCAAGGTCAAAAACTGGAGCCAATGTCCAGATTTGTCCACACAGTGTTTACTTTCTGTATGTATATGTATGTGACCAATATTTAACTTCATCTGTAAAATGGGAATAAAACTTTCTACTTTGAAGGACTGCAGTAAAACTTTATGGAAATAAAAGGAGCACAATGCCTATTCATAGTAGGAAATGGGAGGGGAGTTATCCTTATCTTTACATTAAATTTAATCCATAATTTGTATCACCCTAAAAATGTTAAAAGGTAAATATCGGAGCTATATCTAGTCTTATCTATATAGACATATAGATATATTGCATATTTATGCATACAAAATTTTGCCCAGCTATAATTTCTCACAAATTTGCTTCTGTCTCAAGCTTCATATTGCGAGGTCACAATATTTCTAACTTAAACTTCATAGACAGTTCTGCCTAAAAAATTCTCTGGGGATGAGAATTGCTGAAATACCATATATAAAGTACAGAGCACAGCTCCAACAGCAAAAAATAAAACAAAGGGGTAAGTTACCAGTTTGAAAAAAAACCTGTTTTTTTTTTTTTAAATTTAAAAGTGGCTTGCTGCTGATGGTTCCTAACACATATAACATGAGCACTATTATTTTTAATGACACCTCATCAATTACCTCTAGATTGAACACGTGTAAAACATGTTTTGTTTATTATGTACATTGACTTCATAAATTATTATCATGCTTGAAGCTCTTTATAAGCAATTTGAATGCTAATATTAATAATTCTGGCAGGCATTGGCCCACCCTGTAAAAACAGTAAAGATGGTTTGGAAATGATTTTATTGATGTTATCAACATCATTCCTTAGATGTCATAATTACTTTCTTGACTAACTATGAGGATTAATGCCATCTGGAAAGAGCTTTTAAACCAAAATACTTAACATTTGCCCTAAGAATGGTTTTCTCTTGACTTCAGGCTTATAGAAAGATGTCCTACTGGATTCAGGTATAAGTTGTAGCAATAATTAACCTACAAAATGTCTGCCATTCAAAATCACTTTAAAATCAGTTACAATACCTGCATACTAATAAGCAAATATTTACTGGCAAAATTGGGATGAATTTTAGACCCCCTTCCTGTCTTATCCACCAACCTATACCTAGAAGAAACTCAAAATTAAGATACTAAATAAGCCTCAAAAAGTCCTTTCAAGGGGTTTTTAATACTTCATTTTCTATAAACAGAGAGGCAAGAAGAAATAACTCCTTTACAATCACTAAACCAACTCTCCATTTTCAAGCCTCTGGTCATATGACACAGCTATTTTAACTGTGTTCTCATTTTAGCATTGAAAAGACAATCTCTCATTAACCCAGATTAACATTTCTTTCAAAACCCATAATTGTTATTCCCCACAACTATTTTAATTTAGCTATTAAAATCTCAATTACAAAACAACTTTTCAGAACATCTAGGAGCAATATTCAAAAAAGAAAAGAGGAAAACAATCTGGAAGATAATGGTAGGTCAACTTCCAAAATACTTCTTCAGGGACTGGTCAGGGCCTGACAACCAGTAGCAAGAGCCTCACTGCTCTGTAATCTCCTCCAAGGTCCCAGCTACCATCAAAAGTCACTCTCCACACTGGAAGCTCTAACAGCACTGCAACCTTACCTGGTCCTAAGAATCCTGGGATCTACCAATAAGGATTAGCATTTCCTTTCCAAAGGAAGTTTAGAAAGGAATTCTGTAGGCATGCAAAGCCACCACTGGCTTTTTCCTGGTATTCCTAAACCCTCTGGATCAAAACTGAAAACCACAGGAAGAGATAAGAGTTTGAGACAGGATTACAGGAAAAATAGCTAGCACTAGGGCAATGTAGTAATATGTATCAAAATTAAAAACACATATTTCCTTTGACTTTTCTTCTAGAAATTATTCCCACAAGTGTGCAAAGACCTCTACACAAATATCTCCATTTAACACTATTTGTAAGAGCAAAAAACTGAAAATAGCTAAATGTTTAATAGGAGATTGGTTTAAAAAAATAGAATATTACATTGATATAAAGAATGAGGTAGGAAGAGCTCCAAGCTATATTATTAATTATAGAACTATAATATAGAAGTGTGTAAAAATTTGTGTAAAATTAAATATGTATATGCTCGCATATTAACAGATACATAATGCTTTCAATATGCTTAAGTACAGTTTTAAGTGTTTTTCATGTATGAACACATTTAAACTACACAATAGCCCTACAAAGTAGATATTATTACCCCTATATTACCAATGAAAAGAAAAAAAAATATTTTTACTTGTCTAAAATTAAATGTCACAGGAGGTAAGGAATAGAGCTGGAGCTCCAACTCAGGAGTCCGGCACCAGATAAGGTGCTTTTTACCTTTTATGGGCATTTAAAAATCATTCTGGAAGGGCACACCAAAAACGTTTATTGTGATTATCTTTGGGGAGAGGGATTAGTAATTGAAAGTGATTAGATGAGAAGGTGTTCACTTGCCACTCTGTGGATTTCTTCTGGAATATTCTTACATGTATTACTAAAAAAAAATCAACAGTGGTTATCTAGGTAGTGAACTTACTAGTCATTTTGAGCTATTTTTCTTAATTTTTTTTCCTGTATTAAAAATTCTAATCAATGCTCTTTAACATAATCTATGATGTGTTAACAACAAGAAAACTGGCCTGACCTGAGCTCTTAAGGAAAAAGTAAGGCTATGTGAAAATAATGTGTAGATTCCTGTTAGATTTATCATTAGATCACCACTGCGCAAGTGTTTTTAAGTTAACTTAATGTATATTCCATTGTGTGATTCCTTATGGTAAAATAACACCTAGTCCCTCCTTTCAAGAAGCTTAAAATCATTAAAACAATTTATAAGGCCAAAACTATTAAAAAGACACAAAAAAGGTAGGTGGAAAGAACGATATGATAATTCGATTCCTTCATGTAAATATTGACCTCTTGTGACACACTTTGGACTAGTCTAAATAAATTGCTAATGCCAAAGTAAATTACTTAAACCAAAATTAAAAAAGAAAAGCAAACATTGTTTTGAGGTCCTTTGTTTTTCTCTAGATTTATTTAAATATTTAGAGTATGGTGCCAGGTGCTAATAAAATCAAGTTTGAAACTCCAATCTTGCTTTGAGAAACCACTCATTTTGGCTACAGAAACATTACATAATAGTTGAAACGCAGCAGTAACCCCTGTGCTGGGACCACAGACGAGGGAACAAGGTGGTAAATTCACTGGCACAAGTGAAAAACAAAAAACAAAAACCCCTGTGCCCACAGTGTCTAACTAACATTGTATCAGCAATTGAAATAGCAGTAACAGCAGCACCAGACACTTATACAGTATTTTACACTCCTATTTGATGACTATACATCTTGCTTGTTTCCTTTCACTCTGAAAAGCATACTGGGTTGGACAATAAAAAAAAAATGGTCACTCAAATTCAAAGTGCTTTATATATAGTATTACACTTCATCCTTGAAACAACCCTATAGAGTGTATATTATTATCTTCCTTTACAGATGAGTGGTGTCACCTCTGCAGTCTTAGGAGAATATACACAATTACATTACTAGAAAGTCATAGTACAGTTCCATTATTTTGTCACATTGTTCACAGGCATATTTAAAACCATTGTTTCAAGTTTCTAATTAAACAGCATTTCTAATTAAACAACAACAACTAAACACTGTCAAAACCAACAAGCTCTATTAAATGAAATGTACAGCTACCCATTTGTCACCACCCCTTTCTCATCTCTCATCTGTTGCTCTGGCATATCAATATATCTACCTAATGTTGTCTGCACTGCAGAAAGGACTTCTGAAATGATTTCTACCAGGGTACTAACACCGTTTAGCACCCTTTAAATTAACACATGCAAAATACAAACTGTGAACATAGTTTAAATTAACAGTGACATTTAACTTGCTTTTTCATCTAGCCAAAATGCTGGGGTGGCAACAAGGAAAAAGAATGGCTTTGCCAATAATTGGCTAAGTAACAGTAAGTCACTTACTTCTCAAGGCCTACATTTTCCATCTATAAAATCATTGTTGGTAATAACATCTATAGTTGTTCAGTATCAATAGATAACAACATGGTGTCTCCTTCTACCTGCAGCAGGGCAGTTTCTCAAACTAACCAATGTGTCTTTGTGCCAGGGGCAGGAAATAGCAAACTTCTTTATCAAAAGCTCCCAGTTCAATCAGATATGCAGACCCACATGTAAGGTGTACATGAGGGCACAAAACTTAACCATTCACCTCAGAGTCAGATTTGTTAGAGGACATTGGCCCTCGTCTATGCTCCAGAGACAGGTACTGGTACTCCTCCAAGAACTTTTCAGAAGGATGACTAAAATATCAAAGTCACCCACTTCTCACAATCTTCTCCACTGCCATCACTTTAACCCAAGCCCACCTTGTTTCTCACTTGGAATACTTCCTGTTGACCTCTCTGCTGGCATACTTGCCTTCCTAGCATCCTTTTTCTACAAAACCCAGAAAGTTTTAAAAGATACATCAAATCACTAACTCTTCTGCTTAAACTCTTCCAGTCATTTTCAAGTACCTACAGAAGACAATTCAAAGTCCTCTCAATGGCCTGTGAAGGCCTTCCTGAGTTCTTGTTTATTTTTCTGACCTCCTTTTGTATCACATTCCTTCTGGCCTCCGCAGATCCAGCCCCATTGGCCCTTATCTTCCTGAAAGGGTGAAGAGCTTATTTCCACCTTAGGCTTTTGCACTAGTTGTTGCCTCTATCTGGAGTATTTTCCTGGGATCTTCACTTAGCTGGCCCCTGCAGGTGTCACTTTAAATGTCTGTTTTCAGAGCAGTCATACCTTGATCATCCTATTTTAAAACCTAGTTGTCAGTAGCCCTTCCCTATTATTCTCTCATATTCTATCTAGTTCATTCTCAGAACTCAATTAACTTCAGAAATTATGTCCTTTCTCAGAACTTATCTTATTTACTGATTGATCATACACAATTGGTTCTCTCTCCCAAGTAGAAGTCAGGCCTTCCTCTGTAGTTTTCTGCTGTACCCAGCATCTGGCATTGTGCCTAGAAGGTATGCAATAGGTGTTTGTTGGCCTATCACATGTATTACTCAATTTCGATTGTGTTTTACCAAAAGCTCAGTTGAGGAAAACCACATTTATAGAGAATTATCTGACAAAGTTGTAGTTCGCCCTTTCCTCTATGGTCTAGGTATTCTTAAAGCAAACAAGCAAAAACAATCAAGACCACCAGAGCCATTCACTTAAACCACACAGTCTATTGGTTGGCTTTAGAACGCTTTCTAAATCGATTTAGCTTTCTTTGACCTCATCAGTGATGTGCTAAGAAACAGCCCAATGATCCTCAGTACTGAAAAGAAGTTAAGGGTATGACACTGGCTTTTCTGTATAAGGACCTCCAAAATAAGCTTTTTCCCCAATGTTTAAATCAGAAAAAAACAGTTTACCCTGGCTTACTATTGTTGTCTTCTCTCATAATCACTAGCTCACTGAATGGACCAGCTCCTGCCTCTTGGTATGGACTGCTAGAACAAGAGCCACTTGCAGCTTTCTTAATAAATGTGCCAGACTTTATCCCTAGAAGTTTGAGGATCACCAGGCCTTTCAACTTTTGATTTTTTTTAGTTTCAGTGTTCTTTTTGCTGTTACCTCATTCGTTTATTTTGTTTACTCATTATGGTGAGATGCCTTAAAATATTTTCTAGAATAAACCAGGTAAGTAAATTAAGTATTAAGGGCTATAGCAGCAATATGCATAAAATAATGATTAATAGGTAAAAGGTCAACTGGTTCTAGGAAAGAGAAAAGGGGAGTAGATGAGGTAGATATCGAAGAATAAATAGGCTTCAACCAGGCAGAGAAGGGCAATCTGTGCAGATTCGAGAGAGGAAGAAGGAATGGGTAAAGATAGTCTATGGTGTTGGGAAAACTGGACACATACCGGCCAAAAAAAAAAAAAAGTGAAACTAGGCAACATTCTAAAACCATATAAAATAACAAACTCAAAATAGATTAAAGGCCTAAATGTAAGAAGAAAACATAGGCAGTAAACTCTCTGACATTGCTCT
Organism: Rousettus aegyptiacus; assembly: GCF_014176215.1. Taxonomy (NCBI): domain Eukaryota; kingdom Metazoa; phylum Chordata; class Mammalia; order Chiroptera; family Pteropodidae; genus Rousettus; species Rousettus aegyptiacus. The sequence goes on along the minus strand of NW_023416307.1, from coordinate 106,723,638 downwards.
TAGTAATATTTTTTCTCATATATCTCCTCAGACAAGGAAAACAAAAGAAAAAATAAATGGGACTACACCAAACTAAAGTTTTTGCATAGCAAAGGAAACTATCAACAAAATGAAAAGACAATCTATATTTAAAATTATCCAATGTGTCTTTCCCACCAGATTGTAACCTCAGATGGGCAAAAGATTTCTCCTGTTAGTTCAGGGTTGTAATCCTAAAGCCTAGCCCAGGTAGGATAAATACCTACTGAATAAATGAAACTGAGATGAAGCAAAGTTAAAATTTCCCATAAGTTCCCAGACCTTCAAGAGCCCCCACACTTCACTACTCTTTATCATATCCACGAATTTGGGCCTATTACTCTTCTTCCCCTTAATGCGGAAATCCTGTCTACTCCCAACTTTTCTGAAGTGGCCTCTATGTTTACTCGTCATTTCCTATTCAACTAGACTCGGCAAGCCTAGATCTCCCCTTCCCACATGTCAAAAGACTTCCTCCCTAACTGGATACCTTTTTAAGTTCTCCCTCCAGTTGCCCATCATTCTCAAGATATCGCCTTATTTTATTTCTGCTCTCAGTCCACAGACCACCCTCTGGACCCTGCCTCACATAGGTCCACCTTCCAAAACCCGCTCCCATTCTCCTCGCCCCAATTCCAGCTGACAAAGCACCTTCCTCAAGCCATACAGACACTCAAATGTTTTATGTCCTGATCTGCCCTAAGTGACTCCATCCCTATTCTGACTCGTTAGCTCATAAATCTCCCATGCACACTCCCTGACAGTCCCACAGGTACCAGGTCCACAACTACTTTTAAATATTGTACTCAGTTCCCTCTCCTCAGCCCCAATTCAGGGCTAGTTCCGGGCCTCAATGTGATCCACTCTGCTGTGTGGGGCCCTTCCCAATCTGTCCAGAGGACTCCTCCAGGTGTCACCCTCTGTACGCTGACACCGACACCTCTAGTGCACTAGTCCCGGAATGTCTGTCCTTCCTGGATTGGTCCGAAACCCTTGCTCCGTCCCCGGAGTTCCCACTCATTTCCAGCCCTCCACAGGCCCTCCAGGTCCCCGGATCCAGGGCCTCCACCACTTTCTCCCCTTCGCGGCTGCTCAGAGCCCACCACCCCCATCAAGTGCTCTTTCTCACCACATTCTCCAACAGCCCAGACCCCTTCCGGGTACCACCCGCCAGCACAGCGCTTCCAGCCTTCCCAGGCCCCTACTAGTGCTCTCAGCACCCCCCCTCCTCCGCCCCCCGCCGATCCTCCCAGCACTGCCTCCCAGGCCTGGCCCGGCCTCCGGGGAGTGAGAGGGGCTCCGAGGGGGACGAGAGGCCCCAGAGTGCGGCCGAAGGGCTCGTGGGAAGCGGCCGGGAAACCCCGGGGCTCCGAGGGGAATCTGATCAGGGAGGCCCAGGGGCTCCCGGAAGCGACCGTGGAGTGTGGGGGTCTTGGGGGAGGCTGGGGGTTTCTGAGGAACGCGCCGGGGTGGCGGCGAGCGGCCTCACCGTCAGTCACGGCTCCCATGGCGTGCGCGGCGGCAGCGGCGGCGCAAGCTGAGGCGGCGGTTGGCGGCGGCGGAGGTCAAACTCCCACAATGCAGCCGGGTAAACAGCCATGGAGGAGGAGGCGGCGGCGCCCGCGGCCGCCCGCTCCGACGCCTGAGCAGCGCCGCGCCGCCGCCGCCGCCGCCGCCGCCGCGGGACCCGCGCTCCCCGCGCTCCCCGCACTCCCCCGGGACGGCCGCGGCCGGCGCGTGTGGGAGCCAGGCCAGGCGGGCGGCGGCGGCCCCGGCTGCTGCCCCGGCTCCCGTCGCCCCCCTGTACCCCCGCCCAGCCCACGCCCAGAGGCCGCCCCGGAGGCCGCGGCCAGCCAGGTGAGCTCGCTCGGGCGCCGCCAGTGCGGCGGGGGCTGCCGGCTGTCTGGGGTCTGGGGTCCCCGCGCCTTCCCGGAGAAGGGGACCGCGGCTCATACTCCCTCGTCCCTACTGCTGCTACTGAGGGTGGGCTCGCCCCCCTGGGGGTGGGGAGGGCGGTAGAGGGCGCTTGGACTCTGCCAAGCCAGAGGACATGGGACTAGGGGCACCCATGGGACGCGGCGCGAGGGTCCCCACGAAGTTAGCGCCCACGCGCGCCGGGGCGGATCTCCAACGCGGGCACTTGCGCCGGGCGCGGCCGGCCATCAAAAAAGGCCCGGGGTTCCAGGTCGCTTGGTGCTGGCCTCGGCGGCCGTCCCTTCCCTCATTGGTACTGGCGAGTGCTGGGAAATGGGGAAAGAGAAACTTGGCGACCTCTGAGAAGAGTTCGCGGAGCGACGGAGTGCGCCGTACTCACTGCCCAAACAGGGCTCCGGAATCCCGTCGCTGATCGGGGAGAGGTGTTTTATTTATTTTTTGATTTTCAAAAAATGTCTCTGTGACTATCTTTATCTTAAGGGGAAGTTGAAAGCGAAAGGGGAGGGGGATGCTAAATGAGAAACGTCTATGTGTAGAATTAGACATTTCCGGAGCACACTACTGATTATATTGGCATCTCTTCCCAAAAGTCACTTTGATTCAACTTGGATTAGTTTCTCACAAATGGCAACCTTTAGGTGGTGAAAAGTGAGAAGCAAGCACCTATACAGCTGATTTGATCTCTGGTGGGATAAATTCAGTTAGCTACAAGCAACGTGTCTGAGTTTTGAACCCAAGTTTGATATTTTATTGAGCATAGAGTTATTTTCCAATGTTCCTGTCTCCCAAGTATCCTGCCTTTTCATATCCGAGAGGAAGCAATTATGTAGGATGGATCTAATTGTTTCAGTTTCCTTACTGAAGTTGGGTTCATTTTCCCTGTTTCAGTTCTTTCAAAGAGGAAGAGTTGTAAATGCAAATGTATGACAGTGAGTGTGTTTAACCTCTAACTAGAAACCAGTGTATGTAAAATTTTGTTCATGAAAATGAGGTCAAAACTTGAATAATGCTCTTCAACAGTGCTCTGAAGATTTAGCACCTTTGACTTTTGTCACAAAGGCAAAAAAAAAAAAAAAAAAGTTACTTTAGTGAAGCTTCTGAGGTATAACTTTCCCTTCCCCAGGGTGTGAAACTCCCCTGTCTTGAAATAATACTGGCCTAAACATTAGTTACCTGCCCATTTTCTTGGTTTTACAAGGAGAGAAGATACTCTAACCAAAAGAAGAATTGCTTTTAAGTACTACTACAAATTGTAAATTGAAAGTGTCAGTTGATTATCTGTGTATCCCAAGTGGCATTTTGGTGGAAATCATTGTTAAAAGGTATTTGTCAAGTGATGAAATGATGTTCTTAAGTTACTTGTTACTTGGGTCTTATCATCATGATACTGATTTTGCAACTACTTAGTGATTTAAAATAATCTTTAATGATGTTTACAGAAAAGTTTCACTCTCTTGTAACTTAAATTTTCATGAGTTATTCTATCTGTTATTCATAGATGGAATCTTGGCTGATTTTATAAGTTCATTTTTAACTTAGAACTTTGTTGGACAGTGCTAGAAATGTTCTAAAGTAATAAGACCAAGAGAGATTGGAAGGACTTTAAAGTTCGAGATGTAGCTGAAAGTAAACTTTTCTGAAAGTTCTTGACTCAAGTAGTGGGAAACACATCAAAATTTGAGCCTTTATGAACTTTTAAAAATCTGCTTTGTCGGCCACATAATTTAACTCGCAGTTGCATTGACACAGATCTATGTGTTGAACATTTAAGAATTATTTTAATGGACTTTTGTTCGTATCATACATAGTGAAAGAACATCTTTTAATAAATTTTAGATGTGGTCTCTTTTTCATGTAATCAATTATATATATAAACATGTTCATGAATGCTAAAGTAGGAAGGACTCAAGCTCTGACAGGCCATACTTATGTTTCTTTCTTTTCTAGGGAAATCTCTGTAGGCAGAAAGAAGTAGCAGATTTTAAGCCATAACAATCTGATTGGGACTTTGAACTTATATAACCTTACTTTTAGTGATTTACTCAAATCATTAGATTCTTGGTTTCTTTGAGACTATTGGAGTCTAGTTAAGGAAGTTTGTTTATTTAATTTTAGCTTTCTGAAGCTATAATAGGTGATGAGAGAACTAGCTATATGGTCTTTACCTTGAAGGATACTGGTCTTTACTGTGAATGATATAGGCATTTTTGTAGTGCCCTTTTAGAGAAAGGGACATCTTGTGGTCTGTGAACCTCTAAGGGTCCATGAATAGGCTTCAGGAGATTCCTGAACCTCTGTAGTTGTGACCAAAACTTTTTGTGTATGTGCATTTTTCTGGGGAGAGAGCCTATAGTTTTGTTATAAAAGAGGTCTAGGGCCCCCAAAAGTTAGAGATATATGTTTTTATTAAGTAAAATGGGAGTTAGAATAATTCTTAAGTGAAAAAATAGGAAAAGTAGATCTTTGTGTTTATACTTACCTTTTAAAGTTTTCCTTTGCCTAGTCATGTGGTCTCAGAGGTGCAAAAGCACTTCCATTTTGTTCCCACAGCAAAGTGTCACCTGTTAGGTGATAAACCATGCACCCACATAAAGGGCTTGACATGCTATCCTGAGTGCATTGTGGCCATTTTTAAATTATGTCTAAAAATTTAGAACAGATAGATTAATTGTCTATAAGCAGAGACTTGAGTCTGACAACTAGGCCCTTGGAGCAAATGATTCATTCTGGTCATTATTACTCTCTAGAAAATTTAAAATTTGACTGGGAGGTAATCATCCTAAGAAATGTCTTTGAGCCTTGGGTAGACAGTAAGGCATGATGGGAAAAACACAGTTTCTGAGTCAAAACAGGCTGATGTTCAAATCTGGGTTCTTTCATTTACTGTAGCTGCTTAAGTTTTCTGACCCTCAGGTTCCTCAGGTGGATAAAGCTTCCCTAGTAGAGATATTGGAAGACTGGCACGAAGTTTTCTGTATAGAACTCTGAGCCCTTTAGAAGGTAGATGTGGGTAACCACGGATAAACATCTGAACGAACATGTATAAACATGGTATATGATACCAATGCACGTATTTTCAAATAAACATATTGAAAATATTAACAAATTGAAACTTTTTTTTGAAATCAGTTTTTTAAAAAGTTAAATTTTAGTGGTCCTTTCATTGTAGACATTTGAGGGAAAGTTAAAGAAAAATGGTGGTACAGTTGGCAAAGCTGAGGACATGGAGGCTGGGTGGAAAGAAACAGTAGCCACCCACCAGCATCATAGGTCTCTCTTTGGGTAAGATTCCATTTAACGTATGTTCTTCACTTCAAATTTAAATGAAAAACTACACAGGTACTTTCTAGTCCGTCACCTCTAAACATGTTTGCTCACCCTGTCCTTTATGGGACCCTCACTGGTACCCCCAGGGATTTCATCAGTGGAAATTACACCTATAACTTTTGCAGTCTAATTTTGACATCTTTAAAAGGTCTCCACAAGTGGGTACCTGCATCAGTTTTTCTCAACAGAGAAAAGAGCATGAAAGAACTGAACTGTATATTCCTTTCTTTAAACATTGAAGGAAGAGAGGACATTATGAGTAAATATAAAGAGATATAGGAATAAAGTACTCATAAAGCTCATGGCCATAAAAATAAACTTGCTTCCACTGTTTCTGTGGTTTTTCTCTTTTCCTCTCATCTATTCATGGTGAGCATTCATGCCTTCTTTCAGGTGAGGTAGTGGTTATGAACACAAGCTTAGACTCTTGGGTATAGACAACCTGGATTTGACTTCAATTCTTGAGCTTTCTGGTTTTGTTCATCTTGAGCCAGTCAGCCTCATCTTTAGAAGGGGATAGCTAATACATTCTTTCCAAGAGAAACCTTTAACTTATACTTATTCCTGTATAAACCTTCTGGAACCATCCTACTTTCAACTCAGAAAAGTCTTTCATAGCTTTTCATCTGTAGGACCTATTAGACCTGTCCACTGGTCTTAACAATTGAGTTGCATTATCCATTAGGATGGCAGGCTATATCTAAATCCGAATATGTCAGGAGCCAAACCAACAAGAATGCACAGGTTTGGAGCTGTGATCCATTCAAAACGACATGATCTTACAGTCTAGGACAGAGGTCAACAAACTTTCTGTAAAGGGCAAAGTAATAAATATTCTCAACTTCGCCAGCCACCCAGGTTACTGTCGCATTTAACTCTACTAGTGTATCTCAAAAGCAGCTATAAACATAAGGGAATGGGCATGGCCGTGTTCCAGTAAAACTATATGGACACTAATGTTTGAATTTTGCGTAATTTTTATATGCCAAAAAATATGTTTTAATTTTTTTTCAGCCATTTAAAAATGTAAAAAGCCATTCTAGGCTCATGGCATGTACAGGCAGCAGCTGAATTTGACCCATAGGCCATAGTTTGCTGACCCTTTGCCTGGAAGAATGTTAAACCCATAAGGCCTATAGGTTTGTGGCACCACCAAGCAACGCCTCCCTCACCCTCCACCACACATACTGGCATTTGCCATCCTGAGTATTTCATATATAATCTAATGCCTCACCTGCCCCATTAGGATGAAACTCCAGTAGGTTAGTTGTTATTACAGTATGTGGCCTTCCCTTCTTTGCATTTTGCTATATCACTAATAAATTTTGTTTATTGATAAAAGCGTTCTCAACTTGTCCAGTTTTCTGTAGAGCTCGATGATTAAACCCTGTCCTCTGTGATGGCTTGTGGGAAATCAGTGCCTTTGGTGCTGTCTTATGCTTCAAGTTCTTTTATTCTCCCCTTGCTCTGGAGGGGAAGTAATTGATACTAAGCCCTCAGGTTGCTAACTAGACACTCTTACCTTAAGGAAATCTGTATCTAGCCTACTCCACCCCCTTTTTGTGTGATGTTTGGTTAAATAAAACACAAAGATTCCTCTTGTGCTCTAACCCTTGGAGATTAGCTCCAGGATTGGTGTGTACAGAACATGTAGATGTATATGCCTGTGTGTAATTTCATCCAGCCATCACTAAAACTCTTGAGGGCTGCTGCTTTTAGTTTCACCTTTTCTCTCTCTTGACCGTTCTCTCTTGGCAATTGTATGGGATGCAGATTCGGTGACCTGGAAATTGCTATAACTGGTTGGTATATTTTTTGCCTCCCTTCCTACCTTTTTAACATTCTCTTAATTACTTGTTTTGCAGGAAGTAAGTTCTTTTTGTATTTCAACTTTTCAAAACAACACATTATGGTGAAAATAAAAGCAGTAGAAGTTATTGGGTATGTTAGAATTCCCCCCTCCAAATGTAAAACTGATGTAATATCAGAAGAATAAATCAATATTTTAGATATTTTGGGATAAAAGTTTTTAAATTTTTTGCTATTTTATCCAGCTATTAGAAGTGTAAAATATGTTATTACTCTTAACATTTAAAGGTTTTCTTTTTTAAAAAACTAAATTTGGTACATATTTTCTGGATGACACTTTGGGGAATACAAATCCAGAGTCATAAAATGGCAAGCAAACATCTAGGAATTTATCTTAAAGAAACACTTGGTCAACTGTGTATAATTATGTGTACCAGACTGCTCACTGCCCCATTTTTTATAATAGAAAAACAGAAAGTAACCTAAATGTCTATGCATAAAGGATTAAGTTAATTCGGACCTATCCACACAGTGAAATACTGTGCAGTCTTTAAAAAGGATGATGCAGGTCAATATTTATTTATATGAAATATTTTTTAAAAACATGGTAGCATGTAAATATGTATAATGTGTGATTTTTAAGGTAGACAAAAGCCCTGTGTACAGAAACCTAAAAGAAGGTATCTGGGAAGATATACTATACCAAGTAATAGAAACTTGTTATTTCTAGGTAATAAGATTGTGGGTGATCTTTTTTAAAAGTGTTTTTCTCAAAAGTTTTTTTTTCATTTAGCACAAGCTTTTTTTATAATCAGGAAAAGTAATAAAGCTATTAAGAGTAAACATAGTGATTGAAAACATCTTCTATTTGTGGCTAATTGAGCCCTCATTCCTTGAGATGACTAATTCTCTTCACTGTTGTGTTATATTGAATGAGTGAAATGTGCTTTCTCATATCTTTAAGAATGTTTTCTATATTACTAATAATCCAAAAATATTTTCCAGACTCTTCCAACAGGCAAGAGAATATTCCATACAGGACTAAATAACAGTTTTCAAAATAAACTCAGTGAAAACACACACATGCAGACATTTACATTGATAAAGATGGTATGTTCTATCTCATTTCTTACTGTGAAGGATTTTTTTTCCCTTGTTGAAATTCTATCAAATCATAATAAATTCATATGTATGGAGGCACTATAGGGTAGTGTTTAAAAACACAAGCTCCTCCATTTACTGTCTGTGTTACTTTATCCAGTAAGGGCCTCAGTTTCTTCATCTATAAAATGTGTGTAACACCTTGCTAAGTTTTTGTAAAGATTAAATAGGAGCAAGTGCTTAGCAGTAACCGATATTAAACAGTAACTAAGGAGGAAGAAATGGGAGGGGTAAGGGCATATGATAATAATAATAACGATGATAGTGATAATATCCGTGATAATCATTGTAATATTAGCTGCTAATATTTTCCCCCTTCTAGTCATAGGTCTGCATAAGGGTGGAGCCTTTTTTCCACATTCACCAACCTGAACCCTCTAACCAGTCCAGGTACCTTGACCAAGACAGGCGTGTGGTCTAGTTTCACCCAGTCATGTTCCCTTTACCCCTTGGTATCTCCCTGTACACTAAAAAAAAGTTTCAGGGGCTGACAACTCACTGGCATAGAGTTGGTGCTTTACAAATATTTGTTGACTGGATGGTAAACTAAGCAGGCATTTCCTCTTGACAATTCTGTGGTAAATTTATAAAAGAAACTTTGGGTCATCTTTAAAGTATATGGAAGAAAATGTGAAACACAAAAACTGTTAAAGGGAGAATCTGCTTGATTCCTAGTTTTTGAATGAATCATAGCAATTTTGTTTCATTTTTCTTAGCCAGTTACCTTCAATTTCAGTTCAGCTGTGTTTGCACCTGCATTCTTGTCGTGTAACTATAATAATTTTAGAAAAAAATTCACTTTATTTTCACATAAGTTGTTTTGGCTTTAGTGTATGTTCTGCTCCCTGCCCAAAACTCCCCAGTTCTGACTGAGACAGAGCTCTGTGTTGTAATGGAATTGGAAACATTGACCTGGTCATGAAGAATGAGAAGTACATGCACATCTGGTGGTGACGTAGTTATTTGGCGACACTGGAGCTTTGAGTTTGTTCTTAGAATATTTTAGGATATGCATGAAATGAAAAAACGAAGAATTATGGTAATCCATGAAGCATATGTCTGTCCGTTATCTACTGTTGAAAAGCAACAACCCACTTCAAAACTTTGTGGCTTAAAGCAGAAACCATTCGTTCACAATTGAGGCAGGGCAGTTCTTTAGCTGGTCTTGCCTGACTTGAGGTCACTAATTTGGCTGTTGTCACTTGAAAGCTCCAGTTGGAGCTAGTCAGTCTAGGGACTTCTAGCTGGGACAGCTCATCTGAGCCCCACGTAATCACATCTTCCAGCAGCTGGACCAGATTTTCTCACATGGAGGTACCTTATTCCATTGGAGTGAGAGCAGCAAGATGTCTTGAGGCTTGGGCTTAGAAGTCAGACAGTGTCACTCTGTCATACTCTGTGGGCCAGGGCAAGCCACTAGACCAGTCCAGATTCAAGGAGTTGTAAATAGACACCACCTTTTGCTGGGAGATGTTGCCATGTATATCTCACAGGTCTTGCCTACAGGGATTGGGTGGAGTGGGGTTGGGGGATGGGGCATGGTTGAGGCCATCTTTGCAAACAGTATGCCCTTTGCTTCCTTGTATTAACCAAACTCTCTTTGTTTGCCATGACTGATAAACTCTCCGTGAGAGGCAGTGCTGAGTGCTTCCCTGTGTTCTCTCTTAGGATAATAGCTATATGAAGTAGGAACTATTGTCTTTCCCATTTTAAGAGTGTGATGGGTGGGCCTTAGGAATGTTAAATAACTTGCTCTAGATCTTTTACCTAGTTAGGGAAAGATTCTAAAAGTTAGGGAAATTTTATCCCTATACCAGTGCTTCTTAAACCCGCTGCTTAAGAAACCTGCATAGGGGAGAGAGAGTGAGAAGTAGGATGAAACATATCTTTTTTAAAAATTTCAAAAGAAAAATCCAATATCTTAATATTCGATATGAATGGAGTAGCATGGTGCATTCCTTCATTTTACTATCAAATGAACAAATTGCTTGCCAGTCAAATTTTAGCTCTCAAATCTTTGAGAAAATGGATTCTTCTAGACTCAAAATAATAGCTAATTAATTAAAGGTTTTGGTTGTAAGCAGTAGAAACTAAGTCTGAGGTTACTGGGAAAATGTGGTGTAGATCCCAGAATTGACAATAGAGCTGAATAACCAAGCCTCAGAATGAATCAGATCAAGAACAGCTTCAGGGATCCAGGCAGCAGGCCTCAATCGTCTTTTTAGGGTGCTGGACTGACTAACCACTGCAACCAATTGCTTTTGACCCCACTTTCTACTGAGAAAGTATCTCTCAGATCCAGCTTGGCCCCTAGCAGGTACCTTGGTTCCTACCTCACCCAGAAAGTACCTGCTAGGGGAGTTGTCATTGCTCAGCAAGGAGAGAGGATGTAGGGCTGGTAAAACCAACAGGTGTTCACTATCCGAACACTTGGGGGCTGTTATATGTGAGTTGATTTATGCATTACCTGTTTGCAACATCCTGATGATCCCTGGTTCACCCTTATCCCTCCTAACCCCACATGCCTCCAAGGGTTCTTACATCCCAGTTTGAGAAGCACTCTTGTGATTCTATACCATCTATTTCCGTGTCAGCTGATCAGTGCTTACCATTTTAAGTACAATATTATTCATTTTTACATGGTAATCTTTTCTAAAACATATACATTTGCCCAATTTTTAAAGAAAAACTTATGGACTATAATTTAACCCTGTTAAGAACATTTTTACCCAGTGCCTAGTGATCCCCTAGGACACAGTGAGATAAATATAGTTATTGGCCTCTGCTCTAAACTGCTCCAGACTGCCCTGTATTTGTTTTTCTTTCTTCTGCTGGTGTCTGGCTGCTTTCATTGCAGCTTTGCTAAAACTTTAAAATAAACATTTTAGGCCTACAGTTCATAGGCTAAAGGACCAACCAACATTTACATAGGCTTTATAGTGTAAGTTAAACCATGTTTCAAATAGTAATATGTTGTGCAAATCCAATGTGGTTTTATTCAGAGTATTTTCCCATATATACTCCTTTATTTGATACTCTAATCTTTTGAAGTCAGAGAAAAGCAGATTTTTCCCTCTTTTTCAGTTGAGCATATGATTTAGAAAAGGCAAACAATTTCCCCTGCAACATAGGACCTTTCACAGGGGAACCCAGGTGTTCTAACTACCCATGCCTTTGCTGAAGGTGGTTCTAGAAGAGTGGTTTGCCAACTACAGAAGCCCCTTTTCTATTTTCTAAAGGTTCCAGTCTGAATTGGAGGTGAATGAACCTGTGTTTGGCTTCTGCGAGTGTGGGGATGTTGGTGCGTAAGGGAGGTAGGTATCTAGTAGTCACCTTGGTCATTATCAGCTACTTTTGTTATTCTTGCTTTTGAGGCCCAGCATTTTTTCATTTCCCCATAGATACCTAGGTGAAGAGCAGATGTACCCCTACCTCTTCTTGCAATGATTAGCTGGTTTTGAAGTATTTCTTGTAGCCCTTCAGTCTAGCCTTTTTTACTTCCCCGTGGTGTAATTACCACCTGACTATGTAGTCACTTGTCCTCCCAGCCCCTGGACTCTTCTTTTAAAAGGTCTGCTCTGTTTTCTGCTGTTTAGGCCTACCACTACAAGAGATTTTGAGAGGCACACTTGACACTTTTGTTAATTAGGGTCTTCAGGCACTTTTCTGTTAACAATAGAGCTGTATGTTAGGCTCTTTTCCCACGCTTTTAAAGTTTCATTGTAGTCTGAACTATCAACATACTCATAGTGGTAATACGTAGTTCTCATTTGGCCACACCTTTTTAAAAATAGAAACATCCCAAGCTTTTCTCTAGCTTTTAGGACCCTGTCCTAGCATTTAACAGTAGTTTTTAAATTGTCTATTTCACTTTGTTTCAGGCACTGATTTCTGTCGATTCTAACCATGTTCTGTTAACGCTAGTCAAAAAATTCTCTTGTCTCTTGCACTTCTGGTTTGTCTCATGGTCTCATTTTTGCAGACATTTGAATGTTTAGAATCCTTGAACTTAATCCTGAAATGAATGCTAGCAAAATTCTACATTGCAAAATGCATGCTTTTCATTTCTTTATTTTTTATTATTGGCATCTTTAAATTTTAATGTACTGAACACAAAGGAATTTTAAGTGGTCTGGCACATAGCTCCTCTTAGATGCTCTAAGAGGAAATATTTAAGACCCATTCTCTATTCCCTCCACTCCTCACCCTATTTATTACCAATTCTGATAGTTATAACTATAAATCACTCCAAAATCAAAGTTAGAAAACAGACCATTTACCATTACATTAGGACAGTTTAAAAGGAATCACTTTGTTCAGATTTACTAGCTTCCTGAAGCTAGTAAAGATGTTTATGATTTCCAAGATTCTCTGTTAATATGTTTCAACACTGCAGGACAGTGAATAACACATGTTCAGCTATTATAAATTATGAAAAAGGTAGCTCCTAGAAAAGATAGTATTATAGTTTTCTGTTTAAAAGTATAAATAGTGCTAAACTGAAAATCAGTTGTCTTAGTAAACAGCAGTCATGAATTGGTAGTAGGCAGGTTTCTTAGTATACCTGTTGTTTTAGGTAACAGTCAGCAATGATTAGCTTTCTTTTCCATAGATCTAGTGTCAAGTATTAATCAGCTGTAGACCGGAAAGTTTTTATTGGCTAGCATTTGTAGTGGAAGAAACACCAGTCTTTTTTTTTTATCTGTAGTCTCTAAGCCATATAACTGCATATGATATCATCTGTATGGTGTTCTTACAAAGAGAAACAGTTCCGTTCCTTTTCATGTGTATTAGGAGTACTTCAAAGTATGAAAATAGTGAATTTTGGCCTCGAAGGGTCAAAGTAGTCTCAGTTAAGGTCCCGATGTGTACCAGAAAAAAATTTACAGATTTAATCCAATTTAACATTTTTGTTTTTCACATTTTGAATGGTTTCTTAATTTTTTTAAATGTTCATAAAAATGATTAGTGAAAATCTTAAAATACACAAAAGCTAAGAAATATAATTTAAGTTTTAAGTTTCAAGCATTACGTAAATTTTTATTCTTAAGGAAAACAAATTCCTGAATACTTACAGAGAATTTTTGTTTAATAATTTTTTCCCTGATTGTAAAAATCATAGATATTTGGAAAATCAGGAAAATTTCACAAATATACAGAAGGAAATAAAAGTTACTCGTATATCTACTACCCAGAGATACTACTTTTAACATTTGATGTATATCTACCCTGGTGCTTATAAGAGTTCCCCAACAAAATATCCTTTGAAACAAAAGCTTAGAACTAAAGGTAAAGATAAGAAACAGATATATAGTGCGAACCAAATTTTGTTAATCCCACTATCTCTCTCAGGTGTTGCCTTCAGGTTGAAGAAAGAGGCTTCCCCACCAGGGTTGAAGAAGAAAGCTGCCTTTCCCTTCAGCCAGCCACGGCTGAAGTGTAATAGAACATCTTTTCTGTAGACGCCGCCTGTCTGCCTGTGTCTCTCTCTATCTTAGCAACTCTTTCTGTCAGCTCTGAAGGCCTGCTGGTTACAGGCAGAGACATTTGGAGTTCTTATTGGAATAGCTTGTTTACATGAGCCACATCAGTTCTTACCAACTCCCTGGAAGAATTCTTTAAATCAGCTCTTATTCAGAAACGTAGTAACCTTCAGATTACTTGTACCAAGTGAAAGCAAGGTGGAGTGTTTAGAGATTCCCGGGTGATTTCCAATTAACATCTAACCTCAAATCTAGTTGCCTTGGTGAAAGAAAAATCCGAAGAAGGAGCTCAGAGCAGATTATGGTATAAGCATATGCCTGTCCTCTCCTGTGGAAAAGAAAAGTGCTAATCTGTTAAAGAGACAGGCAAGGCAGAGCAAAGCAGAATTTTCTCTTCCTGCTAATCTTTTACTGTAGTACAGAAGAAAGATTTATCCTGGGATGAAAGAGAAAGAAGGAAAGCTCATGAGCAGGTGGCTAGTAATACAAGATGGTTGGCTTTTTTTCTATGTGCCTTGGCTAGTTGTGAACAGATCCTTAGGTCTGAAAAACTAGCAAAGTGGTGACACACAAGGCAACTTCCTCAGGCATTGATACAACTTATTGGTATTCAGGGTAAAAATACAATGCTGACTTTGAGCCCTCAGCAAGAGGAAACCCAGGGAGAAGTAGGAGGAAGTGGCATCTCTTTGTAAATGTTTTATTCTTGACATGTAACTGACTCCTGCCTAGAGAATTTTTAAGTGTTGATTCTGCCAGCTGTCTTTCAGGAGCACCTCCTGTGTTCTCTTGCACTGACCAGTTTAAAAGGTGTCATTTCTGCCTGAGAACTGTAAGAGCTTACATGCAGTGCTTGGTGTGAAGGAATTGCTTTGGAAGATGAATAACCATTGTAATAACTGCTCACAAGCAAAGGCGAGAGATTGCTCGTTTTATAAGTCTATGGTTTGAATTCTTAGGTCTGGCAGGAAATAGAGTCCAAAGCAGATGGTTTAGTAGTCTTTAATGAAGGGATTATTTTCAGAGGAATAGGCAGAATTAAGGGTGAAATGGGGTTCCTGTCACCCAGAAACTAACAGCAATAGGAAGCTGTTATCACTGCTAGGTCCAAAGGAGCAAAGAGAAGAAATAGCATTCATTCCTGGAATCCAGGGAGAGAGCTGGAATCATAAAGGAGGGGTCAAATGACAGGAGCTACAGTCCTGGAGGAATTCAGCCACTGCCAGAAAAATGTAGCCCAGAACAGAGAGAGAATAAGGAAGCACTACTCCCCCTACTTTCTTTCCTCCCTCTTTGATCTCCCTCCACTGCCTTTCATTGGCTAAACCCACCTGTCTACATGAATTCAGTGATGCTACCCATAGAGGTCAGCCTTTGGGGGCACAAAGCAGTGTGGAAAATTGGTCTAGGGATGGAAAGGGGGAACAAAAAAAATTACTAGCATACCCCAGTAGCATGTTCATAATCCCATTTTTATCATTTTATCTCATCATTCTCCACTCCTGAAATCCCAAAATAAACCTTAAAGTATGTGAACTGTTGATATGACTCAATTCCATCTTTTAATGTAAGTAGTCTAAACAGTTACCCTACTCTTAGTAATTAAATATTCAATGAGAGAATCTGAACAATTCTCAGAAGTATTGGAAAATCACTGAAAGACTTTTTTGGGGGCATTTTGTTCATGGTTAAAATTAAGATTTAAAAAAATGCATGTGAACAATATAAGTTATTTTTCATAAAATATAAAAATTTTACTTTTAATCACACATTGGTGAAATGGATTTTTGTTAAAGTTAAGCTGCAAAAGAAAAGTACTTTTTAAAAAAGTCCTTATATATTATCCCTTCAGATCTATTTAACTAAGGTGAGATGAATTGGCAAAAAGATCCTTACTTGACCAATCTAAGAAGAGATTTTTAGTTATTAAAAGAGGGTCTGTTTCAAATCCATAGCTTTATTGAGCTTTTGGCTTTGAGAGATGGAAAAATGAGTAAGATACTTGCTCGACTTTTCAGAAACCTATGTCCAGTGAAAAGAGGTCCACACCCAACTATAATCAGCAGTAGGTACTTTAATAGAAGCATCAGCTGTGCGATTAAAAAGAAGTGGTTTAGTCTGTCTTTACCAGAGATTCTTTCATATGGTTCACACATTTATCAAAAGTCTATGCTTGCCATGTCCAGCGTTGGTAGAGTGACTTTGGTAGAGTGAGCCTTTTATTACTGTTTCAGCAAGGGCAGCCAATCTTTTGGTGCTTTTCCATTGCTTCACACGGAGATGACGTCTAAAACCCTTACCACATCTTTCAGCGGTCCTTTGATCAGGCCCCAACTACATCTCCAGCCTCTTTTGGCCTTTTAGTTCCTCAGACTTGGCATGCTTCCCCAGAGTCTTTCTCTTGAGATTCCCTTTGACTGCTGACACCCTCATCTCCAAACACCTCTTTTGTCTCCTGGTCCCAGTTTAAATGCCACCTCTTCACAGAAGCCTTCTCGACCTTCCTGACAAAATCTAGAGATCTTGTTAACTTGCTTTAAAACCCATATGGATTTGGGCACCCTGCTCTAGTCCAGGCACCTTTCAATTTATCTGTGTCTATCTTCCCTACCAGAATATAAGCCTTATGAGAACAGGGTATTTGCTTTTTTCTCAGCTATGCCCTCAGCACCAAGTATGGTGCTTAATAATGGTACTCAATAAAGAACTGTAGAAGGAAGGAAAAGAACTGATTTCAAGCCCTGACCCCTACCATTCACTCATTGGTTCTGTGACCTTTGGTATCTGGCCACTTGGAGTCTCAGTTTTTTATCCGTATAATGGAGGTAATAGTAATAATGGTACTTAGTAAGTTTCAGGCATTGTGCTTTATTTGTGTCATCTCTTCAATTCATCTTCATGGAAGTGAAATGACTTGCTTGCTTTACACAGTTTGTAAATAGAAAATAGGATTTAAATCCTGTTCTATTTAATTCCAAAAAAACCACCAGTTGTTCTTCTCCCGGCCTTTACGTGATTTTTTGTGAGGGTATAACCTGCAGGGGAGAAGATCTTTCCTATGGGGTATGAACAGCATTCATGCCAATGCTGAGAATGTTGACATTAAAGTAGGCTGGAGATCTCTTAAACCAGTTTGAGGGAATCATAGATTGTGGGATTAACTCCACTTAGATGAAAAGTTAGGTGATTTCTAACCTGAGTAATGAAGAAGCTAGCTAGGTCTAGAAGCAGCCTCTAGTGCAAATGTCCCAAAGTACGAACTGGGACCAGAGATAAAGAGCCTTGCAGTTGGGGCCAAGGAGCTGCTACTTTCTATAAAATGCTGCAGTGAGACCTTGATGGATTTTATTTATGGAAAATACTGTGAAAGCAGGAAGTCCCAATTTGGAGTCCCTTTTGGGGATAGAAATGTCCAAAGCCCTTCTCCCAGTTTGCATGTCTTGAGGAAAGGAAGCATTTTAGTTGATTGTTTCATTCCACTGTAGTACCCAGCGTAAGAGTGCTTAGGAATCAGGATGTTTACATTCAGTTGTTTGGTATAATTCTGTTGTTGTTTGTTCTTGTTTTTCTGTAAGGGTAGATTGCCTATCCCAAATGGGTGGCAACCTTGCAGTTACTTCACCTCTTTGGCCTCAGTTTCTCATTAGGAAATTAGGGATAATTAAAATATCTACCTCAAGGCATGTTGTGCAACATCCATACATTACCAGGCACAAAATAAGCTTTCCAGCAATGTTAGCTGTATTGTTAATATGTCCTATCCATTCTGGCCTGTGTGTCTTGAATGAACGTGCATCGTTTATTTAGCAAAGACAGGTTGACTGGGACATAGGAACTGACATATTTTTAATTATCATGATTTTAGAGTTTACAAAAATAGTAAAATTAGAAATGAAAAAAAAAAAAAAGGCAATGAAACACCTTAGCGGGGGGAGTCCTGGTGTTTCCTAGATGTGTTTATGATGAAATTTAAAATGTGAACATGAACTAATACTTATAGAACTATCGTGCGTGCTAGGACCAAATTTTCCATGCATTCTTCCTGAGAAGTAAGTTTGATTATATCTGTTTTACAGATAAGGAAGTTATGATTTGTTCTTTCTAAGACGTTATTAGACAACTATAAAGGTAGACATTAAACCATGTGCTTCTCCAAACCATTTTGTGTCCTTCGCATTTTCAAGGCTTGACTTATCTTCCATCAACTTAAGCATCTCTGCCAGGAGGGAAAAATAGAAACAGCACTCTGAATTTTTTTCTAATTTATTAGATTAATTGGAAGCACTAGGATAGTGTGCTGTCTTGTACATAGTAGAGGCTCATGAAATGTTGGTTGTATTAATCAGATTGAAGGGGAAAAAAAAAGAAGACAGAAAAGCAGTATTAGGTGCTGGCCTTGGCCTACTTTCTATTAAATAAAAAAGTCTGAGGTTACTAAAGATTTTATAAGCATATCCTGTGTGTGTTGCAGGGCATTAACTCCAACTTGTGTGATTTTGTTACCTGCAGAAATCTGTTTGCTTCCCACTAGGTACCCCTACTCCCAAGAAGCTCCTGGCTATGTCCTTATGTTGTGCTAATTAGTTGAGTCTCTATGGGAAAAAATTGCGTTAACATTAAAATATACAAACCATAACTAGGAAAGTGTAGCTGCTACTATAAGTCATCACTTGTATTTCAAAGCCAGTGAATTGATATTTTTTTCTTTAGTTCATGTAATTAAGAGCTGACATAAAGGAAATAACATTTAATGGTAATTGGGGAAAGTAGGAAACGTTATTGTATAGAACAGCAACCATACTGCATTTAATTTTAGATTTCTCCTTTACCCTATAGACAGAAAAAAAATTTTATTTTTATTTTTTCTGGAGGAACTTCATTATGATAATTTATTGGCCAGTCAAATGTTAGTTTGATTACTGAGCATTCTGTTCATGATTTATCATGCCACAGAATAAAGATACTTATAGAAATAATTGTGAAATAAATATAGATAAAATATACAAGATACATGTAATATGTAATAAAATACTAAAATAAATATGAACATATATAAGTAATATGTATTGTAAGTATAATAAAATAATAATGAAAAACAAGTATTCATGAGTCAATACTGATATAAATAAATCATCGAATAAGTAAGCCAATGGGAGAGAATACATAAACCTTCCATGTAGAACAATTCCAATAATTTATGTTGATCATCCCCTGAAAGGAGATGAAACATAACTGCTCATCCCTTAAATGCAGACTGTGCATAATAACTTCCTTTCAAAGAGTACAGTATGGAAAGGGCAAAAAATAATAACTTTACAGTGGAGAATCCTTACAGTACCTCAGCCAGATGATCAAGTTAGCATGAACAGTGAGTGGTAGGATGTGCCCTTGATATGATGTAATGAGAATGGCTCTTTACCTCTGTGGTCTTCCTCCCCAAATCTCATAACCTGATTATAATGGTGAGAAAAACATTGGACAAAAAATTGACGACTTTCTGCAAAATACCTAACTAGTACTCCTCAAAACTGTTGTCAAGGTCATCGAAAAAGGACAGTCTTAGAAACTGTCACAGTCTAGAGGAGGAATGAGGAGACATGACAACTAAATATAATGTCCTGGATAGGATCCTGAAACAGAAAAAGGGCAACAGGCAAAAACTAAGGAAAATCGAATGAAGTATGGACTTCAGTAAATAATAATGTGTCATTATTGGTTCATTAGTTATGACAAATATTGCATACTAATATAAGAAGTTAATGATAGGGAAAACCAAGTGTAGGGTATATAGGTACTCTGTATAATCTTCTCTGTAAATGTAAAACCATTCTAAAATTAAAAGTTTATTTAAAAAAAGACTATGGCAAAGACAAGCCTATAGTTTAAGTTTAATTTTAATCATGTTGGGGGCCTGAAGTAAATAAAACATCCTTGGTGTTCTGAACTGATTATAGTATAAAAGTGGGGCAACTCTTCTTTGCTGTTGTCTTGTAAAGCCATGACAGTTTCTTTGCAGAATCAGAGAATGCAGTATTTCTAAATGTTCTCCTATGGAATTTCCTGCTGGCATGACTTTTTCCCCTCTTTGCTTCTACCCAGTAGCAGTCCCTTGAGTGGCATTTGCTGTCCTAGTTAATCAGAGGGTAGGATAAATGAAAAACTCTCCTCTTCCCCCTCCTATGAAGTTTCAATGGGCACTGGAAATGTAGGTCAAATTGCATCACTGCAGAAAGGAGCGAACAGGAAGGTATTTATGAAGTGCTGCCAACCTCTCTTTAGATTCCGAGTCATTATGAACCAGTGTTGAGCCAGGGTGTGAGATACAGGGAATCAGGGAGTCATGTTTTTGATGTAGTCTCAGAATGTTTATGTATTCATCAGTGATAAAAATCTCTGTCTAAAGCCCTAGTGAAAATAACTTACACTGGCTTTGTTTAATTTGCATCCTCTGGCTTTTGGAATTCTTTTTTGTCTCCTATTTATTATTGATATAGTGCAGCAGTTTATAGTAATTTAGCCAGAGAGATATTTGAATAGTAGAAACTATTGCCATGTGTACATTAAAAACAAACAAAAAACTCCTTTTTGGTAATCATATAAGTCTAATCATGTATTTTGCAAATTATATGTAATCATATGCTTGATGGGATCTTGATTAGCATATAGAAATCATAAAATGTTTATTTTTAAATTATATTTAAAATATGTTGTGCCATGGTTCTCTATCTTTTAATGGCAAAATCTTACAGATTTTAGGATGTAAGAAGTCTCTGAATACATGTTTTTATTTTTACATATTGTATGCTCCCTACCCTTTATGAGACATCTAGGCATTGGCTGCTAAAGTGGTCCATGTTGCTAACATTATCATGAACAGAAAGCATCCTGACAGCAAAACCTACTGTGATCTACTCCATTTCCACTCTCTGCTTGCCTCTGTCAAGATAATCGGTAGTTAATCTGTATACAAAATGGGAAGTCATGTTAAATATATTTGCAAAGTTTTGAGTATTATTTAATCTTACAGATTGAATCCATTCTGTGAAATGTATTTATAATCCAATATACTTTTAGCTAATTTTAATTTTAATTTTGAAATAATTTTAGATGCACAGGAAGTTGTTGGTTACTCTTCAAGTTTTTCCCATTGGTTACATCTTACTTAACTATAGTACATTATCAAAACCAGGAAGTTGACATTGGCATAAAGTATGTAGTTCTGTGTCATTTTATCTCATGTGTAGATTTGTGTAACCACTACCATGATCAAGATACAGAATTATTTCATCACTACAAAAATCTCCCCTGTGCTACCTTTTGATAGTCACAGTCATTCCTATTATCCTCCCAGTCCCTACCGCCTGACAACTGCTAATCTGTTCTCCCACTCTATCATTTTGAAATTTTGGGAATGTTCTGTAAATGTGATTTCTTGAGGTTGGCTCTTTTCACTCAGCATTTTAAAAAGAACGGTATTTTTAAAAGAATATTTATGTTAAACATTGTAAAAGAATTTATTTTTAAAAGAAATTGTTGTCCAGGGTTTGATTCACTAATTTTCAAACCTGAATTTTTCTACCTTGGCTGTTCTATAGTCTGTGTTATATTTGAATAGTGGCTAAAGTTGTATGTGCTGTTGTGATATCTGATTATAGCATTAACCTTATTGCCTACTGTTAAGGACAGTACCATGAAGTTAAAGGGAAAATTGCTCTGGGAAAAAACCATTCCATCAACAAAGTAGGTATTATAATTGATTATTGAGACTGAGTAAGATATCTAAGTATATACTTCAAGTAAAGTAATTGACCCATATTCATGTTCCATTTCATCTCAAAAGAACTCTTCAAAGAAGAGAGACTTTTTGGAACATGATATTTAAATGAACAGTGGTTGAAATATTTACATTAATTAGTTAATGTAATGATCATGTCACAGGATTGCTCTATGTGGTTAGTGTGAAATGTCCCCATATGAAAGCCAGTGTCTGCAATCGTGTTAATCAGATTTTTTTTTTTTTAATGTCTTGAGTAGGAAATGGAGCCCTGTGGGTAGATGAGGGCTGAGAACAAATAGCCTCAGAAGGAACAATTCTTCTTTAGATGCCAGTGTATTGTTTTCTAACAAAGTATAAAAAACATTCTAGGAGCAGTAGGAGGGCATGTTATTGTTTGGCTACAAATAATAGCTCTAGAGGATCCCATGTGGCCAGACCTAGAGGAAGTAAAGGTGAGTCCCAAGGCACCATTTTGCAGCTCACTAGCAGAGGGTGTGAGCATTGGCTTCTCTGCTTGCCCAGAATTCGTATTCCTGAAGGTTGTGTCAGGACAGATTTTTATGAATGGGATAATCGTATAACTGTGTAACTGGCAATCGATCTTCATTTAGCTCTGGCTTCTAACGTTTTAGATGGCTTTCCTCCCAGACTGGAAAATATTCTTTGTAATTAAAATCAACCTCTACTCACAGGCTTAACATTTTTTCTAATCATCTTTGTTTTCATCAAGCAGCATAAGATTATACTTGAAGTAGCTATTGGGATGGAGAAGAAGGGAAATGATCATTTATCAATCACCGAATGTATGTTAGACACTGTACTAAGTGTTTATGTACATTCACAAATGTAATTGCAGTATTGAAAAAATGCACTAATGATACTTGTTAAGTCATGAATCAGAGATAAACAGCATACTAAGTAACTCTTCATAGCAAATCAGCCAATTTTCTTGGCTAGGTTTATTTAACAAGTCTGTTGCCCAAAACACAATACTCTGTGTGTGTGTGTGTCTATGCAATTTATATATGTAGATAATTTAAAGAATACATATCTGTTAATTAATTTGTATATTCATGAAGCAGTGTGTAGTGTGGAATATAGAGATATAAGACCTGCCCTTCTTAGCAGCTTTCCATCTAGATGAGGAAAACAAGTTATAAGTACCAGGAAAATCAACTAAACTATAGGAGTGAAAACTGCTTAACCTGTCAATGCGACATGTATAATAAGGCAATCCTTAACTAATTACCAAATAAATCTTTCAGATTGTAAATGCTGTAAATGTTCAAAGGAGGAAAAGATTTTTCATCTCTGACCCTTGATTTTATCACCTGTAAAATGCAGATAATGCCTACCTCGGTGAGATATGAATAAAATATGTATCTAAAAGACTTAGTATAATGCCTATTAATTAGTACATCTTCAATAAATTATAGCTGTACTGTTGATAAAGAAAATTCTGATAACAAGGACAACAATAGTACTGTACTGCAGTAGGCAGATTGTTATCACTACCCAAAACTTCAGTAGCTTAACACAATCCATGTTTCTCACTCAAGTCATAGCTCAGTATGGGTTGGCAAGGAGACTCTTGCTTCACACAATCATTCAGGGGTGAAATTTTGTGGCTCTACCCACCTGTATGTGCTTGAAGCCCTTCATTTGACCAGCAGAAAGACTGAGGATGAAGACAAGGAGACTTGTATGAGCCAAACCTAGAACTAGCACACAACCTTTCTGTTCATATTTTAGGACTCAATCATATAATTATACCTTGCTGTTGTGAATACTAGAAATTTTAGTCTCATTGTTTGCTCACGAAGATGAGAATATGGATCTAGGTGAGCATGGGCAGTCTTTCACAAGGCTTAATAGAAGGGATCTTTTGAAGAAGAGGAATGTGTAATAGGTTGCTCAGCCTGCCTTTAAGTGGCATTATTTAAAGAGAAAAGCAGAATTTAAAGAGAAAAACCTGCAAGCGTTATTAATCAAATTACACATTTATCCCACTAGCCACTGCCTTTACTATAAGCCATTTGGTAGTGACCTTGGGCAAGCCATTTAATTACTATAGGCCTTATTTAAATAAGACAGTACATGTAAAGTACTTAACACATGGTCTGGCCCAAAGTAAACACTCAGTAAAAGTTTTTATTATTATTGATAGTATTAATAAGTATGGCCCCAGAGATAAATGCTTACTAGTTCATTTATTTGACATCTTTCCTAAAGGACCTTGTTAGACTCTCAAAGAATGACCTAATTGAGGATATTTATATGAATTTTAGAGTTCTATAACCTCAGACTAGTAATAGGAGATTAGTATTCCCCTGGCACAATACTGAGGGAGAAGCCCTCTCTGATCCCTCAGACTCCACTCCCCTCAGTTAACTCCATAGACCTGATTCCCCTAATAAGAGGACAACTAGACTAATACTTCTCATCCCTCCTACCCTTCCTCAGTATTGTGTTCTATAGGTTAGTTAGGCTGGGAAGAGCAAGAGTAGAAGCCAGAATAGCTACTTACTGCTCAGGCCCAATTGCAAGTCCTTAGTGAGGCAGGAACATCCCATCCCAGGCACCCAACCTGAGTGAATGGGTGACTGTCAGAGCCTGTGGTCCATTTAATCCAATTCTTTTAGGCAGGCATTTATTAACACTTATTAATGTCGGGCCCTGGATACAAGGATAACATTGTAGAACAGACAGTGCCTATAAGAAGCGCATTTAGAGAGGTAGGTGTGTTGACCTGAAGAGGTTTCACGTGAGCTAGGTTTTCAAGGCTAGATGTGAGTTACTCAGAAGGTAGGAAAAAGAGATCAAGGTGGTGGAAACAGCAGGTGCGAAGGAATTGCTGTGGTGGGTGGCAAAAGAAGGAATGATTTTAAGCTCAGCTCTAGTATTAACTGCCTCACTTCTTCTACCCCTTATTGGCTTCATCTCATAGGTCTCAGTTTTTTCTCTGTGAAAGTTCCTATATCATAGATATGGGAGGATTAAGTGAGATGATACATGTGTTAATACTGAGCTTACTATTTGTTAATACCAGGCACATGGTAAGTGCTTAGTAAATATTAGCTGCTACTATTACTGTTACTGTTATGTGCTATTGTAACAAATTGGAGAACTAGAATTTTATTATATTTTTGGTTCTCTCTTAGGCGAATGGTGAAATAGTGTACTGTAGTCACAATTGTTGGGAAAATGGCTTGCTGACCTCTCAGCTAAAAGAAGAGGGGGCCCAGTTAACTTTAGTGAAACCTCGGAGAGAGGGGGCTTGACATGAGAGAGCTGTGCGACCTGAAACTGCCAAGGGAACTCAGGATTGCTGTGTTGAACACTTTCGAGAGAGGAGAGGAGTGAGCGTGTGTGGATATGTAGAAACTGTCAGAAAATGGAGGCTCCTTTAACAGTGTTAAGACCCTATTTATATGAGGAGTTCAGGAAGGGTTAGAAGAGCCCAAAGACTGACTACAGAGACTAAAATATATCCCTGAAACCTAGGCCAGAGGTGTTGGAGTCCTTCTAGTAAGTGATTTTATCTCCCTCTTTACCAGTTATGTTTGCAAACTCTTTTTTGATGTTCAATGGAGTGACCCTGAAAGCAGTCCCTGTAGCATAGATGCAAAATCTCCAGCTGATTTTTGAAGAGGGGGATGTGGGGGGATACTCAGTAGCACGATTGAAAAGACAGGTGTGGAGTGTAGAGGTTCATTCTGAAATTTGCTTTGCCAGGGAGAAAACCTGTGAGGATAAAAGCAAGATGAAACTTGGGTAGGAGGATAGTGAGCGAACTAGGAACCATGTTAATTCATATCTCTGTAGAATATGCCTACAGCTGACTTGTAACCTGCTTTAAAAATTTTTGGTTTGTGGTTCTTCATTTGGGAGAAGAATCTTAGGAAAACGACATAGGCATAGGGTCACAAGCTTGGCTGCCTACAGGAGACAGGTGTGGAAAGAAAATAAATGGTGAAGATAGGTGGGTATTTTAGAAAGTACATGTCCAGTGACAAGAGGCAGCCTAGGACACAGCATCAGCTAGTTATCCCCATGCAGGAGAGCTGGCCTTAGTAGCCAGATTTTTGGACATTCCAAGAAAAAATGGGAATATGGAATTTTATGCAAATCTTTCCACCTTCTAAATATTAGCCAAAAATTCCTTACCTCTCTCTCCCCCCATAAGGTCATCAAACAAACAGACAAAAAAGTTAACTATTTTAGGCCTCTGAACTTTGTCTTCTGTAAGGGTCAAAGAGTAGAAAGAAAAATGCATAACGTGAGAGTTAGGCAGTTCAGCTGAATACACTGCTAATTGTAGTACCAGGCACAGTACCTGGCTTGGAGCACATGCTTAACACGTTTTTATTGAATAAGTAAACCACCCTGAGTAAAACATTTATTGGTTTTCAGTTTTTTCATGTATAGAATGGAGAGATAGGTGTTAGTCTTTCCTCAGCTCTGACTTAACAGATAGAATCAAGTCAAAACTTGTGTTGTCCTCCTTGTAGGGCCCACCTCTCTGGACTTCTCTTTTCCTTTTCATGCCTCTGCAATGCCAGTCTCACATTAAAGCATCCTGGTTTGCCTAGAATTTAAGAAGGCTTAAGAAATAAACAAGACCGACTCTGTTTAGCCTATATTTTTTCTTTATCATGGTAGGTAGGTTTTTGCTTAATTTTAACAGACTGTTGTATAACGAGTGTCCCAGATTATTCCTTAAATTTCAACAAGGCTCTCAGAGTCTTAAAAGGACATACAGATGTTATTCCTTGAAAATAAGTCATTTTCTCTATAAAAGTTGATATAATAATACCCATGTAACAGTATGGGCTTTTCTTTGTTTAAAGCTAATGAAAGGATTTTTCAGAACCCTTGGACATTTCTCAGGATCTCCTTTTATAACAAATTCTAGTGATTTCTGCCCTTTTATTTTTTAATACAGAAGTTTTAATTGTCTAGAACAAGATCGTCTTTTGTTGCAGTTATCAGAAATTAATTCAAAAAGACTTAAGCTCAGAAGAGGAAAGCCATTTTCTCTACAGGTCCAGGGGATTCTTGGCACCGTAGGGAAGGGAGTGCTTTGGGCCTCTGGGGGACTATACTTGGGTCAGGAAAGACCTAGAAACCCTGGGCAGAAACTGTTTCCCTTTCTTTCCTCTGGGGCTAGGTGGCCTGTTGGGTCCAGTTCACTCTCAGCAGCATATTTATTCTTCTCTCTTTGCTGACTAGCTTTTTCCTATAGACCGAGAGTACCACAGGGATAGCTGGCAGCCTAGACCAGAGTAGACCCTTTTCATTCAAATTTTTATTTCCAAGGAGAACAAATTGAATCTCAGTTTGGGCCATGTGTTCAGCTTTGGGAGGAGTTTGGTGTTGCATAGTACAAAAATAGGACTTGACATGGGCTTCAGAATTACATAGCGCTGAGAAAAAACGGGTCACCATGGTCTAGGCAGCAACTCTAAAAGAAAGACTTCTTGTACAATTTTGTCCCTCTCCTCCCCAAGAAAAAAGAGAGCAAGTAAATTAAATATATTCTATTCAGGACTTTGGAGAACACTCAAGTTATATCTTTTCTATCTTCTTGTTTCCTTCTCTCCCATCGTCATTTAAAAAAAAAAATCTTTTTAAAAAAATTATCCTTGTTGAATGCGTGTTACACAGTAGGTGGTGAATGAATAAAAGCTATCAAGTTTTATGTTTCTATTCTTAGAAAATGTTCCCCAGTCCACCTTTTAAACTATTTTTCTTTGTAAAACAAAATTAAGTAACTTAATTTCCAGTTTGGTGTACTGGAAATGGAATTAAATAGCATCAAAGGCCTCCAGTCTAGTTCCAATTTCAAACTATTTATTTTCCTGGTAATCTTGAGCAAATTATGACCTCAGTCTGTTTTCTCACTAGTAGAATGAAGGTCATAATAACAGCTCTTTTAAGCAGTGTCATTGTGAAAATGAAATGAGAGAATATATACAAACACATGGTAGGTTTTTTTTTTCCCCCCTATGAGAGATTTGTAACTGTTCTAAGAAGTTATTACTTTTAAATGCGTATTTTTAGTAACTACACTCTCATTTTCTTCTAAGAATCGGGTTTCCCTTAATGCATTTTTAAGGTATGTGGGCTGGAAAATGGTGAGTACTTTTAATGACAAATACTACTTTGGGTACAATTTCATAGCACCCAAAATCTAACAACTTCCTTGGATACTTTGGAGATATAGCTGGAGCGTCCGGATGGAAAATTGAAAAATAGCTTGACCTAGTGAAATAAGATCAAGCAGAGTTTAATCTGATGCCAGTTTTGTTCCGCCTCCACTTCACGTATATAGTGAAGGAATCACCGTCAGCAAGGTGAATGGTTATCTCTAACATAACATCTTTATTGGCTATCTCTATCCTGGTAATTTGTAGCTTCCTTTGAGTGATTTTGCAAAGTTGTTAACTATTAAGGTTGCAAAGAAATCAATTTTGGCTCAGGACAAACATGTTAAGCAAGAGAGTGGCTTTTATTGGAAAGAAGGCAGAAAAGGAACACTAAAAGGGAAATCAGAAAAAATTTAAAAGGAGTTAGAAATTTAGGGAAGAGAAACATCTGGTTTATAAAGATTGTAGGAATGATTACTGAACGATTACATTATTGAATAACATTTTGTGGATGAATAAAGCAAACTGTCTAGAAAAGGGAGAGAGGAAGGATGTGATCTAGGAATAACTTAAAAGGCCAATAAAGATAACTGTGAATAAATGTTCAAAACATGGCATAGAATTTCAGCTACTGACTTTCTGAGATGCTTTATTAGTATCTCAAACCATAAAAATATTTGACTTACCATCTTCGAGTACATGAAAATAAATAAAAATTGATCAAAGCAATATTCCTGTTACCTTACCTTGGTGTATACCTATAATCCAATGAGGATTATAGGAAGAGAAGTGTATTACGAGTGAATTTTTCATATGAAATCAGCCTGTCTTGTGCTTTGCTTTATACTTTAAAAGCATCTGCTCCAAAGCTGTGTAATCGTCCATATTTGCTGCTTTCTCTACTGCTGCAAGTCACACTTGAAAGCCAGTTAAATTTCTAGCTCTGGTTTGTTAATCTCTAGTCCCTAGGCTCCGTAACTCAGTGCTCCTCCCCAGATTCATTTGAATAGTAGCCACATTACACTTGAAAAATATATGTACACATGTGCACAGAAATATATAGTTAATGGAACACAATTGCCTTGTGGTTTTTAGGAAGATGGTTTAATTGAGTTTTTATTTCTTGTTTATAGTATTATGAGTTGCTTTTATAAACTGTTGGATGATAAAGGACAGGGTGAACTCTCCAAATAATAATCTTATTCAGTGTGTATTTATGTGTTTTTAAATCTGTGATGCTAATAGGTTTCATAGGAACTGGCTTTCTGAATAGCCATTTAAAAAATTAAGTGAAAACTCATTAGTGGCATTATGCATAATGGCTTTAAGCCCCAGGAGCCTGATTCTGTGTACATATTGAATAGTCATTTGTTCTTAGTTTATGGTAAATATAGACGATTAAGTTCATTTAAAAAAAAGAAACTGCATTGTATTTATTGTAAAGTTGGTAATGCCTCAGATTTTAACACTTTGACATTTCAAGGCACATATAATTTTGAAATATTAGTTAACTAATGAGAGTGTAGATTTCCTATTAGCTTTACCCATTGTTTCATCCCTTTGCCCCTTTTCTCTCTTTGTAGATCTGAACAGAATTAAAAAGAAAGAGCTTCCACAGTCATAGTAGATGAAGATCCTCTGGTAAATCGATCAGGATTATTGGCCTGCCCTCCAAAGTAAAGGTAACTGGCTGTTCCAACAGTTGAATAAATATGATGCTTCTGATTATAATAGAGTAAGTTGTACCAAAGGGTGATAGTTTTTAAATTTAAGGTATCTGAGTAAGGTTTCAGATTTTAAGCATAACTCTGAATGTGATCTTACTAATATGAAATGACAGCGAATTTAAGAGTTCAGTATTATTAGGTTTTATAAAAACAAAAACTGCTAAATACTCCTTGCACAATTCATTATAATTACAGGAAGACTTTGGAGATAGGACCCCTTCTCTCCCCCCAAAAAATTTGTATTCATTTTTTCTGAGGAAGTTGTCCAAAGATATGTTCTTGTGTTTCTCTCTAGCTCCACTTTCCTCGGCTCCTGTTTTTTTTCTCTCCACAAGCAATGTAAACCAGGCTACTCAGGGCTGGGAAGATCCTAAGCAAATTGTAAAACAGGCAAGAATTCTTCAGGCACACTTTCTGTGCCCAGTGCCTTTGCTCAACCGCCAGATGGCTCTGTGCTCATAAGCCATCCCAGATCATTATAAAACTAGCAGCCACCAATAATGGAGTTCCTCACTACATGTTTGCCATTGTGCATTTACTATTTGGGGAGGAGGGATGGTGAGTTTCACATAATGTGAGAAAGAGGAAAAAGTCCTGGAGGAATTTTTATTTAAAAAAAGATTTATCCTCTTATTTATTCCTAAAAGCAATGAGGAGTTTATAAGTTAACATGCAGTTTAAGGTGAGTCATTGAAGGATAAAACTAAACAGAATCCAAACAAGAAAGACCAGAGGAGTTTCAGCCTCCGAAATTGATCAATTTATATATTTAGGCAACAAATGCAATGCCTCAGTCAGGTTTTAGACAACTGTAGCAAAGATGGAAGCATTTTGGACTTTAATCAGCAAAGATAATATTTTTGCCCTTACCGAAAAGAAACAGGAGCTCCAGAAAGGATGTGCAGTTCTTTTTAGGTGTTTATAAGAACACAGAACTGGGAAGCTCTAAAGTCTCCACCCTCAAAATAGGCCCTTAAAATTTTGGCCTAAAGCCAATAGGGCAGCAATGTAGAGGTATCCTTTAGTGATCATCAAAGTCATCACGAAGGATGGCATTCATTGTGGAATGTCTGGAGAGTGCCAGAGAAGACAGAAGCAGAGCTTTTCTAGATAGTGGTCAGCAACTGCCAGTGGTGAGATTTGAGGGGGAAGATATGAAGGAAACATTTAACAGAAATGCCAAAAGCACTTCAGTCTAAAACTGTTTATTGAGCTTCTACTCTGTACAAAGAGATTGTCCTTGAGGAGGAAAAGAGAAGAGTAGTAGGTGACTACAATTAAGATATCCTCTGATGAAAAGATTAATGTGATACCAAGAAGTCAAAGACAAGGGAAAGGGGAAAAAGAAGTGTCACAAACTCAATTCTGCAGGGACCAGATAGGTAGAGGAATGAAATGGGCCTGGTAGAACTGTGAGGAACTGTCCAATTCATCTAAAGGGCAGCCCCTCTTCAGAGCTAGATGATTGTAAATCCAGTATCCATTCAATAAATATTTATTGTGTGCCTACCAACATACTATGCTCTTCTGGGCACTGGGCATTAAATCAAAGGGACTAAAGTCCTTGCCATTGCAGCACTTACCTTTGAATGGAAAGAGACAGGTAATAGGTAGCAAATGCAATAAGTAAATACATTATTTGTTATACTAGATGATGATAAATGGTTAGAAATAGAAGGTCGGGATAAGGAAAATTAGGAGTGCTAATGAGGGCTTACAATTTTAAATACGGGTGGTCAGGGTAGGATTTTTTGAGGTGAGATCTGAGCATTGAGGGTGAAGGAGTGAACCATTGAGCTATCTGGGGATCCATTGAGCATCCACTACAGAGTTCTAAAGCAGAAGCCTGCCCGAATTGTCCAAGCAGTAGAAAGAAGGCCAGAGCTAAGTGAGCAGGCAGGAGTGTGATAGGAAAAAGTCACATGAGTACAAGGCCAGGCTTTTACTCTGGGAGAAATGAGAGGCCACTGGAATGTTCTGAGTAGAGTAGTGACTTTATCTGACTTCTGTTTTAATGAAACCACTGTGGGCAGTGTATTGAGAAAGGCCGTAGGGGCAAGGCTGAAAGCAGTGAGACCAGTTAAACTGTGGTTACTGCAATAACCCAGGCAAGAGACCATCCAGACTTTTAAGGGAATTGGAATCTTGACTTTAGTGATTTTTCTTGAGTATTTCAATGTTAGCGACTAATTTAAGAAAAAACAGTTTGAGTCAATTCAAATGGTCTGTGGGATTCTGCCATATGCTGACAATTTGCTCTCGGGTATAGAAGTGGTGAAGAATTTAAAGAAAGGTGAGGACTTTGGGCCAGGCTAAGCTGGGGTGGTGGGGTAAGAATTGATTTGAAACTCATATGAAAGCTTAACTTTGATTAGCTCATGAAACTGAAGGAAGGAAAAGATAATGGCATACAGCTATTTACAATAGCCAAATGTACATCAACTGATGAATGGATTAAAAAACTGTGGTATATCTGTCTACACAATGGAATATTATTCAGCCATAAAGATGAATAAATTACAGATACATGCTCCAACATGGATGAGCCTTGAAAACATTATGCTAACTGAAAGAAGCCAGCCACGAAAAGGCCACATATTATATGGTTTCAATTGTGTGAAATATCCAAAATAAGCAAATCTATTGAGACAGAAAACAGATGTGACTTCTAGGGGCTGGGGAAGGGATGGGAGAGGGGGAATGCTTAATCGGTACTGGGTTTCCTTTTGGGGTGGTGAATATGCTCTT
This sequence comes from Rousettus aegyptiacus, assembly GCF_014176215.1. Taxonomy (NCBI): domain Eukaryota; kingdom Metazoa; phylum Chordata; class Mammalia; order Chiroptera; family Pteropodidae; genus Rousettus; species Rousettus aegyptiacus. Next base: position 106,691,504 of record NW_023416307.1, on the reverse strand, counting down.
GAACCAGGTAGAGATAATGGTTGTACCACATTGTGAATATACTAAATGTCACTAAGTTATACGCTTTAAAATTGTTAAAATGATAAATTTTAAGTGAATTTTATCTCTCTTCTTGATTACATGTGGAAAAACATTTGAGGGATGTGTTTTATGTCTTTAGCCAGAGAAGAGTTTTTGTAAGTGTGAATGATAGGTGATAAGGCTATAAAAAGGATATTTGGCCAGATAGCAAAAGGTGTTGCCTGCTGGGTCAAGGAGTTTAGAATTTTTCTGTTGGCAGCAGTAAAATACAGAAGTGTACACATACTCCGTAAGGAAGAAGAAAACCAATGAGGGGTTTGTGCTTTAAGAATCACAGTCTCTGGGTTTCAAAGGAAAGCAAATGGTTCCTAGTTTTATCAGTTGGTGATGTTGCTACTCAGCTGGTGGAATTTTGTGACAATCTCACACAAGTATTAAACAAAATTATTTATTTAGAGTTTCTTCTTTAAAAAAAACTTATTATAGTTCCTGGGTATAAAAGTTTGTCATTTAAAAAAAAATTAGGAAGCTGTGTCAGCTGATGAATGTGTCAACTGATCTTATTGTGGTGATTACATTTTTATATATATATATAAAATTATCACATCATATACCTTAAATTTATATAATGTTATATGTCAATTATATTTTAATAAAGCTAGAAAAATTTATTATGTAAATACATGTTAAAAAAAAACCCTTAATTATATTCTTTCATTCTTTCTCCTCCCCATAAGTCCAAAGTTATCTAGATTGTTTTCTATCCATAGACTTAACATTATCATCATTATTGCTTTTTCACAAAAATAGACATATACTGTGCATAGTATTTTACGTGTTGCTTTTTAAAATCTTATATCTTGACTATCCACTTCTTTCTTTTGGACTTCTACATTTTATGCTATACTTTCATTTGTAAAAGAAAAGAAAAAGAAAAAGAAAAGAAAATGCCATTTATCTCCATTACAAAGAGGATGAGATATCATAAAATGTAAAAGTAGCTTAACATTTAATGGCACTTATTATATGCCAGGTGCTTTTCTAAGCATAGTAATTCACTGACTCCTCATAACAACCTGATGAGGTTGATACTATTATGTCTCCTTTTACAGAGAAGCTCAGGCAGAGATAAAACATGTCCAGAGTTAGGCAGTGGCAGAGATGGGCTCCAGAACCAGCTTCAGTTACAACTGATGGTTGTCATGAGAGACACCTTTGGTCATTGAGATTTTTCAAGAGAAGTCAATTTGGAATTTTGTGTAAAATTTTCAAAGTTTTAATGTTGTTTTTTTACAAGATCACTTTATTGAAATATAATTCTAATACCATGAATTTGCCCATTTAATAGTTCTTAGTATATTCATATTGCTCAACCATCACCTCTATCTGGGTCCAAAACATTTTCATTGCCCCCAAAGGAGACTTTGTTTCCATTAAGCAGTCATTCTTCATCCTCTCCTCTCTCTTGATCCTGAAAACCATTCATCTGCTTTCTGTCTCTGGATTTGCCTATTTTGGATATTGCACATAAATGAAATAATACAATATGTGGCCGTTTGTGCCTCTCTTCTTTTACTTTGCTTATTTTTAGGTTCTTCCATGTCGTAGCATATATTAGTACTTCATTCTTTTTAATTGCTGAATATGTTCCATTGTGTAGATATACCACATTTTATTCATTCATTCATCAGTTCATAGATGCTAGGGTTGTTCCCACCTTGTGACTGTTGTGAATAATGCTATTATGAACATTGGTATACAAGTATCTCATTGAGTCCCTACTTTCAGTTCTTTTTAGTATATAGCTAGAAGTAGAATTTTTGGATAATACTCTAATTCTGTGTTTAACTTTTTGAGGGACTGCCAAACTGTTTTCCACTGGGGCAGCACTGTTTTACATTCCTACCAGCAATGTACAAGAATTCTAATTCCTCCACATCTTTACTAGCACTTGTCATTTTCTGTTTTTGTTGATTTGTTTTTATTAATAGCCATCATAGTGGGTGTGTAGTTGTATCTTACTGTGATTTTGATTTGTATTTTTCTAATGATAAATAATGTTGATAATTTTTTCATTTGCTTTTTGGTCATCTGTATTTTCTTGTTTGAAGAAGTATCTATTGACATCTTTTGCTCATTTTGAAAATTGGAGTATTTTGGGGGGGCGGGGGATGGGGTGGTAAGAGTTCTTTAAACATTCCAGATCCAAGTCCCTTATCAGATATATGATTTACATAAATTTTCTCCATCCTCCGGGTTGTCTTTTCAATTTCTTGAAGGTGTTTTTTGAAGCACAAAAGTTTAATAGTTTTATGAAGTCCAATTTATCTATTTGGCTCTTTTTAAAGAAATTCCTGGTAAGTTGAATTCCATCCTATCAACCACCCATTCGTGATTGCTGCACTGCTACTATTGCCCCCAGAAATCATTTGGGAAAAAACCCTCTTTTGTGAAAATACCTGTTTTCTGAAGTGGAGGTTGAGCAAGAAGCTCTGGAAAGTAGCAGAGGTAGATTTCTCATCAGTAGCAATTTTATGTTAGTTCACCTTTTCTGTTCCTGAAATTCCTTCACTTAAAGCACTTTAGTGGGGAGAGGAATGTGGTAGAAAGTGAAGATGATCAAGGTATCTATGTCCTGGAGATTTTATGTTGATCAAAAGAGAGATTAAAATAGATGTGATAGTTTAAAATAAAAGGTCCGAAACTTTGCCTTGCGTCACAGATGGTGCCATTTAAAATCAAAATGGCCATGGGAGTATATTCATTATGTGTTTTATTTTAGAGGTAGAAGGAGGATGCAAGCCTTTGTGGGAGGGTCTGTCCTTTGGGAAGCAGTACAAACCCAGATGGGCTACTGGGTCAGGGTGTGGAAAAGTCAGAGAGGTCTTGTTTGCTGGATCTATGACTTTCCTTGGAGTTGGAACTTTGCTGAGTAAAGGGGGAAGAAAAAATCAGTGTTCCTTTCCTCTTGAACTAGCACTCCAGCATTGTTAGTCCTAGAGTTCAGCTCTTAGGCAGCTTGCTGCTCAGCTTCAGGACCTCACCTCCTCACATCTTACGGTTTGTGGGAAGGTGAGTTCCAAGTTCCAAGTGACACCCTTATGTTGGGACTGCAAACCGCTGATCCTTGGGAGAGTAAGCATATATCTTGGTGCCACCTTGATTTAACAGCACGTGCTCTTAATCCCATTCATGAAGTCTTATGATTTAGTGGTGGGGATGAGTTCCCATGTGCTTAGTGCAAGGGATCAGGAAAGATTTTCTTAAAGAAATAGAATGTGAAGAGGGACTTGATAAATGATAGAGTTTCAGCCAAGGGAAGGTATTACAGATGGTGTGACCTGTGTGAACAAAGGCTTGGGAGTTGGGATCTGGAGGAGGAAGTGTGTTTTAAAGCTGTAAGTTGGTCATTTTGGCTGGACTGTAGACTGCCTGCTAGAGGGGACACTGTAGATGTAGAGCTGGGGCTGGGGCTAACTATAGAAGGTCTTGAGTGGTAGGAGAAAAGTTTTTATTGAATTCAGTGGTCAGTGGGGAGCCCCTCAAGTATTAGAGCAAGAACTGACATAACTAAAGCTATGTTTCATTCTGCTAGACTAATTTTGACAGTGTAGCATGGACAGATTAGAATTGGGGCTTACTATGTGACAGCATGGTGCTAATAATAGCTAATCCTTATAGGGTGCTTTTGCACTGTTAACTTCCTTAATATTCCTCATAAAGTAGATGCTTCTCTTTTACTTTTATATAGATGAGAAAATAAGCACAGAGGCTCTAGAACTCATGCTTTGAACCGTTGGGCCCATGAAATGGTGATATTTACAATCACTTCAGTGAAAGCTGTATCAGTACAAAGGTGACACAGGGAATTATTTTTAACTGAGTGTTTAATTTTGCATTTTATTGCATCTGAGGTAGTGCACTAGAACTCTATACAGTCAGCCTCTTTTTATAGCTAAACGTTGGTCCAATTTTCCATTCTTTCTCTATAACTTAATCCTTTCTATGTTTTTTTTTAAAACTACTGTACCTGAAGGCTTTAAATGAAGATTTTAAATCATGTTTGTCAATAGTTTAAAATTATAGGTTAGTATTAAATTCTTAGAAACATTTGGGTGTTATTCAGGTTAAAATTACAATTTATTAACTTCTATGAATGTATCTTTAAATTTTCTCTTTCAAAAAGTTTGCTGTTACTGGCGAATGTTTCCTTGGGAGAATTTGTATGCAGTTAACACACATATAATTAGGAAAACAAACTAAAAATTCAAAGTTTTGAATTTCTTGGCAAATGGTACAGTTTTTAGAATGAATACAGATATAGGTTAAGTCTTTTTAAAAGATAATTACCTTTTAAGTCTCCACTTTTGCAGCTATTTATATTTCTAATTTTGCAAGCGATTTTCAGCAATTCCAGAGACTTAGCTGATAAATTCAATTTTCTCCTTTCAGTGTTCTCCCCCTACAGGAATACTGACTGTAAGTTATCATATTTCACTAGAAGGAGCATAGTTTAAGAAGGGGCCTTGCCTGTCAAACCACATATGCAGAAGAGAGCCATGGCTCCCTTTGGAGAAGGAGAGAGGTGTGGTCAGAGGAGAAAGAGGGGATATGAATACAGGCTCAGCCAATTTTAAGAGGACATAAAGAAACCAAAGCCAACACATTTCTAATTCAGTGGATCTGAGTTTTTTGTTACTCAAATGAAATAACATTTGGGGTTGATAATGGAGAATCTGTTACTAACCCTGTAATTTGCACAGATAAACATACTGTAGTTGCTGGTTTTCAAGTTTATTAAAGTGTTGTATTGGGACTAGTGGTTTTTTCTAAATAAAAAGGCTAGCTATGTGGCTGGCATCTTGCATCTTAGAAATTTTTTGGAAAGTTTCAGCCATTTTACATTAAATCAGATTTAAAGACTGTAATGATCAACTTTTTTTTTTTTTTTTTTTCACTTAGTGATGCCTTTGGTGTTTGAACAAAGCATTTTACAAGTGAATCTGTTGTGCAAAGAATCATTCTCTTAAAAAGAGACCTTGTTCCCCTTGGCACCTGCTGGGAACATCCCTAAATTTGGACGGTGAAGTAAGGCCATATTTTAAATACATCCCTGTAAAGGATGAAATACACAGAACTTGGCAGCATTTCTCTTCTGATGGCCTAGGTCTTAAGCCACAAACAATCTAATTGGTGGTGACAGCTTTTTCCATAAGAGCATTTTGATAAATTAAATGTTTTTCTCTTCTCCTTACTCTTCTCATGTCCTTGGTGAAATTACTATGTTGAGCGTACCCTAGTGCCTAGCAGAATGTCTGGTATGTGGTAGGCAATCAGGAACTTTGATAAATTGAGCCCTCATTACTCAAACCTTATAAAATATCACTTATCTGTGCAGATAGATCCTGAAGATCCTCGAGCTACAAGACATCATCAGAAGTACACTGACAGGAGAACTGATTAATAGCATACAAGGCATACTGCTATATTAAACTAATTATATTAAATGAATGTAAGTTGTATTTGGTCATTTGCTTTTTATATTTTTGAATGTAGAGGAGGGGTATTTAGGTAAGAAGTCATCAGGTTCTTTGTACTCTTGTTTTTGAACAGTGCCCTTGTATAAGGAGCACTTTTTAAATATCGCCCAAATGTGAGTATCAGAACACAGTACTTTCCCAACTAGCAGTTTTGACTTTTGTTGGTGACTCATTTGAACTATTGGGAAATCCAGACCAACTAATGGATATCAGAAACTACCTGATCTAGAAGGGGTTGTGAGTTATGGATAAAGAGAGTGTGGTAAAATGTATTGAGCTGTAGCAGAAGAGATGTCAGGAATTGCTTATCATTTTCTTGGTCCTCACATCTTTTTCAGCTTAGTAATAACTTTCTCAGATAATTGATCTGAATTGCTCAGTTTGATATATGACACTTATTTGTAGCGTTTATGTTAAACTTTGTACTGAGTGCTTTCCGTGGATCTCTTCATATAATCCCGAGAAGAAGCCTGGCTTTATCTCCATTTTACACATTAAGAAACTATGGTGCAGATAAATTAGGTAACTTGCTCAGGTTACACAGCTTGTAAGTAGAAGAGCCAGTATATGAACACAGACTGGCTTGAGCCCTCCCTCATTTTCCTTACCTGTAAATTTTAAGCAGTACAACTTCTATCTTACACGGTTGTGAATATTAATTGAGATAATTAATAATTGAGAAGGTACCTGTAGCAAGTCTTGGCATCTAATAGGTGCTCAGTAATTGCTAACTGCTATTAGTAATAATTTCTCTTAATTATAATGCTAACAGAATACTTAGTATTTTTCATTTTAAGCCTGGTTGTGTTTTCTTTATTAAACCAATAAAAAACTTTAAAGAATAAAAAAGGTAGCAAGCAAGGTTAAGGACAAAAATTGAAGCTTAAACATTGTCATAATGGTGCCCATTGACTAGAAGTCATTTTAGTGAATCTTAAACTATTTTCACAAGGGAATCAAGTATTGAAAAAGTATTTTCAAAGCGGGGAATCAAGCAATGTCTTGAGGAAGTGGGACTGTACTTCATATTTGCCATTCTTTCCCTTATTTTCCTTCTTACTTTCTACTCTCAGGGATCAGAAAGGCTGTACTCAATAAATAAGTTCCCTTTTATATTTATATAGCTGGGTGGCACTAAGCTTTTCTTTTTAGTGGCAGCTACAAATGCAATTTAAATTCTAATTTTTATTTATCTTAAATGTAGAATTACAAAATCCAAAGTAATTCATAATCTGTGTACTTAATCTAGGAAAACAGAGAAGGTAGATGTTTTTATGTAATTCTACAGTTTTTCAGTGATTTGGGATGAATGAAAAATTAAAAGTCTGCATTGGGGACATCCAAGATTGAGGTCCTATGTCAGAAGTTAGGAACCCTGTTGTGACCCAGGGAATTTTATGTTTTACCCATGCATTTTTCTCATCGATGCTCTACTACTTTTTATTATTTTGTTTTTACTACTTCTTAGATAAGGACAGGAAGCATCCATAGTTTCACTTTTTGAAACATGTTTGCATGCAATGCAGAAAAAATTTACACACTTCTAAATCTTTTTAAAATTAAAAACTCATTTTTTTTGGAAGCTTTTAAATTTTGAACCTGGTGCTGTAGGCATAAATAAATAAAATCAATAAACAACAAAAAATAATAAAATAAAAAATAAATTTTGAACCTAAAACAAATCCTTTTAACAAGAGCCTTATATTGAGTTCAGGTTGCAATAACATTCCCATATTAGGTTTTACTTATTTAAACGTCTTCATGTTTCTGCAAATTGGACTTTGTTTCTTTAGCAGAGAAGTTGGCCACCTCTGTCACACCAGATGTCCTAGATTTAAAAATAAATAAATAAACTTGCTTCCTCCCCACCTAGATAAAGCACTTGTAAGCAAGCAACCAAGACACACGTGCCACAGGAGTGTTGATATTACCATGTGAAACATGAACATCAAAATCTTTCGTTTCAGATTTTCACATGCTCTAGTTCATTAAGTAGCCTTTTATTTTGCTGTCTTTACCTATCTTTAAGCAAAATTTTGGGTGCCGTGTGTGTGGGCGTGCTAAGTTTTGTGGGTTAGTGCTTAATGTAGTGAACTTAATCTGACAGACAACAGTATTTTCTAAACACATTTTTCTTGGAATGCTGTACATTACCCTAAGCCCTGGATTTCCCAACCTGCTCAGAGACAGCCATAAAAAGGGAGAGACTAATAATTCGAATTAAAAATGGATCAGATTTTTAAATGGCAAGATTTTTTTTTCGGAGTGAATGAATTACTTCCAGGAGCAATGGAAGAGGAAATAGAAGAATTTAGGATAGTGGCTCCACAACCTGTAAACGGAGTCGCCTCGGTCCCTCATCCACTCCATCTTACACTGATTCATGGTCTCCTTTTTGCTGGACAAGAAGTTCAAGACCCCCAGACGTACGCTGTGACCTCCCAGTGGTGGGCATCAGGTGAACACCGGACCAGGCCTCAGGCAGACACCTGGGACGGCACCTGAGTCGCATTTCCTTGCCTGCCGGTAGTTTCCTATTCGCCAGGCGTCCGCTCGGCGGCAGCTTCCCATTCATGCTTTTGACAGCTGCGCGGCCGTCCGCGAGTGGAGAGCTTAGTGCTCCCTGCATTAGTGCCTGAGCCTCCAACCACCCCGGTCTGGACCCCAGAAATGGAGGGCCCGACCGCGACTACACTAGTGGTGGTGCCCTGGGGCCGGCAGTCTGGCTCCTCCATAGGTGGCTGCGTTTCCGACTTCGCCCTGGCTCCACTCCGGGGGCTTGACGTGCAAACTTCGCCGGTGCGAGCTAAGAGGGAGGGACCGGCGAGGGGGAGGAGGCAGCGGGAGGCGCTTCAGCTTAAGGGAGCCGGCCGGGCGCCGCCGCTCGGACGGGCGCGCGGACGGAAGGAAGAAGCGGGGCCGCCAGGCCTGGCCCGGGGATGCGAGCGGCCTCAGGGTGGGCAGCCGAAGGGCTGGGGGTGCGTTTCGGCCCTCCCCGCCATGGGCAGCCTTAGCAGGGCGGGAGCAGCTCCGGCCGCTGGTCTCCGGGCCGGTTCTCCGAGACTGAGGCAGGCAGGCAGGCGACCCTGAACTGCGGTGGCGGGCCGCTAGCGCCTCATCCCCTCCCCCGAGCAACCCGCCGGAGTCGAAAGCGAAAGCGAGCCCGCGCCGCGGACTTTGCGCCCAGGGCGGGGGGTGGCCCGGGAGGAGGCGGGCTACGGGAGCTGAGTGGCCGGGGGGCGCTGTCAGCGCGCCCCACCCGGCCCGCGGGCCGCGCACGCTGCCGGAACTCCCCGGCGCCTCCTTAAAAGCGGCCCCCACACGACTCTTTTCCCCCTTTTTTGTTATATTGTAGGATCGGAAAGAATGTCGGAGCGGGCCGCGGATGACGTCAGGGGGGAGCCGCGCCGAGCGGCGGCGGCGGCGGGCGGAGCAGCGGCCGCGGCCGCCCGGCAGCAGCAGCCGCCCCAGCCTCCGCAGCCCCAGCGGCAGCAGCCGCCGCTGCCGCCGCCGCGGCGCCTACGGCCGGACGAAGGCGGCCCCGGCGCCGCCTCCACCTCGGCCGCCGCCTCAATGGCGACCGTCGGGGAGCGCAGGCCCCTGCCCAGTCCCGAAGCGATGCTGGGACAGTCGTGGAATCTGTGGGTCGAGGCTTCCAAACTTCCTGGGAAGGACGGTGAGTGTCCACGCCTTTCTCTCCCCCACGCCCCCGGCTTCCCAATCCTCTCACCTATCTTCTCCCTCCCCCCACTTGCCCCGTCCAGTGACCAGTCCCCTCGGGGGTCAGAGATGCTATCGCTCGGTTTGGGAACGCAGAGCTGCCCGCACCTACTCTATGCGTGCGTGAGCGTGCGTCACACTCCCAGCCACTGACCTGCCTCTCTCCTCCTCCTATGTGTGTGTTATCTCCTAGGGACGGAGTTGGACGAAAGTTTCAAGGAGTTTGGGAAAAACCGTGAAGTCATGGGGCTCTGTCGTGAAGGTGAGTCCAGCTCCCTGAAGGAGTTTGTGCAAGCTCTGGGAAAGTTTCCTTGCCGGCTTCACCAAGGCGGGGTACCTTTGCCCAGTTTACCTACTCCTCTCCGCCATGAGAGTATGCTGCCTGAGGAGAAAGAAACAGGAGGACAGACATAGCTTTTGGCAAATCTGGTTTCTGGGGACTTCCTGTGACGGGGAGCGTCCTGGAGTCCATTGGAGGCCTGGCCTGGTGCACCATGAGCAGCATGGCTCTGTGATGAGCACTGGGCACCTACAGAGTTCAGGTTTGACTCCTTTAACGGAGAAACACCAGTGGAGGAAGGAATTCTCGACTTCAAAAACCATTTACACAAATGCTGTGGGGGCTAGGAAAGAAAACCTTGCCATCTGAAATTTTCCAGTGGCAATCAAAATTAATTTTGAACTTTAAAGATGACATTTTACCTGTGCAGCCTTATTTTTATGGAATTTAAGTTACAAAAGTTCAACAGGATCATCACAACTGAGAAGCAGTTGGTCAGATTTTTTTGTGAGTTGCCAAGATGGGGGAAAGGAGAAGGCTAGAATTTTACATGGTGAAACAAGCCTTTAGTGCGCTAAAGGTGAAATCAGAGTCTAATTATTAGTCAGTTTTTAATAAAAGTGGTAGAAGTTTTAATAGGGAAATACCTGTAGTTACAGATGTGGCTCCAGACGAAAGTCAGGTCAGCTATCTAGAAACTGTCAGACTTTTCCATGAGATTTTCTTTTTCCTTAAATAGTCAGCTTTGGCATCTATCTAATGCTTGTGCCAGTCCTGGGCACACTGGTCAAAAGAGACTTCTGGAGGCCAGTCAACTTTAGATTCAGTTCAAGTTATTTTTTTTCCAGTAGAACTACGGACAAGGTATTGAGTAAAGTTTGGAATCCAAAATATTGAGTTTATATTCCCCTGTGCAATTTTATTTCTCACGTGTAGCCATTTATTTTGGCATAGTTATTGTCCGGGGCCTAAGAATAAGTAGAATTTTGGCAAGGGAAACATATTAAAGCCCAGAGTTGGCTCATTGTTACTGTCTTCACATGTATTTCTTGTTTTTAGTGCCTGTCTTTTCACATTCACTTTTTTGGTTTTTTTTTAAATTGGCCACTTGTTGGCCTCTTGGCAATAGGAGAAAGAGTAATTCCATTGGCAGCTTTCTGAGGGCTTCCAATTGGAACAGATTATAGAGCAAATTAGTTGATTTTGAAAATGAGAATTGCTGTTTGAGAGCAAAGGAAAGAGAGGGAAAACACAGGACTTGCTGGTGATGTTGCAATAGGAAAAGTCAGTTGTTAGTCCGGTTTTAGTGTTGAATTGGCAGCCTGCCTGGGCTTAAAAAATTAAAATCACTAGGTGGCAACTCTCATAGGAAGCAGTTGGAGTAGTGCTTTAGAGGACTTGACCCGCTCTTGTTCTTAGTTTTCATTCTCTGGGTGTGGATACATTTCCCACAAAGGGTTTCTAAATCTGTGAAAACAGTGTGCTAATTATTGGTAATTTCCCTATAGAGGATGAGTAAGTATATTAGTGTTTCACTGGGCAACTTGGTCTGGACTGAGACCCAGTTAATTTAGTGACCTAGACCCGTTTTTGCTGTATTTGTTGTTTTCTGCTGGGACACATCCATTAGCAGGTTTTACCATGAAGCTCTAAGACCTCCTAACTACCTTCTCGATGCACAAAGGGGTCATGGATTTGGTTGTGTGCTTCAGAGTTATCAAATAATTAGTGATTGTTAGGGGTACCATTTTTTTTAAGCTGCTCTAACCATTCAGAGGATGCTGAAGTGTGTCCCAGTCATCTGAAAGTCTGCCTGCCTGTTTCAACTAGAGACTGAAGTTTTTAATTCAGTTCTTGGTTCATTTGTAACTTTGTGGATGTTCTGGCGCAGCTTAAAAATCCAGTCTTGAGAATATTCAGCACTCAAGCAGTGGACCTTTATTTTTGTAACAAACAGCTTGTATCAGGTTGCTTAAAAAATGAAAATACTTTTTAAAATTATCAAAATTTGTTAGATGTCTTTGGTTATAATTATCTCTTACTAAGAAAAGATGTTTTGAAATTTCTAACTTTCTCTTGTCAATGAGATTAAATTAAGAAGAAATATGTAGATATATTGATCATACGAGTAAAGTACTGCAAGTTAAAAATTCTCCATCTTGGAATAATATATTTAGGAATATGGACTAGACTTTTCGAATACTCTTCTAACTCATTATTGAGGACCTAGGGGTTAGAAACCTCACCTATCAGCATCTCTTTGTAAAGGAAATGATAATAACTACTTCCCAAGGTTGTTGTAGGGGTTGAAATTAAATTAGATAACATATTGAAAATGACTCTATGTATTAATATCTTTCAGCCCTTTCAACTGATAATCTGAAACCTGATCTCCTAATTTGATATTTATCAAGAGTTTATAACCTGGTGCTTGAGTGGGCTTCAGGGGGTTATAATTCCCTTGAAATTATATGCAAATTGATATGTATGTCCCCTGAAATTGTATGCAAAATGTATGTATGTGCAGGGCAGGCGTCCACAGCTGCTTTAGGATTCTCAAGGATGCTTCACATATCTTTACTCCCCAAATTCAAAACTGCTGAAATCTCTGTTGTCTTTTCTCTCTTTTTTCTTTTGTAGCTTATTTGTCTAATTCCCTCATGGCAAGACTGCCCAAGGGTTAATGCTATGGGAATGGTTGGAATTACTAATTTATATGGAAGTGAAATTATTTGTGTTTTAGCTGATATATCGTTCCTTCTTCCTATTAGCATAGGTAAGCAAAAGTTAAGGATAAAATTTCAGGTATTTTTCAGAGGTCAGCCTATTTTTCATCTGCTTTTATTGCCTTGTTTGCTTTGTTCTATAATTTGTAATATTGATTCCACAGTTGATTTTAGTAGAAAAACATTGATGATATAGTTTGACTTCTTTCAAATGACTAAACTCAGAAGACAGATCACCTTTTTTCCAGGTGATTTGCGAAATTTTGGCGTTCACAAAATTATGTTTAGATGAAATTGGTATGAGTGACTGATTAAGATTTCTGTATTAGTACCTGAACATATCAAGAGGCTTTACAAAGGAAAACATTAAATACCTTAATTTCATAGCAAATTTTAAGAAATATATGGTGTTCCTGTAGGAGTTAAAAGTATAATTGGAAAATGACATTTTCTTTGGGATGTCATCCCTACCTTCTCTTCAGCCTGTTGTACAATATCAAGTACCTGTCCTTTTCCTTTCTCTAAACACCGTATTACCATATGAAAGCATGTATTCCAGGTCGGCCTTTCATTAGAGTGTAAGCTCCCAGAGGACAAGGGCATGGCTGATTGAGAGATATTTAGTTCCTTCACAGTTTGTGCTCAGTAAATATTTGCCCCCCAAAAATGAATTAATTGGGCTCTCAGTGAAATTGAACCCAGTCAATCAAAGATGAGGGTGTCAAGTGACCAATTTTCCACTGTGTTGTGACTCTTTAAAAAAAAAAAAAAAAAGCACCTATTTTGTGTACCCTGTAGGGAGGTGTGTTTTATGGCCCCAGGGGAGTCCAAGGCTGTCTTTCTATTGGGCTGTCCTGAGTTTAGCACTCCATTTACACCTTCCAGAAAGAGTGCAGACAGGACATCACCTCTCTTATCTCTGATATTTAGTCAAGGGAGTAGGATGGCAACCCAGTAAGATATCCACACTCTATGACAAGTGATTTTTCTGTCATAACAGGGACATAATTGAGCCTAGGACAAGATGGAAAAGAGGCTGGTTGACACCTACCAGCAGCTAGATTTTTTTTAAAAAAAAGACTAGGGTGGTGGGTAGCCTCAATCAAGACAGAGTCAACATAACAATACCACCTTTTTCTTTCCTAAGGAAGAAAGTATTTTATAGTTAACTGAAAACTATAAGTAGGTGTTTGTGTTAAGTACTGTTAAAGTTAACTACATTATAGGCATAGAACCCTCTCCCTGAAGTAAAGAGCATTTTTATTTTTCTCTAGGGTTTCTCTTGTGTTCCCCACCCCACCCTAGTTTTTCTTATGGTCAGTTTGAAATACACAAAAGTAGTGAAGATATTTTAAGGAGCTAGCCTCCTTGTATTCATCATACAGTTTAAACAGTTGGGTCATGGCACAATAGTAACATCTCTGCCCCACTCCCCACACTGAATTAGTTTGAAGCGTGTCCCAGACATCATTTCCTTCCTTCCTTCCTTCCTTCCTTCCTTCCTTCCTTCCTTCCTTCCTTCCTTCCTTCCTTCCTTTCCTTCCTTCCTTTCCTTCTTTCCTTTCTTTCTTTTCTGTTTCCTTCCTTCCTTCCTTCCTTCCTTCCTTCCTTCCTTCCTCCCTCCCTTCCTTCCTTCCTCCCTTCCTTTCCTTCCTCTCCTTCCTCTCCTTCCTCTCTTTCCTCTCCTTCCTCTCTTTCATGTTTCCATGGACTTCAGCTCATCTCCTGCAAAATGGAGTATTAAAGTGCTCTGGTGCCTTCTTTTGAGGCAAGCCAGGCTGCCATTTCTGATCTTCCCCATGGGTGTGTGTAAGGGTTCTGCAGGTGTCAGTGCTTGCAGTCTGCCTACATCTCATGTGGTGATCAGAACTAAGCCTTAGACAGGAATAGTGAGATCCAAGTTCACTGCATCAGAATCACATTAACCTTTTTCACGTTTGGCCCTAGAATACTCATTGGAGGTGCTTGTGGCTGCAGCGTTTACCCTGAGATGACTCATGGATTATAGTCCTAACCTTATCCCCAAATTTGCCACAAAATATCTCACTTTCATCATTATTTTCACACCACTCTGTATCAATGGTCTTTGGAAACAAATGACATTATTCTATTTATAGCATTGTTTTTAGTAGTATTTCCATTTACAAAATATAGTAAATCTAAATCACTGATGTGAAATCCTAGAAAACGTGGCATTCCTATGCATGGCGTTAACATGGTTCTGAAACAGCTGAAGATTCATTTGATGAATCTGATTTATGTATACATTTGTGTTACATTAGGATTATAAACAAGTATTTCTGTTTAGAAATAACTCTAAGAACAGATTTTATATTTTCACTTTGAAAACTAGTCAGATTTGCATCAACCTCAAAGAGCATGTTCATATAAAATTAACACCGAGCTGCTTTTTTTCTGCTTTTTTTTTTTCTAAACAGGAAAGGGGTTAATACACATTTAAGGAGGACTGAAGGGATTTGGTTGTAGGTTGCCCACACTTGAGCTTCTATGAATGAGCGTAAGGCTGCAGTGACAGGGGGCAACATCATTCCTGACAATTTCTGTGTATAATTCTCCACTTGTAAAGTCTGTACTAACCCAGGAGTGAAAGAGCCCCTACAGACCTAGAGAGACACTCACTTTTATAGCAGAGAGTCTTTCTCCTGATTGTGGCACCGTTGCTGTTTTAATGCAAACTACAGCCTGTGGGTCAAGTCCTGCCTGCAGACTAGCTGAGAATGGTTTTTACATTATCGAATGGTTAAAATAAAAAGTCAAAGAAGATGATCATTTCATGACATGTGAAAAATATAGGAAATTCAGATGTCAGTGTTCATAAGTAACTTTTTTGTGGAACATAGCCACTGTCATTCATTTACATATTGTCTGTGGCTGCTATCTCCATACAATGGATAGCAGAGTTGAGTAGGTGTTGCAGAGACCATATAGCCCCAAGTCCAAAACTTACTCTCTGACTCATTATAAAAGAAAAGTTTGCTATCTCTGTTGTAATGGATTCCATGGTTAATAAAGGGAAGATCATTCTACAGATTGTGATTCTAGTACTTGTTGAACTTTCTGTTTTGATAGGGTAAATTTTCACAGTGGTAAAATTCACTATCCTTAAAGCGAAAGTTTATTTAATATTGAAGAAATATGTTGAGCTAGAAAGAAATACATAGAGAAAGAAATATTTTTGTATAAGAAGGAACCTATCCTTGTTTGCTTTTGTCATTCACTACCACTTTTCTAGGGGATATACCTGTTTCAGGGCAATTCAGAGCATCAACAGAACTGTTACTGTCCCAGCTTGCAAGAGCCCTGGATTCTGAGGATGTTGTTTAGCTTCTATTAAGTTCCTGGATGGTATGTAAATATTCTAGTGAAAGGATCTTTAACTTTTATAGGACATTCAGAAGGTTACCTAAAATTCTTCAGAATTTTTGCACTTTAGCTGGCTTAGAAAAGTCAAAACTCTTTCAGAGGTCTTGGGAATTATAAAATAGATTCACCAGGAAACAAATCTGCATTTTGATTGATCCTCATAGGCATATAATGTCCTTAGATCCCATATCTGTACAATTTTGTACTTGCTAAAAAGTATGATGCTTGGTGCAATCCATGCTGAATTGCTCAACCTTTAAGGCTTTGCAGTTACTGGAAACCATGCAAGTTACCTATAATAGAATAGGGTTTCGAAGCTGTATTCCATTTAGTTTTGATTGGTTCTTGTAAACTCTAATCTCAGGAGGGACGTGTAAAGAATTTATGCATCATTATTGAGTATGGCCCACTTCTTATGTGGTCTTATTTCTTACTTTGAAGGACATTCTGCTTTCTCATGTCCACATCTTACAATGTTCCTGTATGTACATGGACATCTCAAGTTTGGTGTGAAATTTTACTCTATGCCAGCACAAGTTTTACCTTATGTAATTTTCACAGCAGTTCTTTGATCTAGGTATTACCATTATCTCCATTTTACGGAGGGGGAAGCTGAGACTCACAGAAGTAGGGTACTTTACTAAGATCACAAAGCATGGAAGAAGCCCTGTAACCCAGATCTGCCTAATCCATAGCCCACATATTTTACCCTCTACTGTGCCAAGCCTATTTCAGAATATGCACCTGCTTCTCATGAACTTGAGCAGGTTGCTATGACCTTTGTTTTCTTTATCCTTGGCTGGAAATACAGACCTTTAACAATAAAAAAAATTTTTTTAAATAAAAATCAAAGCCCTTTCCTTGCTATGTCCTACAATAGTCTATATGTTGTATTTAGCAGTTACAAATAGAAAATCTGCTGAGGGGGAGGGGAGGCATGCATTAGAAATAATTGACTTTTTAAAAAAGATTAAATGAAAGCTAAGGTTATAGCAGATAGCAAACAATCATCTGGGATTTGTGCCATTAAAAAAAAATCCTTTAAAAAAGGAGAAGTGAGATTTCACTATTTAAATAGCATTTCAGCACACGATTGCTTTTAATCACATTGATATTCAAAGTTTATGGCAGTGTGTCTAATAAATGTGCCCCTCTGATTATTAAAATATTTTTTTGATTGAAGTTCTAAGAAGAAAAAGAAGCCTATTAGTAGACTTAACAGTTGGAGTTACTGTACTTTTGAGAGAAAGGCAGAAGATTACATTTATATTCATCTTGTACAGCAGGGATTATTATAAATGAGCAAGAGAAGAAGAAGAATGGTTTTTGCATTTCAGGCACTCATGACATAAAACTAGATTAAGTGTTCTTGTTCATCATGTGATAAAGACCATGCTAACATCAAATGTTTTTTCTCATATGTAAGCTTATGGCAAGGGAAAAGTAATAGTTCATTATCAATTAGATTCACAATCTTAAAACAGAAAATAGTCCCCTCCCAGGCTATTCAAATGTTTTCCACAGTCCTAAACTTCAGTAGGGGGGCGAGGAGGAGGGGGGAGGAGCAAGAACATGAATAAGAAAAAGAAGAAAAATGCTTGTAGTCAGTGTGATCCTTAGGTTTTTACATTTTAAGCCAGAGAGTTTCTGCAATAAACTGGAGACCAAACAGGGTTACTAGCATTTTATAATATACAAAATTTAACACATATTTAATTCTTACCACCATAAAAGTATGAAGACCATTGTTTTGGCATAAAGGACAGTCCTTTAAATTTGAAGAAAGTTTAGGTTTAGGAAGGACATTGCATTGCCTCGTTTAATCAGCTTTCCAAAGCATCTTCCATGCAACCCTGCTTCTTTGTGCTGTTAGTAGATGTTATACAGAAAAGAGGTTCCATGTGGTAAGGCTGCAAAAGACGACTTAAAGAGGAAGGCAGTACTGGGAA
This sequence comes from Rousettus aegyptiacus, assembly GCF_014176215.1. Taxonomy (NCBI): domain Eukaryota; kingdom Metazoa; phylum Chordata; class Mammalia; order Chiroptera; family Pteropodidae; genus Rousettus; species Rousettus aegyptiacus. The sequence continues at coordinate 106,673,884 of NW_023416307.1, read as the reverse complement.
CTCCAGTTATGGAGTTTAACAAACTTAAGTTCATATCTCTAGTGGGTAAATAACTTGAGGCAAATTCCATAGCTTTGCTATGCCTCAGTTAACTTACCTGTAAAATAGGAATAGTGGTGGTAGGATAGTGTTGGGAGGATTAAATGGTATAATGCAGGCTTAGCACTTTGTACAATGTCTACCAGAGTAACTGTTCAATAAATGTTAGTTGCTAATTTTCTAAAAATTTTTATCAGAGAATACAGTGTCATGAGCATGCCTCTAATCAAGTGTCAGCCAGGATTCTCAGGGAAGCAGCAGGAAGTGAAATGCCAGTTTCACGTAGCAGACAATATGTAGATAGAGGAAACCTCAGCATGCTCAAGATAATAGAACCCAGTTTCAAGCTTTCTTAGTAAAAATGAGAAGTGGGTGTTGACATTTCTTATTTCCTCCTTTAGTCTTCGCTTTTGACTTGCAGGGAGAAGCCCAATATGGGTATTTACCTTCCCCTGCTTGTAACAGTTATTTGTGCTTTCTTCTGCTCTGGAAGCCTATAGTTTGTTTCTTTAGATAGCTGCTTGTAATGTTTTACAAACTTTTTTCTGAGCAAGAAGGGTAAATTATAGCTAACAGAATAAAGTTATTCTCACGAAGTTGGGAATTGGATCAGAGATAACTGAGGCTACTTACTACTTATATGATTTTATGTATGTGTGGTGGTAGTTACAGGGAGTTTTCTTCCTGGTGAGAGAACTTAGAAAATTGCCTTTTCAATTCTTGGAAATTTACATTTTAACTTGAAGCAGTTCTCGATTTAAGTTACCTTGTTCTCTTTGGAAACTGTATAGACAGATATGTTTAATAAGAAAAAACAATATTATTACTATTAAAGTTAATACATATTCATTGTAAAGATTTTATTAATAATGGAAGTATAAAATAAGAAAGCCATCATTCTCTATAATCTCACTCTGTACCAATTTTAAATCTTCAGTTACAGGACTTGGACTTGGGGCATTCCATACTTAATCAAGGACACCCATATAACACTTTGAGCATTTATTGACAATTGACAGGCTGGACTAAAACCTGCCAGTTTCATCACTTCCAAACAAGATTCGTACTCTGTCATTGGGCAAGACTCAGGATAATTTGTCCAGTGCGGTTCCTGCCATGAGAATATTTTGGCTGTTTTGCATTAATTCATTTAGCTTTTATCCCACAAAGGTTTGGCAGGCACACTCTCTGTGCCTCTTGCTGGGCTAGAGTCCAAGAGTACAATTGCAAACAAGGTAAGAAGGTAAAACACTGACCCACCAAGTCAGGCATTTCATTAGCAAATACTTATGGAGTCACCCGCTAAGTGCCAGGTTCTCTGATGGGTATTGGGGATAGAGTGACACAAGTCAGAAAGAGCCCCTGCCCCTTAGTGAAGCAAGAGATGGTAAATACACAAACATTTTTCAAGGACTTTGACTGCTGTTAAGTCAATAAAATAGGCTAATGAGTTAGGAGTGGGTGAGGGTTCTAACTAACATGATCAGGAAGGCTTTTCTGAGAAATTAACATTTAAGCTGAGATATGAATGATGAGAGAAAAGTGACCACTGGATCATTTGGGAAGAGGGGAAAGAGTGTTCTAAGCAAAAGGAAAAAGCACATACATGGCCTCTGAGATGAGAATAGAGAAGAGTGGAGGGAAATGAGGCTCATGAAGGGATTATAGAGCCAAGTTCAGGAATTTGGCTTTATCCTAACTAATGGGAGCCAACTGGTAGGGAGGGGTGGCTTCAGCTGGAGAATGGTCTGATCTGTGGTGAATGGATTGGAGGGAGGTGTAAGGACCCAAAGACTGGGTGAGAAGTAATGGTAACTTAGATCCTGTTGATGGCAGTGGCAATGCAGAGAACTTGTCCTGTTAAAGGTGTTTTGGAGGTAGAGGTGACATAATTTAGTAAAGAACTGGATGTGGATGAGAGAGAAAGTAAAGATTGGGATCTGAGGCTTAAGAGCCCAGTGGTACCATTTAATAAGCCGAGGAATGGCGGAGAATGTAGAGACTCAGGGTGAGGAGCTCTGTTTTGGGCCACACTATGTTTGATATTGGGCATTCATGTGCAGCTTTGGAATCAGCAATTGAGTGTATAGTCTGGAGTTTGGAGAAACAGCCTGGGCTGAAGACACTGGGTGAATTTTCTTCATCAATGTACAGAGAGCATGGAAAGCTGTGGAATGGGGTGAGTTCCTCTAAGGTGCAAGTGTCAGTAAAGAACAGAAAGCCAAGAGCTGAGCCCTCATCGAAGGGGTGGTGTGGTGTGGGGGAATCTGCAGAAGGGGTGAGGAATCTCCAGAGACACAGGGAAACCAGGTGAGTGTGGTGGTGTAGAATTTGAGAGAAAAAAAACACTTTAGGTGAGAAGTGATTGCCTGTGTCAGATGCTGCTGTGAAATAGAGTAAAGCCAGGCCAGGGAATTGATCTCTAGCTTTAGCAGTGTAGAGGTAATAAATGACCTTAATCAGGAGAATTGGAGAGGCAGATGCCTGATTAGAGGAGGCTGTAAGAACTAGAGCTGAGGAAATAGAGAGGGCAAGTGTAGGCAGATCTTCAAAGGGTTTAGCTTTGAAAGAGAATGGAGAAATGAGACAGGATGGGGGCATGGATAAAAGGAATGAAGGGAAGGTTTATTTTGTTATGTTTATTTCATTTATTTTATATAGTATTAGGGCATGTTTGTCTGGAAATGATCACTGGAAATGATCTAGGAGTGAGGTATAATTGAGTACATGTAAGAAAATGGATAACCACAAGGATATCTTGATTTGCGGGAAGGGGATGGGACTCAGAGTCCAAGTGAAGGTGTCAGTTTTGGATAGAGTCAGAGACTTCCTTCTGTTGTAATGAGAGGAAAAGCATACAGATCAGTTGCAGGTAGGGTTGGGATATTGTGGGAAGATAAGGTAGGTAGTTCTTTCCCGTCATTTTCCCTTTTGCCTACTGACAGTGAGAGAAGTTAGGAGGTCATTACTTGAGAGAGGGTAGGAGGAAGAATTTTGTTTCTTTATCCAAACAGACAGAGAGGGATAGCCAACTAAACAGGCTGTCGTGTATCTTTTGGAGATCTTCCAGTACAATTAGAAGAAAATTCAAATTTCCCAGTAAGGCCTGCGAGACCTTGGATGGTGATAGTGTGAGCCCAGAAAATCAGGAATCTCAACAACTTGAGGTAGCGTGCTCTCAGAGTACAGGGTGGGGACAGCTACCCAGGGGAGATGAAGGGGAAAGTTGGAGCTTTTGTTAGGCCTTGATGGATGAGTCATCCAGTGTGGTATGGGAGCATCTCCTGAGGTGGGCACATATCTGGGGATGGAGGGGTGGGGGAACCCTAGAACTTGGCTGTAACCCTGTGAGGGTGAGTAGTGGAAGGGCAGGAGATGGAGCTGGATGCAGCAGAAGGCAAGTCATTCCAAAAAGAAGTTCGTGCTTTGTCCAGAGGGTGGGCTTTGGAAGATCACCGTGGTAGCAGGGTGAAAATTAAGTTGGTGGTGGACAGAGTTGAAGTTGCAGGCCAGTGGGGCATATAGCCTCCCTTCTTAATGTGAAATCCTCAGGTGTCTGGGTAATGATAACTGAGGAAGAGAGGGTTGTTTCTTTCTGATAAAACTTGTTAATGGTATTTGTTTGCATTCATTTATTTTGCATTCATTCTGTTTGTTTGTATTCATCTACTTTGTATGAATTGTTCTAATTTTCAGGAAAACAGCAAACATTCTAGAACTGCCTTCATAGAGCTTCTATTTCAGTCGGGGAAACAGGCAACAATTTTAAAAGAAAAGTGAAGTATATGTTAGGTGGTGATGAGTGTTCTGGAGAAAAATTAAGGGTAGAAGAATATAATTTAAAATAGGGTGAGAAAGAGTTTTCTAAACCAAGACTTGTAGGATATGAAGGCATGAGTCATATGGATATCCTGAAGGAGCTTAAGACAGAAGGGATAGCAAACCCACAGGCTCTGATGAGAGAGGATCCAGGATTGTCTGAAGAACATCAAGGGGGCCCGGGTGACTGGAGAAGTGTGAGTAGGGGGAAGGTAGTAATAGAAGTCAGACGCTGAGTGACTAAGGGTTTGGGAGTGAGTCGAGGAGGCAGATCCAATAGGGCGTTACAGCCCATTGAAAATCCAGATCACTTTACTGTGTCCCACAGGTTCTGTTCATTCTGATCTCTGCCCAGTTCTTCCTTGTCACCATCCATTTTCCCCTTTGCCTACTGTCATGTGGGCCTCCTTCCAGTTCCTCTGGCACAGTGGGCTCTTTCCCCTTCTAAACCTTTGCATATGCTGTTCTCTTTGTCTGGACTCGAAGTATCACCTTTTTAAAGGAGTCCTCCGTATCACCATATTTTGCTTTGTAGCCCTTATCAAAAGTTATTCATTAATACCTTGTGTCAATATAAAGCAAGCCATCACTGTTGCTAAAATGTGTCACTACTGTTAGATTTTCGGTTTAAACGCCAGATAGAAGCAATTATGAAAAAGTTTTTATGTGTCTTGATTAAATTTGTAAAACTGACCTGGAGGAGGAAAAAAGTATAGATTATTCACTAATGATGTTCTTTGGCTTTTTTGAGGGGCAGGGTTGGTAGTATTCACTGTAATGTCATTTCATTCCCTGTTGTATGTAAATTTGATAGGGCATGTTTCCTGTGTTCAAGCACCCACTTTTTGGGTGAGTAACGATATGCTGTTAAAAGAGAAATGGTTTTGGTTTTGGAATAACAGGTTATGTACAAATAAATGACAGTGTGCCTCATGAGCTCTGTTACATCATCGGGATTTTCTTTCTCAAGATAAACTCTCTGCTTTCTTTCAGCTTCTGAATAGGAAATTTATGTTCTCTCTTCCCTTCATTCCTGTTTTAGGCCTTTTTCTGTCTATTCCGATGAGCTACTATACTAGAAACATGCTCAGAGTTTACTATTAATTTTTTGTGCTACACTTTCTGTTCCTCTTACTTAGCCCCATATTTGATGAGCTTTTCATTGTAAACTGGCAGCTGCAGTGACTATTTCTTTAAAAGATCTTGTGTTTGGTAGATGATTTCTTAAAAATTGGTGGCTGTTGCTGAAAATAATCTGTGTCGTGTGAGTTTATAATATCTATGAATTATGGACTTCTCATTTAAGAGGTAGTTATGTGAGGATAACAAATAAAACAATTTTTTAAATCATTTAAAAACCAAACCATCCAGATAGAGTAGTAAAGTTGGCAAGCACAAATATTCATCAAGTGCCAGGTAAGTATGAATTTCACAAATATCTTTTTTTTTTCCTCAATAGTAATTCTAAAATAAAAACATTGCTCTTTAAATACAGAATTTTGATAGATGGCATTTAAGAATTATGAAAACATGTCAAATCGGGATAGCTATATGGTTTATATACCCATTTGGTTAATAATGGAAAAATACTTTTAAAAAGTATTTGAGAACTTGAAAAATTAAGCATCTTAGCCAATACCTGGTAGTAAGTAATAATAATAGTAGCTATCATTATTTGAGCACTTCCTACATGTCAGGCACTGTACTAAGAGGTTTACCTGGATTGCCTCACTTAATCCTTACTATAGTACTGCAGAGCAGATACTTAGATCATCCCCATTTTAAAGATGAGAAAACTGAGTCTCGGGAAAGTTAACTTGCCCCAAATCACACAGCTTATAAGTGGCAAAGCTGGAATTTTTGGTCTGGCAGACCCCAAAGCCAGATGGTTCCATGATTTATCAAGTGAAGTGTCTAATTTCTGCTTGTTCAGCTGTCATTTTTGAGGGAATGCTTGGAATAGGCTTTAGTTTATTGGTAAACAAGTAGAGTATCAACGTACATTCCAGATAGCAGTTTAAAATTAAGGAAGTTGCTTAGTTGGTGTTTTAGGGAATAGTAGCAGCAGCAGTGAAGTTCTGGTAGGGAGAGTGGGGGTATTATCTGAGAACTTTGGACTTAAAATCTTGGCTGGAGGGATGCGCACACATGTGTGAGACTATGCAAGGATTCATTTAAAATCCATAGTGTATGTAATTTGTAGAATGTGGGATAGAGAAATGATTAACTCTAAGAAAGCAAATCCTAATAGTTTGTTAGCTAAAACAGATAGGGATGACTTAGAAATGGCATGTATGCTTTAGGACAGTATCTTCAGCTGATACAGTCTTTCATAATAATGCACAGAGATATTTGTAATCCAAAGATTATCCAGGAGTCATTCTTTTTAAACATTGAAGTCACTGTATTTTATTGTCTCATTCAGCAAACCATGTTCCGGTTGATATTTATTAACTAAGTTGATTGATGTGACCTCTCAATCTTTTTTCCCCATCTTTGCTTGTCTTGGTGCTTCCCAAAAGGGAAATACATTACAACAATAATAGAACTTTCTATCAGATATTTTTCTTTGCTTTTATCGTATTGCATTGCTGTGGTCTTGCCCACGTGTGATAGGACCGGCATAAGGCAAGTGGGAGTTTGCTTGAAGGCCAGGCCTGCCTGTTCTTCGTAGCTACAAGAACCCCTCCAGCATCCTGTCTTTGCTCTGCACACAGTGAGTTCACACTGCCTGTTGTTAGTGAATTGACTGACAAATAGTGGAGAGATGATTGAGAGGCTCCCCATCCATCCACAGGGAGTGGGAATTACCTGCTCAGTAACTGTTCAAGGAATTTAGGGTTTTAAAATGGTTATGACTAAATTGGACATAATTGGTTTAAAAAAACACACAGGGAAAATAGGTCTTAATATACATTGTAATGGTTTTCAAATAGTGCTGAATACTTTGGGAGGTCAGACTTTAATGCTTCATTTTAGTAAAATTTAGCATCCCTTATTCAGAGACAGCTTTTCCTTCCATTTTAAAAGATAAGTTTTTATTTTTATTTCCAAATCCCCAGGAAATTTTAAGTGCTGTCAGTTTTATAAAAAGGTAATTAAGGAATGAGTAGGAAATATGTCTTACTAGTGGTTGGTTTGGCATTATTACTCAAGTTCCTATTTGCCTGATGAAAATATCTTGTAATATCCCTTTGTAGCCCCTCCACAGCTTTCCCTGGAAAGCCTTGGCCATAATTATTATCTATATTTGGGCACTGTCAGATGAAGAGAGGAGTCAGAGTGGAAGACAGCCACCTGATCTTTTTCACATTCCACAATTTAAAATTTGGGATAGGTTCTAACATACCCCTATTGCCTAAGGATTTTTATACCAAGTTTTAAGACACTTGGCGGATGGCTGTTTCTGTGGAGACATAAGAGCTTGCTCATGTGTTGATTCTGTTAAATATAGCTAGTGGGGGGATTAGGGAGCTGGGTGGAAAAGGTAAAGGAATGAAGTACAAATTAGTAGTTACAAAACAGTCAGGAATGTAGAGTACAGCATAGGGAATATAGTCAATATTATTGTAATGGCTATATGTGGTGTTAGATGGGTACTAGAGTAATCAGGAGGATCACTCCATAAATGACATAAATGTGTAACCATTGTACTATATACTTGAAACTAATATGAAATATATATATATACACACACACACACACACATACATATATAAATACACACACACACACATACATGCATACATACACTGAGTACTATATGGAGCATGAGAGAGTATGAGCAGTGCTGTTTCAGAGAACTGCTAAGGAATTAAATGCAACACAGGTCTAGAAGAGGTACTAAAACTGGAATCAATGGCATATATAGTAGTGGAAGGTCTAACTTCTTGTTTCCACTGATGATCGTCTTACTATTATAAGTACTCTCCTGAAAATGTGGAAGGGAAAACATAAAGCAGTTATTACTGAAAATTGTAACAATTTTGATAAAGATTTTGTGAGCAATAACTGTGGGATACCAATATGTGGTATCTATGCTTATAGGGCAGCGGTCCCCAGCCTTTTTGGCACAAGAGACTAGTGCTTCTATGAAGACCTAATGACTGATGATCTGAGGTGGAGCTAAGGCTAAGGCAGTGATGCTAGTGCCGAGGAGTGGCTGCAAATACAGACGAAGGTTTTGCTCGCTCGCCTGCTCCTTACCTCCTGCTGTGCAGCCTAGTTCCTAACAAGTCACAGACAGGTACTGGTCCTTGGCCAGGGGATTGGGGACTCTCGTTATTGGGTATCTGGCCTTGACTAGGGTTCAAGGAAGGAAGAGCCCCTGAAGACCAGAGAGGGCGCTCATGGACTTTCTCTTGCTGCAGAAAGCAAGCCAAGTCTCTGGCCTGTGAGGCCATGAGGGGCTGGCCCAGTGTTCCCTATTCCTTAAGGCCTTTTTGCTGTCTCTCAGAAAGAAGGTACATCATTGCCATTTTGTTTTGTTTTATTTTAGGCTTTATTTTCAATGCTCTTGCCTGTATTTCTTCTGGTTTACATGGTCTCCTTTGTATACCCATACCCTCTTTAAATTGCCCCCCACCCTCACCCCTCTAACTCTTAACTTCGGGAAAAGAGTTCACATTAAATCCTGCTCTCTCTCTTTTTTTAAATTTTATTATTAGTTTCAAGTATACAGTACATTGATTAGACATTTATATAGTTTGTGAAATGATCCCCCCGATTGCTTTCTCTTTACACTTAGCCATTACTGCTAACTGCATTCCCTAAGCCGTGTTCCCCATCCCTGTGACCATCTAACAACTATTAATTTTTACTTCTTTAACCCTTCATTCTATTCTCACAGCCCCCCAAACCCTCTCCCCTCTGTCCATCACCAGATTGTCCTCTATGTTTATGAGTCTGTTTTTGATTAGTTTGTTCCTTTCGTTCCTTAGATTTCGCATATAAGTGAAATCATATGGTATTTATCTTTTTCTTACTTACTTCACTCAACATAACAACCTCGAGGTCCACCTGTGTCATTGCAAATGTTAGGATTTCATTATTTTAATGGCTGAGTAATATTCCATTGTATATATGAACCATAATTTCTTTATCCAGTCATCTATTGATGGGCATTTAGGTTGCTTCTATATCTTGGCTAATTGTAAATACTGCTGCCATGAACATAGGGGTGCATAGATCTTTACAAATTATTGTTTTGGTTTTCTTTGGATAAATACCCAGAAGTGCAATTGCTGGGTCAAAAAGTATAATCTTCCTCTCTTTTAATGTCCCTTATCTCATGTCACAACATGGATGATGTAAATTGTGACTGTGATAAACCTATGTCAAAAAGAAAGAAAAGCCTCAAGTGCAGAAGTGGAAGTAGATACATAAAGGGCTAAAGCATGGGCTTTGAAATCAGGGATTCTCAAACTAGGTTTATTGGAGTTGTAGGAAGTCCTTGAACCCTTTCATGAATACATGCAAAATCGTGTCTTATTTGCATAATACAGTTTTCTAGGGGGAGAGAATATACTTTTCAACAGATATTCAAAGGCCTTTATGACCCAGTAGTGTTCAGCACCACCAGTGAAAATACCCAGTCTTTTTTAGATAGTAGCAGTCTCTGTTGTTATTTTATTTGTAATTAAAGTAGGCTTTTTTCTTTTGTTCAAGTTCCCATATTTGAGATTTTTTTTTTTTAATTCTCTACTTGGTTTCTAAAGTTTCTGTTTTGCTTAATACTTTCACAGCAATATTATTTTTTATAATTTTCATTAGTAAAATGTAGTAGTATTCTGGCTGCATTAAAGGTTAAGAGTCATAAGTGGGCCAGCCTGAGACAACAACCATTTTTTGTCATAGTGATACCTTGTGAACGCGCATCTTTTCAAATAGATGAAAAGTTCAATCCTATCTGAAGTTTTGTAACCAGACCTTTTTATAAATTAAGGACAGATGAGGGACAGAGTTAGGACATGAGGTAGCAGCTGGGGTGATCTTTCTGAAACTCACATCTAATAGTATTTATTGCTTAAATGACTTGCCCTTGTTTAACTGACTTCACTGATTCCCATTGCCCTTAGGGTAAAGTGAAAACTACTTAATGTGGCTGGCTGATGGACAAGGTTCTATTTGCCCAAAGCACCAGAGCTCCTTAGCTCCTCCCTTCAGGTTATATGCCCTCCCTATGCAGGCAAGGACAATGGCCCCTTTCTGCAGACAACCTCCCCTGCTCTCTTTTTACCCCCTAACCACCCTCCCCCAATAGAAAGAAAATTAACCCTTGTCTCTTAAGTGCCAACTTCAACATTAGTTCTTTTAGGCAGCCCTCCTGGGCCTCTGGTCAGGCTTTATGTCTGCATCATGCTTTTTCTGTTCAGCCTCAGGAGACTTTCACATGTCATTACATGTAGTTCAACCTAAGTTTTTTTTGAACTACTGCATAATATTTTTATATTATGAATATTACAATGGTTGTTTAAACTCAACCTCTGTGGATGAATATTTAGGCTGTTGGCACTTTGCTGCTTTTAACAGCTGTGCTACAGTTAACATACCTGTACAAGCTTCTTACCTCTAGTGAAATTTTGTCTGCTGTTTATTTTGTAAATAAACAGACAAATAGAGGTAATATTTAATTAGATAATACCAAAGTTCCCTCCAGAAAAATTTTCAAATGTTAGAGGTCCATCTAGGTGACAGAAAAGTATTGCAATGGCTTGGGGCACAGTTCCTTTCTCTATCTCTTCTTAATGTACTGGCAGGATCCAGCTTTTTTTCCCTGTCTTCCTACTCCCTAACTTTTGGGCTGTTTGAAATTGGAGTCTTCTGTCCTATAGAAATTTAGAGCCCTGTGATTTGAAAATGCAGTCTGACTTTCAAAGTGTTGTTGTTAAAAGAATTAATTATAAGCTTCCTTGTTACAATAATGTTCTTCATCTGAGAATCACAGAGTACCTAGAATATTTGCTCTTTAATCTACACAAAATCTGGGGTAAAATTTTTTGCCACCCTGTTGTTGACTTTCCTTGTCTACTCTGCAAGCCCTGGCCCTTGTCTAAAACAAAGGCAAAAGCTGTTTTCTACTCCCCAGGAAAAAGTCCACGATGAGTGAACTGTACATCTCATAACAGGATTTGGAGTTGAATAATGAACAGAATATTCACTATAGTCTCATTTACCTTTCTTTTACAAAAAGAGAAGAAATTAATTTCTCTGTGACTGGTAATTTCCCTTGACCTCCCTCTTTATAAAATTATATTATTTATTGGGTCTTGAAATAAACTTGTGCAAAGTAGTTTGTTAAATAACCTTTCTGGAGAGAGGGAGTAAAGACTCTTCTTGAAGGAATAATAAACTTGATGCCTCGTAGGTACCTATTGGAAGGAGTAGCTGAAGTTTAGTTACTTTCGGGAAGAGAATTCTCAGAGAGAAACAATTGCCTGGTTCTTGGGGGGCTGTTTTTATTTTCGTTTATTAGAAATCAGTCATCCTATTTATATACCTCTTTCCAGAGATCAAGATGGGATGGGGGAGCACTGCGAAAGAGATGGTCTATGAGAGAGGCAGAAAGGGAATACTTTTGGATGGGAACTGAGGTAAGAAGGGGGTGAAACGAAGAGTGGAAGAGTGTCGAGTCCTGGTGACTCAGTTTTTAAGTACTTCCTCTCTGGGTTCCTGTAATCACACAGAGAGGTTTTTTTGCAAGGTGTTAATTCTTGTGGCAGAGCAGCATTTCATTTCCTGGGTTATAATCCCTGCTTCTTCACTTCCCTGCTGACCTCGGGCAAGTTATTTAATACCTCCTAGCCTCAGTTTCCTCACTAGTTGGAGGGCATGTATTAAAATAGTGTTTCGCCATAGAGCCATTTTGAGAATGCTTTAATTAATGCAGGGTTTCTCAAGCTCAATGTTACCAACATTTGGGACCAGATAATTCCTTTTTGTGGTGAAATGCCCTGTGCATTGTAGGATATTTAGCAACATCTCTGTCCTTTATCATTGAATGCCAGTAGCACCACCCCCTCCAGTTGTTATAATCAAAAATGTCTCCAAACATTGTCAGTGTCCCCTGGGGTTTGGTACATAATTACCTTCAGTTGAGAACCACCCCTTTAATGTACGTGAAGCCCTACTCTCTGTGCTTGATATATGGAAAGGTTCTTCAATGTCTGCACAGGGAAAGTGCTTCATAAATGTTTGAATGAATGAATGTTGCTATTTTGCTGTCGAAAGAGTTCTAGCTCCTTCCTTAGAAATCACATGGAGGAGATCCCTTATTGAGATTCTTATGGCACTGCAGTAACTAAATTCATTTGGGTGGCTACCAAAAGGAGTACTCCCTCTCCATCAGAGTTTACTAATGTGCAGCAGCACCTATAAAGTGCCAGAGTAGTTATTACTGTCCATCTTTAATTCCAAGATGCTTTTTTTCTCTTGTTTCAATATTTTTGAAATCAGGATAGATTATAAAGTTGAAGAGTACGTTATTTTATTCTCCAAAAGCTGATATTGACACACACTTGATGGCAGCTTTGAAATTAAAGAATGTGGTATGAATGTTTGGACTTTGCAAATGGAGCCGAAGCTGTTTTTGGGCAAAGACTGTCTTACCGTGTTGTTTTTTTCCCCAGTACTCAGCACAGTACTTCAAAACATACTGTCTCAAACATTTGAACAACCCACACTTTCTAGTGTTCTGTTATGATACCCTTGAACTGCCTTTTGTATGGTACATCCCTTTAATACACTTGGGATGAAAAACAGTACAGTCTTTCACATGATGTAAGTAACAACAGTATATTTTTCAGTAGTCCCTGTTTTACTCTTTCCATAGTGTGTTTGAGTGGATTTGACTGTTTTACTACATTTTGATCACTTTAAGATGAGTGCACAGTACAAACTAGTTTTCTGATGCTGGTGACAAAGAAATATATGTCTCAGACTTTTACAGGAGGGCTGTATTATAAGTGCTTGTAACTTATGCAAATTATACTGTGTGATGGCACAAAAGAGAAAAATAGTGTAGCTAATTTCACCAATTATTCAGTGTATATTATTGCCCTGAAATTTGCTTGAAATAGGACGTATGAATTATCTAAGATTAAGTTCCATGAGGACAGGATATTGCTCACTGCTATTTCTTCAGCATCCTAAAAGATTGTTTTGAACATAGTATACACACAAATAATTATGAGATATTGATTCCTTTCCCTTTATTTGGTCTCAGTTCCCTCAAGTATCTCAGTGTAAGCATCTCATTATCCTTTGATTCTAGTGTTTAATTAAATGGATTTTTTTAATACAGTAAGGCCCCTAAACACAAGCCAACTATTTTATCTGTTAGAAACAGCCATCTGTTATAACATCAGTGACACAACTGGCTGTGTAGGGCTTACAGGTTGGGCTCCATGTGGTGTCTGAGAAATTTTCAAGAATGATTTCAACTGACTTTAAAAACTAACCAACTGAATTCTCTCTCAAACTGGAATTCTGTCAAAATCTAGACAGGTGAAAATCATTAGGCATGCAGAAAAGAAAGCTATGGCATCAGTTGTATTTTAGGTGGGCTTAAGCTGATCACAAGAGTATTGTGTTTCCCTGTGAAATACTAGAAATATATCCCTGGAGACTGAATATCAAAGGTGATATCTAATTAGAAATTTTGTGATTTGTGGTGTTGAGAACAGGACCCCAGTAATCTTTCTGACTTTCTCATATATAGTTTTGTGTAGGAAAGTAAGGGACTGCCTGTTAGGTAGGTTCTAGGTAAATATTTGTTGATTGATTCATCTCATATCTGACCTAATAGAAGAGATGAAAGTCTATCCTGATTTTTCTTCATCTATGATTCTACTCAGCCCATACTTCGTGCCTTTGACTGGTTGGTCACTTCTCCAGTCTGCTTTCCACCCTGATGGAATATTCGTACTATAATAAAGAATAGAAACATCATCATCTTCTGATGATCTTAATTTGATTTTCAAGTGTCCTACAACTGAAACCCATTTAAAGAAAGGCAACAGGCCCCACAATAAGAAATTTTTAAAAGGCGAGTGGAAATGTTCCCACTTTAGCTTTGTGTAATTATTTTTGCTGTTCAGTTGCATAGGCAGGCTGCCAGAAGATATGGGGTACAAATTAATTAACCAACTGTTTGCAGAGATATGGCCATGTCATTACTGATAAGCACAGATGTAAATAAGGCAGTGTGTCAGCTGTTTTCTGTAACAAGAAAGGACAGAAATCTGTTAACTAAAATAAAATAGACCAAAGGCTTAGTTGGGGGAAAAGTATAGTTTGTTAGTTTACATTTATTAGCACATAAAGCTCTCTTCCCTATTAAGTGATTTCTGATACGTTGAATGAGGAAAGTACGGTTTATCATGTTAGTCTTTTAAAAATATAATTGAATGCTGTGTACCTCAATTGAGCATATTTAGTTAGCTCCCACTCCCATTCACTAAAATCATTTCCAATATAAATTTTTATACATCATAATTTATTAGGCCAATGGTTAATTTTAAGTAGTAGTATGTATAGTGTGTATAAAGTAATGTATGCGAATAGTTTTGTCCAGACAAGAATCTTAAAGTAAACAATTTTTATAACTTAAGAAGCTGTTTCAATTTTGCAAGGATCTTTGAATCTTTTTGTATTTTTGGTTTACTCTTCCCCAGAGGTGACACTGTGAGGACCCTTAGAAAATGCTTTTTAAAGAAAGGATTGAAGCTCCATGACCAGTGACAGGTCATTGCATGCTGGTTAGGGACTAGTATCTGGAGTCAACTAGATTGAACCTTTAACCCCAGCCCTACCTTTTACCAGCTGTGTGATCTTGGGCCAGTTACTTAATCTTTCCACACCTGTTTCCTCATTTGTAAACTTGGACTAATAATAGTACCTATACCACAGGGCTGTTGTAAGGATTACATAACATAAAGCAGATAAAGTACTTAATACATTGGCCCAGTAAGTTCTCAATAAATGTTTTACATGGTGGCCGCTGTTGTATTGTATTTTAGACATCTGCCTGACCTTTTACTTTCGTAGCACTCAAACTAAACAAACAAACAACTAGGGAGAAATGAATGTTTAACTTGAGGCATCACTCTAAACTGTGGCTGTGGAGGGTGTTGTCTGCCAACCACATCTGTTTGCATGTGGTTGTGGTGAGTGAGTTTTGAGTACCTTGTTCAGGTATGTCCACCCATTTCCCCCGGAAGGACGAGTGAAACTGCAATGTCTGAAGTAAAACTGAGATAAGAGAATGCATAAAACTTTCTTGTGAAAGTATTACCCATTAGTTATTGAAACAGAAATGAGCAAATGAGCTAACAGTTGAAACAAACTTGAAATACTCTACTGTTTCCTCGTGGTAATAAATTGTACCTAAGGTGTTTAAACAGAAAAAGCCTATGTAACATTAAGAGAGATTAGGAGTAGAATTAATTAACCAGCAGTCAACACTCTTCTTTCCCCCCACTTAGTATTTCCTTACAAATCTATTATCCCTCCCCAAGCCCAACCAGAAAAAAGCAGCTATACAAGTGAATTTTGTGCATGAAGCAAGGCCTAACAGAAATGATTACAGAACTCAAAAGTACAATATTCAGAGAAATCAGTGTCAAGACCAAAAACAAAAAACAAAAAACAACAAAAAACCCATTCCCATCTGTTTCCTAGGTCGAACCAAGTGCTGTCAACTAGGAGGCACTCAAGTATTTATGGAATGAGTGGAGGCATGAACAAATTTGACTAATTTGAGTTGTTTTCTCAGGCATCAATGAGAACATTAAGTTGACATGTGTATGAGTGCAACAAACTCTTTTTAGGCACATGGAAGATTTATCTTTATTTTTGTTGTAACTTCCCTTTAAATAAAGCTGCCTTTGGGGAAAGCTTTAATTCACTTGAATGTAAGCAATGAGTAGTTTCAGACATGTATTCATGGTTCTTGTCATTCTTAGAACCATATTTTTAATTCCTGGCTGACTTTGATTTATTAACACTTAGTACACATGCCTTGCCTATTTTTTGTTTTTTTTTGTTTTCCATATGGAGGAAATAATGTTTTAAACTTCATTTATAAAGCATTTCTCTAAAATTAGGGGAGAGTCTTCAAGATGATAGCTTCCTTGGTATCTTCTTGGAAATCTCAGAGGCACCTAGATTTCAAATATCCCAGTGTACATTCTTTATTCTCAGACTTGGCATTCTTCCAGGATTTCTTTTCAGAGTCTGATACCACCCATCTATCCTGTTCTGCAGGACAGAGAACTTAGCATCATTCTCTGTACCACCCTTGTATCCAGGCCTTTATCAAGTTATTGTCAGCATATCCTTCTAAATAACTGAAGTTTTCTCTTCCATCCTCAAGTCCAGTCTACCCCGTGTCTCTCACCTGTACTATTACAAACACCAACTGACCTTCTCACTTCTACTTTTGAGCCACAAATCTCTCTTCTTCATACTGCAATCTGAGTAATGATGAAAATAACAACAACGACAACAATGATAATGATAAAAAAAAAGTCTAATGATAGTATTCTCCATTAAAATACTTAAGTAAACATTTCCAAGTGGCAGAGTAAGGACCTCCGAAAATCTTCTCTATAAAAGCAATGAGAATACTGGCAAGAGTTGTGTGAAAATTAACATTTTCAGAATCCTGAAGATTAAAGGCTTGAAAGATCTGTTGAACATTTATACAAGAAAAATTACTGAATTTCCATAAATACAGCAAACTCTGTGGTGTTTTAAGTCCTCCTTTTTTCAACCCCCACATCCCCCATCCTCAGTTCCACAGTAACTTTTCACAGCTTACAACTTGTGGTAGCTGTGAAAAACAGCAGCCTAGAAGTTACCAGAGGGGACAGAATGGGCTTAGAGGTCCCACAAAGCCCTTCCTCCAGAGAATTGTCACTTTTTGAACTGTATGGTAGCTCCCTAAAAATCTCCATTCTCAGGACTTCTCTATTTGCACTGGCTCAAAGCTCACTCTGTGCTCCATCTTTAGAGTATTTATATATATAAAAAAAAAAATTAGCGAAGATTATTGAACATCAAAAATGTCTGAGGTGGTGATACCAGTTGAGGCTAACAGGAGGCTAACCAAAAAAACTAAATAGGAAACACTGGGTGTCAACTAGGGGCTTGAAGGAGTTCCAACATATTCCTGGGATTCTAAAAAATCACATGCATATGTAGGGCTGTACACATGTCCAGTAATAACCTGAAAAAAGCCATATTTCTCACCCTTTGGTTGACCTTGTGGCTCTATGCAAGCAGGAAGTAAAGTCTAAAGCAGAGTTGTAAACTGCTTGCTACTGCTTTGAGAGCATGCCCCAACATAAACACAGAGCCCCTCAGGAAAGGCTAGGAAACTTACTGGTCCAAGATATTTAAGGAAGTCCCTGTACAGTAATTAGCTAACCAAGCAGAGAGCTAACTTAACCAAACGAAGAATGCAGAGTTTACACAAGTACTGAATAAATAACTAAACAAAAAGGACACAAGACTTAATATATGTAGGAAAAAGGCAAAATCACAGACATAAATCCTAGCGTCTAAGTAATTAACATTAAATGTAAATAGACTAAACACTAATCAGCAAGTAGAAATTAGCAGAATGGATTAAATAAGATAACGATCCAACAACATGGTATCAACAAGAGACATACTTCAGATATAAAGTCAGAAACGTTAAAAGTTAATAGAAAAGATATACCATGCAATAATTAAAAGAAAGCTAAACTGGCTATACAGATATCAGACAAAATATCCTTTTTAAAAATTGTCGTTAGAGACAAAGGAGGACATTTTAAAATTATGAATGGGTCTGTCAGGAAGAAATAACAATTATTAAGGTGTACACACCTAACCTAACAGCAAGACTTTAAAATACATGATGCAAAAAACTAACAGTGAAAGGAGAAAGAGCCAATTCAACAATAATAGTAGGAGACCTCAATATCTCACTTTTAAGAATAGATACAACATCCAGGCAGAAGATTAAGAAGAATATAGAAGATTTTGAAATCATAAACCAACTAGACCTAACCAGCAACAGCAGAATGCACATTCTTCTCAGGTGCATGTGGAATACTCTCTAGGATCAGATGTTAGGACATAATAAAATAAACATCAATAAATATAAAAAAATGGAAATTACACAAGTACAAAGTATTTTCTCTAAGCATAATAGAGCAAAATTAGAAATTAACGGAAGGAAATTCTAGAAAGTCACAAAAATGCGCAAGCTAAACAACACACTCCTAAATAAGCAGTGGGTCAAAAAAGAAATCATAAGAGAAATTAGAATGCTTTAAAATTAATGAAAATGAAACACAACATACCAAACTTATACACTAAAGCAGTATCTAAGGGAAAACTTACTGCTGTAAATAGCTATATTAAAAAGTAAGAATGATCTCAAATCACTTAACCTTCTACCTTAAGAAATTAAAAAAAGTAAACACTAAGCAAGCAGAAGGAAAATGAACATTAACATGGAAATAGATGAACTAGAAAATAGAAAAATGATAGAGAAAAATTAGTGTAACCAAAAATTGATACTTTGATAAGATCAGAGTACTTCGATAAAATGGACAAATTTAGCTAATTTTACCCTATTTAGCTAATTTTACCATATTATTCATATTACTAAAATCAGAAATTAAATAGGTGACATTGTGACCAGCCTTACAGAAATACAGTTATAAGGGACTATTGTGAATAATTGTATGCCAGCACACACTGTATAACCTTGGTGAAATGGGCAAATTCTTAGACACAGCCAAACTAGCAAAACTGACTCAGGAATTAGAAAAATCTAAATAGACCCAGTACAAGAATTTGAATTAGTAACTTTGTAACTTCCCACAAAGAGAAGCCCAGGCCCATAATGGCTTCACTGGTGAATTTTACTAAATGTACTAAGAATTAGCACTCAGCCTATACAAACTTTTCTGAAAAATAGAAAAGGAGAGCACACTTCTCAACTTATTCTATGAGACTATTAACCTGATAGAAAAACCAAGGACATCACAATAACTGAAAACTACTAATATACTCAACCTATTTTATACAATGTACATTTATTCTGTAATGTACAGTATACTAACTATACTTTTGAACAAGATACATTGAGCAAATACACTCAATATAAATTTGATGGGTTTGGAAAAGTGGATTACTATGATATGAATAATTTCTCAAATATTGGTAACATTATTCAAGTTTCAGTCCCGATTGTATGACGTATTATTTTAAGCATTTCTCAAACATAGAAATCACCTGGGAATCTTTATTAAAGAGAATCTGGTCTACAGCCATGCCACCCTGAATGTGCCCAATCCCTTCTGATCGTGGAAGCTAAGCAGGGTCGGGCCTGGTTAGTACTTGGATGGGAGACCACCTTGGAATACTAAATGCTGTAGATGTTAAAAAAAAAAAAAAGAGAGAGAGAGATTCTGAAATGGTAGGTGTGGTTCGGAGCTTTAAATTCAGTAATTCTAACCTTGCGACTTTTACCTTTGGAGACTCAATGTAAGGTTGATCACTTGTAGTTAGTGATTAATAGATGCTAGTTAGGACTATTTTCTTCTATTTAACTCTTTGATCCTCTGGTGTTTGGTTGGTTGCTTTTTTACTTGAAACATCTCATTTTTCTAATCCAGTTTTTATTGACTAGTTTACACAGGTCCCCAAACAACATACGTTTTAACAGGTTGTTGATTGACCTTTTGTTGTGCCTGGTTGGTTTCATCATTTAACATCTTATAGTTAAAGGAATGTCCAGTTCCTTTGATTTATTGGAGCACAGGATATGAATTTGATTAAAGTGTGTGTGGAGGGTGGAAACAAAATTCTATTTTATCCTTTCCTAGTTGAGATGTTAAAACTCATTTGACAGCAATTAAAAACTTTTTTATGTCATCGATATTACTTTTGATTACCCAGATTGAAATAAATGTGAGACTGACTATAATAAAAGCCCAAATTATATGCAACCAGCCTTCCAGGTCTATTAGATTACTTAGAAGTATTTCAGACACCAATAGAGCTGAGTGTCCTAGTGTCCAAGTGAGTAGCAGACAGTCAGCCTAAGAAATCATTTTGGTAGGATGCATTGGTTGACTTTGATTAAACAAGGCAGAAGAATAGAGATTTCTTAGAAGCAGGGAGGCACTGAGCAATGGAGAATCTCATGTAGTGAGGTGGTGAACAAGCGTATACTTTAAAGGGAGTAGCTTACCTTCAAATCTTAGCTTCCACACATATGGGCTCTGTAACTTAAAGGAAGTAATCTCTCTTTGTGTCCCACTTGCTTTATCTATAAAGTGGAAATAGCCCTGAGAGATAGGTAGCATTGCGAAGATCAAATAAGTTAATACTTAGAACTTTATTTGGAACATAGGAAGTATTCAGTAATTGCAAACTTTTAGTATTTTTGTTATATGTATTAATGCTTCTCAGGGTTTTTGTTGTGATTTTTGTTTACTGTTACATACCCAGTACCTAGAATACCATTTAGGTGTAGTAGGCATTCAATATATGAATGAGTGATGTATGTAAAATACTACCATGATACCTGACACACAGTAAGTATTTAATACATAGTGTTATAGGAGGTGAGGGCTGTAGACCAGCAGAGATTAGAAGCAGTGGCCACTGTAACCTACTGACAGTAAAAATAGAAATAATTATATTCATAGTAGGTAAGACAGACCTAGCACAGGCTGTGTGCCAGACATAGTTATAAGAGCTTTATGTATAGTAACTCACTTCATTCTCATTAGTACCTATTAAGGTAGCTGCTATTGTCCCCATTTTACAGATGAGGATATTGGCAGAAGTACTTGCCCAAGGACATATTCCTAGTGAGTAATAGCATTGGGATTTGAACTTGGGAAGTCTGATCCAGAGGACTTTCTCACATTCTTTTGTCGAGAGCCTGCTGTGTGCCCAGCACTATGCTATTATGCAGACATGGCCCCTGCCTTCATGGAGTTTATATCTTAGTAAGGGAGATAGCAAAAACAAATAATAAATTAACTAATGAGTGAGAAAATTGTCTGAAGAGATAGAGTCCTGCTTTAAATTGAGTTATCAGGGAAGGTCTTTCTGATGGAAAGTAGACCAAGACCTGGAGCCAGCTAGGCAGAGCATTCTGTACAGAGGGGACAGAATTAGCAAAGGCCAAGAGATGAGAAAGTGACTGGCATGTCGGCATAATTGTCAAGGAGATTGGAATTCTGGAGTGGAAAATATGAGGGAAAAGCTGTGTCTTGAGGTTGCAGAGGTCAGGCAGAGCCTTCTAATCATTTGTTTTCATTCTGACTACATTGGAGAACCAGTGAAGGGTTTAATCACATCAGATGACATGTATGATTTAAAAACATTACTGGATACTGGGGGAGGGGAGTGTAGAATAGGCAGAGGGGAGCACAGCCACTGTTTAGATCAAAGACCAGAGTGGACAGTGATGGGGAAAATGATTTAAAAAAAAATATTTACATTGTTCTAAGCATTTCACTTTTATTAGTCCTCCCAACAACCTCTGAGGGAGGTACTATTATTTTACCCATTTATAGATGCTGAAACTGAGGCGAAGGCTAATAATTGGCAGGGCTGAGATTTGAAAACAGTCTGGTTCCAGAGGCTGTGCCTTTAGGCTCTATTGCCTTAGCAAACTAAGTTCTTCCATCTATGTCTTTCACCATCCATGTGTCCACATTCACTTCAATGTGGAAGGAAGAAACTGCAGACACATCTTGGACTTCTTCCCTCTACCTCACCACCCATCCACAGTCTCCTGAGCTCTTTGCAAGGTCCTCCAGGACATGTCTTCAGTCTCGTTTCCCCCATCTTCATCACACAGGCACTTCTGTTTCATTCTGACTTTTGCATCAGCCCTTGGGGATCACCCTCCACCCACTGCTTCCCTAAGCGGATCCACATTTGGATTCCTTGCTTAAAATCTACGGGCATGCCACCCTGAACATGCCCGATCTCCTCTGATCTTGGAAGCTAAGCAGGGTTGGGCCTGGTTAGTACTTGGATGGGAGACTACCTTGGAATACCAGGTGCTGTAGGCGTTAAAAATAAATAAATAAGTAAATAAATATAAATAAATAAATTAAGTAAATAAATAAATAAATAAATCTTGGGTTCTCTCTGGCTTGCAGGGTAGAGCTTAAATTCTGAAACATGGGGCCTGGCCCTCTGCAGGAGGAGCACTAGGGACACTACTCTGCTGTTCCCCAGCCTCCCGTTGCTTACTGAGTGGAGTGTATGGTCAGCAATAGGAGCAGGAGACTACTTGAGAGTTAAGCTCACACTGTTAAGTAGTTGGTATTTGGTATACAGCAGGTCCTCGAATAACATTAACATGGTTTCCTTGCCTTCAGTGGGTCATTTTGTTATTAACACTGATGAAATACTCTAGGAACTTAACTCTTGTTTATATAAATTAGCCTATATGGTAAAGCGGTTTTATTATACATCATTTTGCCACAGTTCTAGGAAACTATCAACAACGTTAAGTGTGGATTTGTCAGTCTCCTACAAGTTTAATTAGTGAGAAATGAGGCCCTTGTAGAAGAAATATTAATGAGTGGATACTTACGTTTTTGTTAACCTTTATTGTTTACTACATGTTCAGTGCTAAGTGCTCTTCATGGATTAGTTCATTCTCAGAGTAACACAATGAAACATAGATCCTGTTAACTGTATTTTATAGATGAGGAGACTAAAGTTATGAGAGGTTAAGTAATTTACTCATGTTCACATAGGAGGTAAGAAGAGTAGGGGAATAGGGACTTGAATTCAAGTAATCTGACTCCAGATGTATTTAGTTTCTGCAGTGCACACATTAGGAAAAAATAATTTGCCAAGGTGCATATTTGAGAATCAGACCCACAAAATTTTACCAGAAACTTCATTCTAGAAAAGAATTATGTGTTCAAAGGAAACATTCTCATTCTTGAATTTTGTCTCACTGTGGCATACCCAATTATAATGAATGACTAATGTCATTAAATGACATAAAGGCACAATTATAACCTTTACTGATAATGGTACCACAGGGACTTAATTGAATACTTCAGTTATTCTCCATCAAATAATATTTATCATAAATTCATTTGCTTCTTCCTATCTGTCAAGTTAGGCATTTTTAAGCACTGTCACTAGAGCAGAAAACAGGGCAGATGTGGAACTTAGGCTAGTGGAAGGAGATCAAGGCTCACACAGCTAGATGGATACTTACAAAAGGGAGATGGTACTGTTTGGCAAGGCTAAGTTAGTGCTCTGACAGTGAGTAACAGAGCCCTGTCTCTGAGGAAGTGATGCTGAGGCGGAGACTGGATGAACTAAAGCCAGGTCAGGATCTGGAGGAATTGAGTTCCAGGCAGAGGGAACAGCAAGCACCAGCGTGCTATGACAGGAAAGAGCATGGCGTGCTCCAGGACAAAATGAAGGCCAGAGGGGCCAAGCGCAGAGGTAGTTTTGGCTGTTCAAGGCCCGCGGGCCAGGTCAAGAATTTTTATCCTAAAAGCACCTCGAAGTTATGAAAATGTTATAGGTGTTGGTCGTTACTTCACAAACACACAGTGATAATTCACTTCATAGCAGCTATGCTAGGTAAGACAAGGAGTCTGCCATCAGGATTACAGATGTGTCCACTTATGAATTACTATTCCTAAATCATAAATCACTGAGTGAAGGAATGTAATGGAGGCATGAATGGTATGAGTAGGAGCACAGCATAGGGGGCAATGGAACTGGTTCTTGTTGAATGGTGGGAATTGCAGAAAGAAGAAGGAAGAGCTTTCTGTGCTACAGGAGTTGTTCTGGCCAAAGGTAGGATTGTAGGATAACAAGGCGGTCTCTGAGAAGGCCACAATAGTCTTCAAACTAGAGCAGGTTGACTCAGACTGGAGAGATGGGAGGAGTCAGAGTACTGGGGGCCTTGATTACAGAGAGATAGGTCAGTGGTCCAAGCCCCACTTTGGAGCCAACAGAGGTCTTCAAGGAGAGGAATGGCATTTTTGCTTTGTAGGTTGGTGGCTTTGGTAGCAGAATGGAGGAAGCTGAAGAGGGAAGAAACTGGCTCTGTATATGGAGTGTTTGTGGAGGCTACCAGGCCCTTACCTCAGGACATTGGTACTGGGAATAGCATGGAAGAGACAGTGTTTTGGGAGGAATTACCTGGGCCTGTGAGCAGATCTAGGTTCAGATCTTGACTCTGCCACTAACTAGCCTCATTATTTGTGTGCCTTAGTTTCCTGAGCAATACAATGAAAGTGCATGACTCCTATCTCAGAGGCTTTTAGGGGAAATTGAGCACTTGTCAGAGCCTTCTAAGGAATTGCATGAATTTAGTTCTCATAGTCTTTCTACCTGGTGAAGTGCCCATTGAATTAGGTACCGTGATCTTCACCATTTGACACATGAAGAGGTTATAGAACTTGCCCAAGATCACATTGTATTCATACTAATAGGGAGTGGCCCACATTGTTAGCTACTCTGCTTAAAATACCTGCGACAGATAGTAACTAATTAGGGAAGGAGAGGCAGCCCTTTGAAGAGATGACAGCTGAGCAGAGACCTGATGTGTGAGAATGTACCAGGCATCTTGTGAAGAGCAAGGGCAGAGCTTTCTGGGTCTAAGAAGAGAATGGTGGTCAGTGTACCTGTAGCAGAGTGAGCCAAGGAGAGAAGAGAAGGGAAGAAGGCAGAGAGTGAAAAGGCGGTAGGTAGACATCTGGCAGGGACCTGAGGACTGAGGTAAAGGGCTGGGATTTTATTTTAGAGAAGTGGGAAGCCACTAGAGAAATTTTAATGGTAGTGACATTTGTTGGAGGACTTCAAAGCACCACTCTGGCAGCTTTGTGGAAGGGATTGTAGACCAACCACATGGGAGACTTCTTCCTTAGTCCATTGGAGGGTGCTGCTGACAGGCTCTACAGTGATAGCCTAGATAATGGAGAGAAGTGGACAGAGGTTTTAGAGTAGAGCTGACTGGGCCTGATGGTGGCCTAGATATGCTGAGGGAAAGAGGAGTCATAGATGACACCTGGTTTTGTAGCTTGAGCAATTGGGGAGATGAATAATGTTATTTACCCAAAGTAGGGAGGGTTTGGGAGGTGGGCACAGGGCATGGTAGAAAGTGAAGTTCTCTTGGACATGCTTGTTCAATTTGAGATGTATAGAATATGTCCAGATAGCAATGTTTAGTAGGCTGGTTATGTGAGTCTGGGCAGAGTTTGGGAGCCCTCTGGAACGGAGATAGAATTGTGGGAGTCATTGACATATAGAAGTTTGGGAACATGGGAGAAGGGAGAAAACCCAGGATACTGCAAAGGTGAAATGCTTTACTACAACACTCAAGTTTTGTTGATTGGCACAGTCTTGTTGATTGGTGCTGTTGGAATAGCAGCACCAAGGTAACTGATTAGATTTGCTCCTGTTCAGGGTCTGGTTTCGGGGAGGGGGCATTCATTCTGCATTTGATTATGGAGGTTCTACACACATATGCTCACAAGTCCATGTGCTTAAACCCAGTCCTTCCTACTGTGCTGGCCAACGGTTTCAAAAGAACATGATGGCCTAGATGTGGGTGCTAGGCCACTCACTAATTGGAAGATTAGGGCAACCAAATCCTGAGAAAGATTTAGGGTTTACACACAATAAAATCTGTTCTTTCAAGTTAGTTCAGAGTCCATGGGTCAAATGCAGTCGTAAAACTTTTTATTATTTTGAAGTACGTAATGGTTTAAATTGTATATTTAAAGTGTATTTTGTTAACTTTTTTTAACCCAGTAGGAACTCTTTTATCAACTCTATTTAGTTGTTGTTGTAAACTTAAGCTTTTCCTTCTTTGCATTTGTGCAAGTTCCATATGTTAATTTGTAGGTGGCCTACAAATTTATGCTTTAAAAATATTCAGAAACATACATACTGTCCCTCACAAAAATTGTTTCATTTTCTCTGTTGCCACAACATTCCACACTCTGTTCTTGTTGCTAAGGTCTCTGGAATGTCCCAGTGCAAAAAAAAGATATAGAACTCATTTATTTTTTTTTCCTGTAGAAAACATTTTATTTAAATTATTTTCTATCCTCTAAGTTACTTCCAAATATGGACATCTAAAAGAATTTAGAGAGCTAAAATTAAAGTTGCTTTAGATTTTCATAACAGGAACTCAATTTCATAGCACGGACAAGATATGAGTGTACTATGGTTTTTCCACATGAATTCTGTGTGTGCGCATATGTGCACACATGCAGGCTTTTTAGGGAAATGGAATGTGCTAATCAGAAATTGGGAACTGTCCTCACAGATAGTGCAAACCTGAGTTTAAATCCTGGTTGTGCTTTATTGCTGGGTGATATTAGACAAGTTTATGTGTCCATCAGTAAAATGGGGATTATATATATGATAGAGTAAAACATAAAAAGTGCTCAGCACAGGACCTGGCACATAGTAGTCTCTCAGTAAATGCCATTATTTTACCATTATGGTTATCATCATTGCAAATGATCTTAAGTTTTTGAGGAAATTGAACTTTTTACAAAAGTATAGATTCCTGGTCCCTTACAGAATTATCCCTACCCTCTTAGCTTTATCATTGTTTCTGAGTGTAACAAAAGGATCAAAGGAATCAGAGCAACAACAAACAACTTTCTATATAATCATCATAGTGGCCAATTGAATTCCTATTACTTGAAAGTATTGGTACAGTTTTTTATTTTTTAAAATTGCCTTATTTATAAAGGGGTGGAGATGGCTAGCCCCCAGAGGTTTCTGGTATTTGGCAAAGTGATATATTTTAAACAGCATTCTTTGACATTGAGTGCTGTACGAAACCACACAAACCAGCACATCACAGAGGCCTATATCTAAACTGAGACCACATGATTTAATTCTGTTTTCACTACTATTTAATTAATAAAACTAATTGAGCTGATATCATTAATGAAACTGTTGATTTGATATTTATAGACATTTCATACTTTTCAGCAGTAAATTATGAATATTATTACCATTTCTGTCATTCACATTTTCCTTCTTTGTCCTGTATAGGGGACATTTAGCATAAGGGTATATGGAACTTAAGGTAAACTACTTTGAATTTTTATTTTTAAAAATAAAATGTCACAAAACTATAGCCATGGAAGATGGCTTATTACATGCTGATCATTGCATGGCTATAACCTTTCCCCTTCTCCCACATGTACTATTTTTAACTCAATGTGGGCATGCTTTCAAGGAAAATAGCACATTATTTGGCTATTATTTTTCATTAAATTATTAAGCTTAGTCACAGAAGTCAGTAGTCTACTAGAAGCTGCTTATGTTACCTAATCAGTTTATGCAGTCAAAAAGTGTTCAGCCCTGCCATTCCAAACTATTAGAATTGGAATCTGGAAGGAATTTCTAGAAATCTTGTCCCTTTAGGAACCAAAACCAAGCCATTGCAATGAATCAGAATCTAATCCCAGCTGTTGACTTAGACAAAGTACTTTACCTCTCTGTGAATCAGTTTCGTTCTCGTTAGAGTGGGGTTATAATGGTATCTACCTAGGCAGTTGTGAGGATAGAATGAGATAATAACATATAAACTGCTCAGTGCTGCTACTGCATCCCAGAATCATGTTGGTACCTGGTATGTTTCAAATTTATAGCTAGCTATCTGTGCAATTCAGGGTAATAGGAACTGTTTAAGGAAATCTGAGCTGTAGCCATGTGTAGATATTAGATCAGCAATTTTAGAGATTATCATGACTTTTACATCTCCTCAGAGCATTTTCTTTTTCCTTTAAAACCATCAAGATCACTGGGTGTGATAGTGTGAAATTAAATTTTACACCAAA
Organism: Rousettus aegyptiacus; assembly: GCF_014176215.1. Taxonomy (NCBI): domain Eukaryota; kingdom Metazoa; phylum Chordata; class Mammalia; order Chiroptera; family Pteropodidae; genus Rousettus; species Rousettus aegyptiacus. Next base: position 106,646,150 of record NW_023416307.1, on the reverse strand, counting down.
GAAAGCAGTTTCTACTCAGCTTTTTAGATCTTTTTCTCCCTTTAAACTTAGTGTTTATTCTACTAAATATTTGCCTAATTGAAATGTGCTAATTATCCACTGATTGCAGATATTCTAAATAGTACATATAGTGAAAAATACTTGCTTAGAATAATCAATTTTGAAATACTTAAGATATTTAGGTAATGGATCTGAACTATTAACTCTGTTTCTTAGATTGTTGTTAATAACTAATCGTTCATGGTTACAACTTTTTAATTAAACATGTATTTATTATTAGTATCAAGTTACTTTCAGTTTTCATCTATTTGCAGATAATTTAGTTTCACATTTGTGTCTTGTTTAAACTTCTTAGTGTAAAAAAATCCATCTTGTATCTTGCCCTACTATAGTAACTGAACTGAGGTTAATAGATGAAATCCTGTGTTTGTGCTGAAGTTCCATCTGTCCAGTGGCATCAGTATGTAAGCAAAAGGACTAGAGGTTGTTGTGACCTGAAAAAGAGTATAAAAATAGTATTCTTTGTATTACATGCTGATGAAACCAGCAATTTTACTCTGCAGTGAAACCTTCCTTGCTTCCTTTCTTAAATGTTCCATAGAATGCAGAGACCAGATGGCTGAAATAGAATGCATAGTTAAACAAATAAACCCATTAAATGGTACAGTTTTGTGACTTGCTAAGCATTTTATGGATTTGCAAATTCTTCCTCATAACCCTTGGTAGAGTTCCTCTAAAGTTGCTTTATGTGTGAAGGTATTCATTATTTACATTTCAATAGATTTGTCAGTTTTACCTCATACTGATGATTTTTGGTGTATTTTATTTTAACCCTTTGTAACAGTGTTTCTGTAAGTCTGATTTGATTTCTTTTAATAGTCATGGGTATCATATCAGTTACTTTTAAACTGGAGTAATATTTGTCCTGGTGCACTTTATTGTAAGGCAGCTCCTTTAGAAAGTATCACCACCCCAAATAGCTCTATATTAATTAGAACCAGATTGAGTGAGTGTTGCTCTCTTTCTTTGTTGCAGACATGCCAATATTTGGTCTCTGTCCAGCCCACGATGATTTCTACTTGGTGGTGTGTAAGGACTGTAATCAGGTTGTCAAACCACAGGCATTTCAATCACATTATGGTAAGTGCTTAATCATTTAAAAATCATTATTAGAGAGTAATAGGTAAAACAGGATTAAATTGAAGGCCAGCAACTGAAGCCCTGTCAGGAAGTAGGCTTTCGAATTCATTGAATGAGTTAATACCTGTCAGATGTTAGGTATTTTCGGAATTTTATTGAAAAGTATCTGCATGTTCTTATTTCTATTTAAATTAGACAGGGAAAATGTATTTTATAGAATCTATTTTGAAATATTACATCAGTATAGTAAAAGATTTATTTCCTTCTCGATCCTATGGTTGTGAATATAGTTGCTATAAATATACATACAGTATGGAGATGTGCTTTTTCTTAAAAGAAATGTGATTTTGGAACTTCCAAGTTTAGTCGTTCTAAATCTATCTTTATTTCATGTTTTAAGTTGTGAATGTTTTGAAGCTATAACATCTTTCCCATCAAAATTGCACATGTGCTTAGGGTGAGGCATTGTGACTTCAGGGGTTTCATGAACTCTCCCACCTCCCTCACCCCCACAAGCCATCCTTGGGCGTTAGGCTCTAAGCCTGTTATCTGGGTGTTTAGTTGTGAAAGGATCCACATAAGATTCTTTTTGCATTGTCATAATGCCATCTAAAATGCATTAAAATAAAATTTCGATCATAAAACTTAGTTTTATACTCAGTTTGGTTCAATAACAACTCAGAAGTATTTGCATACATACCTTCCTTGGAATATGATTCCTACCTCCATGGAGTTTAGTCTAGCTAGAAAGATAGGCAAAACTAACTAGAAACATTTTTTAAATAACTGCAGGTTGTTTCTTTATTTTTCTCACTACTACAAATGTAAGCTTGAGAGAGAGAATAACAGTGATGTCCTTCTGTAGATAGTCTTTCAGCAGAGCCTCTGAGGAGGTTCCCCTGGTGACCTGAGTCCTAAGTGATGAGAATGGAGCCACCCATGCAACGATCTGAAATAAGAGCATTCAATATAGAGGGAAGAGCCAGTGCACAAACCTGGAGAAGGTTAGTGTGACTGGAGGGTAGTTGTGAAAGAGATTAGAGAAGTCTGGCTTCTGGGCAGGGACCCTAATCATGCATTGCCTTCTAGGCCAGAGTAAGAAGAAGCTTGGGAGTATTGGAAGGTTTATGTAAAAGAGTAACACAGGCCAACGTCACAGGTTGATTTGCTAAGAAGATATTGTGGGAGAAGAGTAGAAGCAGAGAGAATAGTTCAGAGATAGGAGATGATAATTGAGTAAAACCAAGGTGGGACAGTAGAGCTAGGAAGGCAGAATAGCTTGAAGATACATTTTAAAGCTGGAACCTACAGGGCTAGCTGTCAGGACAGCAGTTGTTTTAAGAGTAATACCATTGTAACATCCCACAATTTTTTCTCAGGGAATACATTTTTCATGTAATCATAAGAAGGTTCTTTGAGTTTCTGCTCGTAGGTGAGGCTCCAAGATAGGCACCAAAAGTGAGTACAAAACCAGATAAGATATTTTCTCCTTGTTTAAGACTCTCAAAGGCTAGTATTGACAAAGGTAGACAGTCAGTGGCAAGTATTTTAGAGTTAGGATTTTGAAGCCAGACTAGACTTGATTTAAATTTAAACTTGCAAGAATAATAGATTAGTTCTTTGCCTCAAGTAAGTTTCGAAAACTGGGTTTTCTTGGTTACCTTGTAAGGACCATAATAGCAAGTTGCAGGTTCTCACTGAGGATTAAATGAAACAAGATGAGTAAAGCTCCCCATTCAATGTGTGACACATGATAGTAGGTATGAGACAGAAATAAAGGTATAACTGTATATATAGGGATGTACATGTCTTAAGTCATGAAACAGTCCAAGGTCTTAAGAATAAGCAGGAGCACAGATTGCTCCTTGTTGAGTAACTCAGAGAAGGCTTCTTAGAGAAAATAGCTTTCATGTTAGGCTGTTCTGAAGAGAAGAATGGATTGTTTTCCCATGGGTGATTTTTTTTCCCCCTCAATTTTTCGATACGTAATACATGTTCATTGTGGAAATGCAGAAAGTACTTTTTAAAATCATTTATAATTCCCTAAAATGGGAAGTATTTCAGTGCAGATACACAGGGCTGCCACATACATCTACACAGTTCGTGCACTGAACAACCATATTTGGTGGCTTCTGGTTGGCAACTGGGGTGACAAGCAAGTGTAGAGGCAGGAAATCCCAGGCAATCTGGAATGTATTGCATGAGTCTCCATTGGCCAGAGCTGATGTACCCATGTGTGGAAGAGCTGTGTGCAAAGGCAGGCTGCAACTAGCTGAGAGGCTCAGTGCCCATCAGGCACCTCTGGCCTTCATGTATCAGTGGGAACCTATTGCAGGTTTTTTAGTACCAGAATGATGTGACTTAGAAATCTTCCAGGATTGATGAGCAGAGTTGGAGTAGGAGTGAGAGAGGAAAGAGGGGAGTGTGAAAACTCTACAGTTTGGGTCAAGGCCCACTTAAAGGTGTTAGCTCTTCCAGTAATTCCCTAGGCAGAAAGGGGCCCTCTTGGTTCCCTATTCTAGAAGCACTTAACATAGTTGTTGCAGTACATTTTATGGAGATGATTTTCTTTATCTTCCTCTGTCTTTTTCTTAGAATGTCAGTGTATAGCGGGGAAGTGTGGAGTGTCTTAAAATCTTAATTCTACCCTTTTTCTCTACCAGGACCTAGTACATACAGTGTCTTCTAATAAAATACTTGACTGACAGAGTAATTGTGGTAACTTCAAAAGTGTAAATTAGACTGTGTGAATTAGAAAGTCGGGCACTCAAATGCCTCTGTGGCTTGTCAAGCGATGTGACTGATAAAGCCACTGGTTGGAGTGCTTTGGTTCCTCTAATGACAGCGGAAATATTAAAGTTGTAAGAGAGAAATCCTCTGCAGGAAGGTGATGGCCAAGTGCAGAATTCATCTAGGAAATATGGAAGGCGTTCTGTCTTTGAGGCAGCAGCCAAGGAGAAGGCTGATGAAATAAACAGGAGCTTTAGAGATGGATAGATATGCGTGGCTGGGGCAGCTGCATGATGTGGAGGGAGGCACTATGCGATGGCCCTGGAGTGGTTTGGAAGGGACACACTATTCAACTAGAGGGTGGGAAACATGGGCATGGTCCCCAGGACCAAGAATAGTTCCCGCTGCTGCCAGTGTCTCTTCTGTCTTGGGGGATGGGTTGTCGCAGGAAAAAGTCATTTTGAAACCTGTTCTTTTTTTGTTGTAATTTCAGAAGGCCTATTCTTGTTTGTTTTGCTGAGTTAACACTACAAAAGGGTTTTCAGAATCTTTCCTACTGGACATAACAGACTGTTTATTACCATATTAGGAAGAACCCATACCTGTCAAGGAAAGGAGTCTTCTTATCTTTTGGTGAAAATGTGTGGGCAGTCTGTTACTTTTATGAACAAATGAGCATTTGCTATAAAATTCAATAGTCCAGCAGTCCTCAAACTTTTTGGCACCAGGCACCAGTGCTCCTATGAGAATCTAATGCTTGATTATCTGAGGTGGAGCTGAGGCGGTGATGCTAGCGCTAGGCAGCAAATTGAAATGAAGCTTTGCTTGCTCACCTGCCAGTTCCCTCCTTCTTGGCTCAGTTCCTAACAGTTCAAGGACTTGTAGTGGTACGCAGCCCAGGGTTTGGGGGCCGCTGCAATAGTCAGTTCTTTTAAAACCACTGTTGCCAGGACAGGAAAGGAAGCTACAATGGAGGCAAAGCTTGTAAATCAGTTAATATTGGTGGTAATATTATTCCGAATTGGTGAGCAGCTTATTATCCAGAGTAGTAAGAGACTGTGTACTTTTTTTTACTAGTCAAGCTGCCTTTTGGGGAACTCTCAATTAACCAGGATTTCCATTTGAGCAATGATGGTGAGAGATGGTAGTATCATTTTGGCATTTTCAGTTTCACGTAGTCTGATTGCTTTCATAGTTTAGATTGCTTTCTTTCTTGAAAACTACATAATAGTGTGCTTTCTTGATGTTGTTTTAGTGTTTTGAAATAGGCCAGCATGTCTCATATTTATCTTTCCTTATTCAGTATTTTTAAGAACAATATGTATGTACTGTTAATTTCAGATTTAAAAATGTAATCTGCAATAGTGGATCCCAAACCTGCTGTGCATCTGAATCAGAGGGGAGCTTTTTAAATGGGCTGCTTCCTAAGGCCCTTCCTAATTTACCAACTGGCTGGGAATCTCCCCTGATAGGACTCAGGAGTCTGCATTCTAAACTGCACCTAAGGCTAATTCCAACCCACAGGCTAGCCAGGATGCATTGCATTCACAGCAGATCCTCTACTATTGGATCTGCTGCTTTGTATGCCCAGAGCCTGGCATAGTGACTGATGCAGTTGGCACTCAGAACTTTGTTGAGTCTAGCAAGGATGTCACAAAAGGAGGCCTCTATTTTTTTTTTAACTGATTTTTAACTGTTTGTATTATGTGCTGGAAATGTCATGTTATTTGTTTCTAAAACTTTCAGTATGAAGGAAGCCTAAGATAGTGAAGTTTCTGTGGCCAAGAAGCACCTTTCTTTTGAGTTTGTTTATCAAGTTGGGAACCTCAGTGGATCAGTTAGTAATAAATGTGTTGGGCCTAAACTGGCTGCTAAATAGCCTAAAATGTGTAATCCTATTTACATACATTTACTACAGATGATCTGAGTAGGTAGAACTAGCTGATGACTACTAGGGTGCCTCTGTGGTTCTATAGTGAAAGGGTTTACCAAATGATTCTAATAAACTACTTACTTGCACTGCTCAGTGTTCTGCTGTTTCTCTTTGAGTTTGCTTATGAAGAATGCCTTAATCTCTCTCAACCAATTTTTATCAATCGGGTTCCGTCTTTTGATTTGCTTACTTAGTTCTACATAATACATTTTTTTAAAATAAAACCACTTCTATTTAAATAAATCTTCTACAAAGAAAACCTTACTAGAATTCGTTAACAAGAAAATTGATGTCGTTTGCCATAGATAGTAAATGTAAAAATAAATACAGTGAAAAGATGATTAAATTATTTGATGCTTTTTGCCACTGCCAGCCCTGAGCCCTAAGGTAGCATATTTTAGACACGTGTTATTCACATGGTAGTGTGATGTTATGAGAAGAAAGAGATTTGGAAAGGGAGTAAGTTTTTACTTGCAATTTAGTCTTTCTTATTCATTTTAAGGAGTAATAGCTATTCCATGTTTTGGGAAATACTAGCTAAAGCTATTGGATTTGGTTTCCTCTGACGTTTTGGGAGCTGTCTACTGAGGCCAACCCCTAGGAAATGCCGCACCTAGGAAGCAGAATTCTCGAATCTCATGTTGATGTGCCAAGGGATCACAGATTAACACCCCTTGCCATTTACCAGTTGATTTTATGTATGGCACCCCTACCAGTTGCTGTCAGTGGCCTGCTGTGTGGCTCAGAATAAAACATATGCCCTTCTCAGACCTCTGTTCACAGAGGGAGATGTCCTAAATGTGGCTTTTTCCAACTTTGTGTGCAAAATTTGTGTGTTAAAGAAGCTTTTACAGAACACTGCTTCGATCTTACAGCTTTCTCCACTTGCAGATATGAATCCTATAAAATTAGCAACCATACACATTGCTTTGACTTAATGTTTCTTGAAGTGCACTGAGATAGCTTGGATTCTTTCAGATGCCAGCATAAATTATATTTTCTAAAATGCCATTTTTATCAAAGGATGAGCAAATAAGAAATTACTCATACTTTTTTGAACTAATTAATTGATTTCAAAGAACATTCATGTAAGCAAAAATGAGTCTTACTCTGTGAGATCCAGTGGGCAGGTTCTGGCAGAAATGCTGAGTCCCATTGTTGACATTTCACTTAGTTGTGACCAGTTATTGCCATCCTGTAACTAAGTTAATCTGCATCACAAAGCAGAGGTTTGCTGTTTAATGAAGAATACTCTCACCCTTTTGACATCTGATTGACTTAGACATGGAGTAACACTTCAGACATATTGAATAGGTTATTTTATTTGATTATTAGGTAACTTTTGGGATAAAGAAAAAAAATTTTTTTTCTCTCTTCAGTGTGTTAGCTAAATTTAGCCACTAAATTTTTATAATCTAAGTCTTTTCTACTTTGAAATTTTCAGTGATAGTTAATCTATTTAGGATTGGCATTAATTTAAAAATTCATAGACTAATGATAATTTTTAATAGCACTTAATGTTTTACAAAGCATTTTTGCATGTATTATCTCATTTACTGTTCTTAGAGACCCACTGAATGGATGGTTTTATTCCCAGTTTACAGATCAAACTCTTAAATTAAATTTCATTCATACAGATAAAATGTACCAGACCAGGTTTACTGACCACTCAAATCTGCTTCTCTTGTGTATAATAAGGATGCATAGAGTTAAAAGAAATCTAGAGAAGATGTAATGAATTCTACCTGTCGCAAAACTATCATTAGTGACAGATGTTTGAGCCCAGGTAGAATTTTACATTTGTGTAGAGTAGCTAGGTCAGCATTGTAAACACATTACCTCAGAGAGAACATTTAGTAATTCTTAGATGTTAATGGTAGGTAGATATTTGATTTAGCACAGCCCTTGGATTTCTCTTCAGACTGTTCTCCTACTTTGTTTAACCCTAAATCATAGTAGCTAGCCAAAGCCAATCTCCTCTTCTCTTTGTTCCAGACTCATAACATTTTGTAGTTTCTTTAGAGAATTGGTTGGCATATTAATTTCTGTAAAACTTGTGCAGAGGCAAAAATACTCACTCTTTTGCTTTAGAGACACATGGTAGGCCTTCCTCCAGCAGTCAGGGGCTGAGCCAGAGACGGAAGCTAACCAGAGCAGGCACATGAAAATCTGAATGATGTCAAGGTGCACATTCCCCATTGACCATTTGATCTAAGCTTCTTGTCACTGAATAGCATGATGTAATTTAAATGTAGTGAATTCAGTTTGTCTTTGCCATAAGCCAGATAGTGCTAATACAATGTTATCTTTTTTCCATAGTTATATAATAAGCAAGTATCTTTAAAATGGGGCTACTTATGCCATTTGTAGGAGCAACATTTTAATTTCTATTTATAGAATGGATTGATTTTTCCTCACACTGAAATTGTAATTAAGTGAAAGCTCTACCTGCTTACCACACAACAGCCAAGTAAGTCGAGTGACAAGGAATTGGGGCAAGGAAAGTGACTTTATTCAGAAAGACAGTAAGCCGAGAAGATGGCAGACTAGCGTCCTAAATAACCACCTTGAGAAAGTACAAAATTCAGGCTTCTTTTATGTCTGGCGAAGGAGAAATGGGAGGGGTTTCAGGTCAGAAGGTGATTGATGACAGCAGACATCTGGACAGCAACAAGGGTCCAAAGGGAATGGTGAAGTTTCTTTGTTTTGGGTCACAAACTGGTTGTTGTGGTCCCAATCAAGAGGTTCCTATAAATCTTGTGATATACAATCATTGTTTTTGTATATACCTTCCTTATTCCCTTGGGGAGGTAATTTCAAGCAAGGAAGTTGTTTTAGTAATTCCTAGGCTACAGGTTAGATTCCTTTATTGATTAGCATATCTATATGCAGGACTAAGCAGAAGTTGCTAACCAACGTGTTACAGGAATTGTGCAGGCTCAAGCAAGATGGAATCATAAAGATTGGTTATTTTATTATGTTACAAAATCTGTGCCTTTTTAAATGTCTGTGTGTTTAGGGTTGCTTTAAACAAATAAACTGGCAGTGATATTATCCATGTATTAAGCAAGTATTTACCGAGCCTCTGCTATCTACTCTAGGCATTGCTCTCCACTGAAGCAGTGTCTTTGATTTCATGCAGCTTATAGTCTGTGTATGGAGGGTGGAGGGAGAAGGACAAGTCAAGTAAAATAAGATTGTTTCAGGTAGTGATAAATGCTAGGAATAATGTGAGAAAGAATGACTGGGTCAAGACATTTTAGGTAAGGCTAGTCAAAGTCGCTCTGAGAAGTTGATATTTGAGCTCAGTGATGAAAAAGTGCCAGCCATATGAAGATTTGTATGACCAGTGTTCCACACAGAGAAAATAGGAAGTGCAAAGATCCGGAGGTGGAAATGGGTTTGGCAGAAAGGCCATTGAGGAGGGAGAAAAATGGTGTGCAAGGAGGAGGGGGGTGGAGGTTAAGGTTGGAGAAAGAGGGACTGGGGCTAGAGGATTCTGAGTCCTGCAAGCCATGAAAGGAATCCAGATTTGGATGGTTCTGGCAAGGTGAAGTCACTGGAGGATTTTGAGCAAGGAAGTTTTTTTGTTCTGTTTTTGTTTTGCAGTGAGAACAGTAATTTAGTTATACAAGACAGAAAACAAAAGAGGATGTGTATACCTTTCTGGGACTTCTCATCTTTCAACTGTGTAAAAAAAAATTATTAATTAATAAAAAACATGTATTTTGATCTTTTTCATTATTAACATCATAATATGCATTTTAAAAGAAAAAAATAACAAGAAGATAAATCTGCAATCAGAATGAATAAAGCTTCTCTATCTTACTTTTCAGGAATGCAGGTTGGCATATACCCTTGGAAGGTTTCTAGAACCTGGGCAAAATAGTATTTGGCTACATCCTTGTTCCCTCACACATGAAAAATTAGATTTGTTATAAATCTATTTTTTAAACTTAATAATCCTATTTTTTTCATATTAATGCATATTACTCTACTTCTTTTTAAAGACTGTCTATTTGTCCACTTTATTAATGTATTTAAATTAATTTAACCAATCCCCTATTGATGGGCATTTAGATTTTCGGTGTTACATTATTCTATGTAGTGTTTTAAAGACTGTTCTTTGGGAATGTCTGTCAGTATTTCAGCCTATTGATTCTCCAATTGGAGGCTGGTCATGGCTGCCCTCCAGGTTATTACTACTATGATTTGATGAACTGCTTTAACTTCTGATTTGTGTCACCATAATGAGGCAGGGAAAATGTGAGTTTTAGCACCATCAGTCAATAAATTGTTAATATTCTTCTACATACAGAAATGGTTAGGATGGCCGTGCTTCAGATTTTAAAGGGGACATTTTAGGCTATGAATTCATATTTTAATTATATTTGCTAAAAGATGTTTTTCCTGACAATTATTTCACAGTACTAATTTGTATGTCCAATGGTTAAGATACACAAACCTGTTGTTTCGACCCTGTTATACTGTGATCTTACATATGACCAGAAGAGGGAGTTTTTATTGCTTCCTTATGCTATAGCACCTATTACCTGGCTGGTATAATTCCTCCCATGCATGTTTTAGTCCAAACCCATGAAACAAATTAGTTTGGGGCAAGAGGATAGTGGCTAAATTTAGCTATTTCCTTCCTGTTGCCAGAGCGTGTGTTTAAAAATCCCAGTTTTATGTTTACTTCTACATCTTGTTTTTGAGAGTTCTCAAATTTAACTTCAGAGACATTATATACCTTTTCTTCTTGTATACTTGAAAGTTAAAAGAGACAAATAAGGAAGGTAATCATCTCACTATAAAAGAAGTTAAAATACAAACAGTATATCCCTAATCACACATGACAGAGTTCATGATTTGTATTTTCATAGGCTCAAAAATAAACTCTAAAATGAAATCTGTTTCATTGCTTCTTATGCTTGATATTTTTAAAAGATTGTTAGAATTCTTAATACTAGATTTGTAGTGAGCTTTTGAAAGTTAAGATGTTTTGCCTGAGTGGCTAAAGCTTTTCTTACTGTGCTCAGTTGTGCTTCTTGAAACTCAGTCTACTTGGCCAAACAAATGAAAAGGGTGTAATAATCAGGATAACTTGTTCGATATAATATCAGAATTTCACATGTTTAAATTTTTATTAGTTCCCTTCACAGTACATTTTTTTTATCACAAAAACCTGTTAAAATAGTTTTTCTATGGGTTTTTTATTGATACATGAATATATGAAATATACACACAGCATATATTTTTACATAGATGCATAAATGTAATCTCAAACATGCGATTTTCACTTAAACCTACTTTTTTTTTTTTTCTTTCATCGGCCTTTTCTGACTCCTCACCTTCTTCAACTTAGTAGTCCTTTTTACTCTATAAGCCATCTGTCTGTTCCAGGGGTCCTCAACCCCTGGGCCGCATACCTGATCTTCCTTTGTTCATGGCCTGTTAGGGATCTGGCCACACAGGAGGCGATGAGCAGCAAGTGAGCAAGCAAAGCTTCAGCTGTATTTTCAGCCACTCCCCAGCACTAACATCACCACCTCAGCTCCACCTCATATCATCAGGCTTTAGATTCTCATAGGAGCAGCAGTCCTTGGTGCCAAAAATGTTGGGGACTGCCAATATATGCAACTTGGTACATTCTTAGTATGTAACTTAGTATATATACATCCTTCTATATTTTTTTCTTATGCTCATAACTATACAGGCACATATAATCCTATGTTTATATGTGGGGCTTATAAACAGGGGCTTTTATTCATAGTTTTACAAAAAATGGATCATATTACATATACTTCTGCTTCTTTTCTACCCAACTATATCACATGGAAATCCATTCACATCCCGGGATAACACTAATCCCCTCTTTTTAATGATTGCTTGCTGTTCTAAGGTATAGCTATACAGTAGCTTCCTCAGCCAGGCCATCTGTCAGGACCTTAACTTTGTTTCCTGCTTTTGGCCTCTATGAACAAAGCAGCAGGAACCACCCTGCTACATATGTCTGTCCTTAACTATTGGTGGTTTTGTTTTGTATACAATAGAGTCTCAAGAAAGGATTCCTGAATCAGAAAGGGTATTTATTTGCATTGTTAATAGTTGCTCCTATATTGTTTCCCAAAAAGGCTGTAATCCTTTATATCTCTACTACCCAAGTATAAGAGTATCACCACCAGAAATAGGTTTTATTTATTTTTCCAAACTTTTATTTTTTTCTAAAGCCTCATATTATTTTACACAGAACATACACACACATACGATTAATTTTAATCTGACTTTGAATTAATTTCTCTAACAAGTGCAAATTTTTTTTTGTTACCAGAGTGGCATGTGCCTTCTGAGTTTGTGTAATATTAATGCTATGAGGCAAAGGGATCTTTCAAAATGAGTGATGATTTTTTAAAAAATATTTAAACAGTTACAGGCAATTTTCCCAGCCATCTATAGGAAATTTCTGTTCATTCTTTATGGACTTTACCTTAAGGGAAGAAATCTAGTTCTTTTAGGCTGAATTCCTCTCCGAAACATGTGTAGTCTCCTAAAAGAGAACAATTTTTGGTGAGCTTAATTGCAGGGCCTGTAAATAACTCTATTGTCAATTTTATTTCTGATCTCATTATCTTTCTTGCCTTTGGACTGATTGCTCACCTTTAACAGTGTTCATTTTGCGTGTCAAATGATGACTAGGCTGAGGTCAGACTGGTTTACTACACAAAGCCTATGTAAATCAGGCCATGTGGTTTTACTTTGCCTGCCTTCAAACAATTGGAACAGCTGAAAAGGGACACACACACATGAAGTGTGGCTGAGCCCTGAAGGAACCGTCCCCAGAAAGATCAGATGATGGCAGCCAGAGGAAAGCTGCTGCGTGGTATTAGCCCCCAAGGTGAATTATCCTCATTTAAACTTTATCTCCCACCTCTCCTAATCCACTGTGAGTACCTAATGAGCACTGGATAATAACAGCAAAATTTCTTGGTGAAGCTAATCTGATTCTGGATAGCAGGCTTCCAGGCCCACAGCTGAATGAATTGCTTGGTATTTCTAAGTTTGAAAATACTTTCTCCCCCTTTCAAGTGCTCCTTGGCAGCAGGTAAGGAATGTTAAAGCTCCTGTAAGTGCCAATTAAGGCCAATTATAACTTGCCCGGCCTGCTGAGACAGTGAAGTGGAGTTAGTGGAGACTTGTTCTGCTTCTGTAAAGTAGAGAACTGGCTACCACCACTGACAAGAACACAGTGTTTCCCAACTGCCAACAGCTTGTTTGTTGCCCTGCAGTATGCCAAATGCCACCTCTGCTGGCTTCTCAGGGATTTGATTTAGGAAATCCCATGATTTGTTGTGGACTTCACTAATTTCTATAATCGAAACCGCTGTCTTTCTCTTACTCTTCTTTTATTTAAAGGATATTTACCTTTCAATTTCTCCTTGTTTCTAATCATAATAGCTCATATTATTGAGCATTTAAGATGTGCTGGGCACTGATTACATGTCTTACCTCCTTTATGCCTTACCACAGCCCTGTAGAATATGGTGGAACTAGTGCTTCTCAGGGGAGGACACAGAACCTGAGAGACAGAAGTCTCTTCCCCAAGGCTGCACAACTGAAAGTGCTGAGACTGCGGGCTGGCTGCCCCTGAACCCAGGCCATCTCTGCCCCTCCTAGTTGCGGCTGGTTTGCTTGTTTGCTGCGAGCGGGCTAATTCACAGAAGAATTTGTGTCAGTTCAGGACTCCCTTTGTGCAACCAGAATAAAATTGATGAGTGCACACCATCCACACCAAGCCAATACCTATAATTTTTGGTCTGTAGGCATGGTTGTTATTCTATTAAAATGGTATTTTAGTCTGTGGTCTTTTTTTAGTCTGTAGTCTGTTATTTTTTCATAAGAAAAAAGAAGACCATGTCCCAGACCTAGATACTTAAATATGAGCCATCATTGGGGGATTTAATATCAGTATAAACTTTATTTGGATAGGATATTGGGAAATAGTTTGCAAGCAGAATAGAACTGTATTTGCTTAAACATGTTATCCAGGTTATTGAGAGGCGTATGCATGTGTTTAAAAGTTTAATTTGAACTTTATGCCCAATTTCTGTGTATTTGTGTCGATTGTACACAATTATATTTTCTTGGCTTATACTATCATTCTTTTTGATGTAGATCTTAAAAATAAATTTAAATTGTTTCTCTCTTGTTTATATATGAAACTAAATGTAGACATGTGTTTGTAGCATTTAAGAATATTTGCTGAAATTCGCCTTGGTTTTGTCAGGGTTACAGAAAGACTTCATTCCCAGAACTGTCATAGATTGGCTGGTTCTCGTAATGATTGTTTTCTCCACTTGCACTGTCATCATCTGCAAAAGGGAACATTAGAAAAGCAAGCATTTGTGTAGGAGACTGGCAAGGAGGCTGGTGTCCAGTCTGATAGGTGTAGTGGTGTGGATCTGAGTCTTAGTCTGAGAAAGATCCTCTTATCTCAGTTCTGTTCTACAATTGATGACATCAGGGAGACTCTTCAGCTGCCCTTGGGGAGGGCGGTTGGGTACAGTTAACAATGCTAAGTAAGACTTGCAATCAAATAGTAGGGCAATGGGTCTCTTTCCTACTAGCTTAAGAAAACCTTCCGTGAATTAACCTAAAATTCTTATTTTTGCTAATTAACTTTTGAAAGATTTGCTCATTCTGTCCTAAGACCCACTGATAGCTCTTTCCTTATGTTCTTCTGTTGTCTTTTAAGGACCACCATAGTTTTATTTGTTTGTGACTAAGAAATCTGGGGTGGGGCCCGGGGGGAGTAAGTTTCAGAAAATTCTCTGGACCTTAATATTGTTGCCATGGTTAGGATCCGAATGCTTACTATGAAAATAAAGCAGCACGACTACTATTCTTTTGTTTTAGAATAAATTTAGAATTTGTGTCTGGTCTAATAGAAGCCATTTCCTATGTCTCACAACTCATTCCCACCCCTTCCAGGCCAAATCTTTCCACACGTGTAATTCATTACTTTTTGCCAGCTATTCTGCATGGGGAGACGGGATTCTGTAGAGGAATTTTCCCCCTTCCTTTTGACATTTAAAAGTGTTCATGCTGAATTATCAAGCATCTGAGACTATTTATGCAGCCTTTAGTATCATAAAACTCAGATCAGTTGGCTGTTTTTTACCATGTTTCTTTGACAGTACGATTTGATGATTGACAAGAGGGGTAGTAGTGATGTAGGGAGTATAATAGGGCTAAGGTAGGGAATCAGCTAAACCAGGAAGCCACTGTTTACAAAGAGCCACTTAGAGCTAAGTTTTTGGATTATGATTATAAAAATTACCATACTTTTGTCAGTCATCCATTGATTGAACTCTGGACAGTCAGGCGTATATTCTTCTGAAATTAGGCATACTTTTACACCTATACACAGAAAAGGGGTTAAGATTTTTGTTACTAGATTTAGGGTGAAAAGTGTGCTTGAGTATAATAGACTTTTATTTTTTTAAAGTATAGATCATGAGGAAATAAAATGTAGAGAAAGGCTTACTGCTATTTATATAAATATATAACTTAAAAACATCTAGGTCTAGCGAAGCTTAAAATGTAGATTGGGTAATGAAATTAATCATATAAATTTTCTAATATACCTGGTAGTAGTAGTGTCAGTTTAAAAGTATTTAGAAAAATCGTGGTATGAATAATTCACATTTTAGCAGGTTAAATTTATAAATTTCATCTTCTTCAGTTTTGGGAAGTTGCCTTTCAAATACAGGGATTAATTTACACGAGCCAGGACGCCTTATATGACCATATTAGATGAAATTAGACTCCACCCCTTGTTTTCTGTTGATCTGCCAGGACCTTTGTAATTCAAGTGCTTTTTACAGTAGTAGCAAATGTTACATAAGACCAAACATGGAGCATATTTGGAGTTGGTGGGCAGACCCAACTCATGATGTAAGCCTGCAGTAGCAAGTGTGCAATGAAGCACATCCAAATTATGTGAATGGAAGGTAACAAGAAGCCTCCCCAGAACAGCCCTTCCTCCGCAAGAGGGCTGAAAGCTCCACTGGGTAAGTTTTCCGAGACAGTTTTCAGAGGCTGGGCTTGGCTGGGAGCCCAGTTCTGGATGAGCTTACAGAAGGTGGGTTAGGTCTTTGCTAACGTTGCATAGAACTAAGCGGAGTGGGAAGAGTTCGTTCAGTCCTGTTTCTTCCTGTCATTTGTCCTGTTCTACCAGCAGGCCCAGAGCGGTATGCTGCTGAAGTGGTGGAAAGAGTAAGCTCTGCAGAGCTAGTGGATCAGAGTGGGTAATCGCAACAAGAGGGATTAGTTACTGCAAGCCGTCCACAGGAGCCATTCTGAAATGTCATTTGAGTAATCTGGCCAGAGTTCAAATGCAGACAGGAGTTGAGTTTGCTATTAACTCCAACGAAATGCTGAGGTTTGCACCAAACAGTTTCCGTATCTCAAAACAGGGAGAATATTGGTTACGTCGCTCTATAAAAATGGAGGAACGCTGTAACATGCTTTAACTGTTTGCTTTTTATCTCACTTGTGGTAAGTGAGGTTTCATGACGGGCAGTTCATAGTGTTTCCTGTAAGAATGTGTTTGAAAGCTGTTTTGTCAGATACTTCAAATGCACAGCAAAGTTTCAAACAGAACACTGTGTCAAGAGGAAAAACAACTTCAAAAAACAAACAGTAATCCTGGGAAATCATTCAGTAACTTCTTAAATTATTGAGTGTGTAAAAATGTAATTACTGACTGACTACCAGAAAGGCCGGGGCTTTTTCTTTTTTTTCCCAGTTGTTAAAGTAACCAGTACAGTTAAGATGATTCTTCTGGGGTTGGTTAGAAGACTGTTCTTGAAGTTACCTTAACTTTCTCATGCCTCTGTCTACAAGGAGGAAGTGAAGTGACAGTTGAGTTCTTTACTTTTCACTGGAATCGAATTTCATGCCTTCTGCAATTACGAGCTTGACTGGATGGTTTTAATTGAGGTTGAAATGTAACTACTGGTTTGAACGACTTTAAGTACAAACAGATCTTAAACCTTTAATCAAATTGTTGTTAATTCCCTAAAATTGCTTTTTCTAAAAACTCTTACCTCTTGTGAGACAGTTTTATTTTTGCAGTTTCTGGTTTCATTTTTGAATATTGCTTTTGGTGTTTATTAGTTAACAGTCCCAGCCTATAGGTGGAGCAGATACTGTTTCTCTCATCAGAAAAAGTAAACTCATGCTGCAAACTCATTGAAAACTGACATTTTTAAGTAATGAATCACCTATTCCTTATTAACAGAGTGCCTAAGGAAGAAGGAGGCTTTCTGGATTGTTCTGATTTTGAGGTTTTTATCATTCCCGTGTTCAAGGTCTTCTCTCCATTCCCACCCAGAATAAAGTAAAATAAAAAGGATGGAAAACTAGTAGGACATAGCAGTAAGGGTGTGACTTACAGCCTCAGTACAGTACTTTGAAGCAGATGGTGCTGTCATTCCATTGCACTCTGGACTTGCTGCTACTTTTTGGCCTGGGAAGACATTTGCACTCTGTGAGAATTCCTGTACAGAAGTTTCCATTAAAATAAACAAACAAAGAAAAAAGAAACTCCTCTAATTAGAGTTTTAACAGATTCCTTTAATTCTGTCTTCGCCTACCTTTGTGTGTGTGCAAAAATTGGATTGGAGTGGTAAAGACATTTTGCTTTTCTTAATTCTCTTTTTGCATTTAGATGATAGACTTGTGTCTTTCTTATGAAAAAAAAAAAAAGTGTGGCCCAGGCCCAAAATATGACTACTGAGATGCGTGTGTAAAAACTGATATTTGTTGATAGTTGAACTGTGCATGGTCTGACAAACTAGAAGGCTAAATTTAAAATAATAAATCACAATTTATAGGATGCTTTTTTCCTAACAGATAAAGGATTAAATCAAAAAGTAGCTGGAAATTGGTGGATTTTTGGTTTGGGTTCTCTTTTGGTTTAGGTTCTTACATGTTGATACGTGAGGAATACAGACATTTCAAGTCAATAATGCGGTGGGAGGAAGACAGGGGAGCAAATTTGGGAGACATGCTGTGCATCACTCAGGCAGCAAGATCATGTTTGTTTCAGGTAGGGTGATTTCTTGCTGTACTCTATAAGTATCATTTGGGTAACACTGTGCTTCCTGAAGACAGCAGAAAGAGGTCCTTATGACTATTAGCAAAGTAAAAAGTATCAGCCAGTGTGTCTTGCATTTCATGATATCCTGTAATCAGAAATGGTGACAGTGAGATCACAAAAGTAGCATAGTTCTGTAGATCACAGAACTGCATATTGGTGGCTGTGTTTTGCTCAAGGCAGCAGCAGCCTTTTTCCCCAAAGGTACTTTCACTAAAAACATCTGTGGGTGTCTGAGATTCTCATGATAACCCTCAGTTAAGAGTCCACACCTGATCAGGGTTCCAGGATCATAGGATGGAGCCCCCTTAGGGAAATGAACTGGTTACTCAAACCATTCAGTTTTCTCTAAAATTATTATGACCATGATTATGAAGAAATGATGTTATACTCACAGCTGAGGTGATTAACTGTTACACTATTGGGTAGCCTCTCTATCATTTCATCTTAAACTATTTGGATTTTTTTTAAGTCATTTTAAAATGTTTGCAAAGAGCTACAAGTTAAGATGGCAGGGGAGGAGTACCCCCAGATAGTTCATAAGTTTTTCATATGTCTCACAAATATGAAAAGTCCAGAAAGAACAGTCCCATGGGAAGAATTCCTGGCAAAAGGATTATTTGAGGTTGCCATATTTCTACTCCTTTCTTAGCAACATTATTTACAATCCATTCACGCCTATCCCTTCCCCCACTAAAGTCTCTCTCCCTTGTAATCTGCCCTTTGTGATCTGTTCTCTTTCATGCAGCCAGTGTGAATGGGGATACTGCAGTGCCCGCCCTGCCCAGAGATGTGGAAATGCCAAGAGACCTGGAATACTTTAGTGGGGCTTTTATTTCCGTCATAAAGCACTGACTTGAAGAGCTTGATAATTTGATTATAGACCTATGGTGAAAAGTTGTTTCAAGTGGCCCAAGTGCTGTAAATGATTCTCTTTTCTGCACTTTCCCCTCATGTTTTAATTTAAAAGCACCTCTGCATTAGAGGGAGGAGAAGTGCATTTGGCAGAAGTCACAGTTGGAGACTAATTTGTTAGGGCAGCCAGTGTTGAAATCATCCTTTTCAGTTAAATCTCTCTAGTGGAAATGATGCCGAGTGCTTTGTGGTAAAGACTTTTTCTTCTTCACTGTTTTCCAGTGTTTGTAACCCATCTAAGCATGTTTTGAGGCTGCCCCCAGCTCCAATTTTGGCTAATTTTCCTGAGGCCACTGTGTCAGAGAACAGCTCTGGATTCCCTAACAAGATTTTAATGTTCCAGGGACAGTCCCACCAGTTTGCTTCCTTTTTAGCATTAGACTACTAATCAGGTGCCTGGGAACCCTAAAGAAATTGGATCAAAGGAAAAGCAAGGGTTTAAGATTTATAAAGTATGTGACAGCAAGGAGTGGAATAGAATTGTGTTTGCTGGTCAGATACACGAAGTGCTTTTAGAAAAGAATAAGAAAATTTACAGGGCAAAATTGACAGTGAAAGTAGTGAGAAGATATCATTAAATATTTTATATCCATGTATAATCCATACTGTGATTAAATAGCATACCAAGTATTTTTTAACAATTATTAGGGGAAAAAATAGGTAACTGTGATGTCAAACCCAGTATCTAGTTTCACAGATATTGCTTATGTAATGCTAAATTAGTATGCCTAGTCAGCCACTGTAAAATTTATTAAGTAAACAATAGTCTAGATACGTGCAGATATGAAAGATCTGGAATGTGATTTCAATATTGAATCTCAAAAATTTAGAGAAAACACTGTAAAAGTAGATGTATAAAGAAGTTCTGAGATTTAAATATATATGTAATGTATACATATGTAATATATATATTACATATAGATGCAGTCTTAATTCATAGCCTGCCTCATGTCCGATCTGAGATGTTTCTTACATGGTAGGGGGAAGTCATAATCCTTATGAAGGACAAATAATGCACATTGACACCTCATGAGTTGTGTTTGGTGTCCTAAAAGTGAAGTGGAACAGTTTGGGTTAACTGAGAGCTATGTAAAAGCAGTTATTTTCAACCTGGATATAAAAATAAACAATTATTTGAGGGGGCTGCTTAATGAATCACCCAAAATTTCTAAACTAAGCTTTTTTGGTATGTGTAATTACTACTTGCTATACCTGGCCAAAGGAGCTGTACATGTTTACTTGTGTTTTACATTTTATAGCTATGTGTGAGCTTAATTATTTAAAATCCTTGCCTTAAATGGGAGCAGTTGTAGAGTATTAGTGGACTGGGGCTGTCAGAGATCCCATGAAATCAGACATTTCTTGAAGCATGCATTAATATTTCTCATAAGGCTTTTCTGTACAGAGTATGTACTCTGTTAAACATGACCTGATCAAATCCATCTAAAAGTGTGAATTCCATTTAGAAAAACACTTGTGAGCTTTAGGAATCTTTGCTTTGATAAGTTGCCTAAAATTTCCACCCTTGAACCCATAAACTTAAACTTCACATTTCTCCATTTCACCTGCAGTTCTTCCCAAGTGACTCAGTTCTGTCAGGAAAATGAGCTAGCCTTTTATTTATGAAATTAGTTGACCTTAAATGAGCATACTTTTTGGTTGGTATGAATTTGTTTATTTTAAAATGAATTCTAGAAGTTGCTTCTCTGAGCTTTTATCTAAGGAGAACTTAGTATATATTACTGAACTGGCATAAACTAAATAAACTAAATCTGTACCCCACTGGAGAAGATAACTTAAAGTGGATTTGGTTTGTTTTTAAGTGATTTCTACCTGCTTTAATAATCAGCAGGCCTTTCTCACATAAGTCTATAACTGGTATCAGCTGAACTAACAGGGCATCTTTTTTACTCCCTATTGAGTTCCCAGTACCTGGTCCGTAGTTGGCTCTGGGATGCAGGCTTTACAACTCTATCATTTAATCCCCAACAGCACTGCAAGATAGGCTTGACAGATGAAAAGGCTGTTAGGGTGGATGGAATTAGGTCATTTGCGCATGGTCGCCCAGTTAGTAAGTGGCAGAGCAAGAATTTGAACTCACATGTCTCTGACTCCACAGTTCTTTTGCCTTTTCAGGTGATCTCTAAAACAATATTTTTATTTTACTATGGGTTCTATTCAAGCTGGTTAATTATTCATCTATCCACATCAAGACTATGCACACAACCCTGAGCCTCTTCTGGGAAGGCAACCAGGAGCAGAGAATTCCTGGAAGTGTGCATAACTGTGCTGGTCCGTGGGGGCCATCCGAATCCTATAGAACAAGTATTTGCTGCTTCTACTGATGGCTCTTTATAGAATATATTCATCTCGGAACTTTGCAAGGTGATTCTTAGCCAAATCAGACAGCTCTACTGGCTCTTTGTACCAAAATTCACTCGTCAAACAATCTGTAACGTTTTAAGAACCCCCGAGCAGTAATGCTGCTGCTGCTGCTGCTGCTACTGCTGCTACTGCTGCTACTGCTGCTCCTTCCTATACCTGCTAAAACCCATAGCTAAGCTAATCTTTAGGATAGCAACTTCCAAAATGAAAAGACGAAATTCACAACAGCCTAGGTTTTCCTTAAACAGAGTCCAGATCCCAAATTTACCAAAATTCCATCTTAACATTGCATGTTAAGCCTATGGAGTCTTTTTGCACTAATAGTTAACCTGCTTTTGTTAAGCAGTTGGAAAGATGGACTTCTTACTGATGTATGTCCCAACCCTCACCTTCACCTATTCTGCCTGCCTTTGGACCATGTATAATGTCTTGCTATTATGCCACCTAACGGCAGGTGGCTTGTACTGTGGTTTAGCCTGGGTGCTGGGGTCAGCCTGCCTGGGATTGCATCACAACTCTGTTTCAACTAATTGGCTGACGTTGGGCAACCAACTTGAGTCCCTTAAAACTTTGGCTTCCTCATCTGGAAAATGGGGATCATAACAGTATTTGCTTTGTAGAAAGATGGTTGGAACTAAATGAGATAATCCTTGTAAATGCGTAATGTGATAACGGACACATGGTTTTTGCCCAATAAAGAATAGCAGCTATTGTTGTTGAAGATGAGACTTTTCATCAGTCAGGTTTGGATTATAAAAGATTAGTGAAAGGTTTAATAAAAAAGAAGAGAGCCTTGAGCAAAAATTGTTTTGTAGGGTTTTCTTAATAGCTGTTAACCACTTTGCCTGCTCTCACATGATGCCCATTGAGAATGGGACAAATTAATACTATGATCATTAATTATAATATGGCTTCCTTTATTTTGGCATGTGCAAAATTGAGGTCAGAACACCAAATACAATTTCTTTTAAAATGTGCATTTGATACAAAGTAAACCATGTTTATTATAGAAAATTTTGTAAATATGCAAGCGTTTTTCAAAAATAGACCTATAATCTCAGGGATAACCACTTTTAAAAGTTTGACATATATCCTTCTAGCTCTTTTCAAGCATGAATAATTTGAAGTTGAATGATTTGAAGTTAGTTTGTTTTTACTGCTTTTTTTAGGTTTGTGCTCATAGCTTTGACACTTGTACGTTTGCTTTGAGCTCCTTTTCGGTTTGTACCTGGTTGTTCATACATACATACATACATTTAATCTTATCATGATTGCAAAATTACAAGCTTGGCATTCTTGGTTGTTTTTCACTTTGGAAAACTTTAAGAAAGCTGTCCTTTACTCTTTCTTCTCCAGTATCCTCTCTTTGCTTTGAGCATCATGTGACATATTCAAGCCACAAGGAGAAAGAAAGCCCAGTGCATCTATATCACATGCGCCCACCTGCCCGCTCTCCCTCCCTTCCCACCCCATCTCTATATATGTGCGTCTACGTGGTCCCACCACCACCACACACACCCACACACATACACCCATGTCTGTCTTTCCGTCTCTCCTCTCTCTTTCCCTGTATTTATCTCTTGGTCTGCCCGACTGTCTCTCTGTCTTGCTGGAGCATTCAAACTGCCCTCCTGATTCAGGGACAGAGTGTGTTTTCTCTGGGCTGATGCCAGACCCTTGAGAGATGAGTGCTTTGAAAATTCAACTTGGACTCCTCACCAAACCACATTGCAGTTATGCTTAGCATCTGGCCTCCAGTTTGTCAACTTAATATAAGGTCGCTAACCCTAAGCATAACTTTTGATCTGAAAACTTACAGTTTTTAAGCTGAAGCTCAGTTTAGAATTTTATGAAAAGTAAAGGCCCACAGTGAAAAGATGAAGAGAGTCCAACTCAGCTATAATTAAATTTGGTTTCTTCTCTCTGCTTTCTTGTGAAGGGAAAGCCAGATGCCGTCCTTTCCAGAGAATAAGTTACCAGACCCAAATGTGAAGGAACTGGTTAATTCAGCAGCATAACAAGGATTTGAGCTGGCACTTTTCAGCCAGAATCTCAGACACACACACACACACACACACACACACACACAGCCTGTTTCAAGTTTTAATGAATGAAAGAAGTTCACGTGATAGATTGCCATTCTCACTTTTTAAATAGCTTTTATTGTTGAAGTAGAAAATAACAATTTTTTTTGAAATGTTATTAGTATGTTAGCTGACTTAATATTAGGAGGCTTTGAAACTTGATTTCATAGTGCAAAATCCTATTTGAAGAGTTAATAGACAAGAAAAGAAGCATAAACTTAAAAAATGGGGAGAATGGACTATGATGGAAATAGAAAATTGAAGGGACAAGCTTGAAGTTACAGTCTTTTCTGCTATAATGTAACACATTCCTAAAAAATTACTGCATTATGCAAAATCGCATAATAAAAAACACATGAGACTCATTCAGAAATTGGGTTATGGGCGCACAACACTCAAAAACTTCATCAGTGCTAAACAGAAGAGATAGGAACCTAACAAAAGTGGTAGCACAGGTTTACATATATTAAATGGTTAAAAAATAAATACTAGAATAAATATGACAGCTTACCTTAAAAAGGACCCGACATTTGCTTCTGAAAGTGTCAGGAGAATTGCAGCTTGTGAGCTATTGTGTAGGGGTGGAAGGAAGAAGGTTCTCTGAAATCCGTGGAAAGTTGTAGCACCAAATGTGGATGGGTGCGGCTCCTAACATCCATAGTGAACTGAAGCGAATGGTGGATGTTAGGGGGAAGCATATTTTGTGTATTTCCACATAGTTCAATTCAGCTAGGTGTAGTTTTCGCATTCACCTAGTGCTTCGTGCAGATGAAATCTTGCAAAAGCAAATGCAGAATTTTTTTCATGATGCCCAAATTGTTTTTTAGTATATCAGTAGCTTTGGAATAAGTTTACAGTCTCAAAATAAGCATTGTAGCAGAACTGTATTTAATTAGATTGAGAATTTTATTCACATCATTAGGTATCAAGAGAAAATATATCACATTTCTTCTGAGATACTTGCTCAAAAATTCTGATACCCAGAGAATAGTAAACTGAATGTACTTCTTAAAAGTCAGAGTTCCTGTTGAGGTTTTTCCCCCTCTTCATACCACAGGCATGGTATTATTCCTTTAATACACTGCCACTAGGGATACACAAGATGATTTTTGTGAATGAACATAATAGATGAATATTTTAATTTTAATATTTATTTTACTGCATATCAGAAAATGTATATAGCAAGCTTACCTATTGTTTCATAGATACTCTTGTTTTGGGAAAATATATCTCAAGTGAGGTACCCTACTTCACACTAGGTCATCTGAAAATGAGTTGGGGAGTAGTTTCAGGTTGCCCTTGGCAGAGGGTCACTACTGGTGATTAAGTGGTGATCAACCGGGAGTTCTGACTGTCCTAAAATCCTGTAGAATTGTCCTGTCCAAAATACCAATGATGCCCCCATGATATGTTGATTAATATTAGACTGAGCAGGAGTAGGGAATTAATAGAGTTGATCATTTAAAATGTTGAGTACAAAGTAGTATTTAATGTAGCTTTGGTAAGAACAATGAAAATAGTTTGAAGTTGATGGAAGTTTGCAAAACACTAGTTGAAGACTAGTTGAAGCAGCAGTGAGCTTTAACAAACTTTGTTATACAGTGCCATGTGTCAAACAGTGTTTTCAGTGCTAGAGAAATGTTAGCCAAGGTTAATAGGTGTCGAGGCATTAGCCTAGTCTAACGCAGGCTCTCTATCTTGGCTGTACAGCGGAATTACACAGTGGAGCTTGTAAGAGGCTAGATACCCAGGCTACACCCCAGACCAGTTAAATGACTTTCTCTAAGGGTGGGACTCAGCTATTGGTATTTTGTAAGCTTATTCGGTTATGCCAATGTATAGCCAAGGTTGAGAACCACTGATCTGGGGCCATTTGAAAATCATTCCTCTTCACAAGAAAAGGTGTATCAATAATGCAACTATAAATTGAAGTCCTTTTCTGTGCCATGCCTTACAGGGGGAATAGGACTAAGATATGGCTTAGGGAAATTCTTCCACCCAAGACAGCCAGCAGACCTAGACAGAGATTTTTATAGCCCTGGATGACAAGTGCTAATGCTTTGAAGTATATTCAGAGTATTTGGGAACATAGATGAGAGAGAAACTAAATTAACAAAAAAAAAAAAGCCAAATTTGAAAAATTATTAAACTTGAGTTATTTTTGTTTCCCCTTACTTATAACTTCATATCAGAAAACTAGGAAGGAAAATGCAGGAAGCACTTATAAATCACCGTCAACTTAACCTTCCTAACCTGGTTGTGGCCTTTGTGTGGTCAAGTTGGAAAATTTGAATTTTGTCTATAGATAACATAATAGTTTTGTCCTGGTTTAGAGCAGGTTCCTAAGTACCTCAGAAAGCATCTTTGAACTTAATGTCCTTCCTTGAATAAGTCATCATAGCCTCAGAGAGAGGCTTGAGACTAGTATATAAACACCTTTGGAAATAAACTATTTAGGTCATGCTTGTAATCATTGGTTCTAATGTGATTAATTTTTTAAGTACTCATAGAGCTTCCATATTGTGATAAGTAAATGTTGGATCACATACATTTAAAATTTAGAGTTAAGCAGATGTGTCATATTATATTACAAGTTTAATTGAAGGCAGCCACTAAGCTACCATCGTAAGGTAGCTTAAGTAGGTAAAGTTACTAAATAATTTGTTGCCAATGATAACATTCTTCAGCAGCTCTCAATTTGTTTAATATGGATTGTCTTACTCTGAGAAAACCCCATTCTCCATTGTATAGACTTATTTTCAGTTATACAAGTGTAGTTTGTACTTAACCATGAATTACTTCCTAGTTTAAACACCAGGCATAGCTATTTGTGGTATTTTTTGTCTTGCGCTTTTGGCATCTTGGTGGTGTGAGCCAGAGCTATGCCATCTGTAGTTGAGTGAGATTATTTTTTCAAGGGGCGGGGATGGGGGGCGGAGTTGAAATGATTCACTGGAAAATTTCAGAACAGATTCTTAAGGAACGATAAGATAACCCTAGAAACATTCTTATTTGATGTCATGTGCTAGTGGGTAGTACAGAAAAAAAAAATGAAGGTACATCTTGTTTCTTAACATTTTGCTATTTTGAAAATTGGAGAGGTACAATGCTAGAAAGGAAGAATGAATTCCATGCAGTGTCAATTAGCAGCATTCTGCAGATGAATGAATAATTTTATTTTCTCTAACTGCAAGTTGGAGCCAGTGATGTTCACACGCAAAACCCAGTATTCTTAGGTTTTGAACGGCTAATTTCCTAATGGTTATCTGTGAATGATAAACTTCTTTATGCTGAGATGTTTCCTATGCAGAAGGACAAGTTCCGAGAATCCTAAATAAGTCTGTGGGGCCTAGATAAGCTATTCTGAAAGCTGCAGAGTTTAATATATTTTCACTTAGTGAGGCATATTTGAACCTAAATGTGTCGATTTCAGGCGACTCTTCCAGGGTTTCATTGGAGACTTGCCTGAAACAATGTCTTTTTTTCCTTTTTCTTTGCTTTCTATTTCAGAAAGAAGACATAGCTCATCTAGCAAGCCTTCTTTGGCCGTTCCTCCTCCTTCAGTATTTTCCTTCTTCCCTTCTCTGTCCAAAAGCAAAGGAGGCAGTGGAAGTGGAAGCAGCCGTTCTTCCAGTGGAGGTGTTTTAAGTGCATCCTCATTAAGTTCCAAGTTGTTGAAATCGCCCAAAGAGAAACTGCAGCTCAGGGGGAACACCAAGCCAATGCATCCTATTCAACAGAGTAGAGTCCCCCATGGTAGAATGTGAGTATGGCCAAGAGGGTTATTAATGCTTCCTTGATGCAAGTGGACCTGTGTACACTGGATGCATCTGAGAGTATCTGAGAATCATGTGAAAGAGAGCCCACTTTAGGGGAAATTCAAATAGTTGCCGTTTCTTTTTGTTTCCCCATTATATCTTGGGGCAACTTTACAGAATAGTAATGACATTAATTATAAGGTTAATACTACTTATTTATTGCTCCTATAATTGTGTGCCACCTATTGAAACTTAATTCTACCCATGTATGTCATTTAAGTATCACAGCAACCCTATGAAAATAGATATTGTTGTTATCCCCGTTTTCTAGGTAAAGAGAGAAAGAGCATGATAAGGTTGAGGAGCTTTAGCTTGGGAGCCCTCAAGTCTAACAACCGTGGGTTCAAATCCCAACTCTGTCACTTCCTAGCTGTGGGGACTTGGACATGGCCCTTTTTTTTTTTTTTTTTTTTTTGGCATCTAAGAATAATAGCCATTGTGTATTGTGCAGAGCTTTTGAGAGTAGTACAATTAATATATCAGAGTCAAGCACCAGACATGATACCTGGCCCACAGGAGAGAGTAAATAAATGTATGCTGGTGCTGCTGCTGTTGGTAATAATAGGCATACAAAGGTGAAGAGATTCCCAGATGCTGTTCTAGGATTTTCTGGGGCCTGCAAAACACATAGGGAAGCAGCGCTTCCTCTCCCCAGCCCTGGGTTCACATCACAAGTGTGGTGATGAGGGAAGGCTGGAAGAAGTTTACACCCTCCCAGCAAGGGTTTGGCAAGCTTCCACAGTGGACCCTTAGGCTGGCAGGCTCCTGTGGTCACATGAGGGAGCAGCCGTGCATTCCCATAGGAACATATCTTGCCTCATCATGGCATCCCTCAGCCTTAGTGACCAGTGGCTTTTCCCTGGCCTGCCTCCCTTTTGGAGGGAATGCTACACATCTCAGGCCCAAGGTCTGATAACCCAGTTAATCTCAGGACAGCGTCCAGCACCTGCTACTGCTCAAAGACCTTGCCAACTGGGAGTGGCCATGGCATCTTGCAGTGTCTCTGCTGCTTTCAGGCTGTTCCAGGTACAGCTGTTTGGAGCTGTTTGTCCTGGTTGCTAAGTCTCCAGCCTCTGCTCATCTGTCAGAAGTGCAAGTACAGCAAGCTTGGCTTTTGTTCCAGGAGCTGTCTGAAAGCCAAAGAAAATGTCAGTGCAGCGTGTAAGTCACTTGCCAGTTCAACAGCTGTTAGAGCATTGAGTCCACTGAACAAAGTTTATAAAACCTCATCAGTTCAAATCTTCTGTATTTGGAGCTGGCCTTTAGAGGGGGACCAGGCCAACTGTTAGCTTCATACCAACATTTGCCAAGCAAATGATTGATTCCAAGAGAAATCAGCTCTTTGTTAGTGGCACAGGTATTCAGGGCTCACCAACCATGGACCAGACATTTGTATTTCAAGCTCCTATTTGGAAACCTTTATCAAGGACTGGAGAAGTCACTTCAGTGGCACATCATTCACTAATTAAACATTGATTTTGCTCATTAACAGAAGCAGAAAGCCTCTTCTTGGCTCTCTATTGTTAGGCCTATTTGAGTTCTTGGAAGTCCTTAGTGACATTTCTTGGAAATATTCTCTAATTCCAATATTCTTTATTTTGCTCACTTGATGAATCCTTTCTTTAAAATTACATTTCTCAGAGACATTCGCTACAGGTCCTGCAAAATAGTCTTTGGTCCTTTTAGACCTTTTTATATTTTATTTCTTGCAGGAATTGCATTGAGTATTAGGTCTAGATCTCCCATAGGCTCCTATGTAAGATTGTTCTGGAATGATGAAAAGCCAGGTAAATTTGGTGGTCACTGGAGTTTTCGACTTGACAGAAGGGCTTATAAACTGAATAAATGTAAACTTTACTGAGTTTTCTGGATAGTTCTAACAAATTTTCATAACATGCCTTTGGGAGCTTACCTCTGTACAGTGCATGGGTAGATCCAGGTTCTCCCTCTTCCCTCTGGTTCACCATTAACCTGGGGTCGCTGAAGCACTTAGGTACTGGTGTTCTCACTTCCCCTACCACAGTATGACGCCCTCTGTTAAAGTGGAAAAAATTCATCCGAAGATGGATGGCACACTACTGAAATCTGCGGTGGGGCCAACCTGTCCTGCTACTGTGAGTTCCTCAGTCAAGCCTGGCCTTAACTGCCCCTCAATACCAAAGCCAACCTTGCCTTCACCTGGACAGATTTTGAATGGCAAAGGGCTTCCTGCACCGCCCACTCTGGATAAGAAGTCTGAAGATAATTCCAATAACAGGAAATTTTTAAATAAGAGATTATCAGGTAACTTCACATTTTCTCATGATGTTTTTCTGTGTATTAATTGGCTATTCTTAGGGAAGCAAGTGAGCTGCTATCTATAAATCCTTTTTTTAAAACTGGTCAACTTCAGCTTTAGGAGGAAGTGTCTTAAGTAATATGCTTGACCACTTCATTTTGTCGTTAAAATGCAAGTGTGTATGTACGTAATGTAAAAATTGCTTTCTAGTAGTTTATTTCTGAATGGAATAAGGCAGAAATGCTGACTTATACCATCTCTTTCCTGTCATCTAGAGGCAATAGCCCCCACTCTGTAAATGATGTCACTGCTTTTTTGCAGTGCTCATATGTAGATTTTATTCAAGTTATAATTTGTCTGTTTTGAGATTTTTCCTCTTTTTCCAGGAAAAAGAGTATTTGGTGGGCCCATAGTAATGTCTGTATGCTTTTGACAGAAAGAGAGTTTGATCCTGACATACACTGTGGGGTTATTGATCTCGACACCAAGAAGCCCTGCACCCGGTCTTTGACATGCAAGGTAGGTGGCCTCCTGGACAGAGCTGAATACTCTGGTAAACTCGGGGAGCTGAGATAGATGGGCATTGCTCCCAAAGTCTCTCTAACCCAGAGGAGATCCGAGCTGTGGATTTTTCTGAATTTTATAAATGAGGAAATAACTTGGTTTTGATGAATAAAGCCTCAGGTTTAGAAAATGTGAAACCTCTTGTTGTAAACTACAATCTTAAGAGAGGTTTTATTTCCAGTGAGCAATGTTGTATCCAGAGGAATAGTATTCTTTTATAATCAATATTTTATTTCAAAGACTTTTAACATTTCTTCAGAGAAATTTAATATGAAAGGCTACCCTTTACTGTATTTTAGATTATACTGACTTAGAACAGTCCAGAAATTTCCTTCACATATATGTGAATATTCTTAAAATATTTTTGTAATTGGTGGTCCTTAAATTTAAAGAGCCACTTTAAAATATTTGTGACTTTTAGGTAGTCTTATTTTTCTAGTTTTTTGGGGTTTTTTTTATACTAGATAACATGCAATCTACTTTACATATAAGATAGGAAAATGTAATGATCCTCTTTCTGTCCTGAGGTTTTCCTTTAAAATGCCAGTTTGCTAATAAGAAGGTGGTATGTTTGCTGTAAAATGAGGGTTGTGAATATAGGGGTGGCTCGGGGCATCAGTGGACCTGCTACATAGATTAGCTTCTATGTTTGTTTACATTTCTCTGGAGAATATCCTTGACTACCCTTAACAAAGGTTCAAGAGGTATTAAGAATCACTGCTTTGAAATCTGTTATTTAAAAACCCTGTTTGGAGGAGGGGTTAAAAATTATAAAAATTAGTCTTATCTTCTTAAAGTTAATGAAATTGTTGGGGTATTATTTTAAATTTTACCAAAGACCCCACTCCACCTCATAAATGGAGGAATGTTACAATCTTCAGAATGGGAAATGTTATTTCTAAGGAGTTCTTTTTTTAATTTAAATTTCTTATTTAATTTTAGTATGCAGATTTTATCTTACAACAATAAATAGTTCTGACCTTTTGAGGTAAAGGAGTTGGTCAAGATCACCTTTAAATTTCTAATTTTTTAAAAAAATCCCAGATCCTCTTCTCTGAGGAAAAATTATATGTACACATGTATATTATGAATTTTGCATTTTATTTCAAGAGTTGTTGGACATCTCCACCCCATGCCCAATCCCAGATCTCTAGGTTAAAAACTAGAGAACAAATTGCCTTTGTTTTACATAATAGCATTTGAACACACATAGTGGTATGTTGTTGTTCTCTTAAGATAGCCATTTTAGGTATATGGGTTATGTCCATTTTAGCTGCCCCTAAGGAAACTTATGAAAGGGTGCCTCGGCCCTGCTCCATCTCATCATCACAACTGCTCATCCTCTCTCTGCTTTCTTCCCGCCTACCTGCTTCTTAGTAACAGAGGTTTCAGTGTTATACTGGTCAATGACGGATGCTTTCTTTATCCAGAATGTTCTTTTTAAATCATTTCTGAGGTATATTGGTGAGCCAAAAGCTTTATCAACTCAGAATCTGCAAGGAGTTTGACCAGCCTTCTTCCTTTTCAAATCTTGTATGCTCTCCTTACATTCTGTTAAGGGTGTCATTATTGTGTGTGGCATGATGCTAATTCTGTCATCGTATTAATAGGTATCTTCAGCCCTGGTGTGTCATGAGTTCAGCACAGAAAATGTAGCATCTTGGCAAGCCTGTCCTTTCCCTTACCTTCTTCCTGTGCTATTTGTGAGTGCTTCCCCCTTTCCCTACCCTACGGTGGCCTGAATCTATTCAGCTATCATGGGCTATACATGCTTGAGTGCCTTCACTGAATGCCCCCCATATGGCTACACAAGTCTCTCCTGTCTTAGACTTAGATCATTGTCCATTCTCTTCACTGGCAGGGGATCTCCTGCTTCTTCTTCCTCATCTGTCTAATGTCCTGTTTAATGTCTTCTTTGCCTTCCATGCAAATAGATTTAGACCAGTAGTCTAGTCCATTTCGTCACTATAGAAATTTTTATTGCTCGCATCTAGGAGCACAGGCCTCATTCAGGGTCCCAGAGGATTCCGGGCTTTAACAAAATCAAGGCGTGTTCCCTACCCTCGTGGGGCTTACAGTCTAATGAAAGAGATGGAGATTAATCTGATGATCACTCAAATAAGCGTAAAGTTACCATGATGAGTAAACAATGGAAGGAGGACTATGTTATAACAGCCTTCAGTGAGGAGATTGGGCCAGGGAAGCCTCCTTTGCTGTAAGAACATGGGCCAGAATCCATATGACTTAGAGTAAAGAGGGGTGGGAGAGGTAGAGGAAACAACATGTGTGACAGCTCTGTGATGGGCAGAACAAACACCTTAAGGTCTGAAAGACAGCAGTGGGGCTGAACAGAACGAGGAGGAGGCACTTGGTACCAAATGAGTGGGTAGCAGGGAGCGTGGGTGTCAGAGTGTGTGGGGCCCAGAAGCCTAGTTATACAGTCAGTCTTTATCCTATGAGCCTTAGGTAGTCCCCAAAGAATTCTGATGGGAGGTAGGTGCATCTGATTTCTGTTTGGAAGGTTCTTCGGCACTCAGTGTAAATCCAAGCCAAGCTGGGAAAATATTGATTATTTCATCCTACCTTCCTCACCTGGCTTTTCTTATGCTAATCACCAGTGGACATTTAAAGACAAAGGGAGGCTTCTACATCTGTCTGGAAAGACAGGCAGGTGCACCAGTGACATTATATATTCATTTGTTCATCCAACACATATTGGAGGGTCATTATTTTTATATACTTTTTATTCGAAGCATTTATTGAGCGCCGGGTGCTATAGTAGGTGATGGTACAGCACAAAACAAAACAGTTCCTTGTCTTCATTTGGGTTACTTCCTTGTGGATTTATTTCATATTAAAGAAAATTAAGAATTTAAAAAGATAATAAACGCATTTATTTATCTGTGCCAGTTTAGATTTTGGATGTCTGTAGTTTGCAGTGCGTCTAAGAGAAAGGAGGTAGGTTATGTTAGTAAATTTCAAAAGGACATTAGAAGCCTAATTCCCCTTAAACCTCTTAATTCAAAGCAAATATGTAAACGTGTAGATTAACATATTTGTGTAATATGTAGAGCCATGAACACACATAAAATATAATTTGCAGTATTTTGTAACATAAAAGATAAAAGTTAAGTAAATATCTGGATGAATTCACTTACATTGGGATATGTGTCTGTTTATAGGTATTCACTCTATATCTCTTCTATCAGCCGTATAGACTTTACTCGGCCTTAGCAATCCCTGTCTCTAATTGCTTTGAGCCACTTTCTGTCTTTGCATGGCATTTTCATTAAACTAGAGAGAAACAGTCGTATTTAATTTTTACTCTCCGGCAGTTACTAAAAGAAGACTTTTTCATAAAATAAATCTTTGGAATAATTGTTTCTTCCCTTTTAACATTTAAAACTCTAAATGACCCAAAGAGGGATTTTGCTAATGGAGTTGGTAAGAGCCCCAGTAAATGAGTTGTTACTGTTGCACAAAACATGAGTACCTGTCACCTGCTTGTTTCTGTTTGCCATCCACTTACATACCAGGTGGCACAGCTAACATTCCTTCTTTCTTCTGGTCGAAATAACATCTCCAAACTCTCGTACATTTGGAGCCTAGAATATGTGTTTTTATTCTAGCTAAAGAAAAAAGATGATACTCATGATTTTTAGCTTATCAGATGATGAACAGCCTTTGACTTTGCTTATGATCCAGATTGCTTTTTTATAAGAAATAATGTTTTTGGATATATGACAGAATAAATTATTTCTGACATACTTTGGTTTCTGTGTTTTTCTGGCCTACAGACACATTCCTTAACCCAACGGAGGGCTGTCCAGGGTAGAAGAAAACGATTTGATGTGTTATTAGCCGAGCACAAAAACAAAACCAGGGAAAAGGAATTGATTCGCCATCCGGACTCTCAGCAACCAACGCAGCCTCTCAGGGACCCACATCCCAACCCTTCTAGAACTTCACAGGAGCCACACCAAAACTCTCATGGAGTGATTGCTTCTGAATTAAAGCCTTTTATAG
This sequence comes from Rousettus aegyptiacus, assembly GCF_014176215.1. Taxonomy (NCBI): domain Eukaryota; kingdom Metazoa; phylum Chordata; class Mammalia; order Chiroptera; family Pteropodidae; genus Rousettus; species Rousettus aegyptiacus. The sequence goes on along the minus strand of NW_023416307.1, from coordinate 106,612,117 downwards.
CTAGTAAACCTAAACCTCACACCCCTAGTCTTCCAAGGTAAGCCAAGTTTTTCAACCCTTTCTCCCTCCTTCAGAGAACAGACTTGGAGACACTGTAAAACCCCACTATGAGAAGATGAGATGTTTTTCCATTGGGTTTTACTTTAAGGGGAAAAAATTGTTGAGTTCATCATTGTGCTCCTCTTCGCCCAATGCAAGCTGCAAAATAAAGCTAGAATTATCACTTAACATTATATGTCTCTTAAGCCCACTGAGCAGGCTGATGCCTGGGTCCTGCCTGCAGGTTAGTGATTAGAACATTTCACATGGCTTTGGCAGAATTTCCTATTCATTTGTCTCGCTTCTTGCGAAACATAGCAGTGAGAATCCCTGCTTGGGGACAGACATTCAGCCTGAGTTTTTTCAGCATCCATTTACAAACATTTTATTATTATTATTATTCATTTGGGACTTTGGCCTAAGCTTGAATTAGGTATTTTAGCCATGTAGTAGGCAGTGGATCAGAGTGTTTTACTGAGAACTTATCATACACACACCTTGGAGACAATGCTGGTGGACAGAATATATGTATGTCTGTGCTTGTATATTTAACCAAGTTGAGGTAAAGGACTTTGTACCATTTCCAAAGAGAAGGAAAAGAGAAAGGCATAGAGAATGAAGGTCTTCAGTGTTCGGCATCGGAAACAAGGACTTCTGCTTAGGAACATGCCAACCCTCGTTGCCATTGCCTGACATTTCACACTCACATGTCTGATCCTTGAAATTGTCACATGACGGGTGGAAGTGCCTCCCTCATGGAAACCCAAGTGTGTGCCTATCCCAACACAAGCCCTCTGGTTTCTGAGCAGCACAGTGGAAGAGCAGTGGGGGAAGCTCTGTAGAGCGTAGCTAGGCCCCAGCCATGATTCCTTCGCACGTCCTTTCTCTGGCCATCTTATTGAAGTTTCCCCATCTAAAAAAAAGCAAGCTTACTTCTAGAACCACTAAGACTATATATATGTAGGAAAAATGCATTGCTCTCCCTGAGTAGCAAACTCTAGGATTAGTTATCCACATACAGTTTAGTGCTACCTAGTTCTTTTATCACCTCCTAGCCCTCTTGGGTTATTTTAGAGCACTTTGCCAATTATCTTATATTGCCTTAGTAACACAAATCCAGGTGAAATTTAAAAAGGAATCAAAGGATTCTCTTAAATCCCATAGATGTTTTCCCTTCTTCGAGGAGACTGGAAGGAGGACTTGAGCAACCCAAGTGGCTATAGAAAGGAGAACTAGTATAAGTGGTCTTGGATGAGATCTGGCAAGCAGATCCACTTGACATCGTGCAGTTTGAAAGAAAGGTTCCTGCACTCTGGGGCCACCTGAATCAGGTTTTCCCAGTGCTAGTGGTGGACCCCAGACTCCCTAGGTGGTTTTGGATACATTATATCTGAGTTAAGGTGGCTGATTCCCAGATATGTGATCTGATCAGTGCTGCACTTTCTACTCACCAAGGCCTCCAGGCTGCCCTGCTCAGCAAGGTGGGAGTGCCCCCATTGATCCTCCTCCAGTCCATGAATCTCCACACCCTCCCCTGCCTGCCACTGAGCCAGCGTCTCGGTTATCCAGTGAGGAGGGAGAAGGCGATGACAAAGAAGAGTCTGTTGAAAAACTGGATTGTCATTATTCAGGTCATCATCCTCAGCCAGCATCTGTAAGTTCCACATCCACCCTGCATTGACTCTCCCCACAAAGCAGGGACACAACATTGCAGGGGGGCGCGCCAGGGACCTTGGCATGCCCGTACACGTGGGACATGGTCAAGGTGTGAAAGCAACTCAGAACAGGGTGCCCCAGAGGTGGCATGCACTCTGTCCGGGGACGTCTCATGCTTTCCCCTTTCTCTTCCATGAAACTCAGGGCCAGTCATTGTCACTGTCATGCTTCACAACCTGTGGTATTCAGAGTAAGTTCTGTCTTTCATGGTAGCTCCATTTCTGAAGGAGAGAGAACCTCACCAGGTCGTGCTGCTGTCAGAGTTAGCAAGTACATATGGTTATGCGCTCTCTTTCAGTTTTGCACATTCGGGAGCCGGCAGATTGGAAGAGGCTATTATGTATTTGACTCCCGGTGGAATCGGCTTCGCTGCGCCCTCAACCTCATGGTGGACAAGCATCTGAATGCGCAGCTGTGGAAGTGAGTGCCTGTCGTACCAACTCTGGGATGGGGAGAGGGGACCAACTTTATTCAGCATTGATTGCATCCTCTTTATTTCTTATGGGACTAGTTTAATGAATATATACCTAATCTAAAATGAAAATATGGCCTTTGACTAGCTCTGAGAAGAAGGCCCCTCATCATTCATTCATTCATTCATTCTCAGCAAATATGTCTCGTTCTGGGTTCTAGGATTCCAAACAGGCACCGCCATAGGTATGGAGCTCAAGTTCTAGTTGGCAGAGGAACACAAAAACCAATAAACAGAAAATAGAGATTATAACTTGTCATAAGGGAGGCAATGGAAACACTAATAATCATTAACACTGAGAACTTACTCTATGCCAGACAACTTTAAGATTAAATTATATTTTCACATTTCACTTTGTCAGCTGACCTTGATTATCACCATTTTACAGATAATGAAACTGAGAAACAAAGTCACACAGCACATTAGTGGTAGGGCCAGGATTTGGGCCCAGAGGCATTTTGGTTCCAAACAGAAAGCTGAGGTGATAAAAAATAGACCAGAGGAAAGCCTGCCTGAAGAGGCATCCCTTGAACCGAGATGATGGGTGAGAAAGAACAGCCGTAGGGATGCTGGGAGGAGTAGGTTCCAGACAGAGCCATGTGTTTGAAGGTCTTGTGTCAGAAAAGAATGTGGGTTATTTGTGAAAGAGCAAGAAAGTGAGCATGCTATAAAATAAGATCCGAGAAGCCAGCAGGAACTACATGACACTGAAATGGATTCTGAGTACAGTGGAGAGCTGCTTAGGGTTTTAGAGGAGCCATGTGTGTTCTGATTTAAAATTTGGAATAAGACGATCATCTTGTGTGACATTTTGTATGTTAGTGTTTCCCAAACAGGATTTTAAGTGGAAGAAGAGTTCTGTGGCCAAAACAGTTTAGCTGAGTCATTCCTGAAGTACCATAGTTTCTCCTCTTGCTGTAGGACTTCTAGGACCCTTTGATGGGCACTCTCCATTGTAACTTTTAAAGCAAAGGATATGATGTTATAGTGTGAATGTCTCTCAAGCTCTTTTGACTTGGGAACCTCTTTTAGAAGAGCATCTTGGGGAACCAGCATTTGGTGGTACCTGTTTTGGGAAACATTGAGCTTTGCTAAAGGGGGCTGTCCAGTAATACATAGGCCATTGGCCGTCTCACATCCTCCATTTGGGCATTGTTTACTAGTGCCTCCCTGCATGGACTCTGCCAGGACATCCACTTGTCTCATTTCATTAGTTTCCCAATAAAGTCAGAGGAAGCTAGTCAGAGGCTTTGGGTAAGCCCACCATGCAAAGACCAGTCTCCATGATCATTAATAGGACTTGTATTAGTTCACCTAGAAAAACAGAGCCAGAGCAGTTATTGTGCTTTTCTGTTCCATGTTTCTTCTTGGTTCCTCTTCCTTTGTGAAGGAACATTATTGTCTCTTCCTAGAGACAGACTCAGGGCATCAATTTGTAGGATTCTTGGGGTGGGAGAAGGGTCTCTCCATATCAGAAAACCCCCAAATACGTGAAATCTCAGCTTCCTTCTTCAGACTACCCCTTGGGACTTGGAGAGCTTATTGAACTTTTACTAAACTATGAGTTTAGGGTACTCCTAAGAGTTTAGAAGGGTCCTCAGAATATTTTGCCTTCATGGCCAACACTTTGGGTGACAATTGTTTCAGTTTGTAGAGACCTGTGGGAGAGGTTTTCCCCTTTGTGCTGTGAACTTTTGAAGAAGGATAACAACATTGAGTCCACTGTCTGTCTCTCTCTCTCTCTCCTGACAAAGGCTGACTGCCTTATTCTTATCAGTCACTTGCTTCCAGCTCAGAGGAAACCATTCCTTTTTGTTAATATGACCTTTGGTTTAAAAAAAAAAAAAAGTCAGTACAGCAGATTTAGACTTGTTGCTCAAGTGATGAGCTGGCACACAGGCCCCAGTCAGACAGGAACTTAGAGGTGCCAGTCCAGGTGCTTGAGGAAGTGCTCCTTGACTCAGGTAACCTTTTCAGGCAGCTGCCAAGGCTTGCTGGGAGTCGCTCAGCAGTTCTCAGCCAGAGGAGAACTATTCACAGGTGGCATCTTTGAGGCACTGAAGGAAACACTCAAAGTGGTCATCCTATCCTGCTGGCTCAGGCAAAAGTCCTCCCTTCTAGGAGAAGTCCCAGTTTGGGTGGCACTCCTCAGCCCCTTACCCTTTAGTTACTTACTGTGGTTAATTTGGGGGTAAGTGGAGGTGAGATTTGAGTATGACAATGAAATAAGTCATCTTCAATGTGTGGAGTCTCTGGATAGCTGTGAAATTAGACCAGCAGTTCCTCTGGAGCATGACTGTGACCCCAAAGGTCATTTCCAAGCACCTCTGATATAAGTAAACTGATTGCCTGCTATTGATTTGGAACTGCTTGCTATTCCATATCCTCTAAGGAACTGGAATGGTAAGATGTTTTTAAGGTTTGTTTGTTTTTTACTTATTTTAATTCTTTAGATTGGTAATAAATTCACTTAGCTGAAAAAAGAGAATGAAGAGGTATATAAGGAAAATTTTAGTCACCTGTTTCCCATACCTACCCTGCCCCACCACCAGAGGAAAGCATTTTTCTTAGTTGCTTGTATATCTTTACAGAGTTCATTTATGCAAACGTAGATCAATATGACTACACATTCTTTTCTTGTCTCTTCTTCATACAAAAGTTAATAAATGACTTAAAAGAGCTTTTTGAAAAGGAACTAGTAATATCCATTAAGAGCCACATCCCCCACCTGCAGACTCCCAATGCTTTTTTCTTTCTCCAGGACTCAGCTCTAGCAGCCTGGTCTTTAGGCTCTGTCTTCCAAAGCCACCTGGTGGCCATGAGAAGCCACTGCACCCAGTGAGCAGGGCTCCTCAAAGATGTCAGTGCCCCACAATTCACCTGGGGGTCTTGTTAAGATACAGATTCTGATAAAGTAAGTCTGGAGTGAGGCCTAGGGACTCTGCATTTCTGATTAGCCTCTCAGGTAATGTCGTGACCAGTACAAGGATAGATAGGATTCAGCTTCTCCATCGTAGGTTCATGTTAGACTCCCCTGGAGAGATTTAGAAATTATTATTGTCAGTCCCCTCCTCCCCTCCAGGGATTCTGGTGTAGTCAGTTTGGGAGCAGCCAGAATTCCACAGGTGATTGTAATGTGCAGCCAAAGTTGAGAAGCACTGACTTAGGGCCAGAGCTATACTCTTGAATGAAACTCTTAAGCTGCTACAAACCTTGTAATTAATTCTCTTTATTAGTAACTATAGTTCTTAAAACGCGTCTGGAAAGCACTTTGGCAGCAGTCTTGCTTGAGATGAGGAACTAGAGTCCCAGCTGGCATGGTGACTGGATCCGCTGGAGCTGCCCCATAAAGTTAGGAGCAGAGTATTCTTGACTCTTGCCTTCCAGTCAGGCCATTTTCTGTTTTGCCATGTCAGTGTTAATTCTGTCCATAGGGGTTTTTGAGATTTGGGTGCTGTCACATTTTAAAAACAGAGCTAAAATAAAAAGGGGACCTCCCCGATTTGACTAATGGCTCCCCTATCTCCAAAGAAATACCTTGCCTAGACATTATTAACAGAATACAGTTTAAACACTATGGAAATCCTCTGATATGTGGGGGCTTCATTCCCTTGTACAGTCATTCAGGCCAATAGTTAGGATTTAACATTTGTTATTAGTTATCTGTGCCCTTCCTTCTCCCTTACTCATGTTTTCTCTCAGCACTTGAGTGCCTTCTATATTCCAGGCACTGTGCTAGGCACTGGTGCTACAATGGTAAATAAGCTGTGGATTGCTCCATCTGCAAAGAAGTTAGACAGTTGATCAGTGATCACACATTAAAACTATTCTGAGTCCTTCAAAGTCCAGGGACAGAGTGGCGTGAGTCTGTGGGGAACTAAGTCAGTCAGGATGGTCAGGACAGATTTCCTAAGAAATGATAATGGGCTGAAACTAAAGGAGGAGCAGAAGTTGGGGTGACAGTGTTCTAGACAGAAGCTATCTTATGTCGTGGCCTATTCTCAGAACGTAAGGAAAGGTGGACAGCTGGAATCAGGGCACCGGGGGTGGTGGGTGGGAGGTCGCAGTGTGAAGCTGGGGCAGTAGCAGCTGGCAAGGCACGTGGAGCTTTACAGACCATTATTCTGAGAGTCCCAGGAAAGGCATTTAAAGAGTTTGAAGGAGAGAAGTAACAGAATTGCTTCTGCATTTCAGAGTGATCCCTCTGGCAGGCCCGGGTGTGCTTCTCAGTGCCAGAGAAGAAGGGTTGTCCATCCGAAAGTGTCCGTGCATGGGTGTGGTGAATGTTACTTACTCCCTTCTGCTTTTGTGCAGGAAAATCCCACCAGTGCCCAGTACCACATCACTTGTCTCCACACGTGTTCCTCACCGGACAAACTCTGTGCCGACATCACAATGTGGGGTCAGCTACCTGGGAGCGGCCACTGTGTCTACATCCCCAGTCCTCTCGTCCACCTGCATCTCCCCAAATAGCAAATCGGTACCAGCTCATGGAACCACACTAAATGCACAGCCTGCCGCATCTGGGGTGATGGATCCTGTGTGCAGTATGCAATCCAGACAAGTGTCCTCTTCATCCTCATCCCCTTCCACGCCCTCTGGCCTTTCCTCAGTGCCCTCCTCCCCCATGTCCAGGAAACCTCAGAAGTTGAAATCCAGCAAGTCTTTAAGGCCCAAGGAGTCTTCTGGTAACAGCACTAACTGTCAGAACACCAGTAGCAGTACCAGCGGCACCTCAGGAAAGAAACGCAAAACCAGTTCTCCACTGTTAGTCCACTCTTCCTCCTCCTCCTCTTCCTCCTGTTCTTCTTCTCATTCCATGGAGTCTTTTAGGAAAAACTGTGTGGCTCACTCTGGGCCTCCCTACCCCTCAGCAGTAACATCTTCCCATGGCATCAGCCTCAACTGTGTGGTGAATAAAGCGAACTCAGTGAGTGCCCGGCATGACCAGTCAGGGAGAGGCCCCCTTGGAGGGAGCCCTGCAGAATCCATCAAGAGGATGAGTGTGATGGTGAACAGTGGCGATTCCACGCTTTCTCTTGGCCCATTCATTCACCAGTCCAGTGAACTGCCTGTGAACTCCCATGGCAGTTATTCACACTCACACACACCTCTAGACAAACTCATAGGCAAGAAGAGAAAGTGCTCACCCAGCTCCAGCAGCATCAACAACAGCAGCAGTAAACCCACAAAGGTTGCCAAATTGCCAGCCATGAACAACGTCCACGTGAAATACACGGGCACTAGCCCCGGGGCACAAGGACTGACGAACAGTTCCCTCCTTCATCAGGTAGGAAATGGACTGTGAGCCCTGTGGGGATGCCCATTTCCTCTCCCTTGAGATCTTTCACAGCTTGGACATCTGTATGGCCGGCTTTGTTGGTTTGCCTATAAAGAGATGTCCAGCTTTCTGGTATCTTTAAAAAAAGGAAGAGTTCATGGCTGTATGAGGGTAAAACAGGTTCCTCTCTGCCAGAATTTCTGATGATTTGGAAGATGCTCCTGGGCAAGGAAACCACAGAAGTGCATTTAGCAGATAGGGCTGTGGAGACTATCCTGCGTGACCGCAAAACCCTCTCCGTAGCCAACGAGAGTAGTCTTGGGTGGACAGTGTGCGTCCTGTGATGCTATTCAGGAAGGAAGCAGGCCATTTCCTGGAGAACAGTTCCCTAGTATGTTCCTCTGAAGAAAGCTAGGGCTAAAATCAAACTGATCTAGAAAGAGATGATTTAAATTTTTAAAAGAGTTTTTAATATGTTTCTGTCAAAGAATTTTAGATTTTCTGGTTGACTCTCACCCTATGTTTTCTCCTCCCTATTTTCCAGGGAGGTAGAGAAACAGCATTAAGTACAGGCATGGCAGATGACTGAACTCTCTTAATTAAAAAAAAATCCTAATGTGAGCGCATTGGTAGAGATGTGACTGAGTGTCACATTGCTAATTGACCACGACTTTCTCTTTCATGCTGTATCTGTCTGATCCCCAGCCTTCTGCCCATTACTGTTTTCTCCTGATCTACCCTTTAGCCATTTCTTCCAGCTTCCTTTGCTCTAACTTCCAGCTCATCTCTCATCTTGTTATTTCATTCATCAGGATATCTCCTCACCTTGCTTACGAACAGGAATTTCAGCAGCATCACCCAAAAGCCCTGATTTGAAATGTGAGGCTCTTTTTTGTTTGTTTATTGTTTGTTTGTTTGTCGTTTCCTTCTTCATCTACAGAACCTAACTCAAAGACCAGGTTAGGACTTTTTCAGAAAATACCAAGAAGTTTCTTACTGTGATGTAATTTCCCTCCAAAATCTGTGTGAATTAATACCCAGTACCAAAGGTATGGGGAAAATAATTATCTGTTTAAATAGCAGCTACTTAAATTCTTAGCCTCAAATACATGGGTTATTTGTATGTTGTGTGGCTCTTTGAACAGGGGCTTCTGGGCAAGTGAAAATGTGCTTTTACTCTCAATTTGTAGTTAACTTATTATATATAGTTTATAAGCATAAAAATGCAGGGCAGACACCTCAAGAAATGGTATCCCCATCCTTTAAAAAGCCCTTTTGAGTGTAGTTTCCTGATTCTGTATGAACCCGGCTGGAGGGATGTTCCATTGTGTTGTGGTACCCACATTTGTGTTACTGTGCGCACTCTGTCTTCATGTAGACATGGCTGCAGACCTCACTGCCCGCAGGTGACAGAAAGGAGAGGAACAGGCTGGGTAGGTGCAGCAGACTAAAGTGCCTGTGGAGTACTGTCAAGTGGAAGCCCCATTTACATGGAGCAGCTGCTCCCAGAAACTTGTTATCGTTTTCAGAGGGAAACTGCAGATCTGGACTTGCATGAGAAATTTGGCCACTTTTAAAGCAATGTAGTTTTTTGTTGTGTCTTGGTTTTTAATCTCATGTTGCCCATACTGGCTAAGTTTGTTCTGGCTCATGAGCCACCAGTTTGCCACCTCTAATTTCAACCATTGGGGTTGGGAGGACTATGTCCCTTGAGGATAATCAGCCTAAGTTTGTGTTTTTTTCCTTCAAATTACTTTCAACTTCAGTTTGTATTTGAGAATGATTTCCTCTGTTCAGCAAAACACTTTTTATTACGCTGCACAAATCCTAAGAGGTCCCATGCCCGAAGATTAGAGGATCGGTGAACCCCCTAAGAATGTTGTATGTCTTTATTTCTATGCTAATTTACTGTAAGAGGGATCATATAGCTTTCAAACAAATCTCAAAGGGACTCATGACTCCAAAATGCTTTTAAAAATGTTGCTTTTAGAAAAGTAGGGACCTCAACATGCTGTTTCTCGTGGAGCTGACTTTAAAATAGATAACTGAGCTGGGTCAAGCCCCATAAACAAGGAACTGCAATGAGACAAGTCAGAAAGCCTAGGAAATGGGGCCGGATAACTCACCCTACGCCCCTAGTCTATGAAGGTGGAGTTCCCTCTCCCCAAGCATGGGCACTGCCTTGGGTGTGAGTTGTCACACCTTTGTGTGCTAGCCCATTTGACCTTGTTCAGTGTTCTTTTGACAACCTGGAATACCTTCAAGAAAAAAAAAAATTAGTAAATTAAACCAAAAGGCAAACGTGAGCCTTTTCTCTAAGCTAGAAACCCAGCCTATATCACTTCTAGACAATTTTTCTAAAAGTCAGGCTTTTCGAATGATTGTGCCACAGAGCATTGAAGGCTTTTAAAAGCTAAGGCCAACTTCTGTAGCTTACCAGTCCTGGCATCACGAGTGGCATGTGGCCTTTGAAATATTCTTGTGTAGCAACAGGGGTAGTGCAGTGTACAACCACTTACTTACTCTTTCATTGTTTCCCCACCCCCCTCTTTTTTGAAAGCCAAAAGCACGTCCCTGACAGCTGAAAATAGCACGGGGAGGAATAATCTGGACACTTTTGACGACAAGTTACACCTCCACTCAGCACTCTGGACTCCAAGATGCCTTTGAGTCTGTTTTCCCAACCTCCTGTGGGCCTCAAGGGTATAAATCTGCCGGGCTGTTGTTTTAACGAGGATTTCCCTGAAGCTATGTCTGTAGCAGTGAGTACTCGTAAAGGACACTGGATCAAGTTCAGCCACCGAATTGCTTCTATCAGTGTTAAAGTGGCCTGGACTGCTTGCTACCAATCTGTGAGAAGTTTTGTTTTGTTTTGTTTTGTTTTAACTTGCAGTATATCACAGAGCCACTCTTCAAGTAGATTGGCTGGGTGAAAGAATGTTTTGATGAGAACATTACTGTAGACTTTCCTCCCTCCCTCCTCTCCCTGCCCGAGTTCTTTTTTACGCTGTCTTCTGCAGGTCACTCTCTAGCAGTTAGGCACCTTAACTGGAGACCCCTTCCAGAGGAGAGACAGAGCTATACCTTGAACAACCCTCTGGAGAAGGGGATCTGTCATTAGGTTTTTATAACAACATTCCAGGAATGGAATATAGGCATTAGCTCAAGGCACCATGACAAGATTGCCTGTATTTTGCCCAGCATTTTACAAGTAATTTGGAATAAGAAGCTGTCAGAAAGTTCTAACTTACAAACTGGTTTAAAAATATTGATGCCCAAAGAGCAAGTGTATACCATTTTAGAGGTTTACTTTTTCGTGGTACAAAAGCAATTCTTTGCAATTTTTTTTTTAAGAAAATGCAAATGCAAACTAGTTTTGATAATGGAAAACCAAATTTCGTGGAGGGGAAGTGGTGGATAAAATCACTGGGGAAATTTTTTTCCAAGATTTCCAAAGAGAAGGAATTTTTTTATCCTTTAAGTCTTCATGTTAAAACTGTGGCAGATTGGGTTGGTTGTTCTGCCCAGTCTTCTGTTTTCAAAAAATTGCCTTTGTAAAGTGAAATCATCAGGATGCAGCCGAAACTGTTATTCACAAAGTCATTAATATATTTAAATGTTTCCAAGGCACCCTCTGCATTGCCTTCGGTTTCCTCTTTGGATACTGTCCTGGGACTAAGTATGAAATTTCCACTTTGAGCACTCCCTGTACTGTGTGTGTGCGTGCACTTTCTCTCCTGCCATTACAGATGTTTATTTGAATGCCCCTGGGATTATAGGGAGCAGGCATCCAGGGAGGGGATGTGGCGAATGTGTACGCATACCCATGCACAGCTGACAGGACACATGTATAGTATTCCCCCAGCACACCCTCTTCTCTTGGGATTAATTCCATCCATTTTCCTGAGAGAGTTTTGGAAACCCTCCAGGATATTTTTTCTAGTACCCCAACCCAAAAGAAAGAGCTTAATCTTTTAAAACATCATTGCTTGAGAAGGTGCCATGGAATTTGAGAGAGAAGTTAAAGTTTTTTAACAGGTGATTCTACCACCACAGCTCCTGAAACAAGAACCAGGCACATATTCTTAGAAGAACACAAAAAGTTGCTGAACACAGGGTAAATTTCCCACTGATCACTGCGCTGGGCAGGGCCAGGCAGAGCCAGTCAGTGCATGCTTTCTTCCCTGCAATTCTTGGGTTACTTGCGTTTCAGGGAATTTTAAGTCAACAACAGGTAGAATGAATAAATTCTTGGTTACTAGCCTAATAATGTGAATTGCTACACAATGATTATGTAAAACAACAAAAACTTTACACAGATACTTTAGCTATAAACGTGTAAAATATTGATTTTTTTTAAAAAGCAAGGGTAGAACAGTATCTCATTCACCTGTTATGCAATCAATCAGTAAATGTTTTTAAAATGATACTATAAGAGAGTTTAGTAAAGAGAGAGCCTGGATGGGCCAATTTGATGTAGTTAGGGGAAATCAGTCTGGTTGCTCCAGCCCAGTGGAGGGAGGGACAGGAGGTAAGAGGGAATCAGAACGTACTAAGTTGATTCCTTGGTGACAAGTGCAATGGGGTATGGGTAGAATTTATTTTCAAAGCCAAGGGGACTCGATGGTTATAAATAAAGTTGCTTTTAGCGATGGAATTTATAGACAGATCATGTTGTTTCAAAAGATGTGAATAGGATCCTCTATAGCAAGTTGATTCAGAATAATGTAGATGTACCTTTATTAGCAAGTGTTGATCATTTGACTTCTTAGACAGAGGTTTTAATTGAATTTCATTATGTCTCTCGGTAGTATAAGGAGCATCAGGATTAGGAAATTAGCCATTTTGGATTCTGCCTGCCACAAACAGAAATATTCTAAACAGTGCTATTAAATTTTAGACTGTTGCTCAAATATTTTATTTTCTCCTACAACTACTTTTTATTATGATGAACAATTAAGACCATTTAAAACATGGGAGTACAAGTATTTTTTTGAACTAAATTAGCTTGCAAAAACCAAATTTGCAGTGGTTAGGTTGTTTGTAGACAGACTTTGGTATCAATTTAAAACCAAGATAATTTTTATATTCTTTCCAATAGAATTTCATGTCAACTCCTGCAGTTTTCTTAACCTAAAAGAAAAAAAGTGCTGCAATGATGAACAAAGAATTATACAAAACCTACTTTTGTACCTTTATTTTGGAATTTCTTGTTCTATTATAAATATGGAAGTATCCCTATTTCAGAAGACATATTTTGTTAAAAATGAATTGTACATATTTAAATATGTATTTTTGCACAGGTCTTTTTTTCTGATATCCTGTTTTGGTACAATTGAGATCATCTAGTATTTATTTATTAATTAATAAAAGTAAATACCTTTTTATAATTTGAAGTGGTTCACTGCCAAGCCGATAGATCTAGAACCTGCCTCCTTTACAGTTTAAGGGATGCCTCTGTCCTGTGAAAGTCTTTTTGTCCCTTTTAATGTCTCGGGAGTGGATTCGTGCAGACGAAGTGGGCATTGCTTCTCCCTAGTTGCCTGGTTTCCCGATAGACTATGTGTAACTAAGTGACACACTGCTTTTCTTTTGTTATGTTTTATGTATGAGAGTGTGTGTGCGTGTGCATGTGTGCACGCATGCGCCTGTGTGTATGTGTACACGCTGAGCACGTGTGTGTTGTTCTGTGATGTGGTTTAAAACTAATGGGAAAAAAAACTGAAAGTGCCTGAACCTAGTTTTAAGCTTAGACTGATCCTCTTTAAAAAGACTTGAATGTTCAGTTGAACTTTTGGAGTTTGCTTTTTCCACCTAAATACTGTTTCTAAAATTTTAGGGGAGGAGTTGAAAACCACCAATTGCTAGTAATTTTATAAAGTATTTTAAAATTAAGACTTTTTGCTTCACAGTAATTTAACTGGTGATGGATTGCCCAGTGGCACCAAGGGTTACAAATCTTTTTGTCAGCCAGCAACTTACATAATGTGTCCATTTTGTTATTCACTCATCAAATACAGAGTTTAAAATAGAATATTTAAAATATTTTGTATTCCAAAAATATACAAAGTACCTCTGAGAAGATTGAAAAATGTATAATTTGAAAAAATGTAATTTGTAAAGGCAGCTGTCTTCCTGCAAGAGTTCTGTTGCCAAGGAGTTTATTAATATCTCTCATTCTGTCCTGGGGGGTGGGAAATGTTGGGCTTTGAAAAATGATTGTTAAAAGTCTCAGTTGTTTAGAAGAAAATAACCATTTTTATATTTTGTGCAAAACATTTTACATTTTCAGATCATTTAAATGAGCACTACATACTGTCAGTGTGAATGTAGGGGCTTGAAAACATTTTGCTGTTTTTTTTTTTGTTGTTGTTTTTTTTTTTTTTTTTTTTGAGCTTGGTTATGAAAGCAATCTCCTGTGTTAAAATGTGTGAATAGTTTAATAATTTGTACACATAATCAAGAGCATCTCAGCTGGACTTTGTGTTGGCTGCTGTATAGAACATGAACAAATGTCAAGGGATAGAAAATTACTTTGGATATTTAAAAGAGAAGAAATATATAGTCTATTTGTTTTGTAACAAGTTTCTGTAAATAAAATAATTTATACTATTTATAAGAAAAAGTTGTGCTTCGCTTTATGAAAAATTAGTTTGTTGAACAAACATGTTACTAAACAGGCAATAAAATTAGGACTTCTCAATAAATAAGGTTGGCTGCATGAACTATTTTACATGTTTCTGCCTCATTCTGATACTAAGCCCCTTTCAATCTAGTCTGACTTTTATTCATTTTTGGTATTAGATACCCTTTGTGAAGCACCTTCCTTTAGTGTCTCTTCTGTGCAAGCTAAATACTTCTAAGGGCTTAAGATGTTTCCTTTCTCGGGTGCAAAGCTTTGCCATGGATAAATTAATAATTGTGTTAACAGTGAACACTACTGCATTCCTGCCCTACAGGTTTGTCAACAAAGCACAGCTTTTGGATTGAGAAACATTCTACTTTAATTACTTAATATGTTACTTTGATAGCACACTGTCAGTTTGGGTTAGAGGTAAGTGTTTTATCCAGAGCTGATCTGATCTCATTCTTGCTTTTATATACCTCAAATACTTTTAGTATTATTCAGAAAAGAACAATTTTTTATCTCTAGACATGTGGCCAGTTGTATCATTTGCAAAGAAATTGTTCTAAAAAATTATAAATTCTTTTTTGTTGCTTAAAATAACGGAAGCAACTGATTTATGTTTTAGAGAAAATGTCTGTGCCTGACATGAGAGTCAGGCTGGCTTCTACCCTCACTGCCCCATGGACTTCCCATTCCCTCCTAGACCAACCAGGAACTCAAGTCCTTTCCTAAGAAGCTTTCTGTGGATAACTCCTTTCACCTTGGGTGTCCCCCTTAAACTTCCCAGGAAAAGGTTCAACTGCTCAATCTCTTACCTTCTTAAAAACTTCCCTTTCCTTGCAGGTGACCTGGCCGTGAATAGTGAGAGACTCCCAATTCAAGGAGAGGGGGTTGGCAGTTTGGGATCTTGGCATACTGGGAATTCACCCGGAGAAAGGCAGGCTAAGGTCATTCTAGGCAAAGGGAGCAGCAAACCCAGCAAGGTGTAAAGAAATGTCATGGGGCCTTCATCTTCAGGAATGTACGAACTAATCAAGTGTATCAGGGCCCAGAGATTTTCATGATCCAGCCTTGGCATGGTAACAGCTGCCAAAAGTAAAAGCCATTCATATCCTTAATGGAGACTCAGGAAAATCAAAGCACTTAAATCTCTTTCCCTTTTTCTTGTATGTTCACTCTTTTTGGCTTCAAACTTGTCTTTACCCTTTTCTCAAGTCTTAATCAAAAAGCTTCCCCTCTAAAACAAACCTAAGTTCTTCCCCTTTCTTACCCCACTTTCTACTCTTATCAGTCACCTCTTTCAAATAAACTCTTGCTCCTGTTGCTAATGAGAGTTAGTCTTTCATCTTGTAAGGCTATAATTCTTAGTATCTGTCATCTTTGTTTTTCACAACCAAAGCCAGTGGATCAAAGACACACTAATGGAGTATCTAACAGGGTAGGGTGAGACTGTCAACAAAAGAAAAAGATTTCAGAGAAAAGAAGAGCATCAAACATATAATTTAATACTT
Organism: Rousettus aegyptiacus; assembly: GCF_014176215.1. NCBI lineage: Eukaryota > Metazoa > Chordata > Mammalia > Chiroptera > Pteropodidae > Rousettus > Rousettus aegyptiacus. Next base: position 106,596,470 of record NW_023416307.1, on the reverse strand, counting down.
TTTAAAATCCCCATCACATTGGCCCCTCCAATCTTTTATGGAGGGCAGAATGTACAGGTGAGAACCTTCGGACAAAACTAAGTTACAAAATTGTTGTAATAATCCAGGTTAAAAGTAGCTAAATTTCCAAATTAAGGTGGTGACCATGGGGATAAAGAGGGGACTGATTACAGAGACCTTTTAAAAGTAGACTCAATAGACCTTAAGTTCTAATTAAGTTGAGCATTAAAGGGAAGAATGAGTCTCAAAAATAACAGATTTTTACCTTGGTCAGACTGGTTGATGAGCTTAAAGTAACATGATATGGTATCAGAGAAGGAAAAACAATGTAAACAACATCAAAATAAATAAATAAATAAATCTGAACTTGAGGTACTAGTGGGTAATTGAAATTTAGTAACCAATAGCTTTATGTTCAGTCTGGATGGAGCTTTAGAGTAAGGTTTGAAGTGTAATGGAGGGTTGTCTTTCACTTTTAGATGGGAGTGGTTAAGTTCACATAGGTAGCTATTAGATTTGGCTTATTATTGTTAAAATATTGCTTATCTAGTTGAGTGCCTAACATGCCAGATACTGTAACAAGCATCTTAGATGCATTCTCTCACAAAGCCCCTAGAAAGAAGATAGTTTGATCCTAGTAATACTGATGATCTTCTAAGGAGGTTACGTGTATTGCCCAGTGTCCCACAAAGAGTAGGTGGCATTGCTAGGCTATGAGTTCTGGGCTGTTGTATCAGTGGTTCCTAACTTTTTTTTATTCTGTCGCAGATCCGGAGAATCACATGAAAAAGTTATGGATTCTCTGTCAAAAAGCATGTAACAGAATGAAGTGCCTGCTCTGTTCCCATGGTCCTCAGGTTTATAGCTTCTGCTTAGTCTTGCATATAGACATAACTAATCACTAGAGGAAATCTTGCAGCTTGAGTTTTACCAAAATCAGTCCCTTACCAGAAAGTGTCTGTCTATCCCGAAGAGATAAGGGAAGTATGTAAAAATTAATGATTATTTATCAAAGATTTGCAGGAACCTCATGACTGGATTCACATCAACTAGAGTCAACAAACAACAAAGAAGTTACACAATTTTGATTGGACCCCTGCTGGTGCCTAGATATCTGTGGTCATCAGTCACCTCTTGCCCCTCCCACTTCCCCCCATTTCCTTGACATAAAAAAAGTATGATTCTGTACTTTGTCAAGATGGTTCTTTAGGACACTAGTTTGCCATCTAATCAGCTTGCTGGCTTTCTGAATAACGTCGTTTTCCTTGCCTAACACCTTGTCACTCTTATTGGCTGTTGGGCAGTGACTGTTGCAACCTTGGACTTGGTTATAGGCACAGGCACACTACATTTTATATTCCATTTCCAGGATTTCATAAACTTGAAGAAGCCTATCCTCCATGGCCCAGAGAGAAGAAAGCCCAAAACGAAAACCTGAAGGAGACAGTATTTTGGTGAAGATAGATGGAGAATCGGTATTACAGAGTGAAAAATTAGATTAGGGAAGGCAGAGAAGGAAGTTGAGATGGTTTAGTTAGAAATTTAGACAGTTGACTACATCATAATTATCAACACACTTAGGTAACATTTTTTTTCTCCTGCTTTTCTGCAGGATTGGTTGAGTAGAAAAGTTAGAACTCGTGTATGAAGATTGTCAAAGAATTAAGGAGTTTATGTGAGGGTGTAGCTAAGTGATTGATGATGGCCTAGATTGGCTGTTCAAGGAAGAGAACTAGAAGCTTCCATGTAGAATCTATGCAGGCACTCCCAAGACATTTTATTTGTAATTACCTTCTTGTTAAGTCTTATGATCCTCCTTCCAGGTAATTTGTCTATGATTAGACAAATTGATTTGTTCAGGGTTACAGAGCAAAGTCCACCATATTCAATTCAAAATGGCCAGTAGTGAAGAGGGGCTCACATACAAGGCAGATCCAGGAACCAGAATTATGACAGTGGCATAAGCACTTTTAGGAATAAGAACAGAGAAATCAGGTAATAGAGTTGAAGTGGAATTCCAGGTTTCATTTTCAAAAGCAAAGCTGTTCGGACGTGCTTGTGATTCCTGGGTCCTGCGTAAGACCATGGCAGTGGATGGAAATGGTATGGAGGAAAAGAGTTCCAGAGTTAATGCTCAGGAACTGTGAAGCTAGGGTTTTATTGTATAAGGTTATCTAGTTCAAATCGGGGGTTAAGAGAAAGATGGAGGCAGCTGCTCAGGTCCGGAGTAAATAGCACGGGATATTCTAACTTGGTCTGAAGGCACTGAACACAGTGAGTTGGTGGTATTGCTGGGTGGTGAGGAGCTTCAAAGACATTTTGAATGAGGGTAAAAATACAATGACCAGGACAGCAAGGGACCAGGAAACGACTTCTTTTTGGCACCAAGGTCCTGAGGTATGTTTGAATAAACAACTCCTAACCCAGAGGGTTTCAAGAAAAGCAGAGTCCTCAAAAACCAAGCGTAGGTTTATCAGTATTGATAGTCTACTAATTGCACAGATGTTTGGGAAAAGGTCTCTGGTGACCTCTAAAAGAGAGGGTTGGCAAAGTTGTCAGGACATCACCTACTGGCAGTTTTGGTCACTTTCCCAAGGTAGACTCAAGATGTATGAATCAAAGGCTGATCATGGCAAATTGTTCCTTTTATTTCTAACACCCAGTCTGTACAGGGAAAATTATGTCATTACAAGAGATTTCTGAATGATAAGCAGTAAACTCCTTCCCCCTTTGCCATGTACTTCGTTACACTGGCTTGGAAAAACTGCTACAAATTCTTTATATCCTTTGTAGGTCTTGAGAAACACAAGAATAATACAAACTTGTGATTCTATGGCTTTGAAATGAAAACCAGTAATTATTAGATCATTTCATGTTTTCCAGATAAGGATTCAACTTCACTCCTCCATTGTCATTTTGGAGATTTGAGGTTTTGTTATTAACAGCTCCAAGCTTGAGAGCAATTAGTGAGGAATTACCACAATCTCCCCACCCCAACCCCTTTTATCCCATAATGTTGGGGGAAAATAATATTTCAAGTATTGGCTGTTAATCCTCTATAAAAAATAAGGGTTAAAAACATCATCAAGGATTAATTCAGAATTATGCAATTGATTTGTTAATGATCAGTAACCTATCAATCAATTACTATTCATGCCTTGTCAGGCTGCTAAGGACTGATTGTGTTCAGTCATAAAATCGTAAGTGCATTGCAGTGTTTGTGCTCAGGGAAAAAATGAGATAAGTATCCTTTTAGTCATTTGTGTCAGGTAAAGTTTGGTGCAGATAACAAAAATTGATTTTTAGAGACAATATTTCCATTCCTAAAAATTGCTAGCTAGTACATTAAAAATTAACCTAATGCTAATATTTCTAATATAGGAAATAATTACTATAATTTGACATAACCTTTATATATTTATCTCTTATTGAATAGATAAAATTTATATGCAATCAAATTTTACTTGTAAGAGAAACTGACATTCAGGTTTAAAAAATAATCACAAAAGATAGTTCATTCTGGTGACTCCATTTCATAATAGCGACTAGGGTTGATAAAAGTGACAAGACTAAGTTTCTAACTTTGATTTAAAAAAAAATTCACCAATATTGAAAAGCAACTAAACACAATGAAGTGTTTTAGCTCTGTCACCTAGCAAATAAAATTATCATTTGATAACCTTATTTTTATATTGTGGGCCTTCATGACTAAAATCAGAAAATCAAATCGACTTCAAAAAAAAAAAAAAAAAAAAAGCTACATAAATGGAAGCTACCAAAAATAGAACGATGGTTAAGAATTCTTTAGATAGATTCTCCTAGGTGATTAATGCAGAGGCTGACCATCAGCCGTGTACACCGGGAGTAGTGTAGTACAGGGACAACAAACTCAAATGCCAATGGGGCCAGGAAGGTGGCATAAGGTAACAGACCCGGCAGAATGATTTGGGCCATGCTGGAGAATATATGCTAGCCATTTAGCTTAACTGGGAATGTGAGCCCATTTACCTTCATCTGTCCATTTTTCTAGATAAGTGATTTTTGAATTATTTAAATTTTTATATGGTGAGCATAAATTATTTTCTTGAGAATGTATCTTGAGGGTGGGGCAGTTACAGCCTATAGGTGACCAATCTGCTATTTTGTAGTATCGAGAAGCCTACTTTGCCATACTGACTTGCTTTAATTTTCCGTGTCTTTTTTGTATCCAACTGTGAGAAGAGAGGGTCTGGACCTAAAATTTCTTTGACGACCCCTTTTACCAGATGTAAAATACTCTAACTGGCCAAAAAGCTGAGAACCAAGGTTTGAAATTAGTATTCTATCTAGTCTTACTACACAATAAACATGTATGTTTTAAAAAATCAATTTAATGAATAAAATGCAAAAATGTCCTAAAATTCTTGGTTTATCCTAGTTAGCGTAGGTAGCCCAATTTAGTCATCTTATGTGAGAGGAGCTTTCTACTAACTCATTAACATACTAAAAAATGTCTTAATATACTACTGCTTTAGTCTGTAGTATTTTCGACTAAATGAACCTCCTCCTAAGACTCTACAGACAAGGAAACAGGCTCTGAGAGTTGAGAGAGTAATTTCTCCCAAAATCAGATGGCTGGTGTGAGGGGAGGTGGGAACAGAACTTGTTTTTCTAGCTTTAGTGTCCAGTGCTATTTCTCCTATACCATATGGCCTCATTTAAAAAAATATGTTCGATTCCAATTTTATTTTCACCTCCAAACTGATACTTTGAGACTTAAGTGTTCCACTGGGATCTGTCATTATAAAAACTCCTAAACAGTATGTAATACTCAAATTTTGTATTAAAAATAACATGCATGGAATGAAATATAGGTAATATTCATCAAAATGTTAACAGTAACTATCTGCAGTGTAGAATTTCAAGGCAATTCCACTTTAGCTGCTTAAATTTTTTTTGCAATGAGGAGGTATTACTTTTCAGAAAAAGAAGAAAAAATTGACTCCCTCTCAAAATTATATTTTTTACTTTCTAAAGTAAGTTATTCTACTTGACTTTTATCAGTAATCTGGGTTTTTCAGTTTCCCCATCTTACACTAGGAATGGATGGTGTTTGCTTTTTTAGCATTGCTTGTCATCCTCACCTAATTTTAGGCAGTTGGGCTAAAATGGTGAAAGAAAATCAAGTACATTTTAAAAAGTGTTTTGAGGTCTCCCTCTTCTCTAGCCCAAGAGTAAACCTAAGCCTTAACTGAGAAGCCACAGTTGCTCTGTGATCACTTAAACCCAAGTGGTTTTATAGGTGGAAATTGAGGGAAAGGGTTTTATCAGATAACTGACATTTTAATCCTACATTTTTTTCCTCTAGCATGAACTGCAGTGAGTCAATTCGCTAAAAACAGAATTCTACTAATTTTTAAATGGACACAAGGAACAGAGTAAGTTTGCAATGACTCTATGTTGATTGCACTGGATTCTCAGGATCCTGAGTTTTTAGGGTATGTACAGCCACAATTTCTTGAAGAAATTATAGTGATCATTGTTAATAAGTTTTATAAATAAGCACTTTTAGAAATCTTTAAGTGGATATTCTCAAATGCTTTAGGCCTACCCAGCATTTTAATATCCACTATACACTGCCTGCAGGAAACTCCTTTCGAAGCACAGCTCTGGTGACACTGCTTTCCTTGGCAAGTAGTCAATGGCCCCTCTTTCAGTTCTCTACTCGATGACAATCACTGTCTTGACTTTTAAGGTAACGCTAATATTTAGCCATTAAGTATCTTATTTGCAACAGGGTAGGATTTCCTAACCTATTATTATTCCTAGTTTACTCAAATTTTTATCATAAATGCTGATTTTATCAGATTATTTTCAATTGAGGTCATGTTTTCTCCTGTTAATCACTCCCATCAACATATAAACATGTTCTTCACACACACACACACCACAGCCTCCTACTTCTCTCTTCTTCCTTTTACAATAAAATGTCATTTCCCATTCTCTTTTTTCATGCACCTCTACCAGAACTGCTCTTGCCAAGGTCACCATTCAGAAGCCCGAGTCCATCCTTGACTCATTTTCTCATCTTCTCTCCCATTCTAATCTCTTAGCAAATCTGGCTGCCTCTATAGTCCATGCCACCATTATCTGGCAACCCGTCCAGCTGAATACCACAGTGACCCTTAAATAGTTAAGTCAAATCAGGCCATTAAAACCTCCAGGGACTTTTCATCTCTTTCCCTAGATATCTGCGTGGTCTCTCCCTCCTTTTTTATTTAAATGTCACCTTACTAGAGAGGCTTCTATGGAACCCCAGAGAAGATAGCCCTTCATGCCCTTTATCAGGTTTTACATTTCTTTCTTCATACACTCATCCCCATCTGTATGAGTTTATATAACAATCAGGAGAAAAACAAGAGACAACTTCGGTTCTGTTAAGGGGAAAAGAAAGATTCCCTTTGCCAATACCCATACACCTATGTTTACACCCATGTTTACTAATATTGGCCTTGGTAGATTCTGGAATCCAGGATTATGGCAGTCTCCTAAAAAGAGTAACTTCTTGTCTTGTATAGTTACCTGTTTCAAAGGGAAAGCTTATGATACATGCATGTATCATCTGTCTTTTGGTACTAAGTGGGAGACATTGTGTTTAATTTTGACCTACTTTATGTAGCATGTACAACTCTTCTTTCTAAAATTTGGAAGGCCTAAAGGAAAGAAATGATGGGCTTGTATTATTATCCCTATTTTACTGATGAGGCAGTCAGCATTTGAACTCAGGTACTTTGGTCTCTAATTATAACCATCACACCATAAACTACAAATGTTCAATGACATAAAAGTGATATTATTTTAACATTAATGGACCCATCCTGAATGTAGATATGTTTAAGAAAAAAGTAAACTGAAAGAAACAATGCAGTATTTATTTTATACAAGTGAACTGGGCACATAGTAAGCTATAAAAATTTGAAATAATTATCTCTAAAGGAAATCCTTTGTTTACATGGTTTTACATATTAATTACTCTGGAAAGTTTCTGAACTCTGTTTAATAGCAGATCTCCTTTCTTGATAGTTTCTTGGTACTGCCAGTTCTTGCTATCAGGTCTATAAATAAATTCAAGAAAAAAAAAAAAAAAGAATTATTTACCAGTCACATTACTCCATTACAATAGGTGACCTACTTTTAAAAAAAGGCACTTAAGAATATCCCTTATTCTGGGCAGTATTACAACTGATACACAAACTTAAGAGTACCTGTTGGTTTCCACTATTTCATTCACTTTGTCTATTTTGCAGTGTAGTCTCCCAGCAGCAATAAATCTGGAGAGTTCTCTAATTGAGAGAAAAAAAAAAAAACCCGTTAGCATTAGCCTTATACAGGAACTTTATAAAAGTATAAACTGCACTAAATACATGATTTAATTGTCTTTCAAGGTAACATTTAGTTTCCCTCAATCCTTAGCTATTGAATATGCAGTAGTTGAGAAGATCTTCCCTGGTGTATTATAGGATTATCCCCAAAGAGTAAATCGTCTACCAGAATAAACATGACCCTAGAACTTCACTCAGATGGGGCATAGATGTCAAAGAATAAAACCATTCATAGCAAGTCTTTAGAGCTATAGAAGTGATCAGAGAAAAACAATGAGTTAGAAAAATAATAGACATAAGGAAAATAAGATTTATCAGCTGTGGAGGAGGCAGGGGTGGGGGAAGGGTGAGAACAACCTGACTAATCCCCAGTTTCCTTCAATTTAACTTTTAAGGAACAGGTGACTCTCAGGATTTTCAAAATCCCTCAAAGCATGAAAAGAAAAAAAAAAGTAACATGGCATAATAAATTAGAACACGGAATGCAAAGATGATGTGTTATTCTGTTGTTAATGTGAAAAAGGCATTTCTGAGTATCTAAATCCAGTCATGACCCAAGCCTCCTAATTGAGATAGCTATTTAAACAGGGTTACACATATACCTCAAAAACCAGCCTCAAAAACCAGTAGAGAAACTCACTGAAGATAGTCTACCACCGTGTGATGTGGAGGGAAAAAAGTAAATGCTTAATAATGTACAAAAGCTATATGAAGACAGTTTTATAATGCTACTAAAGAGAATAAATTTAAAAAATACTCTTTAAAAAATTGTTTTAAGTTGAGAGATTCACATGGCAAGTCCTCCTAATCAAGAAAAATCAAATTTCAAATAAAAATTATGTTAACAGATTACTCTCCAAGATACTAAAACATCTTGATCTAAGCACATAAATGCCAACAGAAAATGGGCTCTAAATCTGAGGAATCAAACTTCTAACAAAAGTACCATTGCAAATCAATGGGGAAAGGTTGCTTTAATCAATAAATGGTGTTGAGGGAGCCTTAGAAACCACATAAGAAAAACAGATGAACTTGATTAAAAGAGAATTTCTACGTAAGAAAATACAACCAAAACCAAGTCAAAAAATAAAAGACAATGTAAATAAAAGATGTTTGCAGTATAAATTAGAAAACACTACAAATCAAATGATTCATTAAAACACAGGCATAAAAAAGATCAACTTTATTCATAAAACTCCAAATGAATCCTGAAATGCCACTATAGCAGAATGGACAAAGTCTAATGCATTAGGGAGGAAGGTCAGAGGCAAACGACATTTCTCATACTTATTGAAGAGCAAGTGCTATAATTAGAAGAAAAAGTATAGAGTGCGCTACTTTGATTTTCACTTTAAAAGAAAAGATCAAGCATCATAACTAGTTGCCATTGGTTAGTCCATGGTGAAAGATCCACTATGCCTTGAATTAAGTTATGCTATTGAGGATTTTAAGCTAGAGGTTATCTCCTAAGCTAGCAAGAACTGTAACATGTTTATATAGCATGTTTTATTTCTATACTCAATCAAAACATATTTGACCCAATTGCTATAACATCCATTTCTTCTTTCAATGGTTAGTTTCTGAGTGGCTTTAGGTAAAACCTAAAAATTTAAAAAGATCAGCACTCATTTATATTCATTTTCCAGGTAAACAGTTGTATCTCCAGACCAGTTGCTAAACCCATTTGTAACTCTTATTCTGGGACTAAAGTACACAGATGAAGTTACATAATCAGGTTTAATCATCACCAGCTTTCTTAGTCCTACTCAAATCTATACAACAGGGAGGAAAATCTCTAAAGAAAAACCCTGATATTCTGATTTAGGCGCAAGATACCAAGGATGAAAAATAAAGAGAAATACACTAGACTAACAAACTCTGCTGAGCTTATGACCTACTGTTCAATTCTATAGCCTGACTATTCAGGCCTAAGCTGACAATTCAGCTGCTTCTCTTATTATGTTAACTACCATTAACACCAGTCTAGTTTAAGCAAGGGTAAATGAAGACCTAGCAGAGACTACAAACAAGTTTCAAAGTTCTTAGTCTGGCATTTAAGACACTGCTTTAGATCCAACCTGGTTACCTTGTAAGCTTATCTCAGTGGACTTCCCTATACATACCACCACACACTCTATCCAGTACAACCAGGCTACTGGCTTCTCAAACATGTTTCTATGTTTACTTGTGCTGTATCTTTTACCTGAAAAGCCCCTGTTCCTATCGCTTCCTAAAAAAATCCTAAGTATGGAATGAAATCCAGTCTAAATGCCCACAAGAAGCCATGGGTTGATGTGTCCATTTCTCAGGCACTTCAATCAAACACTGTCCCCCAGTTATGTTCATTCTAAATTATGTGTGCTGAGTTACCTGGGCACAGCTTCCTTTCTGATTACAACACAAACTTTAACTATTAACGTCCTAAATTGGCATTCAAGTCTCATTCCCTGCTTTAGATCCAAACTACCTTTCCGTCATCTCTCTGTGTTAATCAAACATCCCAAGATTACTTGTCTTCCTTAGCTTCTGGTATTGCTCCAAGCCCTCAGCATGCTGCCTCATAGACAGTAGGTGTCCAGTAATGATGAAATGAGTATTTACTGAATAAACAGAACCAAAAACCAAATTTGTATCCCACATTTCAAACAAAAGATCTAACAATAAAATTGTGAAACACTGCCCATGGGTATGATTTCTAAAAAGTAGTGTTTACTCAACTAATGGCCCCTTCCCTTTCTCCCAAAAGTCTGAGGAAATAGACGTGGAAGAACGATGTAGAATTATTGTTCGAACTTACTAAATTGGCCCATTTTAAAAAAAGAATTGCACCTAAAATAAGTTTGTTTGTTTTTTTTGGGGGGGGGGGGGGTGGAGGGTGGTAAAAAGAATACATGAAAACCCAGACTTGAATCAGATATCACAGAAATCCAAAACAAAGCCTTTCTAGGTAACATGTAGAGCTGAGTGGTACAACTTTTGCCTCTAGAGCTGGTCTTAGAAAATTTAGAAAAAAACTGAACAATTCAAATACCACCTACCTTGAAATGTACCACCTGCTTTGAATTCAAATTTCATTGTAATGACTTAAAAGCCACCACCCCCTCACCCCCAATCCTTATAACCAACTCTCCTGGGCCATGGTTAACAGACTTGAAGCTCACAAACCACTTAATTCAGAAATGAAACAAAAAATGAAACAAAACCAACCTAAAGATAACAGCCTTCACTTTGGTAAGGATAATTTTGAAAATACAGAAAAATTAGTACCACTGCTTTTTTTCTTCAAAGGAAGGGAATGATGGAATTGCTGGTGATGGCTCCACGCGCGCATAGATTACACTTAAGATCTGTGCATCTCACTGAATGTAAATGTTACCTCACAACAAACCCATAAACAAATATTGATATGCATGCTAAAGTGTTTCAGGATAAAATGAACTGGCAATTGAAACTATGAAGTAGTTAAAAAATAAGATCAACAGATGTTTGATAAAGCAAATATAACAAAATGTTAATTACAGAATCGAAAATATGGGAATTCACTGTACAATTCTTTAGAATTTTCTGCATGTCTGAAATTTTGTAATAAAACATAAGAAAAAACACAACTAAAAAGAAGGAATGGTCTTATTTAAATGAAATGCAGCTTCACTATTACCCAATAAACCACCACTTTTCTCACTGTGGGCCAATGAAAACTACATCATGAACATTTAAAGGACCTATGTTTGGGAACCACTCATCTTGATACCAAATGGACAGCACATGTTCTGAATGTCTACTCAACTCTACTCCCACTACCCCAGTCCAAGCCACCACAACACCTCCTCCATGAGCTACAGAACAGTCCGACTGGTCTCCACATTCTCTGGTCGGCATCAAACACAGCATGGAATCACATCACTCCCATGCTTACAATCTTCTAGTGGCTTCCCACAGCACCTAGATTGAAACACAAGCTCTAATCATGGCCTACCAGGCCCTACACAAACATGCCTATCTGACTCACCAACAGCCAAACCTCTCACCCTACCACCATTATGTTGCCACTGTGCTGCAGCCACACACATCTATTCATTTTATTATCTCTGTAGACGCATCTATCTGAAATCATCTCATATACTTATTTGCTTACTTGCCATCTCCCCTGTACAACTAGAATGAAAAGTCCATGAAGACAGGGATCTAAAACAATGCCAACTATAGGGTAATGGCTTAGTAAGTATTTGATGAACCATTCATTAAAGAGCTACAAGCCCAATATTTAACAACGAAATATGACCAGAATTGCAGCAGCAACCCCAAAATTGGAAGGCGTTATCAAAGGAAATATGACCTAATGTGAAATATAAAATAGAGATCTAAGTGTAGTCCAGAAAGGAACAGAAGACCACTCTGATAACAATTAGTCTATAACCTTTCATAAATCACTTAACCCCTCTACAACTGAGTTTCCTCACCTGCTAACAGAAGGGGTACATCATGAAAGCACAGATAATTGTTTTTGATAATATTCAGAAAATAATTCTTATTTTTTTTATAGGTGAGGGAAACAGTGTAAACAGGAGAAAATGTAAAAATTCACACATTTAAAGGTAACTTTAAAAAAATAAATTAACATGTTATTCAAACTTACTGATCAATGAATTCCACACCAACACCGAAGGCTTCTGCCATATAGCCAAGGGTTAATGACCTATATGATTCCAGCAGCTGGCTGTATGCATGAATTCTCATTTCTCTCACATAGTACCGATAATGAGGAGCAAAAAGCCAGTCCTTTTTCATTTCCTGTTCCACAACAGCTGCAATGAATAAGATGACAAATTATAAGACTCCCTTTCAGATAAAGAAATGAACTCGAGGACATATTTATAACATAGTAAGAATTACCTTTATCTATAAAGAGCTCTTGTAAGTCAATAAAAAGATAAATTGAACAGTAAAATGTACACAGAATATTAATGAGTAATCCATACACAAGTTTAAATTATTTTACTGAATAACTACCATATATCACTGCCCAAAATAGTGAAGATATGGCAGTTAACCAAAAGACAAGATCCCTGCTGCCACAGAACCTAGATTTTCAAAGAGCAGAGAGAAATGAACAAATAAACGAGGGACTCTCAGAGACTAGCAAGTTTTGTTGGGAAAAAAAACAGAGTACAACTAGGAGGCCTTTCCCTGGATTGAGGTGGACAGGGAAGACCTTTCTGAAGAGCTTGCCAGGCAGAGAGCAGGAGGTGCAGAGCAGTGCAAATGATGCAAAGGTTCCAAAGAAGGAAGACCCTGGCTAAGCCCAAGAAGAGAAAAGACAAATTCAGAATGCAAGGAGATAGTTACAGGGATGTGGAAGAAGAGCAAGAGAAAACAATCAAGGATCTACTTATGTTCCTGGTTTGAACAAGACTGAAATCCCAATCAGAATTTTTGTTTTGCTTTTGAGGGTGTTTTTTGCAGGGAAGGGATGGGTTGAAATTCAAGCATTACACTTTGGCAGTGTTAAAGTGGATTCACCTATTAGATATCAGAGTGAAGATATCAAGGAGATGTTTAGGCGCAGGTCTGGCACTGAATGCAAAGTTTGAGGCTAGATAATCTGGGAATCACTACCATCCAGATGTTATCTGATGACAGAATGAAGGTAAAGAAAAGGGCAGTCAGTACTGAGGTCTAACAAAGGATGAGGCCGCAAAGTTGTGGCAACAAGCAAAGGTTGGTCAGTATCAAAGCAGATAAGGAAACACAATTCAGCAACATGGAGAGCAAGGGCCCTAAACATGAGATGATGCTCATTCTAATAATAAAAGAAATGTATAAGTATCAAATCACTATGTTATACACCTTAAACTTATACAGTTATATGCCAATTATATATCAAAAAAAAAAAAAAAACTGGAAAAAATATGGCAAAGAAAACCTATGGAACTGGATGGGAAGAAAAATGTTCACTAGTCAGGATGGGTCATATCCCTAAGCCCAACATTAAACATCTTCTTCCTTTTATGTGCCAATTTAAAAGACTAAAAAAATGAATAAAAAACTATCCTTGGCAAAAAAAATGCATAAAACAGTAATAAAATTACTTTTCTCCTCTCAAACTAGCTAGGAAGGGGATAGGCTCTTTCAAATGATGTTACGAGAAGTAGAAACTGTGTAAGTGTAAATTGGAACACTATTTCTGGAGAGCAACAGTGACAAAGATATAATGTATTTACCTTTCCCAAAATTTTTTTTTTGGACTTTTTTCCCAATGAAATAACAAGTGGAAGTGGAAAAGATGTATTGTAAAAAAAAGAAAAAAAGAAAAAAATTGTTCAAAACAAGGTTGCTTTAAATAGGGAAAAATTGGAAACATAATTTTTTAGCAGTAGAGGATAAAGTATAGAATGAAATACTAGGAGGTCCTTAAAAAAGGATAAGCTCCAAGGAGCACCACCTGTTCAATTTGTCACTCCATATATAGTCAGTGTCTGATATATGACAGCCACTGAAAAATACTTATGGACTCGATGACCAGCTATTTGTATAGTGACATGAAAAGATATACACACTATATTGTGAAAGAAAAAAGGCTATTTAGAAAACAGCATGTAAAACATACCCGCATGCTTAAAGGTATTATGTGCCTATATCTCTAGATACAAATGCCCCTGAAGGATACACCTGAAACTTGCTAAGAGCAGTTTGCCTCTAGAGAAAGGACCCCTGGCAATCGTAGGTTATAGAAGCCTTTTTCTTCTGCAGATGATACTGTTTGAAAATTTTCCATGTGTACATATAACCTTGGTTTTTTGTGTTGGTTTTTGTTTTTTAAAGTACATAAAAATGAATAAAAGGTCTGAAAAGACATATAATGAGATCTTAAAATGTATTATCTCCGGATGAATTTTGTGTTCAAGTCAATGTATGTATAGATTTGAGGCTAAGATGTGATACAATACCTTTTACTTTCTTGGTTTATTTTTAATTTTTAAAAACAATCAGGCATTGCATAGGAAAGATGCTATTTCCTTTTAAATATGAATTATTTTAAAGCGCTTAGTCTATAAATATTTGGAGAAGCAGTCTTACAAAGCCAAACAAACCCTATCTGTTTCGCTACACTGAAGCAGAGAATAAATGATATGAATCATGATAACTCTGTCATAAAAAGAAAATGTAACTATCATGTCTTTATTTAAAATACCTGAGAACTGCATAAAATTGGTAAAGATAAAAAGTTTCATCCAAAAATGTTGAAATAAAAGGTTCCTAGTAGGGATGGAGAGGGTGGATGTTGATACCTTAATCATTCATGTTTCCAAAAGCCATCATTACATTAGGATAGCATTACACCCCTTTTCTCTCAAATTATTGCTTTAATTAATTAATGCAATACATATTTACAAAGAGCACGCAATAGAGAACCAAGCTCTGTGCTGTTAACAGGGTCACTACAAAGATTAAAAAAGCATAAAGCATGCTCCCAATATTTCTGGTTAACAGAAGAGACAAACTCTAAGGAAAAAATTACAAAACAATGTGCTAAGTTTTAAAAATGGTGCATATGGCCAATAAGCACATGAAAAGAGGCTCTACTCAACAGTCATCAGAGAAATGAAAATCAAAACCACAAGATATCACTTTGCACCTACTAAAATACCTATAATTACAAAGACAGACAATAATAAGTATTAGACATGGGGAAATAACTCTCACACATTGCTGGTGGGAATGTAAAATGGTGTAACTGTTTTGGAAAAGTTTGGCAGTTCTTCAAAAAGTTAATCAAAGGGTTACCATGTGACCTAGTACCCAAGAGAAATGAAAACGTACGTTCACACAAAAACCTGTATGCTTATGTCCATTACGGCATTATTTCCGATAGCCAAAAATTAGAAACAACCCAAATGTCCACCAACTAATGAATGGATGAAGAAAATGTGGTACACCTATACAATGGATTGTCATTCAGCTACAAAACTGAATGAAGCACTGATATGATATATGCTACAACATGGATGACCAACGAATGCCTTAAGCTAGGTGAAAAAAAGCCAGGCACAAAAGGCCGTATACTATATGATTCCATTTACATAAAATGTTGACAGAGGTAAAAGGATTAGTGGTTGCCAGGGGCTAGGGGGAAGAATGGTGCAGATTTCCTTTTGGGGTGATGAAGATATTTGAAATTAGTGGTAATAGTTGCATAACCCTGTCAACGTACTAAAAACCACTGAATTATACTTTAAAATAGGAAATTTTGTGGTATGAAATTTATATTACAATGCAAAAGAAGGAAGGGGCATAAAATAAGGGTCCAGGAATACAGAGAAGAGATTTGTTCTGGCTGAAGAAGGGAAAAGCTCCACATCTGAGTAGAGTAATCACCAGGAGATCCAAGCATGAAAAGGGAAAACAGCAATTAAAAAACAGCAATTCTGCAATACAACTCTGTGTGTAAATGCATCCATGTATGTACAAGATAAGGCCAAGTGGCCTGAAGAGCCGTTTCCCACATTATATGAGGTAAGAAGTATAAATTCTCATAAAACAGCCTAACCTTTATGCATGAAGAAAGCACTCCATAAACTCTGGGCCAAAAGCCACTCTAAAAATAGAATGATCATCATTTTCGTGAATGCAACCTATCTATTTAACCAAATACTTTCTGAAATTTATAGCATAACAAGAGAATATATCAATGTCAAGTTCATTGTTTAGGAAAAACATTTAGGAAAGACCTCTGGGTTGACTTAATGGAAGTTAATTCTTTTATCATTTTAGCAATTCCTGCTCATCAACAGGAATGAAATGGCCAAGTAGGAGTCGGGACAAGAGGAAAAACAAGCCAATTTGTGTAGCTAGGATCACTGTAAACTAGCTTTGCAGAAACATCACAAGGAATTTTTAACAGATTACTTTCTCAACATACAGCCCCTGAAAATAATTTCCAAATCAGCACAAAAATTTAGCTATTGAATAAAGAATGATCCACTGTTAAATTCGAGGATTAATTGATATAAATCCATTAAGAGATTCAGGATTCCCTCACATCTTTCCCCATAAAACTCAAAACTTAGAACCATGTGTTCATTCTGCCCTCTACCCTCGTAAGATTCTAAATCAGGGCATCTAGCAAATTTCTTCAGCAAAAGGCCAGACACTAAATACTTTTAGCCATAGAGAGGCATTCAGCTCTCTTGTCACATTCTTTTTTTTTTTTAAACAACTCTTTAAAAACTTAAACATTAATTTTACCTCCTGAAAAGTATAAGAACAGGTCACAGTATGCTAACACCCCCTCTAAATGAAAATGGGCAAAAGATAAGCCATATTGATCAAGGACCTACAGCTATCGGCACACTGTATTTTTCATATATGTAAAAAATCATATTAGGTTATTTATAAACAGGATCACGAATAAGATGAAAACGAATAATCAACACGAGCAATTCTATCCTTACCTAACGATTGGAAGAAAACTGAGTAACGACATTCATAGAGAGAAAACAAATACTGCCGAACTGCTGGAAGACTGTGCAACACTTCAAGAATCTCTGCTCCTTTAATAACCTAGTAATTAAAAAAAAAAAAAAAAAAAAGGTATGCTTTAATGATTTTTGTGTATTTAAGTTAAAAAAGCATGAAGTAATCTTTAAATATGAGTATTAAAGATTCAGTCATTTTACCTTTTCCCTGAGATCTGGTCTTTCTAAGGCAATCATACTGACATAGACAGTATATGTCACAAAGGTTTTATAATCCATGAGCTCATAGGATGTAAATGTTGAAACAGTGTCAAGGAAGAGTTCAGCTGCCTGTTTGAAATCACGAATAGCTACACAGTAAAGACCTTGATATACTTTAAGGCGATTTCTTCTGTCCCAGTCTCCTCCTTCCTCTATTAAGCTAAAAAATAAAAAACAGTAAGGTCATAAGTTGGAAATAGACATTGTCACTTTTTGCAAATTTTGTTACTTTCAGAGAAAACTTTTAACTTGAACCAAAAAGATTTAAAAAACATATTTTACTAAATCAATTTACTATCAATTATCTGACCAAATTTACTAAATTCACTAAAAAGAAAATAGGCAAATTTCTTAACATCAATTTCTAATTTATAGCATTACA
This sequence comes from Rousettus aegyptiacus, assembly GCF_014176215.1. Lineage (NCBI taxonomy): Eukaryota > Metazoa > Chordata > Mammalia > Chiroptera > Pteropodidae > Rousettus > Rousettus aegyptiacus. The sequence goes on along the minus strand of NW_023416307.1, from coordinate 106,578,990 downwards.
ATTTAGAGGGAATATATCCCCATTGCTAACAAGCACCTTTTGGCCTTTTCTGTGTTTCGTGTGATGAGATCATTATCCATATAAAATAAGCCAATCCTAAGGAGATAGAACACAATATCCAGTCGGTGACCCAGGGCCACAGTTTTGTCATACGTCTTGCGAAAGGCTGTCAGAGCGCCCTCCTGTCAAGAGAACCAAGGCAACAGGTGAGAAAAAATTGAAAGTTTCAAAAGTTATCAGCTGTCTGGGATTTTCTTAACAAGGAATGGGGATTATAGGCGGGAGTAGAGATAAAACAAGATGATCACATATTGGTAACTGTTGAAACTGGGTGATAACAGAACAGCGGTTCATTATACTCTTCTCTCCTCTTGCATAAAATAAAATGCAAAATATACATCAGATATGCCTAAGCATATTCACATATTCTAGAAAATTGAGAAAAACATTCATAACTTATTCACAATTGTTTCAATACTTTTCCCCCATATATTCAATATTTTTTCTCTTTAACAATTATAATACATTATTTTAAAATTACTGTAAATTATCAATCATGTCATTTAAAGGACACTGGAAATTTTATCTTATTCACTATTAGAATACTGACTATTTAAATGTACAATTCTACTTCAAAGCATTGTGAAACAAAATGTTTCTACTGCTTTAAAACATGAACATGGAGAAAACCATTTGTTTATACTTGGCATTTTCTGGCTGTTTTATTTGATTATTAGTTATGCCTCATAAATTTATAAAAGGGACTGGCAAGACAGTATTGGGCACACCTGGCACTCAGATCTTGGTTTCCAAATACTAACCCCGACTAAAAGACCAGGGATCCTAAAAAAAAATAGATGATTGCAAATTTGGAGAGGAAAAATAACAGGTGAGTTTGTGACATCTTGCTGTATGAGAAAATGAGGAAGACCAATGTCAAAAGAACATCACGTCAAAAAGACAAAGAAGCCTTCTTAAAGAATTCCACAGACAAATCTGTAACAAAATAAGCACCATAAAGAATAATAACTATAATCAGTGGTAATACGGTCAATAATAAAAACCCATTAAGTCCATTATTTAGTAATTATAAGTAAAATAAAATAAATGAGAGTAAATGGGGAAAAAAGCTGTTCTTTTTATAATAATGCTACTTGATAAACATTATCAAGATTAGAACATCACCAATTTACAACCCCAATATTGATTCAAGCACGTTCTTGCTAAAATTCCTCAAGGCCTGAATCTAAAACTTTAAGTTTCTCATTCATATTTAATAATGTGTCCTCTTTAAAATAAAAACCAAACCACATACACACAACCTAAAAATTCATACGAACTAAGCTATTTTTAAAATTCCTATATTTTCCAATTTTACAATGAACACATTCTAAATTTATATTCAGAAAACTTGTTTTAAATTTAAAAAATAACAGCTCCTATCATTTACTATGGCAAACATTTTGTGCCAGGTACCAGTCTAAGCTCTTTGCCTCTATCTTTAGTCCTCATTAAGCAGGAACTATCAACATCCCAATTTTAAAGATGAGGAAACTAAGTGTCCAGTAAATCATAATTGCTGAAACCAGACAGAACCTCGGCAAACTAATCCAAGAACCCACGATATTTTATTTTTTTACGTTAATACCATGTCATCTGTCATCTAAACCAGCAGTCCCCAACCTTTTTGGCACCAAGGACCAATGCTCTTACAAAAATCTAATGCCTGATAATCTGACGAGGAGCTGAGGTGGTAATGCTAGAGCTGGGACAAATACAGATGAGGCTTTGCTTGCTCACCTCCTGCTGTGTGGCTCGGTTCCTAACAGGCCACAGACCGTAGCCCAGGGGTTGGAGACCCCTGATCTAAATACTTCAGGGTGAAGGACATTCAAAGCCCATCATTTTAACCACTATTCTACAACCACTAACTTTTAAAAAATTTAAAGATCCAGTATCCCCTAGTGCAGATAGTGGAGTATAAATTAAGTTGGCTACTATGTGGAAGAGCTGGCCACACCTATTAATATAAAAATTGTTCCTAGTCACAGGATTTCACTGCACAGAATACACCCTAGAGAAACATTAGCATATATGACAAGGAGACATATGCAAGCATGTTTTTACAGTACTAGCTTGTAATAACTAAAACAGTTGAAAACAACATAAATGTCCATCAATAGCTGAATAGCTAACTATGGCCTAGCCCCACAACAGACTATTAGTTAGCAAGTAACCAGAATGAGCAAGATTTATGCACATGAACATGGAAAGATCACTCAGAGATAATGTTAAATGAAAAAGTAAACAGGATAACAAGAATACATTATGGCCCATTTATTTAAAAAATTTAAACATAATACTACCTAATTTCTACGGTGTACACATACATGTCTGTGAACGTACAATAAAAGATAACTCAGAAGGTAATCTTTGAGGAGATAGGGAATAAAGTAAAATCAAAGAGAACTTTATGTTTTAGTTTCTTATAAGGACATTATTACTTGTATAAATAATATTTTTAAAATACACCAGAACCAATACTTCCCAACCAAGATAAGTGAAAGCGAACTATGGGATAAGGAAGCAGTAAACAAACAAAAACTTCTCCTTGTGCACTTATATTTTTATTGGTATAAAGAGAGATGGGGAAGAATACACACCTGGCTGCTGTTTATGGGGTAGGTGATAGAAAGGGTGTAGCAAGATGACTATTAACTTTTTCTATATTCATTTTTGCACACTGATTCACTAGGTCAGGTTAAACATGTACTTTTTTAAAAAAAAGGAAGCCAATTTTAAAAATAAGACCTTGTTAGCCTAGAATAGTGCCCATTCTAGACTATATAGAGAGGAGAAACCATTTCTACTCACCTTGTCACCTATCCGGCAGAGATACTCTGCTTTTGCCATCATTGCATCACGGATTTCGCTCTCTCCAAGATTTTTCTCTGCATCTTCCAGCTCCTCATCCAACCGTTTCAACTCTTCTTCATTTGCCTTCTTCATTTTATTGAGCAGGTCCATGTCCATCTGCCAGTCAAGGGATTTGCACAAGGCTTCATAATAAGGAGCCATGTCTAAGAGCCAAAAAGAAGGACGTATTTTATGAACGAGAACCCCCAGACCCTAAAGTCAGTGTCTACCCACTTCTTCACACACACACAGTGAAGGCATCCATCAGTCTCCTACCCACTACCATAAAGGAATGAGATAGAGCTGAGTAAGGGGCTTGGCAAAACGTAAATGTCTGCTGCTGGCAGGTATGCATAAGGACCAAGCCTGGCACTGTCAACCTCTACTAGCGCTGGGTGGAGGGTAATCCTCGGTTTGCCTCTTGATGGCTTCTGTCCCAAGAGAGTCAAGCAAGGTGAAGGGTAAACTTGTTTATACACATAGTAAGTTCAAGTATATACAGCCCAGTGCCACTGACCGCTAAGAAGGACTACAGGAACCAATAACAAATTTCCCCTTCACGAAAGGCTTAAGTCTCTTACAGGACTACCCCTAGCCCAGGACCAGTCGCTAATGACAGTAGGTCATAAACCTTTGTCCTGTGCCTAGCACGGAGCTAAACACTTCGGGATTTCCCCCAAGCTGCTCTCGGAGGGGAAGGGCCCACAAGGATGCAGACCCCTCTGAGAGCAAGGATGAAGGTCCCTGAAGGCAACCCCAACAAAAGGAAGGTCCCGAGGGTCTGAGAAGCCAGGCCTGGCTCGGGGGCCCCGTAGCCTCGTCAGGGAAAATCCCCGCAGGCACCGGAGCGCGGGTCCAGCCCAGGCCTAGGCCGCTGACTCGGCGCTCCGGCGGGCCTCACTGTTATCGCGGACGGCCGCCATCAGCTCGTCGCGCACGGCCGCGTCCCCGCGGTGCTCGGGTAGGCTGAGCAGGAAGCGCAGCTGCGCGATGCGCAGGTCGGGGTTCTTGGGCAGACCCTCCTCCTCCAAGTTCTCCAGCGGCATCTCTGCGGTGACTACAGCGGCTCAGCGAAGACAGAAACTCAACACGGACCCACGGCGGCGGCGGTACCGGAAGCGGGAGGAGTCGGCGAGTGCGCCCGGCCGCCTCCGGCGCGGCTTCCGGTCTCGGGTTCACCTCCACCAGCAGCGTCCCCTCGTGGACACCTCCAGGAACGCCTCACTCGGCCTCAGCGCCGGCGCCTGGCTGTAGTTGCAGGTCACTTTCCCTCACTCTGCCGCGCGGGTCCAGAGTGACTGAAGCCCAATTCCAGAGTCCCAATAAATGAATGTCTCCCCTCTCCCTTTTTAGCTATTTTATTTTTCATTCCATTTGTAATTGATAGGAACTGACAATGTTTCGAAGATTTTGAAAACATAATAATAACGCATGAGAACAGCTACCGCAATTTGCCAAGACCTTATTCTTGCTGGCTTTTTACTTTCATGTGCATCATCTCATCTGAATCCTCTTATTCTTATTAGCTTATTTTGTAGATAAGAAAACAGGCACAAAGAGGTTGGGGAACATAATCAACCGAGGTTATGCAACAGTTGTGTAGCAATGCCTGAAAAGAAACCTCAGTCCGTAGCTCTAAAACCCCTGTTCTTTCCGCTATTCTAACAAAACAGCATCCACAATTCTACAGTCTCAGTACAATAGTATCATCATGTTGTTTATGAATAATTTAAATTACCACATGCCTGCATTTTCGGCCTTCTTTAATTTTTTTTTTTTTTTTTTTTAGGTGAGGCAACCCTTGGTTGACCTCACAGTTTGCAAGGACCTTGTCAGCTTATAATCCTTTATTTTTTAATTTTTTACGCCTATAGAACCTGGTCTTCCCAGGTGGTCTCCCATCCAAGTACTAACCAGGCTTGACTCTGCTTAGTTTCTGAGACAGGATCCGGCTTGTTCAGGGTAGCATGGCGGTAGACCATTTTCGGTCTTTTTAAATTCACGTTGCTACAGAGGCTTCATAATTGATAATGGTTATGTGAAATTCCATTTAGTTGATTTACCGTAATTTACTTTTACTCTTTCCTCCATTGGAGGTGCCTAAGGTTGTCCAGAGTTGTTATTTTTCTAATATAAAAACTTAGATGAACACCATTGGATGCATTCTTTTCCTTGGTATAAATTCTCATGCAGGATTAATAGACAAAGGGAAGAAACGTTTTGTGATTTTTGGATATTTAATGTCATATGGTTTTCCAAAAGAGTTGAACCAGTTTACACAGCCACTGAACACATTTGGGACTGCCACACTCTCACTGGCAGTAGACATCACCACACATTTTTAATATCTTACATGTTTCAGTAAAAATAAAATATGCATTTGAAGGCAATGCAAATGGTAGAAAAAATCTAAAGAACACAGAAAAAATTATTAACACTCCATCCATCACGTTAAACTATTGATGAGGAATTTTCTAAACATCTTTCTTTCATCCATTCAACAAGTATTACTGCGTGGTTGCAAAGTACCAGGTGCTGTTCTAGGCACAGGGACACAGCAGTGAAGAACATAAAGGCCTTGTCCTGGGGGAACCTATATTCTAGAGACACGTAGCTTCCCTGAAACTCATTTAGATATATTAATAAAACCATACTGTACTTGTATCTTATAAAGTGTTGTGTTTGCTCCACCATATATTGTAGATATCTTTCCAGGATGATAAATATTGATTGATATCATCACTTCTAATGACCAAATAGGATTCCATTACTTCTTGTACCAACCGTAACCCTATCAGTCCTTAATTAACATTGATTTGGGTTATTTTCATTTTTTCACTTTTAAAAATACTAGTGTTGATCATCTATATGCATATATTTTCACATTTGCTAATTATTTGTTAACAAAATCTCTACAAGTGTAATTGCTGAAAAAGAGGGTTCAAATATATAAGGATTATATATTTTTCCAAAAATGATATAGCAATTTACATTACCACCAATATTAAACAAAGAGCTTGTCTCCCTCTTTGCCAACACACTTTCAGCAACCATTTAAGCTTTAGCAAAAATAACAATATTTCTTTCACTTTATATTTATTTTATTATTATGAGCTTGAATTTCTTTTCACATTTGTGCTGGCTACATATATTTCTTCTTTTATGAAATGCTTGTTTTGCTTTCTCAATTCTTCTATGGAATTTTCCTTATTGATTTGTAAGCACTTGGATCTTAAGGATACTAAATGCTTGTTGAGTGTTGCAAATTTTCCTCTAGTTATTTTTCTAGATTTTAATGGAATTTTTTTCAACATAAAAGTTTGCAGCATTTTATACGATTAAATACATCAATCAGTCTTTCCCTTTATGGTCTATGTTCTTATTGCCAAGTCTTAGTAAGCCCTTTCCAACATCATGGTTTGAAAAATATTCACTTGTGTTTTCCTCTGGTATATTTATACTGTCATGTGCACTGATTTCATTTGGTGCCTAGAAGAGGGCCTGGCACCTAGCAGGTACCCATAAATGTTTCTTGAATGAATAAATGAGTGAATAAATGAGGGGGGCCTCCAGAAGAAATGAATCAAATGCATGATGAGTTTGAAAATACTGAGAATAAATTGCTACTCTACCTCTGAGTTCAGGGTCGAAATCATTACAGAAACTTAATTCTAAAATACTTCATGGTTCAATTGTGAATAACATTTAAATAGTTATGGGCATGAATAGAAGCAAAGTCATGATAAAAATAGAATGAAGGATGGAGAGTATGGTACTAATAAGAGTGGAATGGGAAGTCAGTGGAAATGATGGGATGAGCAATTCAGAATGAGGCCCAGGTTACTGTATTCTCTAGCAGTACAAGTTCCCCTGTATTCATGTCTTCATTTCGGCCAGGACTGAAAAAAAAAAAATTAAGAAAATGTGTCTGTCTGGAGCTTTATCTTCCATAGTATGAAGTTAAATACTAACATCTAAAACTAAAAAAGAAGAAAAAGCAGCACAAGCAAATTATTTAGAAATATAGGCGCTGCACCCCTAAGACACAGGTTAAAAGTTGTGGCCTCTGGACAGTAAGATTCTACTGGTTTTTTGTTTTAATGCTCTGCTTTTGAATTTTTAATCGTGCAGGTTTTTAAGCTATAAAATTATTTGCCTCCTAAAATGATAGTACTTCTTCATGGATACATTATGGGTGTGTTTTTAAACTGTATTACTCACTATTGGCATTTCTAAAAACATTCATCATTGGTGGAGGTCTTTCACCTGAGGAATTACAACCCTACAGATGGACTGATTACAGCAAATGCTGAAGTAATTTTTACTCTTACACTTGGGTTGGTTTTACTTATCAAAATGGGACCAAGAGCCCCATATTCTTTTTCTCACCTCAGTTTTCACATTTTTATGTCAAGATAAATTTCTCAGGTAATTATGTGAAAATATTCAATTCTGTAATTTGATTTATTATTTTAAGTGAACACCTGATTAAATTATATAGATATTACCCAAAATTGTAAAACTTAGTCTAAGACATGAAATACTTCAATTCAAAAAGAGGGAAGATAAACTGAAGTCTATCAGCTAAGAACGAAAGAAAAAAAATGATCGTATCAGGGATTCAGATGAATGACAAGAATTGGACACATGACCACGAACTCATTAAGTTTAAGGGAAAACCTGTATATGTAGTCATTAATATAGAGAAGGCAGTTTAAATTATTTATAACTGGTAATTCTGGCTTCCAGTTCTTTCTGGTATAGATTTATAGTCAAACTTAGGTTGCAATTGCCAGAGGATCTAAATTACAAGGGATTCTAGAACTCATCGCCCTTCTAGGTGCCAATATCCCCCAAGGCCCTGCACTCAGGTCCTGCTGCCAGGTTCTCCAGTCAGCACAGAGGAGACCAATTTCCATCAGATATGTCTTTTTTTTTTTTTTTTTTTTGCTTTTTCACACTGTCACCACTAATTGCTGAGAAACCAATTGAACCCTGAACTGTTGCTGGGATTTGCTTGATCAAAGTAGCTCTTTGTCCCATATTGACAACTCATTATTGAACAGTAAATCACCCATTCCATCAACCTCTCCATAGCCATTAACTCAGTTTGACAGGATTAACTAGCTTTATAAAGACCCTTCTTTAAGCTTGAAGTCTGGGGTTTTTGTAGCTTCACATAGGAAATGTAAACACACATCTTCTTTGTGAAATCCTGCCCCGTGGCAATTAAAATGTTTAATAGAAACAGGCAGTGGTGAGTTAAGGGCATGTATGTCTTCATTATTTTTTTTTATTGAAAGAATATCAGTTAATAGCATTATATGCTATTATTTGATTTTATATATTAATATCATATATATGATATTATGTTATGTGAATTTCAGGTGTACTACATTATTATTTGATATCTGTATTGCCTGCTCACCACCAAAAGTCTAGTTTCTTTCTGTTACCATATAATGTACATCTTCTTTATTTGCTCTGCTTCTAGGGATTATTTTAAAACCATATTTTCTTCATTTATCATCAGTGTTACAAGCTCTTCTTTTTTGTTTCTAAATTGAGATATAATTGACATATAATATATTAGTTTCAGGTGTATGACACAATGATTCAATATTTGTATGCACTGTGAAATGATCATCACATTATGTCTAGTTACCATCTGTCACCATACAAAGTTACAAGAACTTTTTTCTCCTTGTGATGAGCACTTTTAGGATTTACTCTCTTGGCAACTTACAAGTATGTAATGTACAGCATGGTAACTATAGTTGATGATATTGTAGTACAAGTTCTTTTCTCTTTGAGCCTGGTTTTATTTAGAGATGCTCCCAAGTAGGCCCTCCTACTTCTTTTCAGCCTTTGTACTTTCCCTTTATGTGAGAGCATTTGGCTCTGAAAAGGATGCTCTGTTTCAAGGCACTGGATTCTTTCACTCTGAGCAGAATGTAGTCAGCTTCCTGTCTCAGCCCCACAGGATGCTGATTGTGACGATTTCCATGCCCACAGTACAAAAAAAAAAAATGTTCCTCTTAGTGTGTAATTAGCTTTATCTGCTTGGCTATGGTGATGCTCACTTTTAATTGCATGCCTTTTCAGCGTTTTCACTGAATTTCAAACTCTTGATATGAGAGGCCCTGATTAGAGCTTCCCTGCACATATCCAAGATGGATTTGTGTGGACACAGTGATCTCTGCTCCCGCCAGCATCCTTCCCAGTGGGCAGTTATTGATCACACCTCATAGGATGCAGACTACACAGAGCATCTATCTGCTTGAAATACACAGAAGTTTAGTGTTACTATGGCATAATGATCAATCGACATAGCGTGCTCATTTTTTCCTGCCTTCATTCTCTCTTTCCAAAAGAGCATTTTGAAGAAAGAAGGGTGCTTAGAAAATACTCTTCTTCCTGGAGCTGGTTATCCAGCTTGACATAAATGATATCGGTTTCCTTTTGTCGATCACTAGGAGCCACTTGCACGCAGCACAAAGTGTAAAATGTGTCACACAGCATGACACATTTGATGCAACCCCACTGTTAATATACTGATTTGGTGAACAAATATTTATTGAGCTCCTACTATGTGCCAAGCACTGATCTAGGTTCTGGAGATGCAGGACAGACTGATAACCACTAAGTTCGTGCAGTTTACATTCTGGTGGGGAAGAAATGGAGAAAGGCAAGAAAACAATAAAACACTTGATAATTGATTTGGATGGTGGCAAGAATAGTAGAGGTGTGAATATGTTAATAGGACAGACATGGTAAGAAAAGCCTTTTTGGTGAGATGATGTTAAGTGTAAGATAAAAATGATGTGCTTGCTTTAGGATCATCTCTAAAGGATGTTACCTTGTGCCAACTTTGTTAGTTCCATTAGTAATTGCCTCCCTTCATATACAAAATAAGTAGTGATGAAAAGGTTTTATAGTCTCTTTTCCTTTCCACAATTTAAAAACAAGAGCGTGATGGGGAAAATCAGTCATCTTTTTGCATCTGGCCTTGTGCAGCCATTGAGAACATAATAGGTAAAGTTGTAAGAAGGGCCATACTCTTATTTCTGGTAAATTGCTAAATTATACCTATCAATCATGTTACCTGTTATACCTCGAGTCCCACTTATAGCCCCTCTGGAGCAGCTTCCCTAGGGACATGCATGCCAGCCAGTGCAACAGAGGAAGCTACAAGTGAGCATCTACCTATGGCCTAGGAGAGGCCACCCTAACATAAAAAGTTCTGTCTCAAAGAGAAAATATGGGGCACTATGACTTCTACTCATCAGACTTCAAACTAGAAACTATGGTGAGAATCATCAGTTAGTAGAGGGCATAGAAACCATAGTCACGAAATAGAGAGGGAGGCTGCATGAGCAGAGCAGCCATAATAAGTAGAAAGCTAAGAGTGAGCTGGGAACATGGAGTAAAGGAGGCAGGTGGTGATATGAGGAGAAGCAGAAAGACAGAAACAAGTCAAGTCACAAAAAATGACAGCACATCAGAATGAATATTCATCAAACCCAAAGGTGAATGGACCTAGGTCAGCCTTAGGTCTAGGACCAGCAGAAAACCCACCTCTACAAGGCCAGGTTGTGCTACCCTTTCTGTTCTTCTCAAAAGGCCTAGGTCATGCCTTCTGCGCACCTCGCCATCCAGCCTATTTTCTTGAGTACTCATGAGACATGACCACATGGTTAGTACTCCATCTATCTTTCTTTCTGTTTTCTACATCACAACTATCCTCACAAAGTTGTCTTAGAATGAGTCTCTGCACCTAGGAATAGTGACTGGGTAAAATTGAACAAAACTACACATGCGGTCACCCTTTGACCCAGCAATCCCATTTCTCAGGACCTACCCTGAAGATACGCCTCCAGTGACACCAAAATACACACACACTGGTATTCATTGCAGCATTATTTGAAGTTGAACAAGCAATCTAAATGCCCAAATATAGAAAAGTAGTTGAATAAACTATGGCACATAGCACACGATGGAGCAGTAGTATGCAGCTGTAAAAAATAATTCTGAGCTTATATGAAGTGATTCCCAGATCAAAGGATATCATTTAACAACAAAAATGACAAAAGGGGCAAGGAAATTATAAGTTAGAAATACAATTTCTCTCTTGTACCAAAAGAGAAAAAAGAGTGAGTCTCTGATTTTTGTCATCAGAAGTCTAAGACAGCCACAGAGCGCTGCTCTAATATTGTACCACCAGTCTAGCAGAACACACGTTCCTAAATTCCAAATGCTTCCTAAGATATACTTGAAAGATCTACATTGGACATGCTGAAACAGCGCTGTATTAATCACCAGCAGATTCAGCAAAGCAGACACAGGAGAAAGTGAAATTTAGGAAAGAAGTAAAGAGTAAACATTCAAACAAGTGCTATAGTCTAATCGTGGGAAAATCGAAACTGTGTTGGTCTCCCTATTACTCACCTATACTGCTCCGTACTGCTTTTATGTTGAACTTTTTCGACTAGAACATGTGGGATGAAAGGGAGGTGGGGAGGCTCCAGGTGTAGGGTTTCAAAGGTATTCCCAAATGTTCAGTTCCTTTCCTCTGAAAAGCCCAGGAAAAGGAAACAGAGTGCAGTGTTCCTCGCGATTACCAGCAGAGGGCGACAGTGCCCGCCGAGTCTAGCCGAGCCCCGCGGGGAGCGAAGACCGGCACCCGGGGCCCCAGGCTCGCCTGGCGATCGGGAATGCTAAGCCAGGTGAGTAAGGTGCATTGCAGCCTGGTCAAAGGGAAGAGTTTAGGTGACCGAAGCACTTGATAGAAAGCACAGAGAATCTAGGCGTCTTCTAAATTTTACAGGAGAAAAATCACAGGAAAACGCACTCATTGTAAAAGGTGAAAACGACATTCGACATTCGCAATCCTCCCCCTGATTTTTTTTACAAATGAAAAGATCCTGAAAGATCCATATTCCTAATTTTAGACTCTGATGCTGATGACTTGAAAACACACAGGTAATTTGTTATTTCCTTCATTTAGCCAACCATATATTGATTCAGCCTCTACTTTGTATCTCAAAAACAAAACAAATGACAACAAAAATACGCAAAAGAAAACAAAACGAGGATAACCCTGGCCATCAAAACAAACAAATCTAAACCTCCGTTAGAAAAGTGCTAAGCCAAGGAATTTTAAAAAGTGACTGAGGGTGATACCAATTATGTATTTTCAAAATGATGTTTCACCAAAAGGTAAATACTTAGTATTGACGTGAGAAGCCTGTGTTCTTGGTTAACTCAAACCCCCCAAAAAAGCCATCAGTTGAGCCATTTATTTCTGATTTCCTTGGTAGATTAAATTGCTTAAACTTACAGGGAAATTTTTATTTTAAATTATTTAAATATTTTAAATTAGCCTAATAATGATGATGATGATGATGATGATAACAATAATGGCACCAAACTATAGCATTTACTATGTGCTGGGTTCTTCTTTAAGAATGCAACAAATATTAAATCAAGAATCTATAAAACAATAAGTGAGAGAGATATGATTACTACTTCATATTACAGAACTTCAGAGAGGTTGAGTAACTTGAACAAGGTCACATAGCTAGTACATGACAGAGCAGGATCTGAACTCAAGAAGTCTGGATCCAGACTCCACTCTCCTAGCATAATATCATGCTTCCTATTGTCAGACACCAACCATAGCATACTCCTCCACAAGGAATGAACTTCCATGCAGAATTAATTCGCTCTCCCTCCCCTGAAACCTTTTCAGTCGCTCCAGATTGATTGATTACCCCAGTCTTTCCTACCTCCTTCCCTTCCTATAAACTGCCACATAATAGAACCTTGCCAGATAAGAGAAGACAAAATTCTTTTGTTGTTTGAATTGGTTTTTTCTTAACATCACACCTAATTCTGACCTTATTTTTGTACTCTCTGTCGATAAGTTAAATAACTGTTTTTGTGACTGTAGGAGTCTAATTTAAACCGTGTAGTTTAAAAATTAATTAGTCACCCATATTACCCAAACTCAAAACATCTGTCATCCTCCTCTCCTTACCCCCAAGGTAATTTTGCCAGGTCATGAGAAACTTCCTCCTCTATATTCTCTCAAATGTCTCCTAGATCTTCTTTTCCATTTCAGTAGCAGCTCCAAACGCTTACCTCAGACTTGGGCTTTATAACAGCCTCTAACTGCTCTCCAGACCCAGAACCAGCCCACAAACCTCTCTGCCAGGTGAAACTTTTTTAAGCAACCTTCTAATCAGGTTGTATTTTTTGTTCTGAGATGTTGCGTGCCTTTGCTGGTCTATGGAAGTAAGTAGTGAATCAATTTAGAATCAGGCTCCAACTTAGTTTTACTATTTTCCGGCTACACAAAAATACTTCACTGCATAGGCAAATTCATAAAGACAGAAAGTACAATAGAAGTTACCAGATACTTGGGGGAGGGGGAAATGGAGTTCATGTTTAATGGTCACAGAGTTTCTGTTTGGGGTGAAACAGAAACATTGTGATGAAAACATTTTGGAAACAGTAGTGACAGTCGCACAGCATTATGAATGTAATTAATGCCACTGAAAAATGCACTTAAAATGGTTAAAATGTCAAATTTTATGTTACATATATTTAGCACAATAAAAAAAAATTCAATAAAGTAAACCTCATTCTAGCCCAACTAGACCAATTGTTCCTTCCTCTGTGAACCCCGTTTTCCCCTTTTAGTTCTATACAAGGCAGAAAAAAAGTGGTCGCCATGCTGTCAACTATTTCTTGAGCCTTGTGAGTTCTTGCTTCCACCTTCTGATCAGTGAAATATCAGAATAAAAATTTCCTAATGTCTCTAGTGGCTTTTACTGCTTTTCCATTATAAGTTTATAGGAACACTGTTTTCTTTCTTCTCAGTGAGCATAGCCCTTCTTAAAGCATACAGAAATAGCAAAATGAGTTTATTTCATGGACTCTGCTTTCTAATCAGATGGTATCTTGTGGAGTATTTTCTCAAAGGAGATCATAAACGCTCTGGACCGTCACACCATGCACTGTAGAGTCTGATCGCCCCTGTTTCAAAAGTAAGCCGGCTGGTAGATTTTCTAGACCATGTACAAGCCAAATGTCTGAAATTTTTAGCATTCCTTTTTTTTTAATGGAGAACATTGATTCCACACATTCAGCTTTATTTTAGGAAAAAATAATTTAGCGCCTAATCTGTTTAAAATGATGCTACGGTTACTGTATAACAGCTTTGTTGTCATGAGAAATCTCTAAATTTGAAGTGTTCACATCCAAAACAGCCTTGCTAAACAACTCTAGGCTAGGAGAGGGACGATGAGGGATTCTGGGAACGTGGCAATCAAAAAGCAACTCCTTTTGTCTCCATGCTCATCTCCATCTCTCTGCATCTCATGGAGTCCTCCTGCTGAAGCCTAGGGGGAGTGGGGTTCAGGTGAGGCCTTCAGCTCTGTGGAGCCCTGGTAGAGAAAACTGGTGGAAGTATTTTTCCCCATGGGTTGGATAAGTCCCTGCAGACAAGGTTTCAGGAAGCCCGGGAAGAGGCTAAGAGAGTGGCAGGTGCTGGAAAAAATGTGACCCACAGTCATGTTGTGATTCTTATGAAATTGTGCATGGTGGCAGCCCTAGCGGATATTGTTCCCCCAGGCACTCGAACTGCCCCGCCCCCCCATTCCCTCCACCCAATACACACACACACACACACACACACACACACACACACACACACACAGAAAATCTCATAGGAATCACCTCGGACTTCTCACCTGTGACATTGACAAAGTGGAGCAGCATCTAAGACAGAAACAGCCAAAACGTAGTGGAGCGGTAGCTGAGAAAGGACTGCGACCTGAGGATCTCGGCCATAGTGTTTTCCACCTGTCAGACTGAAAGATATTTGAAGATGAGGAAATAGCCAGAAACTGTAAGACTCAAATACCCCTTTCCAAGGAAATAATTAAGACTCAAAACCAGCGACTAATGAATCAGAAAAGAGATCTCAAGATAGAAGATGAATAGGAAAAGTCAAAACCACTCAACAGGATGTGGTGGGCCATTTTATAGCCATAAAGCAGACATTGTTAAAAAAAATATATAGCAATGCAGATTATTCACCAAATTCTAGAAGCTAAATGCATAAAGGAAAAACTATTATAAATCCAAGGAGAACTTGATAAAATAACTATTATAATCAGGACTTCTAGATATCTCCTTTAGAATATTCAGAAAAGGGGGGGGGCAAGAACCTAGAGTAATTAAATCATACAATCAATAAACTTAATATTATAACCGATACTTACAGAATCTTCCATTCAATAGAGAATATACATTATTTTCAAATGTATAGCAATAACTATAAAAAGTGATCACAAAGAAAGGAAATAAGTCTACAATTAAAACCTTAAAAATATAAAAACCTTGAGTTTAACAAGCCAAATATTCTAATTTCTAATCCAATAAAATTAGACATAAGTAATTTAAAAACAGTCAAAAATCATACTATCTTGGAAACTAAAAAGGAGCTGTTGATAACCTTTGGACTGAATAGGAACTCAGAAAAAAATTACCAGATATCTACAAAGCAACAACAAAAAAATAGTGTATAGCATATAAAACCTATGATACATTGAGACCCGTTTTCAGAGTCTGTAGCCTCGAATGCCTTCTTAGCTAAAAAAGAAAGACCAAAAGGCACCAAGAACTCACTTTTATACTTCTCTAAAAGTAACAACAAAATAACCCTAAAGAAACTAGGAAGAAGAATACAATAAAGATAAAACCCAGAAGTAATAAGGTAGCATAAGTAGGTGG
Source organism: Rousettus aegyptiacus (assembly GCF_014176215.1). Taxonomy (NCBI): domain Eukaryota; kingdom Metazoa; phylum Chordata; class Mammalia; order Chiroptera; family Pteropodidae; genus Rousettus; species Rousettus aegyptiacus. Next base: position 106,563,273 of record NW_023416307.1, on the reverse strand, counting down.
CAAAGAGGATAAATAAATCCAAATGTTGATTTTAGGCAAATGCTAATGAGCTAGATAAACTCCCTAAGATTAAGGAAAAAGAGAGCAAGAGAGATGTGAGCAAACATGGTGAGATTAGAAAAGACAAAGGAGAAATAACCACAGAGACAGGGAGATTAAAATAATTTAAGGGAATGGAATAACCGGTTCTATGGTAGCAGTTTTCAAAACTTGAAAAGATCAATTCCTAGCAATATTATAAATCATAAAAATTGACCCTGGAAAGAAGTTAAAATTTTGAACTTGTCAACTTGTCAAAATAAGCTGGAGATATTGATAAAAGAGCTATCATAAAGTTTTTAAAAAGCTATAGAGATCTGGAAGACATTCTAGCTATTTGAATATGAACTGTATATTAAATGATTAAATATTTGTTATCTAATTTTCTTTGTTGTCACAAATTAAGAATAATAAAGCCCTTATTCTTAAAATTCTTGTGAAGTATTTTAGAATGAAATATCATGATGACTGCAATATATACACACATGCACATACACACAAACGAATACGGTAATATTATAAAACTAGTTTCAAAATAGCATGGAGTCAATGTAAAGAGAGACAAAGTGATCAATGGAACATACTAGATGGTCTAGATTAAACCCACACTTAAGACCACATATGACATGATTCCTTTTTATGTAGTATTTACAGAACATGCAAATCTGTAGAGGCAGAAAATAGATCACTGGTACTGAGGGCTGGAGGATGGGAATTTGGGAGGTGATAGCTAAAGGGTATAAGGTTTCTTTCTGGGGTGATGAAAATGTTTAAAAATTGATTGTGATAATAACTGCACAACCCTGTGACCATACGAAAGACCATTATGTTTAACTTAAAATTGGCAAATTCTATCAAATACAAATTATATCTCAATAAAACTGTCACAAAAATAAATAAATAAATAAATAAATAAATAATCCTACTCCCCTATATTGCTTTAACAGGTATATAACAGACAACTCTATATAATCCAATTTCTCAACTTATTTATTCAAACTTCTCCTCCTCAATACATTTTATCCTCTTTTCCCTGATCGTCCCTCCCCCACACCAAGCACTTTTCTTTATCTAAAGACTATTAGTTACCTCTTCTCCTTTAGTGCCAACCAGTCCAGTAGAATTCCACTCTATATGAGTACAGGGATTTTGCAGTGGTTAATCTACAGTTGTATCCTCTTTGATGAAATCAATGTCTGGCACATGACAGATGCTCAGTACATATTGGTCCAACTAGTGAGTACATGAATTAGAACCTCTGGTTCTGCCAAATGACTTTTGAAATGATGTCCCTTTTTGGTTATATATAATAATGATGGCTTCAAACCCAAATTAAGCAACAAACTACCTGTCTCTAATCTCAAAATTCATATATTTAAATTAGCATACTGAACCACTTAAGAGGAAATGGGTGGCTGAAAATCTCAATAAATAACAAGTTATGAAATTTCAAGAAGAATGGTGATCAATGTGTTATATCTGTTGCTTTCACTTAACCTCCAGTGTCTGATTCCACAGTGATCATATTAACTAACGTCTGTGGTTGTAAGCCATGGAAATAGATGCTGGTGGACCCTCACCAGATGCTAGTGAAGCCTGGAAAACCAGTTTCATTATGCCAGATCCAAGGAACTCTAGCTTTCTGGCCAGTTACTTCAGGGAGTGAAAGTCGATGTGAATTAATCCTAGCATCTGTTCTTCCTCAAGGTTCACAAAGTGGGGAGAGTCTAATTGGTCCAGCTGGTCCTGATGCTTGTCCTTGGCAAGGCAAGCATCCTCGTTGACAGTTTTACAGGACCCTGCACTTTTGGGGAAACATCACTCCTCAAAGAGGTATCAAGATATATCACTGGCAACAGAGGGAACAGTGCTGGACAGGGAAGAGCAGTGGTGGTCACTGTTATCACCTTTCTGCTGTGGGCCTTTCATGATCATATCATTAGTGTTGTCATGGAGGGTATGATTTCATTTAAGTGCTATTCAACAAACTTGGGTGTGAAAGTTGTGTTATTATTTTGTGAATTAATAGCAATAATCAAGTTGTAAAATAATACCTATCTTGAATTTGACTGATCTGTCAGGAATCTGGCTCAGTCATTATTGGACATTGGAGTTGGGGGTAGTAGAAAGGCTGGAGCACCTGTGTGTCGGTGGGGGGCCTGCTACCCACTGAGCCAGGTGCCCTCATGATCTTGAAGAATCTTCTCCACCTCTCGGCCTTCTTCATTTCTGCCATTTCCCTGTCCCTCCAAGACACTCAGCTTCTTTCCCTCTTCCTAAGGTAAATTTCTCAACGAACTTAAGCTTTGGGGGAAAAGCTAGGGAGGGAGCCTGTTTTCAGGCAATCTCTACTAAGGGCTCTGAATACAAACTTCTCTCTGGTTACCATATTCGCTTACTAGAGCTGCCAGAGCAAAGCACCACAGACTGGGTGGCCGAAACAACAGAAATTTATTTCCTCACCGTTCTGGAGTCTGGAAGTCTGAGATCAAAATGTTGGCAAGCTTGATTTCTTCTGAGTTCTCTCTACTTGGCTTGTGGATGGATGTCTTCTCTCTGTGTCTTCACATAGTCTGTCCTCTGCATTTGTCTGTGTCTTAATCTCCTCTTCTTATAAGGACACCAATCATTGTTTTAGGGACCACTATATGACCTCATTTTACCTTAATTACCTCTTGAAAAGCCTGTCACCAAATCTAGTCACCTCCTGAAGTACTGGCTTGGACTTCAACATATGAATTTCTAGGGGGTACACAACTCAATGCATAACACAATGGAAACACACTGTGAGATCCTTCTTGAAGCAGAGAAGGAAGAAATATGGTGAGAACAGAACAAATTGACATGAATCAGCTGAGTGTATTCTGTTATTGAGTCAATAGCCACCTACCTTTGGAACTCTGTTTCATCTTTGTTTTGGTTTTCTGCATTAGCCAAGTCAGGGAATTGAAAATGTTTCTGAAGTGGTTAATACTTGTATACTGGGACCTTAGAGGAAGGTACGGGGAGGGGAATTAAGCCTGGGTTGTGTTACTAATCAGCTACAATCTTTATGCCCTAAAGGCTCACAGAAATAATTTGCTAATTGGTCCTAAGCCCCATTCAATAACTTTATAAAATACATTAGAGTACACTTAAGTTAGCTACCCTCCGCCCATGGTCCTGCTTTGTGAAGCAACATAGTGAAGTGTTAAAAATACAGGCTCTGGGGTCAGAGAGCATGCATTTGAATCCTGGCTCTGCTGCTTGGACTGTGTGGCCCTGGAAAAATTCACCTCTTAATGCTTCACATTTCCTATCTGTAAAATGGGTATCATAATGCTGCCCTAAGCAGTAGTGCTACCAGGCTGATTCTGAGGCACGTTACATTAAAAGGCTTTAGAACAGGGCCTGACACATACTAAGTGCCCAATAAATGACGGCTATTATTTATTTTGTAGCAGCCGAGAAATTTTTAAATCTTTAAAAATGTATAGTCACAAGGATGACTTGAGGAACCATTTTATTTTCAAAGTCACTATACAAATAGAAATAAATACCTCCTTAGCTATCTGAATGCCAGATCTGTGAAGACCTAATCCACGTAAAATGAGAAAAATCCCTGGGAGCAGCTGAGATAGCAGCCCCAAAGCCTGCTACTCTATAATATACAATGGTCCTTGGGCCGTCACTTTGCCCTTGTAGACTCGTTTTGTTTTGTTTTGTTTTGTAAGCTTACAGCAACTGATATTCCTAGGTGGTCTCCCATCCAAATACAAACCAGGCCTGACCCTGCTCAGTTTCCAAGATCAGAAGAGATGGGGCACATTCAGGGCGGCATGGCTGTAGACTGTAGACTCTTGTTTTACGTACACTTCTAGCCACCTTGCCTCCTGAGTTTTCCAGAAGCACCAAATTAGAAAGTAAAGTAGGAAAGTGATTAGATGCAGGCATACTGACGTGGCAGAAGTGACAGCTGACAGATGTCAGCTAAGGAAGAAGCAAGAAAATTAAAAAGCAGAGCAAACAGTCCCATATAGCTCAATAACCCCTAAGGGCTTCCAGGCACAGCATGCTGATTGATGTTCTTAAGGATGACCCGCAGACCTGCGTTTCTTGCTAGGGTAAAGGCCTCTCCATCCACAAGGCTGTCCAAGCTAGGAAACTCAGCCCCCTCCTCAGTATCTCCTTCTCTCTTTTCTCCTACATCTAATTGGTCACTGAATCCTTTCAATTCCCTTTCAAATGTATTTTGAGGTTCGGGTGCCTGACAAAAGAGGTGGATGTCCTGAAATATTAACATATGGTTTCCAATGTTCTACTGTAGCCATCTGATTATTGTTTGCTGAAAAAAATTGCACAAGACATTTTCACCAGCCTCCCTGCCTCCAGTTTCATTGTCTTTGGATGGTATAACCAAGGCAGGGCTTGGGGGACATGCACTATTAGCTGTTGAGTGTCTATCAAGTGTTAAGCAACATATGCTCATCATTCTGTTCAAATAAAAAAAAAAAAATGACACCTCTTAATATAGGCACAAGGTTGCTATTGTGTTATTTTAGAAAATAAGACTAAGTACATGAAATCAGAGTGAATTAGAGAAAGTGAGATAATTAGCTTAATACTTCAGATACCAAAGACCACTTTTCAACTGTATAGAGAATTGAGGGAAAACTGAGAGAGAGAGGAGTGTGTGGCTTAATTCTTTACTGAGAGTTTTGGTTTGCCTCTTCTATTTCTATATCTCACTTTATTCTTCTCTTCAGATGCCATCATGAGCCTGGTTAAACGCAAATCTGTGGGTTTTGCTTCCATAAATGCAAACTCTTTATGCTGACCGCCTTATGTCCACCATTCTGATTTGCAAACCCTGCACTGTGGCTCCATGGCAGGGCCTTGCTGCCTTGCTGGGTGCTTGCTGTGTGCACCGGTTTTGCCCATGAGAGAAAGCTTAGAGGTGCTGTCTTAGATTGCTGGATCACTGAGTTTTCCGTGCAACAAGACGTGGTGTCCATGCTCAAGTCTTTATTATTCTCACTCACTGTATCTGAGTGAGAGCCATTAACAAAAATGCCGCAAAGAACTTAAGATCTTTATCTTAAGAAAATCCTTATTATTTTCACTCTACCTTAACTCTGAACTGAATGCAAACGTACTTAGTGTCTTTAATGCAAGTATTTCTAATAATCAGCATTCTTCTGATCATTAGGTTGATAAAGTACCTTCCAATTATGCATCTTAAGTGAAGCATTTTGCCTTCTCTGAAGTAATTTGCCTTTTTGCTTGAAATCCTTTTAATAAGGATATTAGTTGACATAATTTAGGTTTGTACTTGTTCTGGTTGTTCTAGGGAGCGCCCTTTATTAACAACTGCCAGTCATTAGCAAAATATTGCTATCAACACATTGTCATCACCTCTGTTGCCGGTAGTTAAGACTGCTGTCCTGGATTTTCCTTTGTGATCTGTGTGCGCCTCATACTTGCCAAGAATCTCGCTGATTTCGGGGTTCCATGTCCTTAAATCAGTAGTGCTCAGTTTTTGTGTTCTGATGAATAACTCAGTCACCAAGCAGCACCTCAGATGGTCACATTGCACTGCCCTAAGACAGACTGCCCATACCCCATGACAGTGACATTTTCCTTGCGATGTTTCGGAATTTGAGGTGCATGTTTAGAGTGCACGTCACAGTTTCGTGTGAGAGCACGTCTTCCTGGCCAAAGCAAAGCAGAGGGTGGGCCCAGTTCCACAGACAATTCAGCAACCAACAAGAGGAGATTTTCTTAAAATCTATTCACCTGTAACCTACACCACCTTTCCTTGCTTTCCCCAGATAATGCCTATTAAAACGCCAACCTTATTCGTTTTATTTTCGTCTATCTTGTGCTCACAGCCTGAGAAGGAGACTGAGAGAAAAGAGAACAAGAACACTTCTGTTTTGATTTTTTTTTTTCCTTCCAACACTTTGGGCCAATTTTACATTTATATGAGGGGAAATTGATGCAGATAAAATGCTTTCATTTTGAATTGCCAGTAAGTTTGTTTGTTTGTTTGTTAAGTGTGGCTTTTGACCTACCTTGGTCAAATAGATCCAGCTTAACTGGCTCACATACTTATAACCAGTTTTGCATATCTTCATGCACGACCTCTTTTTATCTTCTCTCTACCCTCATTCTGCTGAGTTTTCTATTCTGATCCTTTTTCAAACAATCTAGAAGACCCATGTTGACAGAGGAATATGCACTCCACCTCCTCTAGAAAGCCTGGGAACGCAAGAAAAAAATAGTCTCTTTTTATAATGTATTTAGAAAGATATTTTTTAAATAACATTTAATTTTTTTCTCATTACAGACTTAGTATCCAAGAGAAGAAAATTAAAATTGTCTGTATTTCTACCTTTCAGAGATAATCACAGTTATCATGTGAATATATTGCCATCTATCTCTTATAAACAAAGAGAATGTGGTAAAAACTTCTGCAAATTTTTAAAGTCAAATTTAATGGTCAAACAAAGTCAAGATTTGGTAGCAAATTGAAATAATTCCAACAGACAAGTAATAAATTAACTCAAAATTTCCTTCTTCCTGAAAGGCTGGAACAAGTTCTGATGGAGCTGTCTGGGAAGACTGCTTAAACTACACAACTCCGAGCTTCCACTTATGGTTTTTATGCTAAGTTTTCTATAACGAAGGTGGAAAATCTTAATCTCAAAAGAGCAAAGAGTTTGGAAAGCTGCAAGAAGACCGGATTTGTGTAACAGAAGCAGAAATTTATGTCCTCCAAGAAATAGTCCAATAGAGAATTATTTTAAGGATTCTTCTTTCATGTATTACCATAAAGCAATTTCTTTCATATTGTTGGTTAATACCATCTTTAATTGTAATTGTGATCTCCTTAGGAAGGGTGATTATGTTACCTTTACTTTGAAAAGCTAAAGAATGTCAACTTTTCATTCTTTGTACAATTATAATAGCAACTTGAAAGTAAGAAAACTTAGTCAAAATTTTGATAGGAATGGCTAATTCTTTTACATGTTGGGGAGTCAGAATATTGTACATATTCCCTTATGATGCGGGGCTATTCCAAGAATACAGAGAGGTTTCAGTAGAAGTTCACTGACAGAGGACAGCCCAAATATCTTTTTAGTGCCAATCCATAGCCCAGTATTGAAAAGAATGCTAGTACTTCATATACATTTTCTAACCCAGGTAACATGTCCACCATTAGTTTGTCAAAATAATAATGATAATGATGATGATGATGATGATAATAATAATAATAATAATAATAATGGCAAAGAACACTGTTCCTCTGGTCTTGTCCCCAAATAATTTGCTCCTTGGGCCAGTATCTAGGTAAAATTTATGAGGATTGGTTCAGTTTGGGAAGCTAGGAGAAACAACCCATATTTATATGAAGGGGACATTTTCAGTGGTCATGGGCTACTTTGAGCTGCAGCCATGTTTCACACACATACAGACATAAATGTTGCTGCTTCTATGCAATAGCTGCTGTCTGTCTTAGAGCTGCCATGTGCCATAGTGAGGCATCACTCACAGTCCCACAGAACGAGAGCACCCAGGGACTTGGGCGTTAACTCAGTCAACCAGCCCCATGAGAACATAGCCTGAATATAAGTGGCACCTCAGATGGCTTGGACTCTGGGCCATGTCGTCTTCAAAGAAACAGCAGTCTGAAGGAAAATGAACATCAAAAGCCATTGAAATCTTTACTGAATCTCACAAGAAAGCACTAATAAATGAGAGCAAATTTCCTTTGTAAAGTCTCTAAAGATGACTCTCCACTTTCAAATTCTTTTTCCATTCCTGCCAGAAACTTCTATCCAAATCCTGTCTTCTCTCTCTCCTCTTCCTAGGGACCATCTGCTCACACCCAAACCTGAAGGGCTCTTCTACCTCTGTCTCAAACTCTACTCTCTGCCTTATTTCTTATTGACGTAGCCTCTCTTGCTTCTTTGTCTTTTGTTTTTAAAGTCTCCCATTAATAAATTTTGCACCATAGAGTCTTAAAGCTGACTAAGCAATCAAAAATCGAGAATCCCAAAACCTTTGCTTTTTAATGATGTTAGAAGGGACAAAAATATCAGTTTATGATATTAAAGATATTATTGTTTTTCTACAGTTGTTTTAAAAAGCCAACTCCAACCTGTCTCCTTATTCCACAGATTCCATTCCCCAAGGGAAATACTATATGCCTTTGAAGAAGGTCTTTGCTTTGCACCCACTCATCTTCTGTATTCCACCTAATTTACTCAGTAAGTATTTTGTGCTAGGTGCTGGGTTACCAAGATGAATAAGTCATACGCTCAAATGGTAACAGCTACAAATGGCTATGAAAATCTGTACTGTGTTATCTTTGTACTTATATACAGAGAACATGGATAAAACTATAAATTGTTCAGATGGGGGAAGACAGCTTGAAGGAGAAGGGACATCAGTTAGAACATGAAGGACATGGGAGAAGGAATATCATTTGAAGAAGCTCTCTTCTGTAACACGAGGAAGAAAAGCAAAGAGAGACATGGTAATTATCTTTGGGTATTTGGAAGGTACCCAAGTGGAAGACAAGCAGCGTTGGTCTGATTTATTTCAGGGCTGAGAGAAATGGGATGAACAGGCAGGAATAAGAGAAGCCAAATTTATGCAATCTGAAAAAGAACCTTCCTATACATAGAACAATCTGACAATACTAATAATAATAGCAAATACTATACATTACTTGTTAGATGCAAAGCACTTTTCTAAGTAATACGTACCCTTTATGAATATATGTATATTTATAACAACTCTCTACTGTTACTATCTCCAACTTACAGGCACAGAAACTGAGGCACAGAGATATTGGGTAACATGCCTAAGGTGTCACAACCAGTAACTGATGGCTCCTGGATTTGAACATAGGCCGTCTGGCTGGAGCATTTGTGTTCTTAATACTCTTCTATAGTGTCAATGGAGTAGTACATCTCCTATCACTGACGATTTCCAAGTAAATGTTGAGTGGCCCTTCCATAGGAATACCCTAAAAGAGTTTCTAGCATTGAATTGGAGGCTGAGCTGTATTATTTCTAAAGCCCCTTTCACCTCTGAATCTGTGAGGCTGGTAACTCATAACCACACTTCTAAAAGTCTCCTTTTTATCCCCCCACCCCCATTAAAGAGCCATGGACTTGCCAAACCATAAAGCATTCTCAGTCCTGTCTGCATGATTTTCTCTCCATAGTCTTCTTATTCTCTCCAAAAACCTGGCTATATAGATTGACTCAGCCTTTCTGAATATATCTTTCCACCTTCCCCTCTTGCCTCTTAGGTTCCTTTGTTTGTGTTCTCTCCTTGTACCCCTCCCACAACTGCATCACCGAGGCCCAGGAATTAGTCTGGCAAAGAGAGGATTTACCTCCAGACTGTGGAGAGAAGCTGAGGGAGGAAGCAGAGGGATCTGGCTAGTCATTCACGGATTAATATGGCCCCTTCCACGGAAGGACCTCTTAGTGAATGTTTTGCTAATGTGACTGAGAACTCCTCAGATTTCGAGAGCAGAGCAATAGGCTAGAGGAAGAGGAAAAACGTAACTCTGTGTGCCAAGCTTGGCCACTCAAGCGCAGAGAGCTTTTTGCTGAAGGGTCTCTCAGACTAGGCCCACAGAGTGGGCGTCCTTTGCCTGGTCTCCACAGAACCAGGAGAGACTTCAGACATTCCTGTTTGTCTTGTGAACAGCTGGTGGCTTCTGTACAAATCTATTCAAGCATTTTCCTGGCTGCAAACACTTCAAGTTCTATTTTTAAGATGAAAGAACGTTTCCCAAAATGTTTCTTACAGACGATTGGCTTCAGATATTTTAGCCCCAACACACCATTTTGTGGCATGAGCTAACCTGTATTAAAGAAATTACTCCAACCCGAAGCTCAGCCAAGTCAATAATATTGATTGATGAATGCAGGATGTCTGAATGTAATGTTTCAGATCAGACCCGTTGTCTTTTAACCTTGTCATATTTGTGGCTAATGGCCCTTCCCGTGACAGCCCCTCCTCAAAATAATAAATGTCAGAGAAAATGAAAACTGATTATATTTGCTTCAGTCAAATGAGGCGAGATGCAGCTGTGTTATGGTCTGGAACCTATGCTGGAATCAATGCTGTCACTGGAACGTGGGCAGGTTTGGGTGGTCACTTCGGGCTTTCCTTTACAAGCACTTCTTGTACTGCTGTGTTCTGTCCCATTTGCTCAGGCCTGCAGCATGACACTCCAGGCAAAAGAGACGTGTGAACAGTGGGATGCCTGATGCTGGAAAGTAAAAGCAAGAGTCAAAGAAAGAATTACTGTGATGTAAATTCCAGGGTTCCTGTAGGATCTGTCATTAAGCTCATAAATAATGTGGCCTCTAGAAGTCTAGATGAGTCCCTCCTCTCTGCTGCCACCATGATTAAAGGGTGTAATCAGGTGAGAACTCCTCACCCATAAAAGGGAGCAGAAAAAGCAAAAACTAAATACGAAACCAAGGGTTATACCTTAAAAATATTTTTTTTCTCCTTAAAGAAAAAGAAAAAAATTCAACCAATTCAGAGCGAAAGGCTGAATATTAGGAGCCTCCTGTTCACCCAGACAGAGGATGGTAGGATGAGGGTAGGGGCGGAGGGAGAGGAGCATGGAGGAAAGAAAGCAAAATGAGGGCACAGCGCCAGACTACAGAAAGGGGGAAATGGTAAAAGAGCCTGAAATTCTTCTTCAAGAATGCTTTCTTTTCAGCTGAGTGGAACCAGGATTTCCTGTAATTATCAAGTCACAGGCTGGCGTGGATATTAAGTAGGGCTTCTCTTTAGAAAAAGGAGAAAGGGAGAAGTGCATTGAGCTATGGTTGGGTCCTGTCTTGACAGTGATGTAATTTTGCCAGATCTCACTTAGCAGCTCGCCCAAGCCACAGGACAGGTTAACCTTGGAGACAAAGTTTAGGTGTCCTCGATAATTGCCAAAAGACTTTTCAGTGGGCAAAGCACTTTCCCAGGACCATGACAGTGACTAAACGAGAAAGATTAGTGAGAGATGCTGAAAAGTCAGCTCTGCCTTGGGTTGACATGGCAACACAACCTAGCTTTTTTCTGCTTTCCAAGTTCCTACGCTTGTCTGTGAGAAGGAGCAGCCTCTGTACAGAGAAAAAACTGAGAAAACCTTTTTCAGGTATAATGGAAGTAGAATCAAAGCATAGAAGAGACATACACCAAAATGGGCCGAGGAATAAGAGATCGACATAAAACTCAGAGCCCAACAAGGCCCAGTAAGAAGAGAGTAAGAGATACAAACATTGATGGAGAGAATGGTAGCTGCTGAAAATTGAAGGAAAGTACAGTCATGGAGAGAAATTTGCTTGGGCTACTCTGATAATCAGTCCTGATATTCTGTAATTAATGATTTGGCATCAGGAATCCTGGGCCCAAAACAGCCAAAGTTATTTACATCCATGCCATCCCTGGATTTTCTTGGGTGTGCAGAACTCATGTTACAAGCCACCCAGGCACAAATCCCATCTGTTTTATTTTCTGCTTAATAAGGGACATCCCCACCTACAAAATTCCCATATTATAGTAATAAAGGCTTTTGCCTTGCTTTCCCCTTGCTCCTTTTGCCTCCTGACCAAGACTGGTGCTTCCCCATGTGGCCCTGCATGGTGTGGTATGTCCCCTCCTCTTGGGAACAGTTGAGTAATAAACTCTTCTCTAATAGGCGATTGTCTTCATGACTATCATTGTACCACACCTGACTAAAAAAAACGCTGGGTAAATTTTGAAACAGCTACAAGACACTATTTTAGATCTTCAGCAGTTTGTGTACTTCTAAATCGTGTAGGCATAGCAGCGGTCTATGAGACAGATTTGCACTCGTATCCTATGTGATTTCGAAGGCCAAGTTCACAAACCAGCTAATGATGTCAACAGCCCACCTTGTTTGACTACTTGTAAACAATGAGCGGTTCCCACTACTCAACTCATTTCACTCTCATCCCAGCTCTACAAAGTAGGTGCCATCATCCCTCCCATTTTACACACAAGGAAACAGATTCAGAGAGGGTGAGTAAGGAGCTCAAGATGACTCAGCTGGTAGGCAACTGAGCTCAGAAGCAGTCTGGCTCCAGTAGCTGGGTTTTTAATGGTATATTTATTTAATACTTATTCTTACCTCAAACCCACCTGGACATCTTCAGTTATTTCTCACTGTGACTGTCACATAGTCATGAGCTTCAACAAACATTTAGTGAGGGCAAGGCATGCATAGCAATATGCTAGGCACCAAGAGTACCTGACTAGGATTAAAATGAGTCATACTTTTTGGGAATATAATGAAAATCTAATAGCTCAAGGTAGCTTCTGCTAAAACCAGCTGAGAGACAACAGGTGGTCTCAAAAGTAAGAGGGAGAAAGAATTACAAGCTTTGAGATAGCTGGAAAACTCTGTGTGTGTGTGTGTGTGTGTGTGTGTGTGTGTGTGTGTGTATGAGAGAGAGAGAGAGAGAGAGAGAGAGAGAGAGAGAGAGAGAGAGAGAGAGAGAGAGAGAAGGGTGATTAATCTACACCTTAAAGGAAAGAGAAGGGTCAGAAATAGAGAGCTCAGATGAGGGAGGGAAGGCAGGAGGAAAGGCAATACAGGAAGACTGCACATGGGAAGTTTACAGTTTGTCTGTAGTACACCTTTTCTGATTGAAATGAGGGGTTAGATTAAAATTGATGGGGTCAATGCAAGATGATGAAGGGCCTTACGTAGCTATTCTAAGGAATCTAGTGCATTGTGGAAGACCTGTGAGTAGCCAAAGGAGGAAAGTACATCAAGAAAATTAGGGTGGGTGGGAGGGAGCAGGACCAGGAGGTGGGAGGCCCAGAAGAGAGAACTGTACGGTTCACTGAGGTGGTGAAGAGCTGAAGGAAGGCACATGGAGAAACAGAGAAGATAGGGCAAGGCTGGAGTGACACGGCCATTTCTTCCAAGGAGTTCTTGGAGTCCAAGATCCCAGAATGGATAGAGAACTACCTGTAGTTAGGATTATTGGTGTTAAAGGAAATGGCATAAAAACAATAATGAAGTTCTTGCCCTCCTTCCCTATTCTAAGTCCTATTAGAGGAATTTTAAAAGCTGGCATGTCGTAAGTTTTTGATGACTTGGGTTACTAACACTTTGTGCTAGAGTTATATTTGTCAGTAAAGCCTTTGCTTTAAGCAATTTAATTTTAATTTTTATGTTTTATTAGATAAATAAAGTTATTAAAGAAAATAGAAAGCATAGGTATTAAAAAGGTATATTCTAAATGACATGTAATCCTACTATCTGGAGATAGTGACCATATATTTTTTTTATTAGTTAAACTTCCAGACATTACATATGTTTACACATACATACAAATACACACAAGTGTGTATATAATATACTTATTGTAAGTGTATTGATATATGTGTACACTTATACACACTCATACTTATATTATATATAATTCATTCACCATCATACCATTACTGTATTTCTAAGCCAGTAAGTCTATACATACATATATAAAAAATGTTTTTGAATTAACGATTACATAAATGTGCCATGATTTGTTTGGATAATCTACTTGCTTTCTGTTTTTAGGTATTATGAGCAATGCAGCAATAAACATTTTTGGACATGTTTCTGAGTACATGTCTGACTATTCAGTAATTTCCCAAAATAGATGAAAAGTTATTTCTCAGACTCCTTTTCCTTTATTGTTTTCAATACTTCCTCTTCATCTCTACACATCTGTCAATCATAATTTTCTCTTTGGTCAATTTTCTTCAAAACAGTCTCACTTGGAAAATGACTAAACAAATCTCCATGTAGAAGAATTCCAAATGTTTCTGTAGATACCTGTCCTCAAGGGCGTGGGGGTGTGGGAACACAACTCCCCACCACTTAATCGTGGGCCATGCATAGTGACTTCCCTTCGAAGAGCACCGAATGGAGAAGGGGTAATAGAGGGACTTTATAATGGAGAAACCTGGAAAACTACCTCCTCCCAGTGATCAGGGTCAAAAATCATGTTGATAGTATGTTCCCTTAATAAGATGAGTCGAAAATGGCACTTTATCTCTGTAATCTTCCTCCCAGTAACCCATAAAGCTACTCTTATCGCAAGAAATACATGAGACAAATTCCAGTAATGGGCCATTCTACAAAACAGCTGACCAGATCATAAGAATCAAGGAAAGCCAAGAGGAAGCTAAGGAGACATGGCAACTAAATGTAATGTGATATCATGGGGTGGTAAGTAAAACTAAAGCAATCTGAATAATGTATGGATAGTAGGTTTTAAGAAAAGAGGCATTAGGTAAAAATTAAGGCAATTTGGAATAAGTATGGATTTTAGTTAATAATAAGCTATCAACACTGGTTAATTAATTCTAACAAATGTACTGCACTAATAATGTTAGATGTTAGTAAGAGGGAAACTTGGCACCTGCTACATTGGAACCCCTCTATACTATCTTTTCAATTTATCTGTAAATCTAAAGCTGTTCTAAAAATAAAATCTATTAAAAATGAGCATAAGGACACTCTATATATGGTTAGAGACCACTGTTATTTCCTCAGAGCTGTCTGAAGACCCAAATATAGAAGTATGAAAATAACACACCAATAACATAAAAGTTTCTTGTTTGCTGGTGACTCAATTTTTAAAATTATAGGTTGTTTGGACTACTTCTAATAAAAATAGCTAAGATTTACCAGGCACTTACTTTGTGCCTGACTGTTTTAAGCACAAAATATGTATTAACTCATTTAATTATCATACAGCTCTATGAGGTGGTTGCTATTACTGTACCCATTTTATAGATGAGGAAACTAAGAGATTACGTAACTTACACAAAGCTACAAAGGAAGGAGAATATACACCATCACAATTTGATTTCAGAGTCCGTACTCTTAATCTCTATATTATATAACACACATATTCTCACATATGTATATGTGTACATATGCACATATACATGGAAGTGTATATATGTGCATACAAAACATTTTTAAATGAATACACTATTAATTTTTTTGTAATAACAAGTTCTTTTTCAACTGGAGCTCAAAATAGAAAATCATTGACCTTTTAAAGTTTCAGAACAACCAAAAGTAATGGTTTAGTATTTAAGGAGGAATTCTTAAGCAAATGCAATTTTCACATCAGTTTTAGTAGATAGAAGCCTTTGAAGATTATTTGTGTGTTATCAGAAGAAAGGAGCTCTCCCTTGGAACAGCCATCACCAGAGGACAGTATTTAAGTACAGTCGGAAAATTTCAAGTCCCCTTAGAGTTGGAAGGAAGTAGATTTCTCTAATGAATGTTATTTTCAATTCTCCTAAGAAAACTAATAAAGGCCGGATAGCTTTTCTTTTGGAGTGACTGAATAGGCATTTCTTAAACCTCACCAACAGGTAGCTGATCTCTGACTTGGTATTTCAAGTTTGAAGGTCACAGACATGTCATTTTCATGAACATGTACATAAATAATCCCAGAAAAGAATACTGTTGGCATTTTGAAGCCTATTTTTAAAAAAATATTTTAAAATTATTTGTAACTTCAAATAACTTGAAGGTGCAGCAGAATTGTTTAAGTTATTTCTGCACCAGTGTCATACAAGTGGGGAAAGGCCCCACTCACAGTCACCAAAGAATCTTGTGGGGAAACATTTTTCAGCAGCAAGATCAGGGAGCTGAGCCAAAGTGCTGTGGTCCTGGAGAAGGCCAATTAAAATAGCAGATATGAAAAAAGATCAGAAGCAGTCAAAGATAAACAGAGCCCATGAGGTTATTCGAGCATCATATGCTGTAATGGTCCACACAGTGGCTGAAATTCTCCCCAGGAGAGAGTGTATCACAGAATGGTAGGTTTTCCCTATGTGACTAGGGATGGTGCTTCTGTTCTTGTTACCATGGTAATACCAACACGATTAAAAGGCAAGTCTCTAAAGTATTGTGTGTTCCATGTCTGCGTGTTTTCTTTATGCATGTATATAACGGATGACACACACACACAAACTCACACATGTGTGCATGCATACACACACAAGCCCAATCCAATTACTGAGTCAATTCTTTAGTTGGGTAGGAACTTGATTACAGTATTGAGTTACTTTGAATCTTATTTCTCATTAGCGGGTCATCAGTGGGAAGTAGACAGACTTTCTGTTACACAGAAATTTGCACTGTAACTCTGGGCCTCCCCGAGGCAAAGTTTACCCGTCTCAAAACCAATGGTGAAATATAGGGTGGAGAGAGGCAACAGGTGAAATGTATATATGAGGACTGTCCTAACATCATTTTTATTCTTCATATCGGTCTTTATTTTATTTATTTATTTATTTATTTATTTATTTATTTATTTATTTATTTATTTATTTATAAAAGCCGTTGGCACGTGGGCAAGTTAGGGGCAGTCTTCATTGTGTATATACGTGTGATGAATTCCTAAAAGGAGATAATGTAAAGAGGTAAATCAAATTCATCCCCTCTTATTTTCTGTTTTGGTTAATGGAGTCACCTGGTTGCCCAGCTGAAATCCTCAGTTATCCTGGCTTTTTCTCTCACTCCTGTTCCCGGCCCCCACCAGCATCACCAGTCACAAAGATGCTCAAATAAGCCTCAGTTATCCATTGCTTTATTATCAGGCCTTTTTGTCCTTGGGATCCTTTGCAAAATTTCACCTCTTTTCAGCAAGAAGGTAAGTTCAACACTGCACTTAACAGTTTAGGCTGTTCAGCTGTACAAGGCCAAATTTGAATCCTGATTCCCCTGTTTGTTAGCTGTCTGTCTTGGGAAATTTATGTAACTTCACCATATCTCAGTTTCTTCATCTGTAAAATGACAATAGTAATAGGGTCTACCTCATAGGGTTGCCATGCAATTATGGTATGTAATACTTTAGAAAAAGCCAAGAAGCACACACCCCACACACTAAAGGGGGTATCATGGTATTAGATGATATTCACTAGATACATGTTTTAGATGAAGTCATGAAAAATAAGGCATCACAGTCTGGAGAGAGAGAGAACTCTGAGCATACAAATGAAGGAAAATATGTGAACATGAGCAAAAATCTCCATACTTAGGATTTATAATCGTTCGATGAGATGAGCTATGCACATAATACAGATGCCACCTGGGTCATCTCATGGGAAGCAGACCTGCTTTTCAAGGATTTTGAGAAGTCCAATGCTGTCCCCAAGATCTCTCTAACTTATGGAGTGAATCACCCTGGCTCTGAGTCCTTGGTTCTGGTGGATTCATCCTTTCTTGCTTTTCCCATACCTTGTCAGTTCTTTCTTCTTAATTTTCATTAAATAAATATTTCACACAACCAGAGCATTTTATTGCAAGTTTAGATAAGATTTAGGTATGGATTTCTATTGCAGAAATTCACACTGCTAAAAATCTAACTCTAGAAAATCTTGTTCTGAGAAGACCCATGACCATGTCCATGCCCTGAATTGCAGCTTCCCTCTTAGTCACCTGGTCTTTCACTTTTTCCCACCCCCACTTCCACTGTTATATAAAATTCTTTCTAATACATGAATATTTAGCCAAGTGCTATCTTTACTCCTGCAAAATTTAAAGTCTCTAGAGCCTTATCTTTTTCCTTGGGAATTCATCAAGGTATTTGTCCAACAGAGACAGTTATCTTCTACAGAGAATTCTGGTGCCAGCTACCGATCCAGTTTTTAAACCCACCACATCTAAATTATTAATGTTATTCATCCCAATCAGAACACGGGCATCTCTGCCACCACCTGTGTCATCTGGGCACAACTAGGGCTCTTTTGACATACCTGTAGAATGAGGAGACAATCAAGATGATTGCTGCTGTCTACGAAACCACATGTGATGATTGCCTGGCCAAAAGATGTAAAATAATTAAATCTGTCCAAAAGCAGTTAGGGAACATAGCTCTCCCTCAGGTATACGAACATGAAGGTACACAAATCTTCACGGTAAGTCAGAACACAAGGTAAGAATTTAAATTTGTTATCAATGTGCTCAAAAGGAATATATTATTGTATGTCATCAAGAGAAAAGGCAAAGAACTAAGTTATCTATTATGTTATCTTAACAGAACAATAAACATTTATGATGTAACATAGTTTCTTAAGAAGAGAGTGTGGCTGAGAGGGTGGTTTTGCTCCAGAGTTTCTCTTGAGGATGCAGCAAGCTATTGGTGGGACTGCAGTAATCTAAAGGCCTGAATGGGGCTGGAGCATCTGCTTTTGAGAAAGCTCGCTTGTGTCACTGTTGGAAGTAGGTCTCAGTTTTCTGCAGGTTCTTGGTAGAAGTTTCTCACCACACAGGCCTCTCCACAGGACTGCTTGAGTGTCCTCACAACATGGCTTTTGGCTTCCCTGATATGAAAGCGCTGGGAGCAGTGGTAAGAGAGAGGCTACGTATGACTTTTATGAGTTCGTCTCAGAAGCCTCACTCTGTCACTGCTGCCATTTTTGTTAGTTACGAGTGAATCACTAAATCCAATCTATACTCAAGGGAATAGGAATTAGGCTGTACTTTTCAAAGAGAAAGGCAGAAAGAATGGACATATTGAAAACCACTGTGAGAACACCTTTAATCTAACGGAAGCATCTATAGGTAAACTTTGGGGGAAAACTGAAGCAAATATTGCAAGATTAAGGGAGAACTCATTCTCTTCTACTCTTTCTCACAAGTCCATGGGGAATCCTGTCCCTGTTCTATAGGGAAAATCTGACAGAGATGGACAGGAGATAGGAAGGAGAGGGAGAATGTGAATGTGGGGCAATTAATATTCTATGACACCCAGAATCATGTCAGAAGCAGAATGAAATTAATTGGGAAATTAAATTTCCTCTTTTCTTATTCCACTCTTTTCTCTCCCAAATTCTTCTCCTTAGTCATAGAGGTTATCTGACAACACACGGGTTTTTTTTTTTTTTCTCTCTCTCTCTCTTCATTATTCTTAGCACTAAGGACCCATTAAGCAGCACCGATGCTTCCAGGGATTAAACAATCCATCATTTCTGTCTCTGAAACTGGGCCAGAGTGATCACACGTTTTGTTCTGCTTTCTAAAGGCTGCGGCTGGGGAGTTGCACACATATGATAAAAATACTTTCCTATTGATACGCAGCTATTATTGGAGCTGGTATTTATTTAAATAGTTTGTGTCACCATATTGCATTTACTGTATTGTGTCAAAGAAGGAATGTTTAGCTCCATAAACAGATTTCTTTTTTTTTTGATGCTGGTAAGCTGCTCTGATTTACATCTGCAACTTACAGTCACTGTTTCCTCTTCCTAAAAAAGTACCCTCCCCCTTTTTCTTAATTAAAGTTTCTGTTTAAAGTAAAGAATTCTTGCTTTAAGCTGAGCCCAAAATTCAGAACTCTTTACATGTTAAAAAAAAAAATGATCTGGCATAATAGATTAATTCATAGGTTTACCAAAGACCTTTAACATAACAAGGTCTCAAATTAGATACAGCTGGCCTGAGACATAAGCCATAAAGAATAGGATTCTGTTGCATAGGATTCAGTGATGATTTCAGTGGTGAAGAGACAGATGACTTGCAGCAGTAAGAAGGTAATACTGATCTTCATATATGAACTCCCTCATTAAGTTTCCTCTCTCACCTCCAACTACTGCATTAATTTTACAATGGAATTAGATGGTGACTTGCTAAGTCAAAGGATCATCGTGTTGTCCCAGGGGTGACATCTCATTTATGGTGATAGGGAATGACTCTATAAACATAGCTTTAGCTGTGGTGTACGTAGAAATGAAAGAAAGAAAGAAAGAAAGAAAGAAAGAAAGAAAGAAAGAAAGAAAGAAAGAAAGGAAGGAAGGAAGGAAGGAAGGAAGGAAGGAAGGAAGGAAGGAAGGAAGGAAGGAAGGAAGGAAGGAAGAAACCCAAACCAGAAGAGCACAAAAGGACTTGCACTATCTGGACCCGTTTGATGATCATGGCCCCTGAGACAAGCATCCAGAGGGAAAGTGAGGGCAACTGGGGTTACTGGGGTAATTGGGGTGCTTTCAAGTAAGGTGACCATCTGCTAATGTTAACAGGCTTAAACCAGCTCCAATCATGATCTCTGGCACATAGTGAAGGATCATTATATATTTTGTAAGTGAAATAACTTAAATCAATTTGGGAGGAATAGGGCATTTTTGAACTAGATTCTGTAAGATGGACACCTTATTCCCCAAGTATAAATTAGGTATCTTGAAGAAATCTCAATTGTTGCAAGAACTAGGGGAATATATAATGACTATAAAAATAGTAACAACATTTTGCAATTTAATAGAATCTCTTTCTTATAAACATTCCTCATCAAATTTTAAGTCTTTAAAAATGTTTGTTATTTAAGATTATAATTCCTTTACAGGGTCCTTAGAGAGAATGTGAAAAACACATAAAAATATTTTAAAAATCAGCCATAATGCTGTTACCTAGAAACAGACTTTATAAATATTTTGGTTTTTTTCTCCTCGGTAATTCTTGAAGCACATGGTTACATAGATAGGCTAATACTGCAAGTAGAACTTTGCATACTACTTTTCAAAATTAAAAAGAAACCATTTTATTCTGACTGAAAAGTGAATACAAGTTCATTGTAGAATATCTAAAAAAAAAAAAAAACTAGAAAAGTGTAAAGCAAGAAATAAAAACATCGCTAGTAAACCTGTTACCCTGCATAGGCCCTAGTAATATTTTGGTGACTTTCCATTCCAACATTTCCTTTTCCTGGCCCTTCACATACCTATAGGATCACTTGAGAGTTGAGGCCATTCCTTAAGTGTCCAATTATTGTTTAACTGATATCCAAGTTAAAGACCCCTGGAAAAGTCAGGTAGTTTAATAAAAATGAAGTGGATTTCTTTTTCCAGTTGATATATATATAGTGACTTTAGGCATGCAGGGAAAATACAGTAAAAGCTGAGAACAAAAATACCTCTTGAATTGCAACCTATCTGCTCCTCCCAGGCAGGCGCCTTTGTGTTTCTGCTTTTAGAGAAGGGCTGTGCCAAGGAAGGGAAAATGGGAGACAAGGGACAAGATGTATAAATGAACCTTTTGGGGCTAAGAGGCAGCTTGAGATTTCCTAAGAGCTGTTGTAATCAACAACTCTCACTCAAAATGCCTCTGCTACCAAAAACTCTATTTAGCTCCTAAAATGTATACTGAATAACAACAACAAAAGAAATCACACTAACCAATGGCCTCTGTTTTTCTCCCAGGGGATTCCCTCCTTTTCTCTAAGCTAGGATCACAGAGATAATTGCCAAGAGGAATTAAACTCAAGTTCTCACAAAAGAAGAAATAGAAACCAAACAATAATTATTCTGGATCACATATTTCACTGAGTTTTATTAAGCTAGTTGCCAGGAGACATTGTAGTATAAAAAAAGCACAAATGCAGCTCTGCCTCATATTATATGTGATCAAGGGCGAGTCACTTACTTCTTCTGAGTTCTTGATTTATCTTCTAGAACCAGGGCTAATTATGCTTTCTTCTGCATAGGCAGTGAGAGGCTTAAATCGGCTGACAATGGGAAAGGTCCTTGCACATACAAAAGGGTCAACTTTTGTTCCTTCCTTGTCTTAAGTTTACAGCCTGCCTCTCACAAGACTGGGTATGTAGGGCAGGGCACTGGTCATTTGCATCTGTGCACTGTGGATTAATTTTCACATGGAGGGTAACTATATCCCTTTTGCTTATTGTAGGTCTGTAGAATTCGAGACAGGTTAAAAAGAGATTTCAGGTAGGAAAGATGTTTTAGTTACTTATCTTTAGTGAAAGAAAATTTGATTACTAATATAACATATCTTTGTCATTCAAAAGTCAGACAATATGTAAGTATATAAAACAAGTAGCAAAGGCACTGCCACCCCTCACTGAACCCGTTTCCACAAAAGTAACCACTATTACCAGTCATACGAACACGCTTCCCGAACTCCTTCTACTGACCACGCATATATAAATACAGGCACTCGTGTTTTCACAATAGCTGCTCAGTATTGTGGCGAATTCCTTGTTAGTGCACCACAGTGGCATCTCATATTTTTTGTTTGTTTTTTAAACAGCTGTAATAGCTTTTCATAAGTTGGATGAACAATAACGTAAGTGACTAGTCTGAGAAGAGAAAGAGGTGTAAACACCATTTCCTCACATTCTATCGGAGGAACCGTGAGCAAATAAATACGTTAAGCTCTTGTAAGACTCAATAACTTTATTTGTAAAATGGCTAAAAGAACACTACTCCCCTCCCCCATTATGGCATCATGGTGAAGATTTGATGAGTTCATATATATCGAAGTATTTCACAAACTGTAAAGCAAAGCATGCCACTGCCTTTTACTAGCCCTGTATGGGGTAGGATACAAACTACAGTTGATACCAAAACAGGCATATTTTAATGGTTTATATGTCACTGTTAATGTTTAATGCTACAGCCCTGGGCAATTCAGTGATGAAAAAGTCATGACAACTTGTTGTATACCAAAGCTGATTGTCTTAGTATTCCAATTATAGTTCTCCAAGAACCTCTGTTCTCCTATTTTTTAGGGTGGTCCGTTGTTCACACAGACAGAAACCACTGGGTGCAGAGGGCTTTTCCCAGTAATCAAGAGGAAACGGTAAGACTGTATTCTCCTGTCTGTCTTATGCAGATAAAATGGGATTGAAGTGGAGGTCTTTTTCAGTCCCCTTCCGAGAGGTAAACTGGCAATGGGTCTGGATTACTTAAGCTGTTAATGCCAGAGAGAGGTAGGAAGATAAGAGTCTGAAGGAACAGTCACCCAGAGGTCAGATTAATAAGGACTCTTTTCTGTGCGTGCTCTCTTTCCCCCACTCCCCCACCCTTTCCCTCTCTTCCCCTCCCCCTCACCCCTCAATACCATGGCATCTTGCTTCTTACTAAGACAAGGCTGCTTCTTCCCCATGACAACAAGATAAATTATACTTCACCTCAGGAAGGCCTGCAGCCCTGGCTTTGGTGCACTGGCTCATTTGTACATGGCACCAGCCGATGTTTCCTTGAACTTAATTCTTGAATTTGGCATTTAAAAAGACCAAGACGCAAAATCAAGGCCTTTGAGGAGAGAGAAAATAAAGCAGCTCTATATTCCTAAGTTATTACAGAAACACATCCCACATGCCACCAGACAGTTGAAGCTCCAGTGTCACAAGAAGAGCTATTTACTGTAGCTGAGACAAAAGCACTGTAAGACTGCAGCATTACTGTTTCCACAGCCACCCTCCATGGACCGCAAATGCAGGCGAAACTAAGGTCAGGTTCAAGTGCACTTCGCACTTCAAGTTGAGCAGAAGGAATTTGGTCATCAGACAGATTGCTGGTCATGAGTTCAGTTGTCCTTGCCGTTCATTAAGGCATTTTTCAACTTCTTTGCATCTACCATGGGTAATCAATCTTTTATAATAATTCATTAGCTTTTTATCTAAACACTGCAGATTATCAAAATTGTCCCAGCAATTGAAGCCCCTTTTTTTCTCCATTCTTGTTGGCTAATGAATATTTTCTACTTCTTACCAGATGCTGACACCTGGGAAATACTTTGAAAATATATTGGGGCTTTCCACTAGAAAACTGTTTCTACGAATAAAAAGCAGACCAAATTTTTTTCAGAAACAAAAATCCAGGCCCCAGAGTATTTTTCTAGCAGTGATGATATTCTCCTGCTGCCTGTGTGCCTGGCTCTATTCCATGCTATATTTTTTTTAGACCAGGAAAGTTTTCCTTACCTTGGAAACCATACACCTATCACAAATTTCATGACAGTTCTCAGCTTTCATTCTCATATGTAGTATTGTTTGTACTGCCAGCTCAGGAGCAGCTTTCAAACCCATTGTTCGGGTGTCCTCAGAATGAAGAAGACAAACTATTCCATCAACAGAACAATAATTTCCACTTAGAGAAAAAAAACGCATCTTGCCAATTTCAGTTCACATCGTCCTCAACATGTTTGTAAAACTCTGCCCCGAATAATCCATCATGCATACAGTGTAAAGTAAAAACCCCCACACGGAATGACTAACAAAGGCAGATGCGAAACAGCTAACAATGAAAGCAAACACAAAAATAAAACAGCATGCGTCAAGTGCCCTGTCAATCATAAACGAATGTTTTCACATCTAATCATCAAAGATTAAAAAATAAAGGCTGGTTATTTAAGGAATAGAAAAAAAGGGTGTTCTTTAATGAGCAATTTAAGTAAAGTGAGAAGGCAGCATGATGGGTATTAGAAAAAGAAATTTGGAGTCAGACTTGGGTTTCGGTGCCCTTTCTTCTACTCTGAATTAGTCAGGTCTCAGGAGGTCACCTAACTAGTTTCTCAGCCTCATTCCTCCATCTGTAGATGGGGATGATATCAACAACAGTTCTATATCCACCTTGTGGGAGTCAGTGAAAATCAAAAGAGATAATATTCATGAAGTCACTACAGAGTGCTATATGAATATTTGCATTTCTAAAAAGAAAGATGTCATTGGAAAGAGTAGAGGTGGCAAGTAAATGGATGTGACTGTGGCCTGTGGAAGCCGGAAATGGCCTGCGCCTTAAGTTGTACCTCCCACATCCCCTCCTCCCTGCTCAGGGAGGTCCCAGTTCACCAGATCTTTCCTGTTGGGGTGTGGAGAGACTTTGGTGAATGCCGCTCAGCTGTGGAGCTAACCAAGGCTCTGAGATTACCCTAGTACTCACTGTGAGAACCTTTCTTCACTGTTTTTCGGGGAAAATAAAATGTAGCCAAACTTGAAACAATAACTAATTGAGTTAGCAGCAGACTTGCTTATGGGCAGTTAAGTTAGAGTGTTGATGAGGGTGATGTTAATGGCTTTGAGATTCCCTGGGACTTTAATCAGAGCCTGGAGTGGGAAAGTAATAACCTGAAATGATTTAGTCCCAACTCTGTGAACTCTGTTTCAATTACTTTTGGGCTTCAGAGGAGGTAGAGAAAAAGGAAAAAACACAGAGGAAATAAAGAGAAAGCAAAGAGGAGATACCCTCAGGAGCAGCAAGGGTCTGCCCTAACTTGACAAAACAAGGGAGTGTCATTTACCTCATTTACCTAATTTACATATGTCATATACTCAGGTTCCCCAAGCCCCTGTAGTCATAACTGATGTAGTAAAGTCTAGGACCATAGGATGTGGGAACATAAGTGCCAAGGCCATTCCTCAGGAGTACAGTGGGATGTGGCAAGGAAATGAAGACCTGGGTTTGGGGTCTTAAGTTTAAGGATTTTCCCTCAGTCCTGAAACGTTCACCTGACATCAGATCTGACTTCACTCAGCCTGTGATATTGGAGCTACACTTTGAGCGCTTGGGTTAGGTATGGGATAAGAAGGAAGTTCACTGAAGATTCAGGGTTCTCAGCCTGGACCCCACCAGAAGGGAGACTCAGGAACAGAAGCAACAGGGGATGCTCCCTTCCCACTCACCCCAAAGCCCTCCGGAGGTGAGTGTAGAAATGCTCTCTGTCTCTCTGCTCTCTGAGTTTTATAACAAGCTCTCTGGGAGTTTTCTGTCACCCATACCCGTAGTTCCCAAACCCAGGTATGCTCTAAGAATCACTTTGGGGGCCTTCATTTAAACATACTAATTGTCATGACACTAGTTTTCTCTTTGCTTTACTAAATCAAAATTGTTGGGACTTAGACCCAAGAATCTGTTTTTTTTTTTTCTTAATTATTATAATATTAAAGTATCAGAACTTCAAGTAAAAGAGTGGCCCTAAGTCCCACTAAGTTCTGCTTATGGGGATATTTAGTATTTTCTTATTTTTAATATCAGATAGAATTTAGTATTCTACAATTTTCATTGATATTATCTGATGAATATTTTTCTATTTCACTCTAGTTTCTTTTAATTTTATCTCACTGCTCCCTTCCAGATAACCACTGCTAAACTCATGTTTTCTCCTACATGTCTCTGTGCTTATGTATAATATACTAATATATAACACGTGCACAGTTTGGGCTGTTGCTTCTTTTACAATATGTATCTCTATTTATTGCTTTTTCTTCTTAATGCATCATGGAAATCCCTCCAGATTCCTAGGTTAAATATAACTCATAGGTACATAATATTCTATGATATATTAGTCAGGATTCTCCAGAGACACAATACCAACAGAATAGGCAGGTAGGTAGGTAGGTAGGTAGCTAAATAGATAGATTGATTTTGAGAAATTGGCTCACCTCATGGTTGAAGCTTTATAACTCCAATGTTGCAGAGTAGGCTGGCAGGCTGGAGATCCTGGGAAAAGTTTAAGTCCGAATTCAAAAGCTGTCTCTTGGCAGAATTCTTCTTGCTACGGGCAGTCAGTTTTTGTTCTATCAATCCCTTGACTATAAGATGAGGCCCATTGAGATTATGGCTAGTAATTTGCTTTACTCAAAATCTACCTATTTAAGAGTTAACGTCATCTAAAAAACACCTTCACAGTAACATCCAGAAAAATGTTCGACCAAATATCTGGGCGCCGTGGCCCAGCCAAGTTGGAAAATAGAATTAACCATTGCTCATGTTATGGATATACCTCAATTCATTCATTTCCCAATTCATTTCTCTATTGACAGAATTTTCTTTCTTTCTTTCTTCTTTCTTTCTTTCTTTCTTTCTTTCTTTCTTTCTTTCTTTCTTTCTTTCTTTCTTTCTTTTTTGTCTATAAATAATGCTTGTGTGTCAAAATCCTTTTATTTCCACAGAATAGAATCCTAATTATTGGATCCAATGGTGTGCTCATTTGTAATTTTAACAGATGCTGTCAGATCACCTCTGAAAGGAGTTTTATTGCTTAAAACAAACCCATAGGGTGATTCTGGCATAGCCAGGTCAACTCTAATGAGTGAGAATTCAAAAATTAAAACTTTTTCTTCTTAGACCAATGTGGAAATGTTTATAAGAAACTTAGTTTCTTATAAGAAATGCTTCTCTGTCCAGGGCTGAGAACTTAAAGCTTTTCTCATTCAAGTATGATAACTGAAGTCAGCATATCTGATAATTGACGTTAACAACTTCACATTGCCCATAAGTATGAAAGGTGATAGTATGGGAAGAATGTGAGAAGCCTTGGGTACCCCTCATAGTCCCAGGTCAAGGATGGTACAAACTCCTTTATTTGACCTTATTATACTCTCTGTGACTGCTGGATAATATTCTGAAATGTTAATTTAAGAAGAGACAGAGTGGCAGAAAAAGCAGGGGGCAGAGACTAAATCAAGAGATTGCCTGAGCTAGGGGCAGAAATGCAGAAAGTGCTGCAGCTCCTGGAGCCCTGGAGATCTCTTTCAACCACCTGGCAGAGAAGAGAAGAGCTCAAGGAACAGGGGTTGAAAGTCAGGCTTAGACAGATAGAACCTTTGGCTGCCTTCCCAAACATTCCTCATTCCAAATATAGCACCCCTTACCCAACTTTGGCTCAGTCCAGGACCCCAGTTACAGCCTTGCGTCGAAACCCCAACAATAATCGGCATCAATTGTCTTGCCAGCAGAATGGGAGGCTTGAAGTTGAAACTACATTGATTTAAGGCAGGGTTTCTCACCCTTGTCACTATTGATGTTTTGAGCTGGGTAACTTTTGTTCTGGGCATCTATCCTGTGCATCATAGGTTGTTAGCAGCATTCTTGGCGTTTATTCACTACGCATCAGTAGCACCCCTCTCTGTCTCCAGTTTTGAAATTAGAAATGTCTCTAACATTGTCAAGTGTCCCCTGGGGAGCAGCATTGCACCTGACTGAGAATCATTGATTTAAGGGAAAGTAAAGAAAGGTTGTATTTCTTGAGTGTAGAGACAAAGATTCTTATATGCTATATGCACTGATATCAGAGCTAAATGCACTGATATTGATTCTATTACTTGTGCTCCAGGAGGCCAGCGAGATACTGTGCCCGTCCCAGATTTGCTTCTCCCTGACAATGTTTCACTTGGGCTAATTATTAAATATCAGCTTTCATCCTGTGAATGGCTTGTCAGCAAGTGGATGACATCTAGAAATAGAAGAATATACATCTTAATTATACCTGCAGTGGTTGATGGGTCAG
The DNA here is from genome assembly GCF_014176215.1 of Rousettus aegyptiacus. Lineage (NCBI taxonomy): Eukaryota > Metazoa > Chordata > Mammalia > Chiroptera > Pteropodidae > Rousettus > Rousettus aegyptiacus. The sequence goes on along the minus strand of NW_023416307.1, from coordinate 106,535,159 downwards.
CGAGGCATTTGGGGTGCTCTGAGCCCTTAGTGACCTTTCTTAAGCTGGAGTCTTTTAGCTCTAAGGCTGTACCAGACAGCAATAAATGCCAGTTCTGGAAACTTTGGCTGCCCTTCAGGGCCTTTTAGTTTCATACTAATAGGCATGACTTAGGCTTTGCATTATGGAGCAGCAACCAAATGCTATTGCCAGCAAGGGCAATAGCCAGTGTCCACGGTTTTTTCCAGACAAGTAAATGAATATGATATTTTCTCCGCCTCCTCCTCACTGAGAAGATGATTCCTGGAGATAATCTACTTGCTCATCCATGGACGTGAACATAATTTGGAGGCAGCAGCCATGCCAGATGGCTAGCTGACACAGAGTCCTGAGTGAATTCCTGAGCCAAATTTCCCACTCCCTGGAGGAGCAGAGTAGAGTGTGTGTATAGATAAGGAAGGCCAAGCCTTTTCATTTCTGGAGAGGAAAGGAAGACTGGGAGAGGCCGGCATGAATGGTCACCATCCTTGTCAAATAGCATGATATGAGTTAGGTGAATAGTTACAAACACTTTCCTAGTGCTGGCTGTTGTGGGACAATCCTAGAAACAGGGTCTGCGCAGCTGTGGAATTTCTTTCTTTGGAGGTCATGGCTGCTTGGGTGGTTCTAACTCTCTCACCTGACTCAGGTGGCCCTGACGTCCGCAGTGACCTCTAAGCTGTGTCCTAGCTCTACTATCCCTAGATCTGTAGTGTGGCCTTGGAGTAGGTGAGCAGGAGGGTGAGACAGGGAGCAGTTACATAGAACGATGGCAGGCTGGGAGCCTCAGTGAGTACCGGAGGAACTACAAAGAAACTTAGGTACTGGAGCATCCATCAGAGCTCACTAGAAGAGAAGACCTACAACAGAGAAGGAAACAAAGAAAGTGGAAAGCAGAGTAAACCAAAATGGATGGGAGGATCTTTAGAAAATGACATACGTGGAAAACCATACGAAAGACAAATGAAAGGCAAATGAAAGACAAATGAAAGGCCATTGAGACTATGACAGTGCATTTAGGTTTAATAGAATGGAAAGGAAGAAAAGTAGGTTTCAGGCTGATGAAATATGCTTATTTCATTATATCAATTTTCAAAATATATATTTCTTTTTGATTGCTAATTCACTACTGAAATACATCAAATTTTCTTTTTTTCGATTTCTTTCTCTTTCTTTCTTTCTTTCTTTCTTTCTTTCTTTCTTTCTTTCTTTCTTTCTTTCTTTCTGTCTGTCTGTCTCAGAAACTAGGTCCTTGGGGAAAATATCATCCAGGCTTTGGTCTTAGAAATCATAGTTCTGTTACTTAGTGTGAATTTGGGCAAGTCTTATTTCCCTGCTGAGTCTCAGTTTTCTTATATTTAAAGTAAATATATATAATGCCTGACTCCTAAAGTGTTATGAAAGTCAAATAAAAAAAAATGTACAAACTTGGAAAGTATATACAAAATGATGGTTATACTTATTTACAACAAAAATAGTCTCCTCCAATTTATTCTTCACACAGCTTTCAAAGTGAAAATCGGAAAACATACATGATTAAGAACTCTCATGTCTAAAATACTCCTCATAGTTTTCCATAAAATGTTTAAAACTCACAGATTAGCCCACACGGCCTCCCCAGTCTGGCTTCCACTGTACCCTCCTGGACCGGTCTCCCACCAGTTCAAAACTGAACTCAATAGGTGGCAATTCACCTAAATGCAATTAACACTTGATTTCTACTTTCTTGCCCTCAGAGTCTCAGCGTAGGGTGCCTTCTACAAATGAATGCCTTGGTCCAGGGCTGCAAACCCAAGTGCACTCTGGGGCCAGGGAGGGAACATCAACAGTGAGTGAGTCGAGTAGGGATGGAGACGAGTGGGGCAGTCATTCCTTGAACTCGGCTAACTATTTTTCCTTACAGAGACAGGACTCCAATCTTTCTCAATCTTCAAGAGAATTTCCTCCAATCCAAATTTTTATATAAACTCTCATAATCTTTAAAACTTGACAAGGAATTCAAAAAATTTGAAATCCAGTGTTGTCTAAATAGACTATATCGCAGGGTTAGATTTGACTATGAGCAATCATTTTCAACCTCTGGCCTTATTCTTCATGTACTTCGAAATAAAAACTAAACATACAAAGCAACAAGAAGTGCTGTTAATAGCTACCCAGATATTTCTTTACTTGATCAAATCATTCTGGCCCTTCAAAATGCTATGTAAGCATCGCCTCTTATGCAAAGTCTTTCTAGACATACCCTTTACTTCCCACTCCCCCATTACTTCATCGTTCTGCCACTACTTTGGCCTAAATCTGACTATGACATGATCTAACATAGCTGCCAAAGCTCCAGCCATCACATTTATAATCCAGGCAGCAGGACAGGGGAAGAAGGTGAAGTGCAAAAGGGCCTGCTCCCAGATTAGTAAGTCCCTCTCAAAGGGCTTTTAACTGTCTTACCCTGAAACTTCACTTACTTAACATCTTATTGACAATCCTAGCTGCAAGAGGTTAGGGAGTTATAATCGTATTACCAACTAGAATAAAATCGGGGTTCTATTGTAGAAGGGAAAAATGACTATTAAGTGGGAAGTTAGCATTCTTTTTCATATTTACTGACTTGTTTTCCTGATTCTACTATTGTTCCTATAATTTATTCTCTAAACAACCACTGTTTTTAAATTGGATTATACCATCCTCCCCAATTTAAGCAGTTTTAATGGCTTCCATTGTCCTTATGACAAAGCCATATACTTTCTTAAGGTCTAAAATTGGCATCACCCACCCCTTCCTCACCCCAAGTCTCATCTTCTACCCTCTTGCTCTCATTCTCTGCTCTACCTATGCTGTCACGATTTCAGTTCCTTGAATGTGCCAGGCTCTTTCCTACTTTTGCACAAGCTGTTTCCCTGCCTTGAACTCTCTGCTGCCAATGGGCTGATGCCTCCAAGCACCAGCTGAAATGTCACATCCTCAGGGGGGCCATCCTCACTACCTCCACCAGAGCACCTCTTCATCTCCATTCCTCTTGTGCTACATTCTCACTCATGAGCACCCCACAGTTGAGGACACCTTTTTTTTTTTTTTTTTGGTGGTTGTCATTATCACAAATTTTTAAATTTTCGCCATCATACCAATAATTTTCCATAGAAATAAAAGTTAGTAGCTATGAAAATAAGAAAATATTCTAAAAGTAATTCAAGCAGTAAAACAAAATCTTTGGAAAACAGAAAAGTATTTGACAAAACTTACTGTAGAGTCAAGGACGCTACGTTGATGTGTGTGATCATCTCTGATGGTCAGACTGCTTCACAAGGCTCTATCTGTAGTGAGGACAAGGAACATGTTGGGCTTGCTCCTTTCTGCGCATATTCCTACTCACAGAGGCACTTAGTAAATAGCTATTTGCCTGAATCACTATCATAAGTCCATGTGTTTGTTTGGCCCTACTGGACTTAAACAAAGCAAGGATATGGGAGACTCAACTCAGCCAAGCACTTACAAGCCATTCTCTGTCCCCAAACCCACCACAAAAAGTTATGAATTGAGGATGATGTCAGATTCTGCACAACTAATCATTTATTTGTGCCTAAAAGCGCCGACCCATTTTTCTTCCACCTTGTACCAAATAGCCTTCTTAAGCCTTTCCAGTTGTTCTGTGTTGGGTAATGAATGTGAGGTGCCTGCTCCTGTATCCCCAAGTCAGTAAAATAGATTAATCGAACATCAATAATTAAGCATTTGCTGGGAGAGGATGCTGACTGGTTTACATTTTGGGAAACCAGTTCTATTTGCTTTAACCTAAAACAAAAACTAACACAAAAAATAAACACAACTTGATGAAACCATTTCCTTTAAACCTCTGCCTTGAAAACGAAAACAAAACAAAATTAAAACAAAATGAGGAAGGGAATTCTTGAGATGTAACATGCAGTTTTATCTGAGGATGCAAACCGAAGGTGAACAAGGAAAACATGAACAAGAGCTGGCAACATCTGCCATCAGAACAGAGAGAGACCTACTAATTATTGATATTTTTTCTTTTCTAGATGTGTATGATGATTCTATACTGGCTCTAATGTACATACAGGAAAAGATGAGAGAAAGGTTAAGATTCTCTTACTGGCTAGAGAGTCAACATTGGTTTTCTGCTCTAATTAAAGTGATACCTTGAGAGTCTGGGGTGACGCTGTCTGTCCAGATGAACTTTGACAAAGAGTTGGAGGATGGGAGACTCAGATGCCTTGACCCAGCAGCAGATGTCAACACTAGAATGGTCCATGAATGCATGGGAGACCTCAGGAGATAGTATCTCACACCAGATGCTAATCAGATTATATCCAGATGCTCTATAAACATAAGTCAGCAGTTGAAAAGACCTTTTCTAACTGGGACAAAATTTCTTTTTCTGACGTGTAGGTAAAATGCACAAGTAAAAATGTAACTCTGTGGTTGTTTAAATACACCTTAAGGTGCTTTATTTTTCTTAAGCGCAGAGAAAGTTCAGGTTGAATAAATATTGTATGTGATTGTAATAAGTCTGTTTGAGAGAAAAGAATGTAGAGAAGAAAGGAATTAAGCAGCCTCTCCAGCTCCCTTTTCTTACAGATGATATTTCTCATTGGTTTAGGATTCCATTACCTGATTTGAAGACTGTTGAAGTTTTAGGAAATCCTTTTCCCTTCTTGCTGATTGAGAAGCTCCTAATGTTAGTTAACAAGCATAATTTATTTCACACTGAATAAAACCCAAAATATTTTCCTGTGCATCTAGTGAAGAACTTATGTTTTCCAACAAATGCTTCCCCTTCCTTTTGTTGAGTGACTACTTTATGCACTATGCAGTGGACAGTGAGAAGACATCAGTGAATTATGTATGACATCAGTGACAGCTGCGAGCTTTTAGGGAAGGATAGTGTAGTAGCAGAGACGGACAAGTAAACAGGAAATTACAACACATGTGGAAACACTGTGATAGAGGAAGATTAACATGCTATGAGAACACAGAGGCGGTTCACCAGATTCAGCCTGGGGAAAAGGATGGTCGGAGAAGGTGTCCAGGAGGACGAGATACAGAGTGCAGGAGCCAGGTAAAGTAAGGGTGAGAGTTTGGTGTACTTCAGGCAGAGGAAACATGCTATGCCATGCACAATGCAAGTAACTATGAAATACACAAATTTTGATTAGGAGATAAATAACTAAAACTGTGTAAACATGGAATGAATTTCCCCAGAAAGCAGCAAGTTCCGTGTTATTAGAAGTGTGCAGAGACTGAACTAACGTTTTGGGAGAATTATATAAATAGATTTCTATACTGGGTGGGAAGATGTACTGGGTCTATGGCCTAAACCCTGGAGCCAACCCAAATCTCCAGAGGTAGAGCCCGGGATTGTGTATTTGCTTGGAGGTCCCTAGCTGGTCATTAGGCAAATTAAAACCACAATAAGTTACCACTTTATATCCATTTGGTATAGGAAGCAATTAGGATGGCTACTATATATTAAGAAAAGGAAAACAACAAATATTGGCAAAAATGTTATTGCTGGTAGGAAAAATGGTATAGCTGCTGTGGAAAAGTCTGTGGAGCTTTTTCAAGAATTAAACATAGAATTATGATAGAATCTTCGAAGTTTACTTCTAGGTATATACCCAAAGGAATTGAAAACAGGTATTCATCTATTCATACACATTCTCAGTTCTTAACAGCACTATTCATAATAGCCAAAAGGTGGAAATAATCAAAATCTCCATCAGCAGATGAACAGATGAAAAAATGTGGTATATACATAAAATGAAATATTATTTAGCCACAAAATGGAATGCAACTCTGATATATGCTACAACATGAAGGAATCTTGAAAACATTATGCTGAGTGAAATAAGCCAGAGGCAAAAGGATAAATATTGTATGAATCCACTTAGATGATGCATCTAGACTAGGCAACAGAAAGCAGACTAGAGATTATCAGGGGTTGGGGGAAGGGGGAACGGGAAGTTTTTGCTTAATGGTTACAGAATTTCTATTTGGGGTAAAGAAAAAGTTTGGAAATAATGGTGATGACTGTACAACCATGTTAATGTACTTAATGCCACTGAATTGTCCACTTAAAAGTGGAGAAATGGTAAATTTTATGTTGCAGATATTTTACCATAATTGAAAAAAAAAATAGAACTTCTTAGCTGGTTTTTAAGAAGTCGGTCCATAGAGCAGAACCACTGGACTAACGTATCGTATAGCTCTGGGAGTTTCAAAGGCTAAAAGAGCCAAAGCTTTTTTGGTTTGCATGGTATTAAATGAAAACAAACTATAAGTCTTCCTTTGGGATATAGCTACTCGTGAGCACAGATGAATTCCAACCCTTTTTGATATGTGCCAGGGTCAATAAAGGGCCTCCCTCTGACAAAAAAAAAAAAAAAAAAAAAAAAAAAGTCTTTGAAATCCAAAGTCTTTCTCTAGGAGGGTGGCAAGTTGTGGATATCACAGCTTTTGGGGAATCATTTATTGGGAATTTCATTTCTTAGTGCCAAAGCTACTCAATGGAAGTCAAAAATATTCCCACGTTCCCTTTGGCACACACTACAAATGTTCTATGTACATACACACTTAGAATCTTTCGACTTGTATTAATATCTAAAAGGTAGAAAGGAGGAAAGTAGGTACAGGTGAGTGTCTTAGTGTGTTTCCTAAAAAGCAGAATCTAGGACAAAGGCTTGAGGGCAAGTGGGTTTCTTTGGGAAGTGGTCCAAGGAGCAAGGAGCAAGAGTGAGGAAGGATGGGGGAATAAACAAGGAAGGAGTGAAAGTCTGTTCTAAGAATCATTATTTAGTTGGACATGTCTATGGACAACAGACAATCCAGTAGGGCATTTTGAGAAGCCATATAAATGAGAAACTGGAACTGTCCATCTAGGAATTAGAAAGGGGAAATATTTATCCATTGGTTCAGTTCTTTATTGTCAAGAAGGGTCTTATGAGCATTAACTTCTTTCATTACACGCATTGGGTTGATTGTGCAAGGATTCAGAGAAGATCCATGGTAGGAAGCAAGAGACAAGTGACCCAGTGCCAAAATCCAAGGGGAAGCATTGTCAGGCTGTGTCCACATGAAGCTGTTTGACATCTGGGTTGACTGCACTGGCAGAGCAATAGGTGCAGTAAGAGGCTGGGCTGAAGAGTGAAGCAGTATACAAGAGTGGTCCAGTGTAATAAATGACCCTGCATTTCTAATAAAGCCTGTGACTACTGCATGGATCCATGACCTTTCTGGGGACCTCAATGGGGCTGAAACATCAGTTCAATCCACAGACTTGTCTATATTCAGAGAAAAATGGCAGGAGGTTGATTGGGAGAAGAGGCAATTCCACTCACAAGTGAATAGTTTTTGTTTGCTTTATAACTTTGACCCCTTGTAAGCCACAGCAAATAAAAAAATTGATTTTATTCTTTTCATCATTCATTTATCCCAAGTGGGATTCTTTTCTCAGAATTTCTACTAGTTTCTAAAATTAGAAGTACCCATTTGCCCTGAGTAGCAGCAGACTTTAGCTCAAGGGTTCTCAAAGTGTGGTTCCTGACTAGCAGCATTAGCATCACTAGAAACTTGTCAGAAATTCAAATCTTGCATCCCACCTCATATTTCCTAGATCAGAAACTCTGGGGTTGGGGCTCAGCAATCTGTTTCAATGAGCCTTCCCGGTGATTCTGATGCACGCTGAAGTTTAAGAATCGCTACCTTAGAACACTTAATGAATCAATCACATGCTTCCAAACAAATTTTTAGAATATCCCATTAGTGAAAGGGGCATGGAATTATGACTTAGTCTTTACACCAGCAAACACTGAGTATGCCTGCGTGAGTTTCCTAGGGCTACTGTAACAAATGAGCACAACTGTGTGGCTTAAAACAACAGACTCTCTTTTTCTCTCATAGTTCTCACGGTTTTCATAGTCCAAATGTCAAAAATTAAGGAGTTGGCAGGGCCACACTCCCTCTGCAGGCTCTAAAGAAGGATCTTTCCTTACTTCTTTCAGTTTCTGTTGTTCTTGACATTCCTTGGCTTATTGCCACCTCCCTCCAATCTCTGTCTCTTCTTCACATGGCCTTCCCCTTTGTGTGTCTCCTTGTGTATGTCTCTCTCGTGTTTCTCTTATAAAAACACTAGTCATTGGATTTAGGACCAACCCTAAATATCAGGTGATCTCATGTAGAGATCCTTCATTAATTACACCTGTGAAGACCCTCTATTAAGGTGACAATCACAGAAATGAGGAGTTAAGACTTAACATATCTTTTTGAGGATCAACATTTGACCCACGACAATGTTCAACATACTAGTTCCAATGTCTTCATAAAACTAACCAGATTCTTTTACAGGCAGACAAACCTAAGATCTGCAACCATTCGATCACTTTATTCCTCTCCATAGGCAACAAGCCAACAGAATCACATATAAATGGGATGTCAATTCTCCAACTTGGTATACGAACACTATCTCCCATACTGATGCTCCGGGTATAATAATTCCTTGTCCCTGACTGTACCAACGAGTCCATCTCTTTCCCTCACCCAAGATGTCCAAGAATTAATCATACCCAAATGTTTGGTTGCTACCAGGTGATACTTACCCCATGAAGCTGAAGAATGCAGTCACTGTCTCAAATACTTGCTGCCCTGGAAATCTGCCACCTCTGCTCCAACAAGAGCTCGCTGACCTTGTGTCCCAAGCTCCACTCTGCCGCTGACTCCAATACCTTGCTCTCTATCTTCCCTTAATCTTATGACAGCATTGGGAGACATATGGTCCCTTCCCTACCATGTCACCCCAAGCACAGCTACAGGCCCTCTCAATTTATGCACAAGCCCAAACCTGTCCCAGATTCTCCTACTGAGCCAGTTCCTTGTCTCTGTCTGGCATAGGGTTACCTTGTGTAGCTCCAGGGGCACCATTTGCATTCTATTCCCTGAGAATGGTGCTCTTATGGGCCGTGCATGACCATAGCCCTGACACAGCCAGAGAGCGCATTTACTCTTAGTACCTTGTTATGCCTCAGAATGTCTTGGCCCCACTTATCTCCATCCTAACTGTAAAGGAAGTCCTTTCTCTCCAAAAGTGACTTATGCCAAGTCAATTGGCAATTGGACCATCTACTCCCTTCAAGGGAAGTGCCACTCCAGCCTCACTCTCAGGTATGTGGTTTACCCTATGACCCAAGAAGACAATTCCCAAATGCTGACACTCTAACAGGTCCCAAACTAAATGTGATTCAGTCTTATCCATGTTCTCCTTGTTACAATTATAATTATTAAAAGACATCTATAGGGATTAGACATTACAGCGTTGGAAACCAAAATAGTTTTTAAAAAAGAAAAGTAAACTCTCTCAAGTACTTGCCAAGTATAAATCAAAATGTGCCATCTGGATATGGTATAAATATGGGCTAGTCCCAGCACTGGGCAACTTTGATATCCCTAGGGCTCAGTGGGATGCCCTATGGATCAGATCCAAAGGCTTGATTATTTGATTCTCACCCTTTCCTAGATAGTCCCTACTGAAAGAGAGTGAGAGGAAACAAGGTGATGTTCCACTGAGAGAAGAGATGGAGGCTTCTTTTGCCTGTAGTTCAATCAGCATGTTAGAAGAGACCTCCTCTTCTTCCTTGGCATCTCCTGTACTTTCCCCAGCAGAACTGGCACCCAGGCTTGGAAGATGGGTGATGAATTTCACTTGAAAATGAAGACGTTCAACAGGAATGGGAACAGGAAGAAGTAACCAGAGTCAACCAAGTTGCCCCATTTCATTTCTTTACTTGGCTCAACCTACTTGAGCTTCAGATGTACACACTCACCTCTTACTAAATGGAGGACTTCTCTTTGCCTCTCAGGTGTTGTATCTTTTTTCTATCTGGGGCATAAAACAAATGGAATCACTTCATATCCCTACTTGAAAATCTTAGAGGCTCCTCATTGTCCAGAAAATGAAGCTCAAATTCTTTTGCAAAGCACAAAAGACCTTACGACCTTTCACTGCCCACTTCACCTATAGCTTTAATCTTGTCTCCTGGAATCTAGGATCCTGACCACATTAAAGTCACAATATTTCCTGAATATGTCACACGATTTCACATTGCTGAGCTCTGCCTCTGTGGTTTCTTCTGCCTTTGCACTCCATCTTCACCTGTCGAACTCGTACATATCGTTCACAATCAAACTCAAATAGTTCCTTTGAGAAGCTGTTGTCTACTCCTCTTTGTAGACCTCTGACCTTGAACCCCTCAAGGTCAGAAGTTATATCCTTTTAAGTATGTCTCGTACCCAGCATGATGGCTGCACATAAGAGGTTCTTCGTGAGATTTTGGGAAAGAATGTTTTAATTATCACTTACTGTGTGTTGGGCCCTCTGCTAGGTCCTAAAAATATAAAATTTAATAACAGACACTTTTAGGATGCTCTTTGGGTCTGAAGGGGGCTGCTCTCTCTCTCATATTACAGCACCCTTACAGCTTTAATATTCACTTGCAACACCTAAGGTTTGTAACAGTGGTTACTGATACATACATGTTCTTCTAGCTGCATGTGTCCCATTTTAGCAACAAGCTTGTTTCTAAGAAAGTGGATAAGTTGTGTTTTTATAAAACTTTCATGTAATAAGCCCTTAAATAAAAATATCTTCGGTGGACTTTTTATAATGCACCAAATCTATTTGCTTTGGCAGATGTTATACAATTCTGAAAAGAAAGGATTCTTACACATGCAAAATACATGTAGGTATGTTATTAACTTTATTCTAGTGTACAGTGGGGCAGACTCTTGGTCTAATTATGGTCTCAGAACCCCGTGCTGCTGGATGTGGAATCTTTATCATAGAGCTGTTATCTTTGGCTATTTAGCTGCTAAACTACTGTTTGTTATAATAGAAGATGTTGGATGTAAGGGAGAGAATGTCTATTTACAGCCAATATCTCTCATGGTATAGTTTCAGAAAGAAAGTGAGAGGAGAAAAATTAAGCATCCAATAGAAATAATAAAATAGAATAGGCACAAAATATAGATAATTCCCTTAATTTCACTTCACTGAACATAACTCATACAAAAATTAACAATGTGTACTACCTAGAAGTTTGCTCATTAGTACAAACATCTGAGAAGATTAACAAATATACTTAGCCTAATCTAGAGATGAGTTTTTTCCCTTGGTGTTGTCATCATTTTCAACAAAGGATGCAATCTGAATTGTATCAGAGGATGCAGGGAGATACATCTTGTCTAGATTTCAAACTTATAAAACCATTAGTGCTGTGTTCTCCCTCTCCTTTTCCTTCCCAATAGGTCCAGCTGACTCGCTCTTAGCTGCGATCTGGGTTCACAAGGATCTGCAGAGGAGGCATAGTTTTGCCTTGGTAAAGGCAGTACGAAGGCTCCTTCTCTAGTGTTAACATTTTGGATGTTGTTTTCAACAGATATAACAGATTGTTATATCTGTTATTTACTAGGATGGTATAGCTAACAGAAAGAGAACTCTTGGGTATCACTCTTGGGTCCATGATACATGTTCAAGGTCGAGGAGGAGACAGAAGCAGAGTCATCTCTGGGGGAGCAAATGAAGACTTGGACACCTCCAATGTTCTGCTCTTTGGGATCCTATTCCTTTCTGGGCTTCTCCTGTAACTTAATCTTTGCAGGGCACTTTACTGCCCACTCTAAAGATTTTATTTTTAGCTGTCAGTGCACAAGGTTGAAACATTATTTGTGCCCTGGTTGGTATGCTCTAGGTATTGTGTCCAACTCCTGGCCTTAGTAAAAAAAAAAACAAAAAACAAAAAACAAAAAACATTTATTAATGGGACTGTATGAATTACAGAACTGCAATTTACAGGACAAAGAGCTGAGAAGAGGAGGAGGAGGACTGCTCTGATGATGTCAGGAAGACTCCTTTCATAGGATCATGTGTTTCTGGGTCACATGTATCTTGTGGGTGAGGTCGGGTCTACTCAAAATACTGGACAAACAGTCGAGAGACTGCAGGAGGCACAAAGACAAGAGTAGATGCTGGAGAATCTCTCCCTGTCCTAGCTCTTTGAGGGTGGTCAGTTAAGTATTTATAGCTGCTTGCTGACCCTGTGGGAGGGATTGGTAAAAGGAGGAACATACCAGCAGGAAAGTGGGTAACTTGCAGCTGTGTACTCGTGGAGCTGCCCTTCTGAGTGCCGAGCACTGCCTGTACCACTGTGTGGTGTTAGGCAATATCTCCAGGGCCAGATGGAGGAAGCAAACTGTTTTTCTTGAGTCCTTGGGCTAGTTCAGGCAGGACTTTGGGAACATTTCTCCAGAGATGCAGGGACACTTTTGAAAATGCTTCTAGATCTGAGGCTCTGGCTTGGAAAGTTTAACACAGAGAATGCTAGCAAGCCATCTCCAAAACCATAAGAAAAACCCGCAGGAAAATGGCGCAGAAAGAGAACAAGAGAAGCTCATAGAAGGAAACAAGTTTTCTTAAGAATGAGGTTGGGTAGGGGTCATCTGTTTAGTTCAAATAAGAAATAGGGAGGTGGGACTCTCCAAGGTGAAGCAGCAGAAGTGAATGGTGAAGCAAAGCAGGCTGATCAGCAATCAAGGGCTCCAGAAAAGTAGGATGTTTGAAGTTAACATATTGGTGGTACTTGCACCTTCTGTTACTCCTCAGAAATTTCATATAACTAGATTTTCAAGAAAATTTCTTTTTACAGGCCAAACTGCGGCTTAAAAAAATAGACTCATGGAAAAAGCGAAGCAGAGCTCCATGCAAATGGGAAATTTATCTCGCTTATTCATTATTTTATCCTCAGCCCTCGAATAATGCACATATTAGGTGCTCAGTGCATATCTCAGGAATTAGTATGCTGTCCAACAAATGGAGCTCAGTGGTGTCCTTCTGTAGCCTCTGCTTTTGTATGGAGGGAAAAAGTGTTCCTCAGTATTTTAAGTATAACACTTGGGACGTCTCCATGCAATCTGGGTAACCTTTGAATGGGTCATTTCAATTAGTTTCTTAGTTCTTTTATTCCTTTCATTCAACAACTATTTTTTTGGAACCTACTCTCTGCAGGCACTGAATGAACTTAGCATATGTAAATAGTGAGTGAAATAGGTGTACACCTACTTGGAGCCTGCAGTTTTATAGAACGTAGTTCTCCAAGGCCATCGTCATGCTTGGAGACTTTAACTAAGTGAATAATTTAACCAACCAACAAAACTAACAAGCAAAGAAACTCCACCCAAAGCACTGACCCTTTTGGCTTTTAGAACTTTTCGTGGCCATCTGATGACTCACGCAACTAGATTGTCTGAGCTAGAAAGAACCTTGAGAGGTCATTTTAGATTGGCCACCATATATTAGTCACAAGAGGCTGGATTATGTCATAGCAACAAATTAACCCTGAAATCTCAAAAGTTCAACAAAACAAAGGTGTACTTCTTGTTTAAACAAAGCTTGTTGTGGGTGGCTTCTTCCACACAGTGACACAGGGGTCTGGGTTTCTCCTATTTAATGACTCAGCATTTCAACTTGTGACATCCAGGTCACTATGGTATGAGATGAGAGATTGTAAACAAGTGCTTAGGGCCTGTTCACTTCCTTAGTCTGGAGGTGAAACCTTACTTCCCCTTGGTTCTTTGGCCAGCACTAGTCACATGACCCACCCAACTGCAAGAGTCTGAGAAATGGGAGGAAATGCATGGATATTCAGTGAGAATTAAGTGTCTCAGCCACACCAATTCTTTATGCAAAACTCCCCCTGAATCATCTTTCTGAAGAATTGAAAAACAACTTTGACACAGTTGATAGATACAATTCAGAGGATAGATTTTAACAAATAATGAGCCAATTTCTTTCCTGGGCTCTTCATCTGGAAATAATTTTAAAATGAACGAAACACAGTTAGTTGCCTCACTCTCTAAGACAGAGGAATTCACCGTTGACTTTGGTGTATGTTTATAGTTCTTCAATCTCTTTTATAGGCCAGGAAAAATTCATCTTATCCTGCATATTTTCAGGTGACAAAGTCTGTTTTTCCATTGTAGTAAAAAGAGATGAGAGAAAACTCTAAATTTTAGGATAAGTAAATTGCTTTTACTATCTCTAAAAATTTTGTAGCAATTACATTACCTACCTTTTGAATGTATGCCTTTGCGAATATTCCTCTAATAAATATAGTTGATCGTATCTAAATGTTAGAATAACATTTGCTTTTGCTAGATTTACTTTTTGCTACTAGATAGCAAGCATCAACTTCTGTTTTTGTATTTCTTTTGCCAATGGGGCCTTTATTAAGTGCCATACCATCTCATTTATTTCTAATTCACCTGCAGATTTCTATTACTTACTAAGTGCCTTGATTCTGTCCTAGCTTGCTCAGGCACATTTTCCAATAAACAACGGTAGTATAATTAACACTGAAGCCCATGAAAGAAGTATGTTAAAATATGATAATTTATTCCATTTGCTAATATAAGTTTATTCCTAGGTAGCATTTTCCAGATCAATATGGATTTGATTATTCTTAAACCTTCATTTCCCTGTGATGATTCTTTCATTATATCATAAATCATCTGATTATAATTCAGTTGCATGAACTCTTGACTTTGGTTTTTGCATTTATAGGTGATAGTACTTGAAATGTTGGAAGCTTCATTATAGAGTCCAAGGCCACTATTACTCTTTGAAATTGGAAAACACTATGCTTAGCTGGATTTTTTTTTTTTAAGTGCCAATTTGGGGGAAACTCAGTAATGCAAACCTGATCAGAGCCACAGCCACTAATAGGGAGCTTTCAGGGAAATTTTTCCTTGCAGCAACTTATCATCCACAGGAAAAGATCCTTTCCTTTACCTTAGAAAGAAGGTTGAAGCATAGCAGGGAACTGAACACTCGAAGGCATGAAAGGCTAAGCCCATTTTTTCCCTTCACTCTTTTAATTTACTGAACAAGGATTTTTGTGAATCTTTTTTTTGACATTCCTTCAAAATATTTTTGAGCCCCTACTGTGTGTCGGGCCCCAGAGGAACAGTGCTGAAAGACAACCATGATCTCAGCCTTCATGGAGAACTGGTTGTAATGGGGGAGAAGAGGAAACTTAAAATTACAAGATGGTGATAGGGGCTATGTAGAGGCCCATGGGTGCCCGAGGTAAAACAGCCCTATTTCTAACTTGCTGAAAACAGATTTTTCATCCTGGAAAATCATGTATGTCTAAGCCAAGAGCTGAAGAATGAGAAGTAGTCAAGTAAAGAACAGGTGGAACAGAACAGATAAGACTGTGAGTGTTCTAAGCGGATGGAACAGCAAGTACAAAGGTCCAGGTGCAACAGAGAGACTACAATGAATTAATGGAAAGATCTGTTTGGTTGAACTTCCATGCCATATATTCGTCATATGCCCATTGTGCAATGTTTTTCACTGATGCGACTTGTGTGTTCATGTCTGGACATCTTTCTGAGACAAAATTGGCTGAAGACAGAAAGAAGGTGCCAAACCTGAGACCCTGTCTTTCACAAATGTTTCCTAGATTATAGACCTTGACCATGAGAACAAATATGATGACTTTCTCAGAGTCAGCCTCTGACTCGGCATGAGGCCAAAAGCTAGACGGAACCCATACAGGCTATGAAGTCAGAGGAAAAAACTCCTATGGTACCTTTAGCTGAGGCAACAAAAATTTATCCAGTGTTAGGAACAGTACAGTATGGAGGGAGTCTGGGTATTGGGTGAAGCAGAGTAAAAACTATGTGCACAGACTAGCCAATTTTATTTACATAATAAAGAGCAGGTAAAGGAGAAAGGAAAGTGGGACATAAAAGGTTTGAGCACTTGATATATTTAGGGTGGAAGTGAGAGGAGGAAAGAAACAGAATTTGAGGGAAAGCTGGTATTCACATGCAGAATACCGGGAGAGGTAGCAATGGAGAGAATTTTAGGAAGTTTGTTATGGCATTTCCTTAAGAGGCAGTAGAGATTTGAAATACTTAGTATAGATTTATAATATTTTTGGTTCCTTATTGGAGTTTCTTTGACAGACTGAGCCATTTGGAGTTGTAGGGTTAGGGAGGTTGTGGATATTTTCCCTTGAGGTGATATCTCCAGTTGAATAAGTGCAGTGCACATAACTCTTTAGAAACATATCCGATAGATAATAATCTCGGTTCTTCCCCTTGGAATATTACTAAGATAGTTCTTATAGAAACTACATTTGGGGTATCTGTTCAGTCCATATTTTCTCTATGTGAAAACTTTTCTCACTCACAAGAAGAACTAGCATTCTGTTTGCTTGCTAGCACCAAGGAATCACCTCCTTTCTTCCAAGAGTTGATTGGACCAGGAATGAGTACTTGATCCAAGTTGGGCCAATTAGTTGCTTTCCTGAGAATGAAGGGTTAAATGTGAGGAACCACATATGTACATAAGTTTCCCAAAGTTGAAAAAGCTAAGGGAGAAGATTAAGCAGACAATCAAAAACAAAAAGATTTAAAAACTGGGATAGAATCCTTCTGAGCTCTTGGTGGCTTTCCTTCTCCTGGTTCCAGGCCCTCATGAAGAAGCTGCCCTTAGGTTCTCATGAAACATAGTATGTTCAAATAAATTCTCTCTCTCTCTCTCTCTCTCTCTCTCTCTCTCTTCCTTTTTTGTTCAAATTAGTTTAAAGTAAGTTTTGGCCATTAAAAAAAAAATCAACCTAAGACAGTTGCTTTGTAAGGCCCAAATTCCTCATGTTATTGGGTTTACTTTCTGGTATTGCTGGTCTCTTCTGTTTGTTAACTTGCTGTATGTTAATTGCCCAAAGACTTCCATGAACCCTGGTGATTTGTTTTATGTCTAAGATCACCAGCCTCACAGATAAATGAATATCTGCCAGTGTTTTGCTGAGAAAGCTCTTAAATTATCTCCTCTTCTGAAGGATAAGATTATGTCATTTAATGGCTTAGTCATGACTCCATAATTTTCAGCCTGTGGTTGTCTTTCATTATTTATCTATTGTGTCTTCTGATAAACTTTCCATCTTTAGTTCTTTTCTTGACATCTCTCTTAGGCAATATTAGCTATATTTAGAACTTATGTTAGCATGCGTTTCCAAAGGAGCTGATGTTTTCATTCTGGGTCACAAGTAAATCAGTGTCTACTTTACACATATGGTAGATGAATATTTAAAAAGCAGATCCTTCCAGACTGAATCTCAATAAAACAAGCTAGACTGCATGGAGCACATAAGGGCTCATGGAAGTTGAAGGATTTTCCATGGTGAGAGAGACTCAGAGTAGTTTTTCCTAAAAGATGGTCTCATATCCCTGAATTGTTATGAAAAATGTAGTTTTCTTCATCCTACGGGACACCTGTTAAATCAGACTTTCTAAGGATGAAGCCTGTGACTCTGGATTTTAAATAATCTATCTAGGTAATTTTGCTTCGTGAAAACCATTGGCTATGAGATTGTATTTCATAATAAGCCCACCCTCTTCTTAGTGCAGTAGTGATGTTGTTGCAGAAAAATTGGACCGGTGCGAAACCAAGTACCACTTGGAGAGTTGGAGAACTCAGATTTATTAAGCCAGCGGTCTCAGAAGAGCTAGCATTCTGAAGATCTGGGCCCCAAGCCCAGTGGTAACCTTATTTTTATAGGGCTTAACAAGCAAAGGTGATACATCTGTGATCTAGAGAGAACAAGCAAAGGGGAGGTTGAGTTTTCAGTTGATCTCGAGGTCACTCTGCCCTTCGGCCTATGTGGCAAGCATGTCTACAGAAGCAGAATAAAGAGCTGATTACAAGGTTAGTCATTTGAATGTAAAATTTCTCTTCAATCCCCTCTTTTGATGCCCTTTAAATTCTTATAGGGCATCAACTTCTTGATTTTCTTGGCCTAGGAGCTGGTATAAGGGTGGTCTGGAGGTCACAACCATTTGTAACAAACTTGACAAGACAGTTCAGGACCAGATAAGAGAGCTATGAAGAGAATGAGTAGAGGTCCTGCAAGTGGGAGAAGCCAGGACCCCTAACTCCATATTCTGGATCAGGACCCCCATGACTTGTTCAATTGTTGGCAGAATTTTGAGGCTCTACCTGTAAGCCTCTTAACTGCATCTCTAACTATACTAGATTGATTAATATAAAACAATACATCTGGACAGTCTGGACGGTTGATCCTCAAGCTTATGCTGTGCATAGCCTGGCCAGCTTCCGGAGGTAGCCAGAGCAGGGCCAATGATCTCAGGTGGATTTCTGATGCCTCCAGAATGCGATTTACAGTGGCCGATCAGGAAGAGGCTCTGCAGACCATGTCTCCCGTTTTTCCCGGAGGTGTCGCTCTCTTTACTTAGGTGTGGTGGATCCACAGGGTGATACCTGCAACCTTAACAGCAGTGGGAGTTGCTAATGTAACAGTGTGAGGGCCAGTCCAGATTGGGTGGAGTAGCTCCTTCTTCCAATCTTTAACCCGTACTTCATTTCTTGGCCGATAGGGGTGGACCCAATTTCCTAAGGGGATAGGGTTTCTAGGGTGATATGGTGGAGGGTCCTCCCTAGGGTCTGAAGGTTGGGACATTTCTAGGTCAGCTATTAGTTGAGGGTCTCCTTTTAGCTTTCCTATCACTGTGGGAGGTCTCCCATAAAGGATTTCAAAAGGGGAGTAACCTGAAGGCCTTGAGGTGCACTGTGCTTGGAGTAGAGCCAAAAGCAGCAAGTCAATCCAAGGTAACTGGGTCTTCTGACAAAGCTTAGCTAGAGTGGTCTTGAGTGTCCAGGTCATGTGCTCAACTTTCTCTGAACTCGGTGGCCTGTAGACCATGTGGAGCTTCCATTTGATTCCCAGAGCTTTCGACTGGACTATCTCAAACACAAAGGCAGGTCTATTGTCTGATCCTATAGAGAGGGGCAGCCCCTGTCTTGGAACAATTTTTCTCAACAGGCCCTAGCTACTTCTTGTGCCCATTCATGGCATGTAGGGAAAGCTTCAGCCTATCTGGAGTAGGTACAAACTAACACAAGCAAGTATCGGTGGCCCTGGCAGTGCTTGACCTTAGTAAAGTCCACTTCTGTGTCTTCAAACGGCATAGTCCCAGTTGCTTACACCTCTGGATTGGATTTTGGCCTTTGGTCAGCATTGTGTCATGTGCAAGTTACACATCTAGCACTGATCTGGGCACACAGGGTTGAGAACTTGGGTATAAAATAGTAGCGGCCTAACAGACGTTCTAAAGTAGTCTTCCCTAGGTGAGTCAGCTCATGGTGTCATGTTACTAGCTGAGCTGCCATCGCAGCAGGAATAAAGTCTTTGATCTGGAAGCTCCCACCAACCCTCCTTTCTCTTGGTTCCCTTTTCCCTTAAGGCTCATTGTTCTTCTTCCTTGGTGTATTTTGAGAACAGAGGCCAATTCTGGTGCTTGGAGAATCTTGGAGACTGGCTCAGGACCTGTCGTGGCACTTGGTTGGTGGGCAGGCTCCTTAGCAGGCTGCTTGGTCTGCTAGTCAGTTTCCCCTACTGACAGGGTCAGTTCCTCTCTGGTGGCCCTGGCAGTGAATAACTGCCACTTTAGAAGGCTTCCAAACTGCCTCTAACATTTGAAGGATTTCTTCTTTGTTCTTGATTTCTTTTCCCCTTGCTGTCCATAATCCCCTCTCTTTATAAATGGCCCCATGTATGTGCAAGGTAGCAAAGGCATACCTTGAGTCGGTATAGATATTTGTTCATTTCCCTTCAGCCTGCCACAGCGCTTGCATGAGGGCCCATAGTTCAGCCTGCTGTGATGACCAGCCCTGTGGCAGAGCCTCACCTCCAATTACCTCATTGGTAGTTGTTGGGCAGCCGGCTTTGTGCCGTTCTTCATGGATGAAGCTACTCCCACCAGTGAACAATACCAGTTTCTGGGTTCTGAAGAGGATGTCAGTCAGGTCCAGCCTGCTTGAGGAGACTTCATCCGTGACCTCTTTACAGTCATGGTTAGGAGGCCCCTTCTCAGTGGGCAGAAATGTAGCAGGGTTCAATGTCCACACAGTCTTGAGGCAGATTTTCTCAAAAGCAGTCCCTAATAATGAGTTATCTTGGTGTTGGTCAGCCACTTGTATCCCTGATTACAGCATGGGTGACCTTTACATTTATATTCTGTCCCAGCATGAGCTTGTCTGCTTCTCTGATCAGGATTACTGTGGCAGCTAAGGCCCAGAGGCATGGCGGCCATCCAGCAGTCACCGGATCTAGCTGTTTGCATAGATATGCAATTGGGAGCTATCATGGGCCAATTGTTTCTGTGAGGACCCCCAGTGCAGTGTGATTCTTCTCATGTACAAAGAGGTTAGTCTTGTGTCACATCTGGTAGTCCTAATGCTGGGGCTCTGGTCAAAAGTGTTTTTGGCTAGACCTGGGGCCCCTTTTCTGTCCAGACAGCAGGGAACTCTTCTAGCGGGCAAGTTGGATTTGTTTGTTTTCTTTCCAGAGAATAGAGGAGCCACTCATCTTCCCTGGGCAGAGTCACAGCCATCATTAGAGCAGGTTGGCTCACCAGGGTGAGACTAGTGGGCTTCCTGGGGGCAAAGGTGATCTGTGCTCCAAGCTTCGTTAATAAGTCTCTACCCAAAAGGGGGATGGGACACTCCGGTAGGTACAGGAACTCATGATTTACTAGGTGGCCCCATAACCGACATGAGCAGGCTTTGCAGAACGAGCGGGCAGCTCAGTTTCCCATGGCTCTGACCATAGTTGCTGTTCGGTCTGTGAGGGGAGCCATGGGCGTGGTCACCACAGAGTGTTCAGCCCCAGTGTCCACCATAAAGGTCCTTGATTGACCCTCTACTTCTATTGCAACTGTAGGCTCCTGGGGACCCAGGATCACGGAGCCCAGTCATCCTTAGTCTGACTCTGCTCCAGCCAGGCCGATAAGGTCTTAGACAACTGGCTCAGCCTGGTATTTTCCTTTATGAAGTTGACTGAACTTCTTTGACCCTTCAGATATTCTCTCGCAGTGAGGGCACTCGTTTTTCCAATGGCCTGTCTCTTTGCAGTAGCCATATTGGTCATGGCATAGTAGTGGTCTCCTTTTGGTCTCTCCCTTCTGTTGGGGAGCAGTCTGTTGTATCAGACCTAGGTTCCCTAATGTGGCTGCCAGCAGGGACATCTTATGTTTCATCCACTTATCAGCTATCTTTTGGGCCTCCCAGTCACGGTTTATAAACACTTTGTTTGTGACCTCCAGCAGCTGGGCGGTGTTCATCTCAGCAAAGCCCTCTAATTTTTGAAGCTTGTGGCAGATGTCAGTGTAAGACTGAGCCATGAATGATAGATACATTGACCATTTTTTTTTGTGTGTGCTTTTGAGTAAAAAGGGGTGTACACCCGGAACGCCTTGCATAGTCTCTCATAGAACTCTGTGGGTGACTCATCTGGCTTCTGGAGTACTTCTGCCATTTTGGACGTGTTTGTCGGCTTTCTGGCCCCAGCTTTCACCCCCTGCAGTATGGTCTGCCGGTACCTGTTTTCTGTTTCGGATGTTGAAGTCCCAGTTGGGCCTGGCATCAGGTGCAGCCCCCAAGGCCCATGCTGTGGGTTCTAGTGCACCATCTGGTACTTGTTCTTGGAGCCATCCCCACACTTCTGACAGAATTTGGCATTGTTCTTTGGTGTTGAAGAGAGTTAGGAGGAGTTGGTGACAGTCATCCCAGGTAGGCTGATGAGTATGGAAGATGGACTTAAGCAGATCAATCAGCACCTGGGGTTTCTCTGAATAGGATGGGGTGTGTTGTTTCTAGTTGAGGAGGTCAGTTGTGCTGAAAGGCTGATAGTAGAGGACAGGGTAGCGAGGTTAGAGTGCACCGTCTTCACTAATCTCAAAAGGGTCTTGTGTCTCTTGGAGAGGCAGGCTGCTGGGCTGGCTGTGTGGCTGAGCAAAGACACCGTGGACTTGGGCTTGGGTACAGTACTGATTTGCAACCATGAGTCTATGTATGGAAACTGGTCTGGATGTCAGGGGTCCCTGTCACTACCTGGTACATAGCTCTAATAGTGGTGAGATCCAGGGTCCCCTCTGAAGGCCATCCTATCCCAAAGGTGGGCCATTTAAGCTCACAAAGAGTATGGAGGTTTTCTGGGGTCAACTTGACCCTATAATCCCCTGGGAAACCTTTCTTAAAAATTTTCAACATACAATTTAAGGCAGCTGGCTTAGAGGAACCTCCACCCATATTGCCTTAGGGAGCTTCCTAATGAAGAGGGAAAATAGACCTTAAAATTTCAAGAAAATAATTTGACAAAGGGCCTCTATGTCAAAAGGGTTGTTTGAAGATAGACAATTAACTCTTAAGCTGAATCATTAATCAGTTGTCCCCCCTCCCTGTGTATTCCACCCTGTGTTGGTGGTGCAAAGACAAACAAGGGTGGGTGCCTCCTCCAAAGAGACCACGGAGGTGCTCATCTGGCTGTGTCCTGAACAAGCTTAGGTGATGTTTGGCCATAGTGGACTCAGCTTTGTGACTTACAATCGGACACTAGTCCAATGCCACCCTAGACTGTATGCTGTGCGCTACAGAAATGCAGATGAGTCCACTCAGACTTTGTAGCCTTTAGGGGACCTTATGGGTGCCAGGCTGTGGAGCCACAAATCCATAACTGACTGTGTCAAACCAACCAGGATGCTCATTCATGCACGCATTCACACACCAGAGGTTAAAACATTGTCTCCTCACTTTTAGAAAGCCCTGACCTTTGTCTCTTGTTCACCCTGGGAAAACTCTGATGTCTTCCCTGGAAAGACCCTGACCTGTGTTTTCTAACCGAAGATTTTAGGAGGTGATCAAGCTCTTCTTCCATCTGAAGATGAGACCTGACTGGGGTGTTGAGCCCTGGGGCCTTACCTTATCCTGTGGACGTCCATGGTGAGTTGGCCCATCCCTCCTTTGAGTCTAGTCAGGACTTGGCCATCTGGAGAGTTAGAGTGCTGGTCCGAAAGAGAACCCAGAATACTGTCAGGTGGCGTGCCTCTTCGTTCATCTTGGAGCCTCTCCAGCCTGGCCCGGCCGAGCCACTGGTCCGGCATCTAAAAGGGCCAGGGTGGTTGGAATCTCACTAGGGCTTCCAGAAATATTGCAGAAAAATCAGACTGGTGAGAAACCGAGCACCACTCAGATTGTTGGAGAACTCAGATTTATTATGCTGGCAGTCCCAGAAGAGCTACTGCTCTGAAGATCTGAGCCCTGAGCTCAGGAGCAACCTTACTTTTATAAGGCTTAACAGGCAAAGGTGATACATCTGCTATCTAGACAGAACAAGCAAAGGGAAGGGTGAGTCTTCAGTTGATTTCGAAATAACCCTGCCCTTTGGCCTATGCGGCAAGCATGTCTACAGAAGCAGAACAAAATGCTGATTACAAGGTTAGCCATTTGTGTGGAAAATTCCTCTTCAATATATATTGCTCAAGAAAAATTAGTCAAATGACATTTCTTTTTTTGAAGACTGTCATTCCTGGGTTCAAGTGAATATACCTCAAGTCCTCCAGAATTGGGTGATAAACCCCAGGCTCAGATTTCTCCAGTCCTGACCAATGCCTTTGTTATCAGAGTCTCCTGAAGTGAGTAGAACTGAGAGACAGGTTTTTGGTGTGTTCGTTTTTCCCAGATACTTGAAACAACAACAACAACAACAACAACAACAACAAAAATCAAGCAAACAAATATGAAGGCAGAATTTCTTTAAGTGTGATCTTTAAGCCAACTAGATCAGAATGCAATGGAAGGCTTGTTTAAAAAGCAGATTCTGGGGTTTTATCCAAGATCCCCAGAATCTCTGTGGGTGGGACTAAGAAGTTAGCATTATTTAGTAAGCTTTGTGGGCATTTTTTATATGTAATAAAGATTCAGAACTTCTGGAGTTATCTCTAAATCTTATTTAATACTTACATTAAAAGAAAAGATAATCAACACTCTTAAACTAATGATATCTGGTTCCTGCCACCCTTTATTTTTGAGTGGGATAGAAATTAATAATAATATAATAGTAACACCAGCAGCAGAAGCAACAGAAAGTGTGTTTTAAGCCCTTACAGTGACAGACACAGCACTAAGTTATTCCAGTATATCCTTACAATTCTATTGTTCTCCTATTTGATAGAGAAAAACTGAGGCTTAGTGAGGACATGGACATCTTCTAAGATGACACAACTCACAAATAGTTAAGATGGGATTAAATTGCTAAAGGGGAGTGGGGCAAAAAAGTAAAAAGGTGTAGTAACTGGCATTCAGAATTTATGTTTCATATGTTTTAATTAAGGTTGCGAGAAATACTTGAGTGTAAATAAGAGCTTACATAGGTGTATGATGTAACAATAATGCATAAGCACAATGGGGGAGGGGTGTGTTAAGGATGAAAATTATAGGTAATCCTGGAAGAGTACTTCCAGGGCAGGACCTGGAATCTGGAGGTGAGGAGGCCATTTCATATCTCTCTGTACTCACAACCTTCTTTGTTCTTAGACCTGCTTTCAGCTTGAGCTTCTGCTTACCCATCACTTCTGCTTCCTCCTCCCTCATCTTACCAGGATGCCTAACTCTACCTCCCAGCTGTTCACCCCATACATCCTTAGTTTCAGCTTCCACAACCAACTGCCTCATTCTCTCAGAATTCCTTAGTTTATAATTGAGAGAGTGAATCTGATTGGACCAGTGTATCATGTTGTGTTAGGTCACTTACAGACTGCTGGCCATACTTAATGCCAATTACTTCGGCTGAGGAGGAGGTAAAGGGGGGTCAAATAGTAAAACCATGGCTGCCTGATGGCCACATTCTCCACGAGGGTCTGTGGGAGGAACAGGCATGGTAATAGCCATTTTCAGCACAACGCAAGTCTTCATCCCAAGGCTCTAAGAAGGCCATAGAGTGAAATAACTCATCTCCAACTCACAAGTCCCCACAATTAGGATAGGAGGGAGTATTTGCTGTTCCAGATTTCTTGCCTAGTGGTAAGTCAAGTTTGTAAGCTCCTTTAGGGTTGGAAGTTTTGTCTTGTGCATTGCTGTATTCCAAGTACCTACAGCAGGCTCTGAAAAAATATTTGTTGTATGAATGAATAAATGATACTGCAGTATCCAGCAACTCTTAAATGTTGTGGGTTAGACAATGGAAAATCTACATGCTACTTTGATCCTGGCTCCCAGACAATACTAATGTCATCCTAACCAGAACATAGCGGTGGATATAACTTTCTAGACAAACCACTTATTATTTGCTTAAAAGAAAATACAAATGTTTTAGGGTCAGATGCTGGTTTTAATTCCAGCTAATAACTGAAAATTAACTGTCTGACTTGGATAGAAGTTGTTTTCAAGACTCCTCAAGGAACAGAGATGGTACGAAGGCCAAGCATTTCAACTGGTAGTTCTCAACCAGGGATGATTTCTGTTCCCAGGAACATTCAGCTATGGGTGGAGGTATTTTTAAATTATGGTAAAATAAAGAAGACATAGAATTTACCATTTTTAAGTGTATAGTTCAATAGTGTTAAGTACATTCACATTGTTGTATAACCAATTTCCAGAATTTCTATCTTGAAAAGCTGAAACTCTGTACCCATTAGACAACTCCCTATTCTGCCTTCCCCTCAGCCTGACAATTACCATTGTAGCTATCCTATGATTTTGGCTACTCTGGGTACCTCCTATAAGTGGAATTATACAGTATTTGTCTTTTTGTGATGGGCTTATTTCACTTAGTGTAATGTCCTCAAGGTATCATCTGTGTTGCAACATGTATCAAATTTTCCTTTTAAAGGATAAATAATAATATTCCATTGTATGTATAGACCACATTTGGTTTACGCATTCATCCACCAATGAGCATTTGGGTTGCTTCCGCCTTTTTAGCTATTGTGAATAATGCTGCTATGAACATAAGTATATGAACATCTTTTTGAGGCCTTGCTCATGATTATATGGGTATATACCCAGAAGTATAATTGCTGGATCATAAGGTAATTCTATCTTAATTTTTTGAGGAACTGCTATACTGTTCTCCGCAGAGGCTGCACCATTTTACATTCCCACCAAAAGTACTCAAGGGTTCTCATTTCTTCACATCCTTGCCAATACTTGTTAATTTTTGTTGTAATTTCTGTTTTTTTTTTTTTAAATTTTTAAATTTTTTTTATAGCAGCTATCTTAATGGGTGTGATATATGGAGACATTTTTGGTTGCCACAACTCAGGGGTAGCGGTGCCACTGGAGTCTAGTGGGTCTAGGTCAGAGATGTTACTAAACATCCTAGAAAGCACAGGACAATCCTCCACCACAAAGGATGAACAGGCTCCAAAGTTGATAATGTTGTGGTTGAGAAATGCCGATTTCAATAATTAGGTTCATCTTTCATAGTGAACCTCATCCCCTGACATGTGGAGTCTCTCTGTCCTCTGTTGGGATGCTCAAAGGCAAAGTTTTTCAAAAATCTGGAGAGCAAGGGAAGACTGAGAAGAATGTCAACATTTCTTTTATTCAAATTTTATTGGAAGTTTACAAATGTATTACAGACATCAGTAAAACATCATATCCATTTTACAGGGCACAGATCTCAAGCAAAGTGTTCACAACAGTCTCTGGCAGAGCCCACACCAAAGGCCTGTTGCAGACCTTCTTAACAAACAGCTCGACACTCGACACACAACACAGACTCCAGCCTGCCTCACTGTCTCAGGCCCTCTGAGGTTTTGTTTATGTACTTGGATTTAAAGCAGGAGATGGGCAAAGCAATCCTGTACAGGAAAAAAAATGTGTTTAAGAGAGGGAAAAGTGCCAAAATCCTAATTTGCTAAGGAAAATGGAGAACTCATGGGCCTTGAGAGTATTAAGTCAGGGTCCATGATAGAACCAAAATGCTTTATGAGGGAAAATGGAAATCAACCAGAAAGGATTGAGAACAGAATTGGCTGGTGAGTAACTCACTCTGAAAAATTTAGAAAAGCTTGGTTGGTGACCTATTGAACATCAATGGTCAAATGCCCAGTAGGGTGAAGGGATGTGTCAGAAAATTCTCAGGATAGAATTTTTTTTTTTTTTTCTATCCTACAGATTCATCAGGTCTGAATCACCGAAATATTTTCCTAACACTACATGACTTCCCCTCATCTTCTTTTTATTCTTCTTGAGGAAAGCTAGTTTTGTCAGCAGGAAGTAAGCTTATAAAATAGTATAGCTCCCAATAGTGAGTCATGTTTTATGAGTCTTGTGTTGACTGGGCTACTATTATGAGAAAATGGAAAAAGAATCAAATCCTTTCCTGATCCTAACCTTGGCGACTGCTTCCAAGTGGTCAGACATACAAGCTTTGGTGTCTGCTGAGGTCCCAGAGAGACCGACCACTGGAAGCAAAGTAAAACTCTCTTCATTTTAATTCTCTTGTACTTAAAGAAATATACCTCAAAAGGCGGCAACCTGAAACTGCCTTCAAAATCAGTAAAGGAGGCTTGGTTGAGTCCTGTACCTAGAATACTGTCCACAGAGCCCATTTCAAAAACAGTTGCTAATAGCAACTCTTCTGGCATGAAATATTCAGATAGTTGGTTTCATCTTCCACTTTCCTTTGTCACAGATAGATTCTCCTTCTTAGGTGTTAGCATCTGGTTTCTGTTAGACAGAAATGCGCAAAGAGCACTTTTCCTTGGGATTTAAATATTTGTGTTATTTCTTGTTAGAAGGGGGATTAGATGAAGCATAAGACTCTTCTCTGACCTCTGCAAAAGGATGAACAGAGGCTGCCTGCAATAACTGGTGAAGAACATGAGAAGGGAGAAGGAGGCCAAAGAGATTTGTCTTCGTTTAGCCTAAAGAAGTCAGCTCCTGTTGGCATCCATAATCTGGGGGCACAGGAATTGGAGTCTCACAAATACTGATGAATTTCTTCTTAAATGGCTGGTGTACTATTTTTGGCCAATGGCAAAAGAGATATAATAATCTGTTCACAGATAAGACTTGTTATCAGACAAGTAAGATTGGTTCTGATCCACCAGTTCTGGCTGGTTGGAGTGTTGCAAGATTTCTGAGGCTGTATCAGTGTTCTCTAGGAATTACACAGTGAAACATTGGTTATATCTGCTTAGGTTGTTTCAGCATGGCAGAGCATATGCTATGCCATTGTTAGCCCTACCCGAACTCAACAATGGCTAGTGGTACCCAAAAAGCAGAAAGCTGCCGCAGGAGGAGAAGAAAATATAATCCTGTTGCAGTGCAGAAGCACTCTACAGAATGGGAAAGAGGATGAGAGCTGCCTCCAGGTCCCATTTTAGAAATACAAAATTGCTTGATCACTGGGCTGAGGGTGGAAAAAACGGACTAGAGAACAGGAGATGAATCTGGAAAGAAGGTGTCAAACAACCAACAGTAGGAATTCTCTCCCTTTGAACACATGCAAAACCAAGAAGCACGGTTCTGGTTTCCCTCACCTCATTCACCTTCACACTTGGTAGAGACACCAGAACTATATGACAGAAGGAAGGGTACCTGAATGCCATGCTCAATGCCACCAGCCTGCTAAGAAATCTGTTCACAGTATCAAGGGTGGTATGTATTGGCAGGGCCATTCAGGAAACTGTCAATGACTTCTACTTCTTGGGAAAGAGCCAGTTCTGTTGCCACTGAATGGAGCAGCAATAGGACATGAACTGAACTCTAAATCTGTGGTGCTAACCAAAAGACAAGAAGACTGATATGAGGAGAGGTAGAAAAACAAACAAACAAAACTCCAAGGCATTAGAGCAGAAAGGAAATGGAAAAGATTACTTTTATAAAAACAGTCTATTGAAGGTGAAATGATGATCTAAGAAGAGGTGAGCACAGAACCCCCTTACAGGCAAAGCTTGGCCAAGAAGAGCTCATGGTTATGATGGAGGAATCAGTGAAAGACCCTACGTTCTTGCCTCAGAAAAGAATGCATTGAATTTTGGGGGATGGGATTCTGGGATGTTATGTGTTATCGCTAACAGGTAGATCTCCCAAAACAATGACATCCTGCTCTCTCTGGGGCTTTCACCTGGAGGTTCCAGGATCATTGTTAGGATGTAGCCGACCTCCATTGGCATTCTCTGTAAGGCACCTAGCTGCATGTGGGGAGGGGAGGAGACATCTGCAGTGGTAGAATAGATGGAGGTGATCTTGCTAGTAGAGAGTTTGACCCTGAGGCTTATATCTCATTACATCTCAAGCTCTGACCAGTTTCGCTGCTAGATGCTCCCTGGGCAACTGAAATGAGATCTGAAATTGCTCATTCCTCCAATCCCTTTGGGTACTAGTTACGTGTCAGTTTCTAGGCCACCTTCTTTCTGCTAATGGTGGTGAAAGCCTCATCTGAGAAATGCAAGAGGTACTCTGCAAAGGACAGAGTTAGAAAGCAACATTTACCAGGAGAATTTCTTTCCTTGGGTTCCAGGCTACAGAGGACCTACATTATTTTCAGTTTGTGCTAGGTTAAGTGATCTACTATTTTCTCTTTTTTTCTTTTTCCAAAACACCTTTTTATTCTCATCGAACAAGGAACTCAAAACTCTAAATTGGACTTGCCCGATTTCTACCAGAAATCTGCCACTTTAGTAATGTGGTGTTGCACATTATTTCTTAAAATCAGTTTGCCAAGCAGTTTACAAACTTACTATACAAACGTAATAGAGTTACTTCTCTGGAGGCTTGGATAATTAATGAAGCATTTAGATATGAAGATAGCATGCGGAAAACAGCCACAACCAACATTTGCATTGCTTTTTTAAAAAATCAGTGACAATGACAAATGTCATATTAATACCTGAAAAGCAAATTATTTTAATACATCCTGAATGGAGTGCTATTTCCACATCCTTTATAGCCTTCCTTTCCCCAGACCCATTTGGCATGGTGTCTGAAAATCCACTTTTCACATTCTCTCCATAAAAAAATACTAGAAAATATTAACTACTATACTGAAAAGAGACCACGTTCACCTCACCATGGCAAATGGCCACTGAGATACACTGTGTACTACATCGACAGTACATCTCACTAAAGGTGGGTCCTGCGATGGATTATTTCAACTGCCATAATCCACTAAGGGGAGGAGGAGAATGGAAGGAAAAGCAAGCGCTTCATTTTTAATTGAAGCAAGGAAGGAAGTTTTATTTTACTATAAACAACACAACCGTTAAATGTCTTCTTTAAGCAAACTAACTTTTGAGCCCATTTTCTGTCTGACCAATGGTCTCAAAGTTCAAGATGGAAATCCTCCTTTCAACAACAACTGTTTTTCAAGACCATTACACTGAAATCACCCGAGCAGCTCACCCTTTCTGGGTAACCCAGATACTCTGGTTATGGAGTGTGTTACACTGAATTCTTTCCACAAGCAATGAGGGGCTTATACGAGGTGGCTGTCACCTCTCTACTACCTCATTTCCAGAAGCTCTTCCTCCCCCCTCTGACCTTCCTTCCTATTCTCTTTCAGTTTTTACACTTGACCTGCTTTATATTTTCCAATTGCCTTATTCCTTCTCCATGCATATCATACAATCTAGAACACACTGTCACTCCCAGAGCCCCATCAGAGCCTTTCTGTCCCTAAGTTCCTAATGCTTAAGTTCATTTGCACTGAGGACAACCGGTTGTCAGGCTAAGGCAGCTGTTCTGTCTGCCTTGGTAAAGGAAAGCAGATAATACAATCCAGGAAACATGAGCACCAGAAAATAATGCCACATTCAAAACAACGTCATGCTGACATCACACAACAGCACCACTCACAGTCACTTTTATTTTCCCCAAGGAAGAGATCAATAGTAAGCAACTTCAATGTTCCCAGCAGGGATGGCGTTTCTCACAGAACTTTACTGACACTGATTGGTTTCTCTAATTGGCAATTATGTTTGCTATTTTAAAAAATTACTAACACTTTGTAGAGAACAGATTCTACCAAGGGTGAGAGTAGACTTAAGGACGGCTCCTTAAGATGAAATAGAGCATAAAATGCTTTG
Source organism: Rousettus aegyptiacus (assembly GCF_014176215.1). Classification (NCBI taxonomy): domain Eukaryota; kingdom Metazoa; phylum Chordata; class Mammalia; order Chiroptera; family Pteropodidae; genus Rousettus; species Rousettus aegyptiacus. The sequence continues at coordinate 106,504,181 of NW_023416307.1, read as the reverse complement.
GGTATAATAGTTAATTTTTTTTTTTTTGCCACAGAAAGTCAGAGTAAATCAATTCCTTTGAAAAAGGTCTCACTGACATGTAACAAATTTGTATAGAAAAAAGAAAAAAAAGCAGGTGATCCTGGACCACCTCTGAATACTACTCAAAGACAATGCTGGATGTGCATGCAAGTCTTTCACTGAGTCCTACGATATAGAAATTCCTTTGATATTACAAAATACAAAAATATTTTATCAGAACTCTCATTTACATTGCATTTACAATGGTCATGTAAATAACTTAGTCTTGGGTCCTGGCTAATAAACAAATTACTTACTGGGAAAATGGTCCTAAAACAAGAGAAACAGAGAGGACGTAAAGCGAGCGGGGAAACAATGTGCCGTCTTGCGAGTGACAACTCAACACACTGACAGGAGGGAGGAGACCAGCCCTGGCCTCCACAGAGTCTAGAGAGTTTCCAAAGTGAAATGTGCAAATAATATTCAACATGCCAAGAACTGTGACTACCTATTGAGTCAATCTGTAATCTTGCCTTCATCGACTGACAGCATTTCCCTTCTTCTTCCCCAGTAACCACCCCCCAAAAGCGCTTTAAAATTTAAAACAGTGCAAGTTTCTGAATTTACATTCTTAGCTCCCATCTTCCCCCATACCCTGACCCCAGCCTGATTAAGAAATTATACAGTTTTTGCTCTTTTGTCTTTTCCTGCTGTGCAACTGTCCCCTGCCACCCAACGTGGACGACTTGGGGAGGCCGTAAGAGCTGTATTTGTGCAGAAGCTCGTCGCTCGTGACGTATCGCAGGCGGGCTGGCTGGGGGATTGGTTCTCCTAGGAAATAGCCCTCGTTGTCAGACTCCGAGGAGGAGGAGCAGGTGGAACACCAATCATACTCGGCGAAGTAGGGTCCCCATCGCTCCCCAAAGGCATTCTGCAAAGCCAGGTCCGACACAGTCCTCGGGCACTGGCCATACAGGTCCCTCCGGGACCCCTGGCCCAGGCTCTCCTGGAAGCTCCGCTGGCGCATGAATTGGTCATAGTCCTCCCTGGCTCGTAGCGGGGGTCTTTCTTTCAACCGAGAGATGGCCTCGCGCTCACTGACCAGATGGAGGGCGTTGTCGGAGCGAGAGCGTCGGGAACGCCGGGACCGGTGAGGTCGGAAGCGGCGGGTGTCCTCGCGGGACGTGCTTCTTCTCCGAGTGCGTTCGCTCATGGGCTGGATCCTCACGCCCTCCGGGCCTGGTAGCTTGCTGCCCGCCATCCCCCCGTCAAAATCAAAGCTCTGATGCAGCCTTCCACGGGACTGCAGGTCTCTGTACCCAATGGGGTTGCCAAGCTGGTGGAGGTTTCCCTCCATCTCCTGGTACTGCTGGGCAGAGAGCAGGCTGCGAACTGACTCTGCGCTCCGGAACTGCATGGATGAGTTAAGCGTGCCCATGTTGCTCAGCTTCTCGGAGACATTCATTCCAGAGTCTTTGCTGAGGTCAGGCATGGAAAACCGGGAGAGGTGCTCCTGGCGCTTGGCGCCACCGTCCGCAGACAGGCCTGGGGTCGGGGAGACAGGAGAGGACCATGAAGTTAATACAAATGTGCTGCAATGGGGGTCACTGCTGGTCATCTGAACCATCATCTTTACAGTTACACAGGTGGACACAGCACAAAGGTTCTCTCGGAAAGTGTGTAGAAGGGCTCTCCCCACTCTACAGTGGAGCAGTGTCACCCGTAGCCAGGGCACCGGGCTAAAATGCATCCACAGAGATGCATTTTATCAGTTATGAACTCCTAAAAAGGCTCCTCAAAGTTACTAAGAGCCTGTTGTGTATCTTATGTATGTTTTCTCTGTTTAGAATTTTACTTTAAAAAAGTGCTTCAGTTACGTCTTGGATTCTAATAATACACTATAAGCTTTGTAGGACAGATATTCTGGATGAGGAAACTAAGCTCTAGAGGCCAGGCCATGCCCAAGCATTTCCTGGCAATGCTGAGCCAAAATCTAGCCCCATGATACTGGACCAGTTCACTTTCCTGTTAGCCTCTGGCAGTTTCCTGATGCGCTTACTGTCCTTTTGCCCTGTCTCAAATGTCTTGAAAACTAAATGAGTCCCTGGGTAGACAGAGAGGGGCACTTACTCGTCACAGACTGTTTAGTAAATGACTGTTCCAGGGTTCTAAAAGAGCCCCTAGCAGTTAGAAGATGTGAGTGGGACTCTGGGTGCATTCCTCCTTTTCCTGGTGAGACATATTTTAAAACAAAGTAGTGACCCTACTGCTCTCTAACAGCAGGTGCCCCTAGCAATGGACCTGGATTCCCTAAGTGTTGCCACTGATATCACTGAGATGAAAACACTGAAAGTAGTACGAGATGCTTAACTTCAATAACTTCTATTTTACCCACCTTTAAGCGGCACTCTTAAAAATGGACCAGCTGGCAAAATCTCAGCATTTTCCACTCATTATGTATTGAAAGGATCAGCACTTTTGCCATTTCTGCTCACAGACATGTCTTTGGATTGCAAACTGCCACTGATGACTTCTCCTTACCTACTGGGGCCAATAACTTCTGCCCCCCTGACAAAACGAATGTTATGAGCACTTTGAAACACTACCTAACAATATCTACTAAAGCTAAATATCTACATACACACATGACTTATGAAAAAGCTGCTTTGAATATCTGTGTCCTTTTTGTGGACATATGTACTCATTTCTATTGGATATATAACCAGAGTGGAGATTCTATGATTTTCCATCACCACTTGCAATTATATACCCAACAGAAATTAGCTCATAGGTCCAAAAAATGTAAAAGGGTATTCCGAGAAGCTTTCTTTATAATAGTCCAGAACTAGAAACAATTCAAATGTCAATTAACAGGAAAAAGGATAAATAAGTTGTGGTACTTTCTATCTTTCTCCATTACAAGAAACCTAGGACTCTGGAGAAATGGCCAATTCCAAAACAGGAGGAGGGAAGGTGAGAGATGAGCATGGAACATCTTGCTATGCCAAAAAGTATGGAAGTGTTAAAAAACAAAAAGTGATGGGGATCTGTCAGAAGAACACAGGGCCCAACTTGAAGGGGCTCCCACTAACCAAAGCTGAGCAATTTGCGCAATATTTAAAACAGTATGATTTATAAACCATTGAAAAAAGAAATTCATGAGTCCATACTGATAACAGGTAAAAATATCAATAAGTAAATGGGGGAAAAGAGTGGGCCCTTATAAATAGAATGCTGAGCAGAGAGAATGCATATAGAAGGAGTGCTGGATTTGGGAGATCATCATTTTCTAACCAGTGTAGGTAAGGACATACTCATGCAAGAGTCAAAGTATGCTAAATTTCGGGAGTGGACTTTGATGGGGTAGCATAATATTTGCATGGTGTTAAATGTTTCCCTATATATTGCTTATTAGCTATAAGAGAAAACATAATAACTGTACAGTGGAGATCAAACTTAACCTCATTGATGAGGTGCAAGTGAACCTCATGTGCCTCCTGATGGGATGTTCTAAGAAGGACACTATTGCTTAAGTAGTCTTCCAGTCAAAAATACATATCCTGAATGTATTCAGGAGGAAAGAGTAGATAAACCTCCAACTGAGGAATTTTCTGTTTGTAAGAAAAGAGACTGTATTCTTAAAAAAAATTTCGGTATCATAAAAGACAAGGAAAGGCTGAGGGAATGTTCTAGACTGAAGGATATTAAGGAACCATGGCAAATATATACAATACCTGATCCTGGACTGAAACTTCTCTGTAGTGAAAATGAATGCTATAAAGAATAATTGATTAACTGACAAAAATTGGGATGTGGGCAATTGATAAACATATTGTGCTAAATTTACTGTGGTTAATTGATAATTAAGATAGTGTTGGAGAAGATCCTCACTCTTGGGAAATTTACTCAGAAGTACATGGTGGCAAATGACCTAGGTGGCTGTATCTCACTCTTAAAAGGTTCAGAAAGAAATTGTATATGGGTTTATGTGTGAACAAGAGAGAAAATGATAAAACAAATGTTAACAATAGGTGAATCTAGGTCAAGGGTACATTGTATTTGTTCTATTTTTACAACTTTTTAGTAAGTGTGAAATTATTTCCAAATTAGAAGTTTCTTAATAATTGTAGTATATTGATTTGATGCAATGATTTTCAATTCCAGGGGAAATTACGGGGGAGGAAAATGCTACTAGCTCCTAG